>NW_022995372.1:1637442-2260193 GCF_004354385.1 Drosophila innubila | reverse complement strand
TGTGTGTTCTATCAAAGCGCAGGAAACACGTGCGGATAAAACATTTTTCAAGCTTTTAGCGCTGCATACGAATCAACCCTCAAATAAAAATATATCTAAAAAAAAAGAAAAAAATGAAATGCCATTCACAATAATTTGTTGAGCTTCATAAGAGAGAGGGTGGAATAAGTAGTTTCCGTACTCAACAATCTGTTGCATTGTGATTACGCCAAGTTCGTTCATCTGCAAAAGTCTCACACAAATGTGATAATATTAATCGCAATCACAGCATGAGTTTTATTATGTTTACCAAAAGATCTGGAACTGTGTCTCTTCAAGGTTTTTCAGTAAAGATAGCGATGTATTAATTTTATTTAATTTTTTTACATAACATTATTTTTTATTATGTTTTTTATTTCATTGAAAAAGCTCAAATTTAAATAAATACAATTTAAACCCGAATTTTGGCAAAATTTTCTATACATTTGTTTGTTAAGTTAAGATTTGATTTTAAATTTGTTATTTTAGGTCACTGCCTGGGATAACTGACAATTCTATACTTTATTTAGATAAATAAAGATATCTCTACCACAGACCCTTGATTCAATTAATCCAATTGAAGCCAATTTAGCAATTTTATTATCTTTGCTCCCCTCTAAAAATTAACTCTGGCTGAGAAATCGTAACTAAAGTCAATTTAACATAATAAACGACAATGTAATGATGTCAACTCTTTAATGCCATTTAAAAAATTATATTTGCTTGTTATCTTATTTATCTGTACATGTATGTAGAAATAATGTATAAATATAATTTTTATATTTTATATATATAAAAATGTAAATACAAATTTAAGAATAATAATTAAATATGATTTTTTTTAATTAAAAGTGATAGTAAAAGTATATCATGTTATATCATAATTATTTGCAGGACCTGTTGTATTTATTTATTTACTTAATGTGACATATTTTGTAAATATCATCAATATCAAAAGCAGCCTTTCAATGATAAAATGATAGAACATTTCGATTTGGTTTTCATATGACTTTTCCATGTAAATAGGTGAATGCGAATAAAACAGAATGTATTATTACTTAAAAATAACGTTGTACACGTAAATGTGTTAGAATTTACTTTTTGGCCGAATCATCATAATGGCCCTTTTAAGGGAGTAATTAGGTCCTTTAAAGGCGTCCCAAGTAATGCCCTTGTTCAGGGTGTTGTCCTTATATTTACCAGTCAAGTGGCTGTAAGAATTTAAGTTTACGGGTAAAATTTTAATAAAATCAATTAAAATTCCTCATACCTTTCGACACATCCATTATACCACCAGCCGCCAGTGATATGTTTGGCGCAGTTTTTATAATCACGATCAACGGTTGCAAATTTCATGCCCTGTTGATGTCGAAGTGAGTCACCAGCACTACCACTCTCTGTTCCCAGAGTGTGTAATATATATTTTTCATCCTCGTCGCCTATTCCAAATCTATTATACCGCTCGTATCTTTCATCTCCATTAAAGTCCTCAAGGATTACGAGCAACTCCTGAGTCTCCTTTGCAGTAAGTGCGTGTATTTTATCCAATCCTAAAATAAACTCGTTATTCAGATCTCCAAATCCTTTTTTATAACTATTCCAGTCACGCTCAAAATTCACGCTTCCATCAGTCCGTCTTAAAATAATAGTCCAACCCCCTCCTTGAGTCCTTGCATCGCAAACCACTTCAAATGGGTCTTTACTGTAGTTTTGAATAAGTATTTTATGGATTCCAGTAGACTCTGTATCGGCACAATCATGACGGTAGGGTAGGGAACGAAATGAAATTTTTTCATTAATTTCTTCATTTAAATTAGAACCAGATACTATTAAAAAGGTATTTAATATAAATATAATGAAATTTATGTTCAACATTTTTGTGACTGATGTCTACTGAAAACTAACTGGTTACTGGAATGAGAAGAGACCTTTTATAAGTGCGAGCCTCTTACTTTAGCATTACCTATTAATTTAATTGGCCATACTCCAACGCTTTATATAACAAATATATTACGTAACACGTATCGAAACCATAGCTTGCAAACAACTGTTAACCGTTTTTTTCCTTACGCTCTGTTCGCGAGAACAACCGAAAAAAATCATACTTTCTCGCTCTCGCTCTGAGCAAGACCCTTTGGTTGTTTTCGATCCGGTTTTCGGTTGAGCGCTAACAGTTAAGCAATTTGCTTATCGGTCTTTGAGTGAACAGCGCGTAAAGAGTGAAACGATTTACGCTCACACAGTGAGGCTCACCAAAAGACCGATTGACTGAAAAACTCAACGCAAACGGTCTTTTCAACTATTTGTCTTCTTTTCGATGCACAGTGGTACGTTGTGTAAAATTGCGACATTAAATTTCACTTTCGATCTTCTTGAAAAAATTGTATGTATTTCAGACTAATTTTTTGTTTAAAACAGGAATAGTTTTATTTTTTTAAGTATTTTATTTTGAATTAAGCTGAGCGCGAGCAAAATTTATTTACGAACAATCCAATCGGTTGCTCTCAGACCTTTAGCTCAAAGTCTCAGTGAAGAACACTTATTTCGCGACAGTGTGAAACGGTTAACAGTTATTTGCGAGCTATGATCGAAACTGATCAGATTCGAATACCTTCAAATTCTTCGTCTTTGAGACTATCCACTAAATAAGCCATTTTTTGATGATGTTTTTATTAAAAAAATTTAATAAAAAAGCTTAATAATAACTTTTTTTATAAAAACTTTTCCATTCTCGAGTTATTAAATATTTTTTCTTCTAATGTCAGTCTTTTAACATTTGAGGATTACAGGGGCAGTCACAGTTGCTGAACTCTGTTAACTAACAGAATTATAGCAAGAGAAGGGGTGATAGCTAACAGTCCAATGTTGCTTTACAGTGGATAAAAATTAACAGCGTCTGTTGTAAAATTTCTGTCATTTTTAGCATTGGTTGCAATTTAAATTTAATTGAAAAAATGTAATTTTTACTAATTAGTATATAAGAAATCGTTTAATTATCAAAAAATATTAATATTTGTAAAATATGTTTCCTTAAAAAAGCAGTAGAAATCATGCCAAACTGTTGCTCCTTTTTAACAGTGCTGCCAACTCACCACGCCAGCATGTTCACCACGATAACAGCACGCGAGAGCAAACGCCTGCGCAACAGTTGATGCTACGAAGTTACAGCGAGTACGTAAGAGCGTGCTCTCACTCTCACTCTCTCTGACAGTCTCTCGCAATGCTCATTGGCGGTCGGTGTATGTGTGTGTGTGTGTTGGGGCCGAGTGCAGAGCAGCGTCGGCTACTCGCTGCTGCTGCTGGCCCATTGATGCTCTCGTTGGCGGCGCTGCCGCTGCTCAGTCTCAGTCTGCTTGTTACATTTGAATCGCATGGTGGCGCTCGGTCGACTTCGTGTCTCTCGTGCGTGTGCCGGCTAAATCGGAGATATTCGAAAATACGAGTTTATGTGCACGTGCAGTCCCCCCCTCCCCACCCACTTCCCTCTTCGATCCCCATGCACGTCGACGTCGTGCTGAAAGCATCCAATGCAAATATGTGCTCATATGCAGCGTCACATAAATTAAATGCATTTAAATTCGCAAAAGATGCTAAACTAAAGTAAAAATAAATATATACAACAGTAATTGCCACACACACACACACACACACACATGCATAGCTGTAGTTAGAGTTGCATTGCACTGTGGCGACATCTGTTGGCCGGCAGCATGTGTGTGAATTTCAATTTCCGCTTGAAACGCAGATTTTAAACATCGCTCATCCGGTTTTTTATATTGTTTCAACTGTTTAACTGTTGTTGTTGTTGTTATGGTTTCGCGTCAATTTTAATCAAGTTGTTGCTTTCATCAGACGTAAATACCAAACAAAATTCACGTTTATATTTTTTTAACTTTAAACACAAATAAATTCAAACAATTTGCGAAACAAACAAACAAAGAGGTAAGTTTAAATATTGTACAATTTACATTACAATATTGTAAAATATACATTTGTAACTTATTTCTGGTCATATAAAAGCGATCACAAACAGTTAAAATATTTAAACAACCAAATGTCATTATAATATGTATATGATTAAAAATAATACAGCTTTCTTACAATTGACACTAAATAAACATATAAATAAATTAAAACATATTCAAAACAAACAACAACAAATTTTTATTTTCAAAATATTAATTATTAAAAACTACAAAACAAAATAGAGACATTTGTGTATTTGTAAACAACTGTTTTAAATTATGATCAAATGTATGAGATCACAATTTAATTAAATTTGCATAAAATATGACTTGAAAATCAACAATTCATTTTTATTTTATAAAGAATTATATTAAAAGATACAAAAAGCAGATAAAATTTTGTTATATTTATATCAAATATTATTTGTTAATAATTTTAAGCAAAAGTTAACTATTTTATTGAGATTATTGTAATTTATTTATAAGCACCAACAAGTGGTTATAATTTAAAAAAATCAATATCACTACAAAGATACAAATGTATATTCTTTCCGTTGAAATTTCTGTTATTTATGTCCAGTAGTAAACTAAACCAAATATCAATTTCCTCTGCACAATACTTGATATTTATAGAAATGGAAATATTGAAATTGAAAACCATTTTTGTATCTTAAGTATGTAGCAACATAAACTACACAGAGAGAGATACAATATTAAAATGGCAACTTTAATAAAATGCAGACTGGAAAGTAGCAGATAGTAAGGGGTGGGGGAGTGGGGAGGATGCAACCACATCAAGGCCACAGCCGTCATCTATATATGTATATATATAAACACACGTTCGTACCCCTTTTTTTTATGGCTTGTAGTGGCCCGCCCAGTGTTTGTTATTTGTTATTTTTACTGTACAGTGTACACATGACAATAACGCCGCTGGCTCACAGGCAGCATCTCAGATACAGTGTGTA
Source organism: Drosophila innubila (assembly GCF_004354385.1). Lineage (NCBI taxonomy): Eukaryota > Metazoa > Arthropoda > Insecta > Diptera > Drosophilidae > Drosophila > Drosophila innubila. The sequence goes on along the minus strand of NW_022995372.1, from coordinate 2,255,242 downwards.
TGAGAATGAGAATGGGGCATGCACCAAGTGAGACTCCACTGTGCACAGTGTTGGTTTGTGGCAAGTGCAATAGTTTTCGAGTGGACCGAGGTAACTTTTTCCATTATGAATGGTGCGGTTGCGCTTTTTCTTTTTCTTTTATTTGTTTTTTTTTTTTTATCCATTCATTATTTACGAGTTTTTCGAGTGCAAACTTCTACCGCTGCTTCTTCTTCTTTCAAACACAAGCAAACAAGTGGCGACCAGAGAATTAGAAGCGACCGCTCGACCGCTTTAAAAGAACGGACTCAGTTCTCAGTTCGCAGTTCCCAGTGTTCAGTTCTCAGTGCAGCTAAGTGCTAAAGTTATTCCCTCGCTCTCTCTCTCTCTCTCTTTCACATAAACAGGGACAAAAGGAGAAAAAGAATGGCGAACAAAACTGCAGCACAACAGAAACTAATCCAACAAATCCACAATCGTTGTGCGTGCCGCTTTGAATCTTTGTTATGGCAATACCCTTTCAAAAGAGAGCTTATTATATTCATAGAGAAGGAGGCAAAAATGCTTTTGTTTTCTTAAAAACATAAATGGAATGAATTGAACTCGAACTGAGAGAGTAGCTGTCTCTTTCTTTCTACTTTCTCAAGTTCTCTTCAGTTTGAAATTGAGAGCTTATTAATATCCTGATCAGAGCAACATATTAAATCTGTCTTTTAAAGACAGTATAAATTAAATAAACAATCAATGAGGAAATAATATAATAAAACAAAATAATTTGTGTATTTATTTATTTATTTACTTTTGTGTTTTTATTGTCAAGCTATAAGCAGATGAAACAGTGCATAAAAAGTTTTTTTATTTTTATTTGTTCAAATTGAGTGAGAAACTCTCAAATCAATAAGATCTGTACAAAAATACATATCAGATCGGAGTATGGTAAATTATAATTCAGAACTTATATACATTAGAGGAAAAAAAAGAGAAAAGAATATTTTAAATGAAATAAACATTTCAGTTAAAAAAATTAAAGACTCATTATACAAAAAACAATACAATTTCTTTAAACGCTTTTTAAACGAACAAAAAAACTAAATCAAAAATAAATAAATGCAGGCAAAACAAAATCAACAGAATATTATCCATACTTTTAAAAAAAATTTACTAACTGGTAAGATTTTTATAGGAAGATAGCAAAGACTTTTTTATCAGAACGAATAAAGGTAATTCGAAAAATGTGTGACTAATGATTCAAAGGATTTCAACAAAGATCGAATTATATTAATAAGATAAAATCAGATCACTAAATATATCAAGTAAAACTTGTAGATATTGATGGACAAGATTTGGATAACAGAAGAGAAAATGTGAACATTTCATATTGTTAAACTCAGATTATAATTCAAGTACTTATGTTTTGGATAAACTTTAATTGATATTGCCATAAGAGAATCCTTTGCTTTACGATTAAAACAGCGCCATCTAGTTTTCATTTTTTGCTGCTTGTCCTGAATTATGTATTGATAAAATGCTTGAAAAAGTTTTGCAGGCCTGGGGAAAGAACCGAACCGAACCGAACCAAACTGAACCGTACCGAATTTAAAGCAACGCATTTAAGCGTGTGTGCATAATTTTGAAAATCACTTGTGAAACAAAGTCACAAGTTTCGGGTAACTTGTTTCAGTCGACACACACACACATGTCACAGACTTTAGACTGTCTCCTCTCTACCAGATTTCAGAGCTTGAGAACTTCTCGTGCATGCAGCACATTCTCTGACATTGATAAATGATTTTCCCCCACTATTTCCCCCATCACCCGTTCCTGATTCCCTTCTTTTGCCGCTTCTCATAAAGTTTAGCACAAGAAAACCGAAACAGTCCAAGCAAAAGCTATGCTGCAATTTATAAAGAGGGGGATAGAGGCAGAGAGAAAGAGTGAAAGAGAGACAGGCAGAGAGGGAACTACGGATTCCGGATGCATTCATGGCTACAAAATTGTTGTTGTTCACTAAACCGTGAACTCTGAAATTTGCCTGGCGCGTCTGAAAATTATCAGCAGTCAGTGTAACAACAACAGCAACAACAAGAACAACTCGAGAGCTGGTGACAGGCGGCAGCACAAGCAAGAGCTGAAAAACTCGAGGAAAATCATAAATAAAATATATGTAGTTATAGATACGAGTGCGAGTAGCACTATATTTCTCTCCCTCTCTGCCTCTCACACCCTCTGTCTCTTTCTCAGCTACTTGTAGTCAAAAATGTAATTATGATCACACTGCAATACTTTAGCACACACACACACATACACTAATAAAAAAAAATTTGTCTCAGAATACAGAATTTTAAAGCTGATTTTAAAATAAGACCAAGTTCAAATTTATGGGATCAAAAATTTGTATGTTTTTAAGACCACAAATATAATTATTAGAATAATTTTTCTTAAATGTTCAAGACTGTTAAATAAAAGTAAATTAAGGCAGATATTAAAAACGAATAATATTATTTTAGTTGCTTTTTTTTTAATTTATATCCATTTTTTCTGCCATGATTGTGTTTCTCTTTAATAAGATAATATAAAGAGTGGGATTGGAACCCGCGCTTAACTTAAGGGAACCATAATTGGTTTCTCTTATAAATATACCAAATTTATTTTTTACTTACAATTTTAGAATTTTATTCTTTTATTAAAAACTGCGATTCATTAGATTAATAATCGTAACATAGGTAATTTGGTCTTAAAATGGTCTTATTTTAAGAACAAAATATTTTAGATGAATGGCTATAATTTTAGAAGTTGTTCTTATTTTCAGTGTATACACACACACATAAATACACACACACACACCCAAATAGTGAGCTGAAAATTTCATTCACTTAAAACTCGTCGAAAACTAAGTTCTTCCAAGCGAATGCAAATGAAAAACCGCAACGCATGCTCAAGTCGAGTTTTCCCCCTCTCCTTCGCCTCCCGCCCCCTTCACAATCTCACACCACACCTCTCGACAGTTTTGCCGAGTCCTTTTGCTTTAGGCCAACATGTAATTAGAGAGCCGCGTACTTGCCAAAAATGTTGTGGGCGCAACGCTTTGATATATAGAGAAATGTGGTGTGCATACAGCTGTAGCAGACTGTGCAACAGTCACCAAGAAAAGTAACCAACCAAGCAAGCATTCAGACCGTCAGATTGTCAGTTTGTCCGTCTGTCTGTCCGGCAGTTGGCCAGCCACAAAAGTTCAAGTTTGCACTGCCTTCGTTGTCTGGCATTCAAGTCCTAGGAGTTGAAGTCCTTGGTCCTTGGTCCTTGGTGCTAGCTTGCCACAGGACCAACTTGTGTGTAAATTGGACGAATGTGCCGTTATGTGTCGATGTGTTGACATCCAAGTGCACAAAGATACAAAAAAAAGATGGATACACTGAACAAAAAGTTCAGACCGCAAGCTGGTATAAAACATTTAATTAAAATGGAATTTTTGTGCCTATAATTTTAATCACTTCTTGTATTTTAATAGGTGAAGCTTAGAAATTTAAAATCAGCCTACTTAGATAATAGATTAAACATGTTCAGAACATTTTCCTTTTTATTATGAAATTTTGTGAATCATATTTTATTTCTAAGGAACCTTTAAAAACATTTATGTCAAAAAAAACATGACAGGGAATCGAACACTTACTGTACTGTACGGAAAAAATTTAGAAGGTCTTTTAAGCTTCTACACAGAATAATTAATTCCGAATTTCTGGATAAAATTAGTCCTTCGAGAAAAATATTTTAGATAAGCGTACAGTCTTAATTTGTCAATTATAACCTTACAAATGCATTCTAAATCAAAACTTTTTCACATAATTTTTTGATTGATTCGTTTTTTTTTCAGTGTAGCACGTTAGAGAGTGAGTGAGACAGAGTAGACAACTCATCTCGAGTTTATACGTTGTCGTTGCGAACCTCAATGCTCAAGTGCGGTCACCACAGTCCGCAAGAAAGTTAAGCAATTGCTTTTCTCGCTTTTTTTGCAACTTTCTTGAAATAATTTTTTTTTTAATTTAAAGAAAATATCCTTACAAACAATCTTGTACATTATGATACCAGCTTCAATTCGAAACTTAAGTTTAAGATGATTTTCATGAAGCAATTACCATACCAACGTTTTTAGCTTTTAATGAAGAAAGTCTAATCTAGCTTTAAACTTTAATATGCTTTAAAAATTTGCTAGAAATATTTAAAAGCTTTAATGTGCGTTTAAACATATTTACTTTTGTGTCAGCTTAAGCAGTTGTCAAGCATTTATGTGCTTTCAAAATAAATCACTAAGATATCAGGTCAAAGTTCCTATAGCATAGCAACTGAAAGAGAAAGAGAAAGATAGAGAGAGTGCGAGTGAGAGAGACTTCAATTGCGTAATAATTAAAATGCAATTTAACGATGCACCTGAACCGTATGGAGGGTAGAAAAGTCAATTTCTGAAATGATTCGAAGAGTAAAGTCCATTAAGTGGCATTTGCAGTATGAAAATGTTTCTTAAATTGAAAATTATAATTATTTATGGGCAGCAAGCAGACGGTTGGTGAGTGGAGTCAAAAGAATGCTTTATAGAAAATGGTTATATGAGTCGGACGGACAGTCGGATGGACGGACGGACAGACGTTCGGTCGGTCGGTCGGTTAGTCAGGCATGTTGTTTGGTGAGCTCTTAAATATAAAACATTTAACGCACGTCTTTGTTGAGGCCTCCAACTCAACGCAACTCGACTCGATTCAACTCAACTCAACTCAACTCGACTCGACTCGACTCGATTCATTCGCTTCATTTGTGGAATGAATAAAGCCGCCGCTTGCCGCTTGCCACATGCCGCAGTTATCCATTCATGGGGTTCCATTGTGAGTTTTTTCATCATTTTTGTGTATGTTTTTGTTTTCATTTTCCTCAATTTTTTTTTTTTTTTTCATTTTATTTTTTTCCATTCAAATAAGTAATGAAGTTCTCTTTTCAGAGATCGCTGCTCTGATGATGCCTTTTTTTGTTGTTGTGGTTGTTGTTGCTGCTTTTATTGGTTTTTATATTTTTATCGATGCACGTTAAATTTTATTGCAATTTTTATGCGCACATCTTTGCTGCATCGCGGTTTTTATATTTAATAAATTTAAATCACTTTATATGTGAGTTTTATGTGCGTTAATAATGCGACAGGCAGAAGCAGAAAGACAGGGAGAAAGATGGTACAGATAGAGTAAGAAAACAAATGAAATACGTCAAAACTCTTACCACAATCACAATGAAAGAAAATGGTTTCGATAAAGAGAGAGAGAGAGAGAGAGAGAGAGAGAGGGAATGAGATAGCTTATATAAATAATTTAACAAAAAAACGTATCAAAAATCTTTAAATGTAAATATATCTTTTAAAGTCACAATCGAACGATTTCTCACATAAATGCTACGACAAATATAATTCCCAAGAATTTACATTTGATATTCTTCCTAGGCACCGGAAATAACAAAAATATATGAAAATTTAATTCAAATAAATCTCTAGTGCGCAAAAGGTCATACAACTTTATCGAGTTGTTGCTATTTTTACATACACTTTTAAAATTTATAATAACAACAAATGTGATTTGTTTTTAATTCAGTAATACGAAAAAAAATATGTGGAAATTTATTAGGGAACAAAAAGCCCTTAAATGTATGCTATGTAATATTTAATTTTTTATCTTCATAAAATATGTCCTGAAAAGTATGCTTTGATTTTTTTTTAATTTTTTTAATGAGAAATTCTATTAAAAATTATGATTGTAAGAGCTTTTTAGGAGTAATAAACGAATTGGAAAATCTCTAAGTCTTAATCATTGAAGAACAAATCTATATTAACCATTTACTTATTTAAAAAAATTAATAAAATAAATATATAGATTAAAGTTTTATTTTTTTAGAATTCAAGTTATTTTTAATTTAGGAAATTACCTATTCTTTCAATGCCCCTACATTTTATATTTTACGCCTCTTTTCAATCCACACAAAACAGAGTCCGATTAAAGGAACTCTCCCATTCTGCCGTCTACACAGAGAACCGTTGAGTGTTGATGGTTTTGTATTTTATGCCATTTTTCATTCTCACAAATAATGATGCTGGAAATGAAAATAATAGGTACATATTGATGAAATTTAATATGTTGAGAAAAGCTCAATTTGCAGACCTCACCCATCTCTCTCTCTCTCTCTCACTCTCTTTTTCTCTCTCTTCCCACAAGCGCATAAGAAGAGCGAAATGAAAAATAATAACAACAAATGCCAGCAACAACAATAACAATAATATAACGAGAAAAGTGAAAACATTTTTGTTGTTTCGCATCAAATTTCCAATTAAACAAAAATTCTAATTTATTTTCCGTGCCAGTTTCATGCTTGTTGTTGTCCTGCTCTCTCCCCTGACCAACAATATCCATGCCTCACTGTACTTGTATACGATTATAAAGTAAATTATTTTCGAGGTTATTATTCTGTTGTCAGTTTGCTATCCGATTTCAGTAGCCCATGGAATGTCCTGTTATTAGGAAGACAGATGTTGCTTTTTTTCTAAAAAAATAAAAACAAAAATAAGCATAAATAAATACTATAACATAAGTCATATTTATTCATATTTTATTATATTTATAATATAATAATTTATTATAATAGTGAATATTGAAAAATTATGAAAAATAAGTTCAATCAGATTTTTCTAGTTCTATTTCTATATATTTTATTTACATTTAAAATTATCTTGGAAACTAGGAAAATTGTTAAAAAAACCTACATTTTATAGGAACATGTTATTAGAACTGTGTATTTTTATATAAAGAAATCAGCAGATACATATTTTTAAAAACTTAAAAATAATGCAACAATCTCCAATATGTATATATATATCTATCTATGCATCTCCGTATCTATAACTATAAAATTGTATATTCAGTATACATATGAATTTTCCAATTTTCTGACTGATATTTGTTTAGTTTTTCTGTGCGCGTAATTGAAATTGCGGCTAATTAGTGAAAAGGCTTTCGGCTCATTTGGCCAACAAAGCCAATAAATATGCTAACACTAACTGTATCTGTGTGGGTGTGCCTCTGTGTGTATTTATGTCTATTGGCTGTCAATTGTGTTGTTGTTGTTGTTGTAGTAATTGTTGTTATTGTTTTTGCTGCTGCTTTTGTCAGAATGTCAACCGCCAAAATGCGTTTGTCTGACATTTGTTAGGCCAAATGGCAACTCATTTGTATCTGTATCTCTGTATGTCTGTATGGCTCTATCATCTCTCTCCCTCTCGCACATTCTGTCTCTGTCTCAGTCTGTATTTGTGTGTCTATTATGTGAAAATGCGCATGTGGCCTGTGGTGGCATATATATGTCGCATTCAATAATACAAAAGACCCGAAAAACGCACACATTTTAAAATATAATTTCGTATACATATATACACACACACACACACCAAAAGCCCAAGAGTTGAGTGAGTGTCACGCACAATTTCCGCTTTCTCCTTTCTCTTTTTACGTTCATCATTTTCTCTATGCGCATTATTCTATTATTTATTATTTGATGGGCAGCTGAAGGGGCGCAAAGGAGAACTGTCGCGTTGACAGCTGCCATTGAAAATTAGCCACGTTTTCAATTTTTTTTTTATACTTATTTACATGCAGAACATAAAAATTATATTCCCATATGCTGCCATGCTGCGAGTATTATTAATAAATAATGTAATAGAGCGCAGATAAATTGCGTATACGCCGCATGTGATACACAAAGAAAACAACTCATAAGTTTTCAACTGCATATATCATAAAATTATAGATTGCTTAATAAACTTATTTATACTTAAGCAAAAGCAAACAAATCCCAATAAATTGATAAAAACGCTACTTCATTTGAGTTCAAGTTCAGATATTTTGATTCAGCTCAAATTAGAATCGATTTATGTAGAATTGAGTGCATACAAGAAATATTTCAAAGTTTCAGTAAAAAGTTTTAAGCAAATTTGTGACAAATTGCAGTTCGTTTAAATAAAAAAAAAGAATTATTTGATATATAAAAAGGATTTCAGTGTTTTTAAAAATGTACTACAACGATTTATTAAGAATTTACTGTAGATTTTAATGGCAAACAGATTAAACAAACCGAAATGAATTTAAGTGCTACAAAAAACCATTTAAAGCACTTGTTAAAGTATTAATTTTAGTAATGCAAAAATCAATAATATTTTATTCATTTGCTTTACATTTAATAACATTTTGTTTGTGCAATTGCTTAACAATACAATGCCAAAGACAAAGTAATAATATAAATTGCAACATTTCCCTTTTCAGCTTGTCGGCTTGTTATTTTGCTATGGAAAATGCGATACTGGCAATTTAATTAAAGCTTGAAAAGAATTCACTTGATTAAAATTGTTGCCACATCAAGTGGCAATGAATATTGTTGAATATTGCAATAAAATAAAAGAAGAGAGAGAGAAGCAAAAGCAACTCATATAACTTTCATAACTTGTTGTAACTGTACGAAAATGCATTAATAAAATAATAATAAAATCATGTGTGTAAATATGCCAACAAATTGGATGAAACTGAAAAGTGAGCAGCTTTCCAGATTAAAGAACGAAGCCAGGAAAGAGAAAACAAGCAGGTAAGTTAAAAGCAGTAACACTTAAGAATACATAAGAGTATTTTATTATAAATATTCTGAGAGTTTCGTTCATATTTATGTACAATATTTTCATACAATTAAATTGTAAATTTTGAGGCGAGCTGCCAACAAATTTAATAAGACCAAAAAGCTTTTCTCCACATTCAAAATATTTGGACAAGTTTTTCAATAATGCAATAAAGTTGCCAATGGCCGCAAGGAAACAAGGACCAGCCAGGACACTCACTTGATGAAACAAAAATATTGCCCACAATTTGTTAGAAAACTCGCCACCGACTTTAGTTTTTCCCTCGTTTTTCGCTTTCCCTCGCCACTTGTTTATCTTCCGGGCAAAGAAGCCAAAAGAAGCATGAGAAGCAGGGAGAACTCAAGATTTTTCAATAGACCAAGAGACGAGCCACAGTCAACGCATAAACAAATAATAAAAGTGGAGAATTCGCGACCCTGGCAACGACCTTTGTAGCGGCTCATTTATCAATGGAAGCCCCCCCTCCCTTCACCACGCCCTCTGTTGACCAAAAAACACAACAGCCCGGAACATATGGCCTGAGGACAGCAACAAACACTGACAACCAAATCTGGGCAACAAAACAAATTAAAGTTGTACCAAATTTACTTTAAGGCGCCAACAACAAATCGCAGTCAATCAACAAAGGAAGCAAAAAAAAGGCAAAAAAAAAGAAAGAAGCTAAAAAACAGATGGGGGCAATTTTTACAAGATTTACCTGACCGGCATAAGTAATCAGAAGACTGCTCCCAAATGACGCTACAATCGAATTCTAAACTGTCGTCCAAAAGCGATTTGGACACAACGCTCAACAAAAAATGAAAAAAAAAAACATGAGAGCAAAAAGTCATCAATCGGCCCAATAGCCTTACAAAAATACAAACAACATTTTTTTATCTTTCACATTAACAAACATAGAGTTTAAGATAGAAAACTTTAGGACTTAGTTTTGCAGGCTTAAATTTAATTTCAAAAGGTGTCTCAGCCCAACGTTTCTGATATATTTCGCAAAGTCAGATAGATTTCAAAACAGATTTAATATAATTATAATTTATAGAAGCTGATAACATAAGGAAGTGTAATTCTTCTATATAAAACTTAGCGTCAAAGCGTATTTCTCTAATCCATTTATTGCTTTCATTTACTCAGTTTCACACCACAAATATTAAACTTATAGTATTTATATTTGAATTTAAATTTTTTTATCGAATATGTCAGCAAAATGATTATAATTCAATTATTTACTCAGATTCACACCACATATATTAAAGTTATAGTATTCATATTTGAATTTAAATTTTTTAATTAAACTTTCCTTTTTTTTTTAGTATTGAATATGTCAGCAAACAGACAATAACTAAATTATATTCCAATAGATTAATTTCTTTTATATTTTTTAATTTTATTTAATAAGATACAATATGGAATTTAATCTAAAGAAGCAATACAGATTTCGGGAAGTACTAGCAACTAATTAGCTCTACAACAAAATTTGTTACTATAATTCAATTAACTAGCTGAAAGTGAAAAAATTCTATATTAAATTTGCTTCATTTTAAGCAGTACAATAAAATTATTCTATATAATTTTACCGCTATTCTTAAGAATCATTGAGAAGTGTGTTTACATATTTACATAAACATAGGATAAACTTTTAGGAAATTCGTTTTTTTAACGCAAATGTTTAAAAGAAATTGTTAAATTGACTAAGAATATATTTTTGAAGAAAATCAAATGCGAATTGAGATAAATGAACTCGCAAGTGATAACAGCGCACCCACAAAAAAAATAATAACAGAAAGAGACGTGAATTTGAAAGGGGCGATAAAAACACATGCGAAAATCTGTTGTCAATGAAATCGATTAAGTTTCGTTGCCCGCTCGATGTATATGTTTGAGAAAGAAAACTAAAAAGAGGCGGCAGGAGAGGAGAAGAAGGAAGAGGAGTAGGAGTGGGAGAATGGGGGAGCAGCAACTCATTAAAAAGCATTAAACGGCAGGAGCGGAAGTCATTGGACTATCAGACGGAGACACGCTTCCGTTTTGCGCTTCAGTCGCTTCAGTTGCCTCGTCGCAGATTTACGGCCAAAAGTGCGTAAAACGTGGCCAAAAAGCAACAACGTTTGTGTCCTTGAGTTTGCTTTGCTCCCTTTTCTTTCCTTTTTTTTTTGTATTTTGTATTTTGGCAAAGATTGAGGTAGGCAGAGAGAAGGGCAGGGGGCTAAAGATTGTCACCGGGCCAATTGCAGGGAACGACAACTTCAAATGATTTATCGCCAGATAGTTGAGTTCAAAAGCGAAGCGCAAAGCGGAGAAGAAACGCGGCAACTTTTGCACAGCGCACAAATATTTATTTATAAAATTGTTATCCTTGCCAGCTACAAAACCCGGAGTTCCACTTTCTTTGTTTTGCTACAGGTTCGATGGGATTGTGTCCTCGCCAGCTGCCTCCTGCCTCTTGCCTCCTGTCTCCTGTCTCCTGCCACAACTTGCTTTGCTCATTGCCAGGCATTCGCTCATTTTCAAATCGGATTTTATCAACTGAATGGCATTCTTGTGCAAATATCTTATCTCTCTCTCTCTCTCCACTCTCTTCCTGCCGCTCAACAGGATAATGGCAACTTTTTCTTAGACTCCCCTTTGTCTGCTTCTCTCTCCTCTCCTCTCTTCTGTCCTCTCTTCAGCTGAGCAGCGCTGAGCTCAGTTCAGACTCATCTCGGCTCGGTTCATGCAGCTTTTTGTATGGCTTTGGAATTATTTTGAAAGCGGAAATTGATTTTCGTTTCTTATTGTGCACGACTTTCGTGATGCTTTGCTGTTTCCTTTCTCTCATTTTGGTCTCCCTCTTACCCAAAACAATACACGCTTTACATACACATAAGCAAATACATAATTTGAAGCAGATTTATGAGGCGTACTGAGTCCTTTATTTCATTTGTTTGTCAAAGAATCGAAGGCTTTGAATAGTCTTCATCTCTTCACATATTAAATAAAATGTAACATAGCAAAATATAAGACTCAATTATTTCCGGTGTTAAATATCCAAAACTATCAGCTGTAAAGTTGCTAATAAGAAGTTCTACTAGACTTTAAACTTGCCTAACTTTGTCAAATCTAACCCGATTTTGAACGTTATTTGTTGTAAAACTGATTCTGCATATAAAAAATATTTTCTTCCAAATGAACAATTTATTCGTCTTCCTGTCGACAACATCACGTACTCCCCCCTTTGACTTTTCGGAAATTATATTTTTTCCAACATTTTAAATCATGACTTGTAAAGTTGTCAGAACAAAGTCTTACCAAATTTCAAATTCTCATAACTTTGCCAAAACTAATTTTCATGCGGCATGTCGCTTTAATCATTATTTGGGCTCTTAATTGATTCTGCATCTAAAGATTATTAACTTTAAAAAATTTTGAATTTTCGATTTTTTTTTCCGTCAAAATTTTGAATTTTTGGTAAAAATTTTTTTTCAAAATTTAGAAACTTGAGATTTTACTTTTAATCAATTTCTGATGCCCAAATTAGTAGAAAACGACACTTTAAATTTGATTCTTAGAGGTTTCATTTTTCTGTAAAATATCATGTCAAAACTAACAAAAAATTTGACTTGTGAAGTTGTTAGACCAAAGTCTTAACAGATTTCAAACTCTCATAAGTTTGCCAAAACTAAGCCGATTTTCATGCGGAATGTTATTTTGATCATTATTTGGTCTCTAAATAGATTTTGCAGAAAAAAATTATTCACTTTACAATTTTGCACATTTGCGATTTTTTCGTAAAAATCATGACAAATAATATCACTAGTAAAGGTGGCAATTAGAATTTTTACCATTTCAAATACCATTTTGATCATCATCTGATCCCTTAAGTGATTCTGTATTAAAAAAAAGAAAAGATGACTTTATTTTAATGATAAATACCCTACCTTCCTTTTATTTTAAATCTGTCCTGTAACCATGATAAATAATATCTTTGTGAAGATTTTCAATTAGTATTTCAATTCCCTGCTTGTTCAAAAGAAGTCAATCTATAAATTCTTTCCTTTCTTTCATTTTAAAAGTGAAGGAAAAACGTTTTTTGATCTGACCCAGTTTATTCACATTCATTTTCAGTGCTTTCCTGTCGCGTGAATTGCTGAGCCTAGACCTATGCCTTATCAAAGGGGGTCACGTCGGGGTCATAGCGGAAAGAGAGGGGCATGGGAGGGGAATAGGGGGTAACTGGTTTCACTCGCGTCTGACATTATGAATGATCAGCATAAATTTCGCGAACTCTCACGAGTTGCAGCTGTTGCCATTGGGGCAACTACGTGGAAAAAGGAAGGAAAAAAATTAGTATAGTATAGAGAAGACAAACGCGAGCTATGAAGATAACCAGAAGAGCAAACTGAAGGACGGCTCAGAAATTCATTTCATTTCATTTCCTTTGTACGTGAGTGAAATTTTTTATGCCATTCCATATAATAATTTGGTCATGCAAACTGACTACTTAAACATTTGCCATCTGCCATTTAAAGAGTATTTCAACGTCTTTGTGCAAAAGTAAATTAGTTCAGCAGCTAATTGGATATGCAGCATTGTAAAGTGTAAAAGTTTAAACATAAATTGTGTGACCTTTATTTATTGTTGTTTGTGTTAATAAAATTATTTTCAAGTTAAGGATTGAGTCGAAGATGAAAGATAGAATAACAAAATATTTATTAAATAAAGATTCGACATATACCCAGTACTTCACTTATATAGACTTTAACATCTACTATCCAAATATTACGAAACTTTCCAAATATATTTTTTAAAAATACATAATGAAATATTTTTTTTTTTATAAATAGTATTCCTTATTTATGTAATTTTAAAATTTGCATAGTAATTCCTTTTTAGAAAATTTTGTAGAAATAAACTTAAAATAAATGTACTACAGAACATTGCTGCTATACCCTGTAATTAATTTAATTATTGAAAAATTGTATGTAGCAATTGTATCAACAAGATGATTTCATTCTTGGAGTTAACAGTCTAGACATAGCCAATTTCTATAGCATACCCCTCTGCAGCTCAGCTGCGTACAGGGTATATAATTTAGATACCAAAAGAACCCAAAACACAGCACAGCAAATTCTTTTGCCACTTGAATGCCTTGTCGAATAATTCGGCAACAAACTGGCAATGAAGAAAGAGAGCAAATGCCAAAAACTAAATTCAGTTTACATAATATAGCTCATAAAATATTTTTCGCCCTCTAACCCCTGCTCGAGGGTTGGGGAGGGGTAGAAGGGGGGGAGTGGGAAAACTAGGACACACTTGAGTGCGCCTTGAAACACAATTTAAGCATAAACAATAAAGAAAAGCGACGAACTTGAACGAAATAAAACTTGAAACTCGAATATGTATTTACATATGAAACGAAACCGCCCACTCGACACACAGATACACGCACACACACACAGACAGACAAGCAAGTTGTGGTTAAGGAAAGAGGAAGTAGAAGAGAAAGAGATAGGAAGATACTCTAAGTGGTGTCTGGTGAGGGGAAAAGACAGCAGACTAAACAGCACTAAATTAATTCTGCACAATTTGCATTAAAATATGCAAATAAAAAAAGTGAAAGAGGCCAAAGAAAAAAAAACCAACACGCTTCCCTAACCAACCTCCTCCTCTTAACGTTTAAGCCAAAAACTAAACCCTGAGTCAGAGACAGAGACAGAGAAGAGACTGAGAAACTGAAGAGACATATTCCCAGCAGTAAGCGTTAAACATATGTGTGCTTGAGTGCTTGCCAGACAATGGATTGGGCCACAATTTGGGGGCATGGTCGAGGGAGGGGACACAATTTGGGGGTCCTGTTTGGTTTGTGGGCGTCTTTTAAATTTCAAGTGTGCCTCGTTATGGCTTTAATGTGCAAAGGAAGCAAGAGACAAAAGTAGCAACGCTACAATTCAGGTGATCAACTATCAGAGGCCCAGTCGAATCAATCTACAAGAAAAAACAAAAAAAACTTAAACTACAAAATAATTTTAAAAAATTAAAATAAATATGAATATAATAAAGATAGATGCTGCAGGCAAGCTGCTCGACTCTTAAATGTCTGGTCGAACCAATTACTACAAATTTTAAATATACAAAAAAAAGTACAACAAAAATTTTTAAAAAGAAATAAAAACAAATAAATATGTACCAAAATACAATTCTGAGCATAATTTGAAAAATTTTGTATATTGTTTTTAAATTTTGCAATATTTGCACACAAATAAAAAAATAATTAAATTAAAATTTAGTGAATTTAATATATTTATTCTTAAATGATAGAAATAGCAAGAACGAAAATAGAATGATTAAGCTTTTATATTTGTAGGGTAGTAGTGAAATAAAGATTTATTCTTAAAAAAAATATTTTTTAAATATGCTCGGTATCTAATAATAACTTTTTCGCAATTAGTTTTTCTATTTATAATCCGATTGAGATGAAATTTTCAACAAAAATGCACAAGTTATCACAAATTGTATTTGTTAAGTCTCAAGATGGTAGTTAAAAAATTGCTCTTTTTATTCGATTTTCTGCTTGACGAACAGACAGTGTCGAAAACTCATAAGCCATTGTTTTGTTTGGTTACTGGGCCAAAAATAAAAGCCCACAATTGGGTTCGACTCTATTGGGTCTGGTAAGCTGGCGTTTCGATTATGAAAGTGCTGCCTCAATTCAACCACCTCCCCTCCTTCCTTACCCCTCCCCCACCTAGTCAATGCATGTGCAACAACAACAAATACAACAAGAATAACAAGAACAATACGAAGAGGAAAAGAAGAATATTATGCCCCGGGGCAACAACAGAAATTCAGCTGCCTGCAAATTTGATTGTTCTTGTAGCAACGCTTCTCCGCTTCTCCGTTTCCCCCCTTTCCGCTTCCTCCTGCCACCCTTTCGACTTTCCTTCCCGAAAATACGGTGCGTGGGTTTTTGGGCGTTGGCATTGGCGTCGACGTCGGCATCCAATGAAGCATGAAACTTTAGCGCACTTGCAACACTTTTTTTTCGACTTGATAATTTTGATACCCTAACCAAACATGTTCCTTCCACTTCTTACTAGCTAAATAATCGAGCAATATTTATTGCTAGTTTTTTTTTACAATTAAATACTAAGTATAATACATTTTTTAAACTTAAAGGGTAAATATAGAGTATGTTTAACAACATAAAAATTCTTAGTAATAAAATAAAATATTCAGGCCTGTTCTGGTTTTTGTTATCGGAACAATATTTGGGCTCTGAAGATCTTTAAGCTGTCTTTATTTTAGTAAGGCAAAATCATGCAGATTAAAGTGACTTTTAGTTGGTGAACTTAAATCCGATAAAGGGAAAAACGATAACTTTTACTACTTCGCCTAGTTGCTGTCGAAAAAAATGAAAACTTAGGCCCGAAAATATAGATATGTGTTATTTTTGAGGAATATTTGTTGGTAATATTGTAAATCAAAACAAAAAGCATTTTGGAAGCATTATTGTTAAAAATATGAAATGAAAGTAATACAATTTTTTATATAAATTCAATTTTTAAATTGGGGTTTAACGTTTTTTGTATTTAAAATATATTTCTAAAGACCTACCCAACTATAAATGCCTTAAATATAGACTAACAGAAGTATATAAAATAAAAGTCTAATAAAAATACATTTATAATATTAATAATATTTTATAACTATGCTCCACATTACATATTAATATTGTAGGGCATTCAATCTTCGACAGTCGAAAATCCTTATTTTTTATTTCCTTTTTCATATATATATTTCTTCACTTGCATTTCCCGTTTTGCTTTTTTCTAGCGCGCACTGTGCAAAAATATGTTAGCTGCGACTTTAGTAATCTGCTTTGACTGTGATAGTGTCTGGGTGTGTTTGGGTGTGTGTGTGTGTGTGGGAGAATGTGTGTGTATAAAATTGCGTGTACAATCCACAGTGAAGTGGCACAGAGAGCAAGAGCAAGAGCAATAGAGAGAGAGAGAGATTGTGATAGAAAAAGAAAGAGTTGGCAAAATAAAAACTTGAAGTACTTTCTGCAATGCGCGCTTTTCAACCAGAAGAAAAAAAGAATTGTGAATCGAGTTGCAATGCGAATTTTCAGTTACTTTTTGGAAATAGCGTGTTACTAAGATATGAGTTTTTCCAAACTAACCAACTAAACTTTACAATTTATGAAAACAATGGCGCAAAAGTGTTTTGAACTTTCAGTTTAGTTTAACACAAGCTGACGAAATCGTTGAAAAGCGCGCTTTAATCTAAGTCAAATTTGACTACATATAAACAGCAAAAAGTTGCTGATAATCAAAGCTAAAAAGCTGCTTAAGATTACATTGTTCTAGCAAAGAATTATTCAAGAAGATTTTAAGGCACAATTCTCAGGCAACAGCTTTTTGGATCCAAACATATGAATATACATATCTATCTCTAAAAGAAAAGTCTAGAGACGAAAGAATTTCCATTCAGATCAGCTGAGCTCGGTTTGATCGACAAAATAGAGTGAGAGAGGGAGAGAGGGAGAGAGATAAAAAGAGAGTCACTGCGACTGTTATCACTCTTTTTTTTTTTTTTATTGAAAACTATAAAAAATCAGTGTAGAAGACAGAAAGTAAATGTTATCACTTTGTGGGTGTGTGTGTGTGTATGGGTGGCGCGTGTTGTGTTACACTGATAAGAAATATGTTATAAAATCAAGATTTTGGTCTCAAATCTAAAATTTTTGGTCTAAAAAATGCGTAGAGAAAATAAAATTATTAAACTAAGAGAACACATCTTGATTTTAACAACATTTTATATAAGACCAAGTTCTTATTTTAAGAATAAATGTTTTTAGATGAATGTTCTTGATTTTAGAAGTTGGTCTTTTTTTTCAGTGTACCTGTTCTGTTAATTCTTGACATTGCGTTGAAAATTTTTAATTTTAAAATTTTTTTATTTTCATACTGAATATTTAATATTTTCTTTAGATATGCTTAAGCCAATTCCATTCAAAGCAATACGCCAAAAAAAGGTCAGAATTGTGCACTTTATTAGCCGCTTTTAACAGGTTCGTGTAAAGTAGTTGGAAGTTGGAAGACCAACCGGTAAATAAGCATTGAAACAATTCATAAAACTACCCAAAAAGGGCAATTTTATTCGCACAAACCACGCGTAAGTGGACGCTACATGTACTTAGTACACCCCATCAAAGTCCCGAGCCTAGAGGCACTTAGAACCATACTTTGGGACCCTAACGAGTGAGATAGAGTGAGAAAAAGAGAGTGAGAGAGGCAATGCCGGCGCCATTGTAACGGGCGAGTCGGTTGGCCAATGGTGAAAACGTGTTTACGCTTTTATTATGTAAAGGAAGCCGCTATAAAAGGCAGTCAAGACTTCAACTCCAATTCCAGTTGCAGTTTCAGTTTCACTTCTAGTTCCTGCTCGTAACTCCACAAATCTGCGCTGGACACTCACACACGTATTTATGTATGCAAAGTAATTGTGAGCATTAAATGTTCTGTTCCGCACAATTCTATTCTGTTGGGCTTTTTTAAGAGCTCGCCTCGTTGGACTTGCGGTTTTCATTTCGAGTTTTCCCACAAGAAACAATTAAGAAAAACAGAAATACACAAAAGGGAACAAGAAATTCAAGTAATGCAAATGCAAAAATTTTAGCATAAGAAAAATGTACATTAATTTTAAAGAGTATCTTACTTTTTTAAGTCGAGATATGTATCGATTATAAATATTAAATTCAGTTTTGATTTTGAATTGTCCATTATATACTCCAAATTACAATACATCTCTGATCAATTACCACAAATCAAATATATATTTTGACCACGAAGTTTATATTATATTTTTATCATTAATATTTGATTTTGAAAAGCACTCTGTCAATTGTTTAAGTCCATCATATATACCAAAATATATTGTATATCTAATTAATTTGTACAATTTAATTGATTTGACTCTAAGCAACTTATAATGTATTTACTCCATTCATATATTGCAACATTAATAAATTTTTACGATTCAATTATTTTGACTTAAAGCAACTTATATTATTTCATTTAAATATGTATTTTTTTTTTAAAGCACTCTTTTAATTATAAGGCCTTCTATATATTGTTTTACCTATCAATTAACACAATTCGATTATTTACAGGTAGACTATAAGCAACTAATATTATATTTACTCAATTTATATTTGTTTGTAAAAATCAATTTAGACGTTCGACATAAACTCAAAATTAATTAATTTGTACAATCCAATTAATTTGACTTTAAGGAACCTATGATTAATTTATTTCATTCATAATTGTTCTTAAAAAGATTTATAGATTCAATCATATACTTCATTATATCTCTTATCTTATTAGCACAATTTGATTCGACTAATCGACTTTGACAAACTTATATTGAATTTTTTCTAAACATATTTGTTTTTGAAAAGCAATTTAAAAGTCCATCATCTACTTAAAATTATATTTTATCTCTTATCAATTAGCAGCGTTCAATTATTTTGACTTTAAGGGTCTTTGGTCTTCGTCATGGCAAGAATTCAAGTGTTTCTTTTTGCTGCTTATTGTTATTGTTTGCACTTATTTTGCTATTCAGAGTATGCAAATCCCATAAAAACTCATTTTGAGCCAATTGAGCGCATTGTTGTTGTATGTGCTGTAGCTTGTTGCTTGTTGCAACCGAGCTGAAAATCAACATTGAAACATTTGCCTTCTTCTCTCTCAACGCTGTAATTAACTAAAAAATTGTTTTGTTTTACCAGTAACTAGTTGCCAGTTAAGAGGGAAATGAAAATGAAAATGAAAACGAATACGAATACAACACGAATGCATTCATTTGTAAAAATTGTGTTGGTGTTGCACAATCTACAAACCAAATGAAAGCAGCTACTAGAAAATGCACACAATGTTAATACGACTCACAGTGCAGTGCAATGGATGATGCCACAGATCTACAATCCAAATAAACCCCCTCATTCCTCTGTCTCTCTTTCCTCCAACAGTCTCCCTCTCACTTGTGTGTGTACACACTATGCTGTTGGTTTTTAATTTTATAGCCAAACAACAAAATGCTTACAGATTTCGTAGTAAGCTCTCAATTTTTATTAAAAATCGATTCGACAGCACAGAATGTGCACTTGAACTTCTGTTCTGTAACGAATACGAATAACGTACGAGTATATCCGTATAATCCCGTTTAGTTTGTGGCTTTGCAATTTAAGAAAAACATTCACACACATACATACTATATTTGAAATGTGGGTAGCATGAAAGGCCATTAAACCGTTGAACTATTGCAAACTTAATCCCTGAAAATGGTTCTGCTTGAAATCAGACTTGACCAGCTAAACCATTTGGATTACAGAGGCCCTTAAATTAAACGTTGACTTTCCTATTTGCATACTTCTTCAAAGTCAAATATTCATAGCCAAGAATATCCACAGAATTTATTGATATTCCAATCAGGACGGAAGACACACGTTGGGCGCCAAAAGGATATGGAGAGATATTGCGTTTTCGAAATGATGCAGAATTTCATTCTGAGTATAGCAATACTGATTAAAGTTATGATTTTTTTTCTTTTTTTTTTTAATAATATTTTTTTATGATGAGCCAATTAAATGAACTCAATTGATCGTCAAATAAATAATCAAGTTAAAGTGGTTAAAAATCGAGTCTGCGAAAATAGAGATTTAGATTTTTCTAAGTATTTTTGTATTACTAAGAGCCGGGTTTTTCAATGTCTCCTTAAATTTTATAAAATTTGACATTGATTTCAATACATTTTGCGTCAAAATATCTGTTGTATAGTTAGCAAACCCCTTAAATAGACATTGAAAAACCGGCTCTTAATATAATACATTTTTATATTTTCTATCTTACTTTACTTGTCAAGGGTATATATGTATTATATTGCTTTTGATTACTTGAAAACCTTCGTTTTCATTTAATGAAATTGGTTACATCTCAGCTAAAGTCAAAAATAAACTCTGACTGGCTTTTCAAGTGCTGCAATAATACGAGTACGATATTTTTGGGAAGTGCACAAAAGCCAAGCAACTGGATATTGGGTCAACAAAGCAGCAGCTCAAATCCCAGCACAGCACAGCACAACATAACAACGTGATTGGGGAGAGAGGGCAGGTTGTAAGGTTGTAAGGTTGTTAGGTTGTAAGGCAGGCAACTATTTTCGAAGAAATACCCGTACAAATTTTCACAATTAATATGCACTTCCTGTGCAGACGACTTGCAACCATTTTGCGAGTGCAGCCAGGCAACAGGACTTGCAACAACAACAATGCACCCTATGCGGGTGTGTGCGTGTGTGTGTGTGTTTACTCCCTGACATTCTTAAGAGCACACACACACATACACACTCATTCTCTATTCACATGTGAGTTCATTGCTGCTATTAATGAATACGTGTGCAGCAATAAACCCATTTTTTATGTGCAAAAGTCACGTGAGAAACTATTTAGTACAGCTAAGTCAGCTGGCAAGTTGGTAGAAAGAAGAGGAGCTGAGTGGAGGCCAAGACGGTGCTACTTTGTGCCAGGCACAGTCAAAAGAAATTCAACTTTATTTCTACATAAATATCACATATGTAAGCCAAAAAAAAAAAAAAAAAACAAATGGGAATCACAGTTAAAAAGTGAAAATATTTCCACCACACAGATAAAAGAAAAACTGAGGTATTTTGTGAGCTGCTTGAATTAATTTTTTGGCCTTTATCAACTAGGCAAATTGAAATCGTGTTGGTTCATTGTGTATCCCATGTGTGTGTTTATTTGTGTGGCATCCCTAACCCAGTTCTTGTTTTTGTTTTCCCTTCAAATTGATGTGAGCACTCGAGAAGCACTCGGAACAACTTTGCTTGCCTACTTTTGGGGGCGTATGCCTTTCTCCCGGTGTTAAATAAAATGCATAGAATGGTTTAAGTAAAGTTTTGTTCCTAGTTCTAAAAAGCGACTTTTGACAGCCGCCAGCAAATTTAACAAATTTTTCACTCAGCTAACTTTAGGCTGCTTCTTCTGCTTCTTCCATTTTAATTTGGCATATCAACTAATTGATTTGCAAGTGGAACGGCAACAAAAACTTAGTACGTCTTGAACTTTGAAGAATTTGTATTTATAAACAAATTTTATACTTCATTTGTAGACATTCGGAATACTAAGTAGTTAATTAAAGTTTAATTATAAAAGTTGTGTTTCACTTTTATTAAACAACTCAAGATATAACGATCTATATTTGATTTCGTTCTAAACACAAAAAGTAAAGTCATGTTTTTGTATTAATTTACTTTTTAGAAAGAATATATATATTTATTACTTAAAGCACTAGTCACAATAATATTGCTTTGTTTTATCTTACTTCTATGCTGAAATATTTTAAATTTACATGTCTTTAACAAATTTTTGTTAATAAAATTAATTTTGAACGTGAATACAAAGCCATAAATTTATTTTAGATAACTTTATTGGTTTTTCTGTAGATTTTAATAAAAATATTTATTTTGAGTTTAATTTCTTCGCTTCTTTTGACATAAATCTATGAATATGAATACATATTTCCATTCGTAATCAGTTTTCTCCAATCAGTTAAGTTTCTTCAGATATTGTGACAAAATTAAACTCACATATTGTTGGTGCTGAAAGGAATCCATGAATACTCGTATATTCTTTGTTTTTCATGAATATTTTCTTTTGTTTTCCATGAATTTTATATTGTTTGCCAAGAAGAAGTGTGGAGGAAGTGAGAGAGAGGGAGAAAGTGGGAGAAGTCTGTATGTGTATGATTCCAATTATTCGTATATTTGCCTCAATAATATAATGAAAATTAAATGGAACTGAGAACGCGGTCCGCGTGTCATTCCACTTGTAATTGCGTGATAAGGTTGGAATGTTTTAAAGCCGCTTCCCGTTAACAGTGAGGAGACAACATGATGACGAGATGAAGAAAATGCACGTTGATAAAACATGAAATGAAATAACATGTTATTGCACTTTGCCTTAAATGAATGCAATGCTCTGTGGCAAGGACTTTCACTCCACTCTCTCTCTCTCTCTCTCTCCCTCTCTCTCACACACTCTTTCTCACTCTCATGCAGAGATGACAATTGCCAGTCGCTGATAAAGTCGGCCCATTTTGTGGTCGCTTTTCTCACACGGACATCGCGTCGTCCTTTTGTCCTTACACTGAAACACAAGAAATGCAATTTAAAACCACAAAAATAATTAAAAAACTTTATGCGATTTCATTACACATACACAAGTATTAATGCACTCACACTTACACAGTTTCCCAGCAAGCATTTTATGAAATTTTTGCTCACATTCGTATTATATTTTTAACGGGAGAAAATGTCACGAGTCTTCTTGAAGAGAAGAACCGTTTATTTATGTTATAAATTCAAATCGGTTTAATTTTCAAAATTAAATTTGTAAAATTTGTGAAAAAATACTTTTAAATATTTTACTTTTTTTGTGCTTGATTTAAATTCTTGTCCCTCCACAAAATTGTTTTGGTTTATAAAAAATTCAACATTATTATATATTATATATTATTCTTGTAGAATTTAAAATCTCATATATATTTTATAACTAAGTATATTCCATATATATTTCCAATTTTCAAACTTGGGCTGAGGCTCCAACCATCAAACATTATAAATTGAATCCCAAATTTTTTGTCATTTCATTGAGCCCCAATAAGGTAAGGTATAATATGGAAGGACCCGTCATTTTCAAGTCTTTTTGAATTGCGCATATGAGTAATCTCTATTCAAAAGAAATCGAAAAAGATTCAACCTGCTGATTTTTGTTAAAACGATCCTTGAAATGCTTGTTGGGTTTTTCAGTTTTAAAGCGATTAAATCAAATCTCTCTCTTTCTCCCCTTTTCTTTGTTAAATGGCATAACGGTTAATGAAATTGACTTCTCTTCCTGTCTGCTCCTTTCTCCACTCCTTGGCGACTGTCCACTGAACGTATCAGTTGATTAAGCGACTTTATGGCATCAAATGCAAACTGCAACGCCGCCATCTTTGTTGTTGCTAGTTCCTCTTCCGATTCACCTTTCTCTTTGTTTTTGTTGTGACTGCAGCCACCTGTCCGGAATTCTCTCAATTTTTGTCAGCGTTAAGCACAAAAGCCAAAAACTTCACGCAACATCGCACGCGACTAAGCAAAGCCAAAAGCTTCAAGTTTCTTTACCAACACTCTCCACTCTCGCTCTCTCTTTCTCTCTATCTGTCTCTCTCACTCACTCTTACTCCATTCGCTGCGCTTCAAGTGTGACTTTGGCCTTCTTTAATGTACAAGTGTGCAGCAGTAAGATAAGAGAGGAGAGCCAGAAGGAGAGCAGCAAGTTTCAAGACCCTGTACCTAAAATATATAAAAGGGTCTTTTATATTTGTCGTAAGCAGAATGTGCATAACAGTCGGTGGAAGGTGTGAAAGACCTTATAAAGGGTACACTGTATTGTAATTATATTTATTGCAACTGTAATTAAAGGAGCATTCTTCAACTTTTTTACATCGTAAAATAAACTCTTAAGTAGTTCAAGAAACAATTGTTTGAGTGTCGTTGTTCATTAGACCCCGTACTTAAAAAAAGCACAGGGGTCTATTGGGTTTGTTTTAACGAATATGTGCGTAACAGGCAGAAGGAGGCGTGGCAGACCCTATAAAGTATATTCATACATTCTTGATCAGCATCAACAGCCGAGTCGATATAGCAATGTCCGTCTGTCTGTCCTTCTGTATGAGCGCCTAGATCTCAGAGACTATAAGAGATAGAGACACCAAACTTGGTATGTAGGTTCCTCTATATTGCAAGCAGATCAAGTTTGTTTCAAAATTCGGACACGCCCCCTTTATCGCCCACAAATTGAAAAAAAAAATTTCATATCCAAATTATTAGAACAATTTAAAAGCTAGTGACACCAAATTTGGTATGTAGATTCCTCTACCTTGCAGGCAAGTCAAGTTTGTTTCTTTTTTGAATCGGACCACTATATCATATAGGGCCCATAGGAACAATCTGTAGAAAATCAAGTTTTAGTATGAAAAACAAAAACGATACAAAAAGTTTCTTTTACGGTTCTAAAAAATGAATTTTTTCGGTTTCGGTACTGCATACGAGGTGTTTTACTTCGGGTAACGGTACCTTTACCGGTTTCGGGTGTATTCCCTGGTATTTTTACAAATTTATACAGGGTTGATTCACAGTCGGGCTTACTCGACTGCAGTCCTTCGTTAGGCTTCTGCTTGCAGGCTGCGACGCTCGTAAAAAACATTTGCGCAATGTCAACAAATTTGCGCGCTTATTAGATTTTCGTGGTTGCACACAATTTCGCCAACTAAGACCGCCGCAAAGAGATAAAGTGCAGCAGAAATATGAATAAAATGGCGAAAACTTTTGAGAAACGGAAGTGCATGCTGCGTTTCTGGCTTCGGTTGACCAACAGCATCGCCCACTGGCCGTTGGCGATGCCACGCCCACAACTCTAACGGCACAGCCGACGTCGACGTCTCGGTCACGGTCGCTGCTTCTGCTAATGAGTTTTGTTGTCACTTCTTTCAAAGCAGTGTTGTCCGAACAACTATTTTTCCGCCAAAACTGGCGGTTTAAAATTTAAAACAGCGGGCAGCGGGAATTCTGGCTTGTTTACCTTTACCTTTTTTTATGCGTTTGGATTTTCTTAAGCTTTTTCTTAATTTAAAAAACATTTAGAATACAACAGCTTTTTCAGATTTTCTTTTATGAACAATTTAGCTTTATTTTAACGCTAATATCAACAAAAACATAATGTTTAGTGCTTCTCAACACTGTTTCTTTGCACAAATTGGGCGACCTTTCGCTCTGCTCCCACACGCCAGCTCTCTCTCTCTCACTCTTACTCTTTTAAAGTCTGCGTTTTACATGAATTGCATGAGAAATTTTGCTCACAATTCAGCTGCATGTGTATGTGTGTGTGTGGCAAGTTAATATTTGCTGCATAAATTCCAGTGCTTGGAATTTGCTGCGCTTCGTTTCGTTTTGTTCCTTTTACGCTTTTGTCCTGCTCTTTGCTTTTTGTTGTGCGCAAATTATGAAAATGCAGACTCACACACACACAAACAATCAGCTGCAGCCGCAGAAACTGGTCACCCCACCTCCCCCCAACCGCTTAAAAAAAAGGAGCTGCAGCATCGTCTGGTCACTCCAGAACTGGTAGCATACACACACATATGCATACATACACCTACACACACACACACACATACTAACTAATATTAATTACTTTCTGCATTTTTAGCATTTGCGTTTGGAATTTAAATGAGCAGATTTTACTTAATTTGTTTTCAGTGCAAATATTTTTTAATATAAACGCCAAAATTTAATATGCATGCATGTGCAAAATAAAACAAAAAGCGCGCGAACTCACAAAAGAGAACAAAAAGCATTTTACACACACAGCTTTAGCCATAAAATCAACTTGGCATTTTCAAATAAATATAAAGTGTGCACTGACCGTGAGCTTATGCATTATCAGCTTAAAACAATAGCTTAAAAATAACACAAATGAAACAAACTTTCGGTATGTCGATAGCTGGAAACATCGATGATTTTTTAATCGTTTTTTGAAGCCACTATTATGCACTAACAGTACGGACAACATTTTAGAAGAAAAATTAGCTGATATTAATAGAAAAACATTCAAAATAATCAACTGATTTTTTTAAGAAAAAATAAAATTATACTTTTTAATATATATAAGATGTATGAATAATTGATATTTAGTGAATTTATTTATTTAACATTTGATAATAATTTTAATATTTTACAAATTTAACATTTTTTAATCATTTTTACTTATTTTTAATAACTAAATAATATTTTGCGTGTTGACATTTTTATTTCAAATTTTAACAATTTTTAATCGTACCAAATTTGTATAAACTTAATCATTCCAAATATGTAAAGCTAATGAAATTAAGATTTTATAATGATTTTTAAAAGCCAAAAGAATAATTATAGTTATCTTAAATTTTCAACTATAGTTTAAGAATGTTTGATTAGCATTTATTTTTGAATGCTATTGGAATGAACAAGTAATGGCAATGCTTAATAAGCCTGATTTGCGGTTAAAACAATACCAAAATTTTTGTAGCATTCTTACTCTGATTATATAATTAATAGCCAGCTTTAAAAAAACTAAATAATCACGATACACTTTTAAGCAAGCACCAATCTAGTAATATCGATGAGACGTGATTGCCATATCGATATTCACAAGAAGCTATCGAGAGAATGCATATTTGTTTTTTTCAAAAATATCAAATAAGGTAAACAAAATATGCTAATGAGTAATCCCAATAGTCCACAAGCCGTTCAAACAAAGCGCAAAACACGTGAAAAGCCGTCAATGGCCCAAAAATGTTAAACAACAAATAAAAATGCAGCAAAAAGCAAAAACAATTGCAAACAAAAATGTTGAAAATTATCCGCACATATCGAGACCACAGCTGAGTCAATTCGTGTGTGTGAGTTTGCAAAACAAACACAAATATGACACTGAATTGTTTTTCACGGCGGACAAAAACAATTCAAATGCAATAGCTTTGAAATGGACAAGGAGCGTCAAGGAGAGCAAGCAAGCAAAGAGAGCATGCAACGACAGTTTCAAATTTCATTTCACACATTTTCGCTACGATATGTCATCACGTCCATCCTTCTCTCTCTCCCATGCCAACAGCGATACCACACACCCACACATACTTGCTCTCCCACTCACGCTCAGTCAACGGTTTGCAGCGTGGGGAGTTTGGGGAATATGCAAACATGGAATTCGATGAGCTGCAGTTCGAATTTACATTGTAAATTTGTGAGTGATTTTTAGTGCTTTTGCGCTGTGACCTCTTAAATTGGTTGACATTTCAGTCTGGATGCAAATGGAGCTAATGACTTGTGCAACAAATTGACATAAAACATAAAAAGGAAAAACAAAAATTAAAGTAAATATATGTAGGCAAAATCCTATTCAAAAATTGTGATATTTTGTTGAATAATACTTATTAGCCTGGAGCAATTTTTTGCATTATTTTCACCGACAAAAGTTTCCAAAACTTTTTCAGCATTTCGACATTTATGAGAATTTGAACAGGATATGCATAGTCTCTCATATATTAAAAGTTTTTAATTAAAGTTTTAGTTGAAGTTGTCGCTGCTGTTGTTGGTGTTGTTCTTTGGGCATATAGTATTTAAGGGTATCCTGGTACGCCTTCTGAAACTCATTTTCCCACAGCAATTTGAAATTAATGTCACCACTGCTTAGTTCCCGTTCCGTTATCAATTCCAAGTTCCGATGTCGATAGAGTAGCGGTAAAATGTGTCCGATAACCTTTTGGGTACTTTTTGGATTGGAGGACAACAATACGTACACATATCCCATGGGAAATATGGCCAATTTAATGCTTGAATCTGGCACTTTGTAGATGAGATATGGATGCGTTTCTGGATTATATAGGCAATCTCTACGATACTCCAAATAAAAGTTATCCAGATTAATGCAGAATGGCATGCAGAATGTTGCATTCACCACATTAAACTTGGGATGGTAAAACATCGGAGAGTATCCCAATTGTTCCATGGTGTTCATAAAACATTTAGCGCCCAATGCAGACCCATCATAGCTGTAGCCCTGGCTGCAGATGTTCCCATTATCGTAAACCCGTAAACTGCTCGACGGATTCGAGTGACGGATGAAAAGCGCCGGATGCTTGTGAGGCTCATAGCGAGTGTTGGATAATAGACATTCCAATTCGTAAAGTTTATAGTTGCATCGCGATTTCACAAAGCAGGTAAAGGGTCTAAAACGGGAATACCATTAATTGTCAACGTTTTTTAAGAAACAGCTGAATCTACCCACCGATACAACAGATTCAAATGCTCCTCGATGGCACTGAGTTTGGATATATCCGAGTAAATGCTCAATATGTCGAAATCCGAAATGATGCTTTTATTTTCCAATGGCAAGGGAGAAACAGATCCTAATTCCTTGTTATTTTCAGCCTGCAGTTGTCGCTTTCTTTTCAAGTTTTCTGAACTTTCACGTTGCATTTTCTTTTCAGTTTTGTGGCAGCCCTGCAACAATCCCACTCGCTTTTTAATGCTCCGACTATAATTGCTTTCAATATGTATTTAATTATATTTAAATGATATCAAAACTTACGTCAATTTGAACATTTTGTCAATGTGCCGATTTCTCGAAATTGCCATGCAGTATTTCTGTGTGACCAGCAAATTCTTCTTTTTGCAGCCCTGAAATTTGGCATTTATTTATCGATAAGTACTTCATGCGATGCAAGAGAAAGGCCAATGGCAATAAAGATTATAAACGAATGCGTTGAAAATTGAATTCCATATTTTTACAAGTTTTATTTGTATTATCTAAATTTAAAGTATTTCCCTATGAGAGCAAACTAATCGCCGACTCAGCCAAAAGTTGCCAAAAGATAAAGAAGAAAAAAAAAGATAAACCGCACTGCTGCCAAAGCAAACAATCAAAATATCATTCAATTTCAAATCGCAGAAATTGCATAATTGAAACCCCATTGAAGTCCATTAATAACTTTATTATGCAGCCAACGAAATGCAAACAAAGAGCGACGCAGGGAGTTAGAGAAAGAAAGACAGAGAAAGAGAATGTGCTTATGTAAGTGCTGTCACTTTTAGCTTCTTTATAGCTAGCTTGCAATATTCTATCTGTAAAGCTAACAAAGACATTTCAGAAGTGCTCTAAAAAATGATATCAAGTATGACTTAACTAATTTATTTTTGAATCCAAACAAGATAACTTTGTATCTTAAAACTTAACTTATAAACTAAATTTTCATGTTAACTACGTAAATTATTTTAAAAAGTGTAGTATCTTCTTTTTTAATTAGATAATTTTTGTACTGTTTATTCTAGCTACAATTTTTGATCAAGTTAGCTATTTCAGTCCTTAATAATGTTGGCAGCACTGGCTCATATTGTCAGGGTCGTGTTGGTGGAGGTGGAAGTGAAGGTGGAGGTGGAGGTGGAGGTGGCTGACGTTAGCTCATCAAACCCGAAAAACCACTTTGCTCAACTCTTTTCAAAGTGCATACATCATCAGCGCTAAGCCAAAACAAAAAAGTGTTGCAAAGGGATGCTGATGGGGGTGTAAGTAGTGGTGCCGGTGGTGCTCGGTGCTCGGGGGGTGGTGGGAGGCGCTGAAAAGTTTTGTGCAATGTTGATTTTTCCGCAAGACTCGGTTTTTCTGCCAAAGCGTCGCTGGACGTCGAGACGGTCGAGCCAAGGAAGAGAGGTGAGCGGGAGGGTGGAAAGGAAGGAGTACTGTGAGGTGAAGAGGTGGAAAGTGGAAAGAGGGGGAGAGCAGCTGCCACAGGCACTTTCTGAAAAAAAAACCGCAGCTCCGCCAAAATTCTTTCAATATTAAAAAAATATTGAGCCAGCAACTGCAACAAAAACAACAACAACAACGAGAAAGAGCACAAAGTGAAAGTAAAGCTTATAAAAAGTGAGGTTAGATCGATGTAGAAATTTTCAAGTTTTTTCGGTATTCAAGGCAGCTTACAAAAATTAAAGCCTTGCCTTTAACCGATATCGGACCGTTAACCGAAACTTACCGTTTCATTTTTAGTACCGGAACTGAAACCGTAAGCGGAATTTATTTTATTTCAATAACCGATAACCGAAACCAACTTCCAACAG
The DNA here is from genome assembly GCF_004354385.1 of Drosophila innubila. Taxonomy (NCBI): domain Eukaryota; kingdom Metazoa; phylum Arthropoda; class Insecta; order Diptera; family Drosophilidae; genus Drosophila; species Drosophila innubila. Next base: position 2,224,818 of record NW_022995372.1, on the reverse strand, counting down.
TCATAACTTGAACAAAACTGACCCGATTTTCAATCCGAATGCCATTTTGTACATGATTCAATATCTTTATTCATCCTGCATTTAAGTTTTTTTTATTTAGAAAATTTAATTTTTTTGACTATCATAGCCATGGTTCCTAAGTAATGGTAATGGTCCCCCCTTTGAAATTTTGAAAATTCAAAATTTTAAATCTCAAATTTTTAATCAACCCCGTGTATTGTTGTTAGTATAAAACAACACTTTAATCTTGATTCCGAGACCTTTAATTTTCTTGTAAAAAAGCATGTGAATTTCGACAAAAATTTCGACTTGTAAAGTAGCTAAGACAAAGGTTTGACCAATTTCAAAAGCTCATAACTTTGCCAAAACTAAACCGATTTTCAAGCGGAATGTCATTTTGTTCATAATTTGGCCTTTATAATCTTTCTGCATTTAAGATTTATTGAATTTGTTCAATAAAATATTTCCCCTCTAGCCTTAGGTATCGATTTCGATGCCAAGGGTCCCCCCTTTGGAATTTTGAAAATTGTAAATTTTAAATCTCAAATTTTCACTTTTAAACAACTCCTTATATCGTAATAAGTATAAAATAACACTTTAAACTTGATTTCGATACCTTTCATTTTTTTGCAAAAAATCATGTCAAATTGGACAAAAATTTTGACTTACTAAGTTGCTAGATCGAAAATAGGACCAACTTTAAAAACGCATAGTTTTGTCAAAACTGATCCGATTTCCAAGCGGTATGTCATTTTGATCACTGTTTGGCCTCAAATGTATTCTGTATTTAAATTTTGTTCATTTATAAAGTTTTATTATTAGTCGACTATCATGGGTGGGGGTAAGTAAGGGTAAGGGTACCCCCTTTGAAAATTTGAAAACGAGTTTGCTTCAAAATTTAAAGGAGCTTGAAAAATCACAGCCTTGACTTTAAAACCTTGATTCTAAAAACTAAGTGAATAATGATGATGTTGCCCTGTTGCCCTTTTGGCTTTTGTTGTTGTAGTGGTTGTTGTTGTGGATGATGTTGTTCTTGTTGTTGGTACTGTTGTTGTTGCTGATGACAAACAAAACAATAGAATCAAAGCGTTTTAATGGCTTTTGTGTGTAAAATGAATGAATGCGAATGCGGCTACGTTTCCTGCTTTCATTTGCAGCGTCATTTGCTTTGTGCCACCAAAACTACTCCAACTCCTACCCTACCCTCCCCTTCCTTCCTTCCCCACCCACCTAGCCACTCGGCTGATTGGCTTACGTAACTACACAGAGTTATCAGTAGGTAGTAACAGTTACATGCGCTAATCGATAAAAGGGGCGCACATACATGCCACACCCCCAACATGCCACACTCACACACACACACAATCACACATCATGCCTCATGAGGAAGCTGCAACTACAACTCGAGTTGCCATTATTGGTTTTTTGTTACAACTGGCATTGCAAGTTACCAACTTGCCACAATGTCTCTCTATCTCACTTTCTCTGCCCTTCTCTCTCCCTCTTTCTCTTCCCACTCTCTCTCTCTCTCTCTCTTTCTCTGTGGATGAGCTTGTAAGAGTGACAATTAAAGGAATATGTATGTGCATGAGTGTGCTTCTGTCTGATATGCATTGAAAGTCCCTACATTTCAGATTCTGTCAGTTTCAGTTTTCTTAGACACCAGCTCACCCCACCGCACCCTTCTCTCTTTCTCTCTCTCTCTCTTCCCTAAAAAGGTCGAACCCTAAAAATAAATTTTCGTATAAAGTTACATTTTATGCGAAGCAAAAATAAAAGCATCTTTCATTAAAATGGAATTTTGTGCTTATAATTTTAATCTTTTCTTTTATTTCGAGAGAAAGAAGGCAGAGAACTGCGAGTGACCGACTAAATAATACCCTTGCGGTGAAGCATACTTAAGCACCTTTATTTTTGTAGCTAAAATTTGACTTAGAGTTATTAAATATAATCAAAATACCTTCTAGTAACTTACCTGAAAGTTTACCTATACATTGCAAAAAATAGACTTAGATGATAAGACCAAAAATTAAATTATTCAAATGAATAAAATTTTGAGGTATAATGAAATTAAAGGAAAAACCATAAATAAATTGACATTCCGAAAGGAAATCGGTTAGGATATGGCAAAGTTATGACAGTATGAAGTTTTCGAAAAAGTCAAGTTATTAATTTTTTAAAGTTTTGTCAAGGGGAAAATGTATGGAAGAAATGGACAGTAATGAAAGAAAATAGCATATGAAAATTTTAATGCAAAATCAAAACAAAGACAAAATGATGATTAAATTGATAAAATCAGTTTAGTTTTGACACAGTTATGACAGTTTGAAGTTTTCGAAAAAGTCAAGTTTTTAATGTTTTTTTGTAAACTCTACGTAATATACTAAATATTTTAATAAACAACTGTAAACAATTTTATCAATCTGTGAAACCCGACCCGACCCTATCACACAGGGTATTTGACTCTGACTTAAGTATTTACTCACAGGGAATTCGTTTAAAAACACACACAACAAGTGACTCAATTTATTTGTTGTACAACTTTCACATAAACAATTTATTGTTTTATTTATTTATAAATAATAAATATAAATATTATCAGCTTTTTGGCTCAGCGAAAATGCAACGTTAGAGTTCGAGTCAAGTTCCTCAAATGAATCCGATACGAAATACAGTTGGAATAGCGAGTTAGAAAAATCTATTATTTAATTAACACCGAAACAGTTGTACGCTTAAAATTATTATAACTGGAAGTTGATTGAAATTTAAAGTAGTAAATTAAATATTAATAAGTTGCGAACTTTCAATTTAGCTATTGGGCCTAAAATTTAATACTTAGAAGTTACTGTGGGAAAACGAGTTACAACTGTGATTTGTTCAGGTGAATTCCTATGGCTCAAAGTAACTGCTATGTTCTAAAATTTTTGAAAATTGTTTCTTCAGCAGCAAGTATTGGAAAATTATTGAAAATCGTATGAATAATTGTACTATGGTTTCACAAAACACCAGTATTAGAGAAAAGCTGCACTTTTCATGTTGGAAATCAAAGGTTTTTTTGTTAGATGTAAGTGTTGGTAAATATAAAAAATTACAGAATGTTTTTTTTTAAGATATTTAACCCTAAAACTCGAGGTAAACATTGTCTTTTCAAGTAGAATTACTTCAGTTAAATTTTTGTATAATGCTTAGAAAATTATTTTTGCAAAAAATAAGTGTTGTAAAACGAGTGAATATTGAACTGTACTGCCTTATGCAAATATATAAAATACTCTTTCTCAAACTAATCATCCGATTTTGCGTTATTTTGAGCTTTAACTTGCGGTTTTCTATAAAAAAACTGAATGTGAATCATTCGAAAAATGATTATTTAATTTTTTTAATTGTTTATTGCTGTGATTCAGTTTAGCCGACGCATGAGATTTCTTAACCCTACGGGGTGAAGAAGGGTGGGTCAATCAAATCGCAGGCAGTGCTAAAGAGACGGCTAATTAGACGATCAAGGGTCGTGGGCCGTGTCAATGTACGCCTTCCCAAAACTCATTAGGCATTTAAGGCAAATGTTTGGAGTAAGGGAATACAGAAAATGAAAATCAATAGCTCTATTATTATTATTATTGTTGTAGGCAGTCGACGCGTTGATTGACAGCCTAATTGAGGTTTCTGACTTTTCTTTAAGTTGGACTAAGAGGCCAATGACCGTTTTACCGACCGCACACAAGAGACAGGCGTTGTATTGTTGTAAATATTGTGTTGTATACATTGTGCTAATAATAATATTGTAATAATGGAACACCTCCCCTTAAAGACATTAAATATTTGCCGTAACTCACACTTGTGTATTGCCTGTTTCCGTTTGAATTTTTTATATTGATTGAACTGTTTAATGTCAATTGCTGTGCAAATACTAATCAAACGCTTGGCTTACGCAATTAAGAAGTAAACATAGACACACACACACACATGTACAGTGAGGCACCCTCCTCTTAGGGGTCATGCCACGCCCAACTTGTGGCATGTAAAGTCTCTTAATTAACATTTACATTGCGTGCAACACACTGCAAGACATAAAATTAACGCCAACACGAATATGCCTACTGCACCCCCGTTTGCCTACCCCTTTCAGCCCCTCTCCTCTCCTCTAAATCCTCCTTTAACCAAATTTACGGCCAACAATCGTCATGGCTGGAAACCATTGAAATCATCGGTCAAAAACCTCAACAACAATGGCGCAAAAGTCTGAAGCGCTGTTTTGAAGCTTGCCCATTAAAAAGTCTCGTCTGCCACCTCCCCTTACCCATTTACCACCCCTTTCCCACCCCTTTTGTCCTCCACTTCACGTCACGTTTGTTACCAACTTTTTTTTGATTGAACTTTCAAAGGGTTGAACTCTGTTTTGACAGCGCATAACAAAAGTCTGGTGCGAAAAGTTAACAAAATTTATTTATTTTTATTTTTTATTTCCCTGTTTGTTGATTTTGCTGTTTGTTTATTTGTTGCTTTGGTTCAATGTCCCAGCGATGGTTTTTTAAAAGTTTCCTGCACTTTGCTGTGTTGCTTTCAATTAACAAATGTGTGTTGAAAGTTCAATTTAATCCAAATTTGCATAATTTCTATAAAATATTGTGCTATTAAATTGTTTTTTTATTTATCAACAGATTTTTTTTTTATCACGTTTTTCAATTATTAATTTAAAAGCGTATATTAAAAATTATATTTAATGCGCACACAGATTAATGCGAACATTTGTTGAGGTGTATAATTTTATAACCGATAGCAAAGAGTTAGAAAGAGTGTTATAGGTTGACATAAATGTAGAAAATGTACAAAGTATTAATTATGACTTATAGCGGAGCGTTGAAAAATTGCAATTAATTTGATTGCAATCACATAGTTTTTTATAGAAAATTTTAAACTTAAAAAAAAAACAATCGTACATTTACTATGATTAAAGAATTTAAATATGCAATCAATATGATTTGAATTGATTGCTAAAAAAAATGCTTACAACTTTTTAGCGAGTATTCCTAAGTCGGGCAGTTTCAAATGCTTCTTCTGCTTGGTTTATAGTTTATTTAAGTCGCAATTATTTACAATTTCAGCGTAGTTTATTTGCTCGTAAAGTTAAATTAATAACATAATTATGTTTATAAATGCAAGGACGTTCCAAAAATGTGCTACAAATCGCTCTTTTGTCGCCTTGAAACTTGGACTCAACACAGTTAGCCAGACATAATTAGCTCCCAGAAGTCAGTTCATAATAATTTATTTTTGCTTAAACTCCGATATTTTCTCTGACAAATTGCCAGACTTTGGCGCCACGAGAAACGTCTGTTCTAATAATCTGTTGTAAAAACCGAGTTGAATTGCCTTCGAGTGTTTTAAAAATGATTTCTATTGCACTTAACATATATGCTACTTTAGACAACAATATATACAGAGAGAAAGAACGACATGATATCCGTTTGTGCTCATTCAAATCGCATGTAAAAACTATGTAGAATACTTTCTGGCACAGCAAAGGACTCGGCACTTGGACCTGTTCCAGCAGCTACAACACCAACAACAACAACAACAACGGCAACGGCAATTGCAACAACAACTATAGCACATCTACAGCAACTGGCAATATAAAACGTAGCATACTTTTTTGGGCACAGGAAGTGGCAGGAAGCACATAGCGCTGAAATAAAGTGTTGCATACTGTTTGGCGCTACAATAATAAAATATTGCATATTTTGCGGCCAACACACAAAAATTTTGTAGCTAGCGCTTTTTATGACCTCTTCCAGCACGAGACGAAGAATCTTTGCACAGACATTGATATAGAAAAAGATCCATATGCAAAGCCAATCCTGTATGAATGCTGAACATTCTAATATAACATATAGACATCATGTTCCTGAAAGAAGTAACTCCGATAACTCCTTTAATATTTAATCTATTTTATTCAAGGCTGTAAACCGGTTCTGAACCGAACCCCGTAGAACCGGCTCGGCTCCAGTTTGTAAGCAGCCCGAACCGGATCATGAACTGAACCCTTGAAATTATTTACTTTGCGAACCCAAACCTACACCGAACCGATTTCTAAAATAAAAGGTTCGGCTCGAAAAAAAAGTTATTACATAAATTTTATGGTTTTCTAATATTACGCAACTATTTGAGACTTCGGATTAAAATAAGTCATATTTAAATCTTCAAATAATTTTAATTTATCATCAAAATTTGATTTATTTTTAAAACAAATTTAGTTAGTTCAAAGTGTAGAAAAAAATGTATAACAATTAAAATATTTTTTTTGTATAAAAGTTAACCAAGGTTCGAACCCAAGCCTTGGATTCAGGGGGTATGCAAACTAATTCGAGAACTGAACCGATGTCTTGCTCTATGGCTCGAACCGAAAAACCGAACCTTTAACAAAATTTTGGAGGTTTGCAGCCTTAATTTGAATATAGTTTATTTTTGTATCTTAGCTCAAATTTTAATTCCCTAGCAATATTTTTATAATTATTATAATTGACGTCATAGGGCATTGGAAAATTCGTCTTCTCTTTCTTTCTCGACTTGTTTTTTATGTTGCATTGCACTCTCTGGTCTTCTGTTTTCAATTTCAAAGCGAAATACTTTAACGGCAACAAATGCTCTCCCGCCAGCTCCATTTTATATTTGATATTTTATTACATTACATTTCCCTGGCTTATTACATTTTGGCTTTTAAGCTGTTGACACAACTTGATTTCCGCAATCGTTTCGTTACACTTCCCCCTTGCCATTCCCCCCATTCGCCATTCCCTATTTTACAAACCGTGACTGGTCAGTTGAGTTGTACCGAGTGCAGTTTGTCATAGAAGGGAAAGAGAGAGGAGAAAGGGAGTTCTCCAGTTGAGTTCAGTTGAGTGGAGTCGAGAGTCAAGTCGAGTCGAGTCCATTCGCTGTTTTGTGTCACCATTGAAAGGCCACCCACCAGGTTTTGTTTTAGATTCTTTTCTCTTCTTTTCTGTTTTTGTGTGTTTTCACTTTTGGGAGCTGGAGCTGCCCAGTTCGTCTGGTAGTTGGTACTGCTACAGCTTTTTGTGCTGACGCCTGACCCAGAAAACAAAATTGTGTCTAATGGGTTTTTGTTATGTGTTCTTTTTGTTTTTTGGTTTTTTTGTTTTTTACTTGACATTTTGGGAATAATGTTTCCGGTTTCCGGTTTAAGGTGTGTTGCGCACACTGTATGCGACAATTTCCGCTCCGCGGTCCCCACGTTGGGCGCCAACAAATAAGGTCAACTCAACGCTCTTTAGCTGATTTCATAAAACAAGACTCACAGTTCACAAAATGTCAGAAATGTTGATCAACTTGAAATATATATATTTGCTAGCATATTCTTGTTTATTAATGTACACTGAAAAAAATTGCAAAGATGCGCAATCAAAAATCTGATAAAAAGAAAACAAGACTAATTTTTGTGCTTCATTTAAAACATAAAATATTTAAAGAAAATATTTGTAACTTACTTACAAATTGTATGTATATAGTTTTTAACAGTGTAGTCTACTCATAGGCTGCTCTTACTGTACCGGCTTCTGTGCTGTGCGCTATCAACATCAAAAGATGGTTACATTCAGATACTTTCAGCTAATTTCAGTGCGCCGTAAACATGACAACGTAATTATTTTTTCTGTCATCCGCTTCTGCTAAGGGATGATGCCCCAGATAAGATAAACCCCTGGGAGGAGGAGGTGAATGAGGAGGAGTGAGTAGTCTCCCTGAGAGACTGTGATTAATGGCACAGAGCGCTGGCGACATTTGCATACGAAATTGAAAGTAAATATTTGCACTGATACAAGGCAAAAATTTGAGAAGCAAACACAACGTTGCGCTAATTGCACTTTGACTTTTGAACCGTATGGAGTACGATACAGTATCAAGGACATACAAACACACAAACACACACACAGTCACATATGGCCTGTCTGTCTGTCTGTCTGTCTGTCTGTCTGTCTGTCTGTCTGTTGTCCCTTCGTGTCTGGCCTGACAAAATTAGCAAAGTAATTCAAGGCGCCAGCTGACAAGGACGCGGTGTCACTATAAAAGGCCTCTTCATGTCGCCTACAGACGCCTCAAATGAAGTCCTTTGGCGCCATTTGATTAATACCCCGCACTTTTTACGCTTCTCTCTCTTTTTTTTCTTCTTTGTATTGCGTCTCGTTCTATTTTCGACAATGGAATTAATTGCCCTACTCAAGGCCAACTTGTGCACAAGCACCTGCTAATTTGAACCCAGAAACTTCTCTCAGTGTTTTCTAAAAATATTCTAACAAATTCAAGAAATAAACCAAAAGCCATTAAAGAATTCATCGGCTTAAAATGGAGCAAATTGCACCCAAGAGTGTAAGACTATAACTTTTACGTTTATTCAAAATACAAATTTATGAGATTTGCATAAAAGAGTTTAAATATTATTATTTATGGAGCAAATGCTCGGCTGCATAATATTTCACTGCAATATTATTCTTCATTTATACGAATTGATATGCAAAATTTAAAAATATTTCGCTAGAATTTCGATTATATGTGAATTTCACACAAAAATATCTAAAGTATACTTTTGAGAGCGGTCAACACAAAAGTTTGCCAATTTATAAAGACAACTTAATATCAGAAATTTGTTAAAAATCGTTGTTTTAGAACAGTGATGTCCACAAATGTAGGGAAAGTTAATCTTGAGATATATTTTATTTGTTATTTAAGTATACATTTTATGAAAAATGTCGACATTGTATGAATTTTAAGTTGTTTTAGCTCTTAGTTTTTAAAAGATTGAAATTTAAAAAAACATATATATTTAAATTAATAAAGATAGATTAGTTAGGTATGTCTGATAATGTTTGGTTATAAAGCTTCAGATACATATAATGAAATTTGTTACAAAAACAAAGAAATATCTCAGGTATTTAATTTGATGCAGCGTTCAAGAAATGAATAAGTCAACTAAAAAATCAGTCATCAATTAATTAATTGTAAATAAATAAATAATTTTATGGACATCTAGACATTCTAAACATATTTGAATTCAATTTTTACAAAAAATCAATAAGTAGAATTATTACTGATTGATAAAAAATAATGTTTAATAATAAATAAAAAACGTGTGTGCTAAATGGTTAATTTTTCATTGCTCTCGTAGCTTAGTAGGCCCAAAACCTATCAAGGAATAATGCAAATCAGCCTAAAATATCCCAAAGGACATCTATTTATATGGACTGCACACACACACACACATCACTACACATAGTAATAAGTATGGTAGCGCAATATTATTATTATTATTATAATTTGTTTGAGCTCATTATTTGAGCTCATTAGCAGCGTCATTTCAGGCAAAGATACGAGTAGAAAGGAAAGAGAGAAAGAGTCATAGTGAGACTGAGAGTGAGAGGAAGTGAAAGCGAATCGATAGAGAAACTGGACTCTGTGTGTGTGTGTGTGTGTGTGTTAATGTGTTGTGGCTCTTACAGAATGAAATGGAACCGTATAAAATTTAAGCTAATTTAACTGGACGCTTGAGGCAAACCAAACTATCTTAGTATATTAGCCTAAAAAACTATAAGACATAAATTCATATCACATTTCATTTGAATCAAAGCAATTCAATTAATTAGCGCAAAATCTAAAAACAACAGAAAAGTTTGACCTGACAAACATGGTGTAAGAGCAGAGGGGCAGATGAAACGGGGGAAGGACAATTTTCATTTGCAAACGGTGCGACTTAATTTCTGTCGTGTTGCCAAGTGGGAAAGTGTTCCGAAAAGTGGGGTTAACAGTGTTGCCAACTATTGAGAATCAAAAAAAGCTCTTTCTTTTGAGCTGATAAAAGCAAAATTTAATTAATACTAATTTTTGATGAGTAAAATTAATGTTTTTTGAAATGTTTCCGAGCTTTCATTAACATGTAACATCCTCTCAAAGGATATTATAACCAGAGGTGCCATAAAAAAACGAAATCAACTGGAAATCTTCCAAAAATGTATTGAGTTTTGGGAGAAAAATATAAACATCACATGTTTTTTAAGGTGCTACAAAATTTACTTAATGCCTCAAAATTGTACATGAATTTTTCTAAAAGTAAAATTGCGGTAAAATGCAAAAAAAAGTAAAAAGTAAGTCAGCCAAAATTTCCGCTTTCTGCTATTTTAAATATTAAACCTAAAAAATGCCAAATTTGGCGGAGAAAAAACTGTTTTGGCAACACTGGTGGTGAAAAATGCCTGCCGGAAATCGTCTGCATTGTGCGAGATAACAATTTTCATGCAATGACCGTGACGACCCTCTCTTTCTCGCTCTCTTTCTCGCTGTGCTACCACACTCATTACTTGTTATGGTGATGACGACAACTACAACAACAGCAAGAACAAAAACAACCAGGAACAACAAATGGTGTCCTGTATGGAAAACAAGAGAGTCTAAAGCGGAAACGGGACAGCGGATTGCATTTCAAGTGGCATTTCAGGGATTCTGCATTTGCAGTTGTCCAACTGAATTCCAGAATCCATGTGCCGTGGACAGGCAACAATCCAGTACACACACCCACACACACACAATTCAAAATGTGCCCGTAACGTTTAATTTCCGTGAGCACACGCAGCAGGAGCAAGAAAGATAGACAGAGGAACAGATAGAGAAAGACAGAGCGATTACATACAACATGTCTGTGGCTAATATAAAACGAAGAATGCCATGAGATACGATGAACAGCGCATTATGTGCAACAACAACAGCAACAACACCTACAACAGACCATGGACCATAACATTCGAGCCATAATCATAATGAACGTACACTTTACGGTTTGTTTGCATTCACAAATGTTCAAATACTCAGATATTCAACTGTTCAACTGCTTTGATTGCCAATTTGTCTCCATAAATGACAACACGTTGATCTACAACAAAAATACATATATTTTTCCATCTACCATGTGAAAAAGCACTGAGAATGCTGTGCAAAATGGAAGCAGAATATTCATTTAATGGGAATTTCAATTGTTTTTTTGAATGTTGTCATTTAAAACCTGTGAAACAATTATTATTTCACCTCTCAGGTAGAATTGCCAATATGTGTTTAAAAACGACATGAGGAAAATTTAATTTCAGCCATTAAACTTTCCACTCAAAGGAGTATTAATTTATCAAAATCACAGAAAATTTTGAAACCCATATAAGCTTTACATTTTTGTTTTAGATGATGCTTTTAGTTTTGAGAACAAATTCTAAACTGTTAGAAATTTATACCAGGCGTCAAAAACCAGAAGTTTTTCTAAGTAGGGAAAACATTTTTTTTCCCACAAAAAATTTGTCTATTCGTACAATCAAATATGAAATAAAGATGTGTGTCTACATCTTTGGAATAAAAATGACGGCAGTTGAATAACGGAAATAATATCAGTATATCAGAGTTTCAGTAGCTTTAAAATTAATTGTGCTTTTAATTTGAAAATATCATTCTTCCAAGATAAAAATGTGATTTTCTTTGAGTTAACACAAAGGATTAATGTACAGAAATAGGAAACAAATGCATATATCTAAAGCTAAGGTTCTATTAGAGATTTTTGACGGACCCATTCCCAAATTATGCTAAAAAAAAAAACTAAAGTAGAAAGAGTAGCATACATAAAGAAAAAAGCAAATTAATGTTTAACTGAAAACTCTACCTTAATTTAAATGTATTCTAAAATAAATCAAAGCATTGTTTGTGTTGAGACCTTTTCAAAGCAGAAATCTCTTCGAGGGCCGTTTGAAACATTAAAGTCGTGTGCATTTGACAACCTTTAAACATTGTGGTAAAAAAGAAAAGTGGCAAAAAATGTAAATGTCAAATGAAAATGGGCAGAAAAGCTTTGAATTTTCTTTGGCCTTTGCCATGAACTGTGGAGAGAGGAGTGCAGGGTAGGGATGGGATGGAGAGAGGTAGGAAGGTCGGATTAGATGCTTTGTTTTAGAGCCTACGAGAATTAATTTGAGCATATATTTTATGACACTCCACTTTAATATTTGTGGACATTTCTGTACATTTGTCTCCACTGTCTCATTGCAGGATGACGGAGCTGGAGAGCCAGACGAAGGGCAAGGACTACGCAGGACTCGTTGGCTGCACGGCGTTGGCCTTTGTTCTAAACTTAAACACATTAAACGCTGGATTTGTCTACGATGACAGGTGAGACAGACAGCAGTAGGAGAAAGCGAGCAAGAGAGAGAGAGAGAGAGAAATTTGAGCGAATTAAAAATTCCATATGTCAGCAAGTTGACGAAGGTAAATGGGAAAGTCTCCCAGTTTTACCTGCCCTCAAGGGAAAGGAGCTGAACTCAAGGGTCCTTTGATGCTGGTTTCTTTTTTTTATATTTTATTTTAGCATTTTCCACAAAAGTTTATTATTAATTGTGCCGCCAAGTGGCGTCATTCATTTGATTAAAATCACTATAATAAATTTTCAAGTTGCCTAATTGTAAAACTGGTAACGAACTGCCATTTTTACTTCCCAATTCCATTGCCATTTCCATTCCTACAAGCATTTTCAGCAGCAGCAAGTCACAGCTTATCGTTTGTACATACAGTTAGTCAAGAAAGTGTTTTGACAAGATAAAAATTAGCAAAAGTATTAATTTAGTTTATTTTATTAATTTATTAATCATAGGCAAAAAAAAAATAAAAAGAAAATTTTATAAAATATGGAAAAAAATTATTTATTTAATTAATTAACTTTCAAAATATTTAAGTTCGATTAAAATTTTTCATTGTTCAAAGAACAATAGCCAAGAATAATAATAAGAGAATTTCAAATAAATACAATATTATGAATGTACTAAATATATTTTTTTTTATTTATAAAAACACTTAGCTTAAAAAACTTTTTTTTTAAATTTGTTTTAAGAACTCTAGTCAAGTATATTTTAATTTAATTAGTTCAAAGGACCATAGCCAATAATAATATATTTAGAAAGAATTTCAAATAAACACACATAAACTAAAATTTTATTATATATGTTATTATTTAGTTTTTTATTCTTAAAAATATTTTAGCTTAATGAAAATTATTTTTATTTTATAACTTATAAAAATAAGAATATGAAAATTAATTTAAAAAAAAAAATACTTTTTGATTGAAAAAACTTGTATATTTTGTAGTTTGTCAAAACACTTTCTGGACTAGCTGTAAGTATTTTTGGTCTATTGTCAAAATCAGACATTCCCGGCGAGCAGAGCAAAATAAAAACAAAATGTTGATTTATGTTTTGCTCTGCTAACTCAGCTTGTTCTTCTTCTTCTTCTACTGCTACTCCATCTTGTGCATCTTCTGGTTCTTCTTATAGTAGAGCTTACACCTCTTCGCATTGAAATGCTGCTAACGCAAACGAAATTACCCATAAATATCAAAAGTCATGTACAATGGACAGGAATTTCCCCCGAGCACTTGGACTTGGACTTGGACTCAGCAACAGACACACACACACACACACACACACACACACACACAGTCTGCACTATGCCGGACAGAGAACCATCCCCCTGCCCTTCTGTAACAATACCTGATCCCCAGTTCCCTGTCCCCTGTCCCTTATCCCCTCTTCCCGTTTCACAACAACCACATGACCATTAACATTGCCATAGACGAAGTCAACCGCTGCGCTTCTGAACGCCAAGTGAAGCCGCAACTACAAAAACCAGCAAACAATTGTACTGTATATATTAGGGGGAGATATAGGGGGTAAAAGGGTGAAAAATCCAAGAGAGGGAGAGGCGATTGGACACCAGCATAAATGGAAAGTTATGCACAAAGTGCTCAGCCAAAAGCTTCAGTTGTAGCTCGTTATTTTGTGCAGCTCCTCCTATTACTATACCCTGTAAGCCAGACAAGTCTGTAGGGTATGCAAGTTGCTAAAGTAAAATTTATAAAGTACTCTGTTTAGAAAAAGCTGAGAAAAATTTGTTATGCTCTAGAATAATTCTCCAAGCTTAAAATCGTTTTTGTTTCAAACTCGCTTGAGTTCAAGGTTTCTATTGCGCCTCATATAAATATGATTCCAGAAAGGGTTTTAATATTAGCTTGTTCATATAAATTAAAGCTCTTAATTTTTGTGGATCCAAAGCTAAGGTTGGTGAAGCCCTTAATTTTTGTGGATATAAAGTTAAGTTGGTAAAATCAAACAAATGATCTATAAATACTGCTATCTATAATCCTTTTTTTTATGGGTTATTCCAAAACAGAATAGATTATTATTTTCGGTTATTTTCAAATAAATAAATTTAAGTCTAAATTTTTCATACAAATAAAATATTTGTCTATTACAATTGGATTTAAATTTGTACTTAGAAAAACATTAACACAATTTTTTAAAATTAAAAAATGTATTATTTTTATTGACGTTTTTATTTATTACATTATTACAAATATAAAAATTATTCGTTGTTGTTTTAGAATTTTAATTTAATTAGAATTTAATTTTAAATTTTTATTAAAATTATTATTTTTGGAAGAAAATGATAGACGTATTTAGCATATAATAAAACAAAAAATAAATATAATTATTTTTAAAATTATTTTTTAATAGTACCGATTAAAGCCGCAACTTAATTTACGAACATTTGAAGTAACTACTCGTCTATCTAGTGTAATTTGGATGGTTTTTTGCTGGTTGCTGGCAGAAAACAAGCACAAAACTTACAGAGCCACAAAAATAATAAACGCAACTTATGTAACTGAGTTGGCTACCTCCGCAACCCTATGTTTCACCCCTTCATTCCCCGGGTACCAGCACCACTTCTTACTTCAACGAGCCATCCCTATTTGGGGACAACAAAAAGTTCTTTGCGAGTTTATGTTGCCTTTTTATTGTATTTTCTTTTTTTGGCCGGATGCTACTGTGGTCACTTTCACGCAACTGCCAACACGGCCAACATGGCTAACAGTGCCTACCTCGGACTACCTTCTATTGTAGTGGTTGTAGTGGTTGTTGTTCTGGTCACACACACAACCACACACACACATGAACACTAGTTATTATTGTCAAGCCAAGCCAAACAAAACATGATTTATTAAATGGCAGCATTCCCTTCAATTTGTTTCCTATCAACTGGAAAAAGAGCAATGGCCAATATTCGACTCGATAAAGGGACAGCAGGGAATATGAGGAGAAAAACGAGCAAAGAGGAACGAGGAACAAGGGAAAGAGAAACATTTTTCACGTGTGTTGTGAATTGTTTTATGCTTCGCCTTCTTTCCCCACACACACTCTCTGTACATCGTTTTCCCATCCACAATGCGAATAGTTGTTGAGATATGAGCTTTTAAAAAGTTTATATGATATATTTCGTATACAAATCACAAATAATACGAATAATGCTCAAAGTTATGATCATTTATTTTGCGCTTATAATAAATGTGTGTTTGAGCTTAATTAAGCGTTTTTTTTAACCATTACAATCACATCTGGAATTAAACAACTCTAAAAATTACAGCAAATTTACAAACTTACTTAAAAGACCAGCCAAAGACTTAATAAAAATTGTGAAATAATCATTTATTTGTAATTTAAAATGAAAATCATTGAAAGGTCTTTTGAAATCTTAAAAATTTTGCTATTTTGCAATTTTAAATTATGTATTAAAATAATAATTAATGGCTTTTATCAATGAATTTAAAAAAATGAATATAGGTTGAACATTAAAATCTTTTATTTTAAGACTTATAACAGTAACAGTACCTAGTATTTTTTAAATTTCTTTTAGACTTATAACTTTTAATGCCATAAAAGCTTTTTAATTTATTTGAAAACTTTTTCTTTAAGTTTTTTTTTTTCAATCTATTTCTCAAATAGCTGATTTTATTTTAAGCAAGAATTTTTCGGCTTTACTTAAGATTAAGAAAAAGCTTTTACCTAACTTAGGCTTTTATTGAATTAAGCATTTGATGAGCTTTTAAAGCTGATTGTGTAGTTAATTTTGTATATTTCATTTCATTGTAAATCAGAACATTGTTAATAAGCTTTAAGCTTGATTAATTCTTTTATGTTTTCACATCGTTGTCAGAATTGTAGCTGGCCAACAGGTAGACTCTATATATCATTCTACCACAGCTGTGACAGTCGTTTTAAAGAGCTTCCTGTGGCAGATTTTAAATGCCGAGTAGCTTTGCCTACGGTCAAATGTTTCACACCTCACCACTTGATATATCTGCCTTTTTTTTCCAAAACAGGAAAAAAACAACAACAACAATAACAAGGCTGCTACAAAATGTTGCCAAAGAGCCAATCTGCAGTCTTACAATAATTTATGTGCCGTATTAAAAGGACAGCGACAACAAACGCCCTATAACAAAAAAACCCACGTTACGTATACGTAATTTTTTGATGGCCACACGCCCGTAAGGCCCATGGCGTACTTTCAGTCGGGCAGGAAGAGGTGGGAGAATCTGAAGCAGTAGGAACGGCATTTTTCCCTCTCTTCACAATTTTTTTTTTTATAGAAAATCGAAAATTTTCACTTTACATAAGCACAAGCAGCTCCACACAAAGTGTACAAGTGTTTGTGGGTAGCCATAACGCCAGGGTGTCAGGTGAGGGGCAGCTGACGAAGGGAGGCAGGGACAGGGGAATGGGGGAATATAGCAGGAAGAGGTACATTTAAGTTGGGGTACGTTGGGGTGCTCTCGCTGCCTGATGCTATGATATATTGTCTTCAACAAAAGCCAACCACAGTCCTGTATGTGTGTGTGTATGTGTGTGTGCCTGCTGGTATGTATAGATGGCTTCTGTGACAATGCACCGTGGAGCAAATGACACTTTTTAAAAAACTTCAAACGGTCATAACTTTGTCAAAACTTAATCGATTTCAACTCGGAATATCATTTTTATCATTATCTGCCCTATATTTTAATTCTGCATCAAAATTGGAAAAGTCAATTTTTTTTACTTTCTGTACATTTTTTTTTATGCTTTTTCCTTTGGAAACTTTGTTGAAAACTTTTTTGAAAATTTCAAACTGCCATAACTTTGTCAAATCTTAACCGATTTCCTTGCGGCATATTAATTTTATCTTCATTTTTTCTCTATTTCAATACTGCATCAAAATTGGAAAACTTAACTCCATTTTTACAGTATTTTCCCCTTGCCTCTTCTTTTATAGCTTTCAACTGTCATAACTTTATCAAATCTTAACCGATTTCCTTGCGGAATGTCAGTTTTATTACATTTTAGAATCCCAATTAATTCTGCATCAAATTTGTAAAATTTAATTTTTTTTACTTCTTGTGTAATTGTCCCACTGTGCCTCATTGCATTTTCTCAACTGATTCCGACTATCGCAGACTTGTGCCTGGTGCCTCTGGCTACGGCTCCATCTACATTTATGTAGCAGCATCTACTGTCTCTTCTCTGTCTTCTCTGCTTCTCTGCCTCTCTCCTCGTTCCCGCCTCCATTTCTGAGTCCGACTCCGGCAACGGCACCGGCTCCGGCTCCGGCTCTGTCTGTGGCTCTCGACAGCGAGTGAAAAGCGAACGATAACGGCAGCTACTACATGCCACACTTGTAAGCTGCTTGAATCTTGGCATTGTTGTTGTTGTTGCCGTTGCTGCTGTTGCTGACAAAGTGCCCCACCAGTGTTGCCTGTTGGTGGTGTTGATGTTTTCGTTGTTGTGCAACCTTCTCAATGTCCCCTCAATGCCCTCCCCCATCGAGTATTGCTATTCATTCACTAGTTACGATGATAAAGCACAAAAATGGCACTGCGGAAATTCTGCTGATGAGACGATAATGTTGACGCTGTCGTTCCTGCTTCTCACGCCAGATATTAAGCCGAAAAGGGCCTTCTTTCCCATGCCCCTCAAGGTATGCTTCGAAAAATGCTTTTCAATATTTGCCAGCCTTTTTGACATCAACTCCAGCTTCAACTTCTTCCTCAACTTCAACTTCAGTTTCAGTTTCAGCTTAAGCTTCAGCTACTGCTTGAAATCCTTGCAAATGAGGCGTAGCATAATTTTTTGTTGTGCATTACACACACACACACACACACACACACACCTGTAGGGGCAGCTGCAGCTGAAGTCACCACCATGCTCATTTTCTTATACCCTCTAGCCATCGAAAATGTTCAAAAGGGTATTATCGTTTTGTGCAAGTGCATGCAACAGATAGAGTATACAATACAATTAGTCAAGTAATTATTTTGAGATAAGAAAATATATTGATAATTTTATTTCTTTTATTTCAAAAATGTTTAATCTTATTATTTATTTTTAGACTTTAATACTAAAAAGATACATTTTGTTTTCAATATACAATCGGGTATTCTTTTTAGGGAGTACAATGTGATAATTAAAGTGTCAACTGTATTGTGAATCCAGAAAACATGTTTATTTTGAAAGTAAATAAAATAAAAATAAAATACATAATTCTTATTTAAATGCTAATCAGAAACTTATGGTAGTACATATTATTAGAAATTAGCTTAAAATTAAAAAATTAAAGCAAATATCTTAAATGTTGAATAGCATATACATTTTTATTTAAATTAAGGATTCATACATAGTATTTATTGCTTAAAATCATAAAAAAAAAGTCGTGGTTTAAGTATTATAAGTGGATATAGGCCAGTTTTCGAAAAAAAAGGAAGCAAAAGAAAAATACTTCTTAAAAGTTTAATACATAATACTCAATACATTATTCAAATATGAGTATATTTCCTTTTATTGAAATAGGTGTTTTTAAAAAAAAAATTTCATTGCTTATAACTTTAAAATGGATTTAAAACAAAGATTTTTGAGAAAACTGTTTTTCTTAGCGTGAAGCTTAACAGTTTGAGCACAGGGTATTTACATAGTCAAGCACTCTTGACTGCAGCAATTTCACTTGGTTTCTTCAGCTTTTGTACACTTCCGATAAGAATTTGTTTGCACTCGTTTACATTTTGTGGCTGCCACACGTTGCAAGGCCAAAAACGAAGAAAATGCCAATTGAAATTGAAGTGCAGTTGAGTGGCTCAAATGATGGTGGTGTTGGTGTCGCCACTGCTGCTGCCCCACCAATAACTTGTGCAGGTTTGTAAACCCAATTTGTGGCACAACCATACAATGCCCGCATTCATGCATATGAAGAGTTGCATGCCACACACATAAAGAGAAATCCGAAATTGACGCTATAAAACCTGACACAATATATACGAATGCGAAATATAAGTATACTCATATTTCCGGCCAGCTGCTAAATAAAATATTCGTATTGAAAATGAAAAAAATATATTTTTACTCAAAAAAGAAACCTTTAGAAATAATGAAAATAAATTTCACCGTTTCTGTACATGAAGTTTCTATTTTATAACATTTATTTATTTATTTCTGTATATATGTATTTTTGAAAATAGCTTCGTCCCTTTGCATAGCCTGCAGTTGAGGGATATAACAAAAAAGTAATGAAAGAGCTTTGGGTTGTGTTAATTTTGGAGTTTGTGTGTCACAAACCTGTAAGTTAAGCCCAAAGTAAACAAATTCCATTTAATCATAGACTTGAAAGCCTGTTTTTCTTATTCATATGTTTCCGACAAAATGTGAAAACAATTAAAAAGAAGAGATTAACAGTTTGCTTAATTCACTTAGCAATGTTATTGAACTCTGAAATGTAAATGTATTTTCTACAGCTGGAAAATGTAATTTAGAGTAACGGTACAATTAGGAGTCCGAGTTTCAGAATGGTTTGATTTTTTTATTCTTGCACGTACAAGAATTATTCTCCCAGTACACTGAGAGATTATCATATTCAATTAACATTCAATATATTTGAGATCACTGCGGACGGCGGTTCGCGCTAGTGACGAAAGCAGCACGAAGGTGTAAGTAGGAGGGTCAACGTTTTAATGATCGCAGTTAATGGGGCCATTGGGGCCATTTGGTAAAATTATATATTTTTTAAATTTTTAATTGAAATTCCGCGTCGATTGATACCTCGATCACCCAAATCCGATAACTGGTTCAAAAGATAGATAAATTTGAAATTTTTAGTGGACTTTTCAAAATGAAATAAAAAGTCAGTTTGTTTGCCTGTTTGTATCAAAGCGCTAAAAAAGCTTAGATGTAATGACGGGGATTTATTCCATTTCAAAAAACTAGAAATGTTTGTTCTACAACTTTTTGAAAAAAACCGCTAGTTTAGCGGGAAAACGCAAAATCTTACATTTTGGCGATTTCTGACAAAACGGCTCATACGAACGAACAGACGGACAGACTGAGATGGCTATATCGACTCGATTTTTGATGCTGATCATACTTTATAGAGTAGAGGATGCCTCCTGTTACATACATTTCAACGAACACAATATTTCCTTTTACTAATTTTTTAAGTAACGGACATATTGTCCATATGTACTATGCATTCATCATTAAGTCAGCCAGAGTATTACATTTTCAGTCAGTCTAAATGCAAGTTTTTGCTCGACGTTTTTTTTTTATTTACTGTTCAACAGGCATAGGGGCCACTTTGTAAGGTGCGTCACGCCCATTTTCAAACGCTCAAAGCTTTGTTGCGTCACCTTGTGTCGCTTGTATCCTGCGATGCAATTTTCAAAAGTCTCTGGAGCGCGTTCAGCTCGCCTCATCTGGTCCGGATAGTCAGTCATTGGTCACGCCCATATCGCCCATTGTCTGTTAAGGGATACAAACAGCTTTTGATTAGGACTTTAATTGGTGTAAAAGTTGAATTTGGTCAATGGTTCGTTTTTAAAAAAATTCCAAAAATCCAAGGCATTTACAAAAACAGAAGTGTCAATTTCGGCGAACAGTTCAATCTCTAATCCAGCGAAACCCGGGAGAATTTAAAATGCTTCTAATTTTAAAAAGTAATTTATGTTGCATTTTTAAGCTGATTGTCTGGCTTATCTTAGGCTTTCTAACATCAAAGTTTCTAACAGCTTTGCTATGCTTTTTCTTTTGTGCCAGGTGTTGACTGCATAGCATATTGGCGATATGGGCGTGACCAATAACTGACTATCCGGACCAGATGAGGCGAACTGAACGCGCTCCAGAGACTTTTGAAAATTGCATCACAGGATACAAGCGACACAAGGTGACGCAACAAAGCTTTGAGCGTCTAAAAGTGGGCGTGACGCACCTTAATAAAGTGGCCCATATGCCTGTTGAACAGTAAATAAAAAACGTCAGGCAAAAACTTGCATTTAAACTGACTGAAAATGTAATTCTCTTGCTGAAACAATGATGAATGTATAGTACATAAGCAAAAAGAAATGATGTAACGATATTTATTTTTTATCCTTTAAGCTTCAAAAATTTGAAATAAGAAACACCTTTGACTGGCAGTTACAAAAATAATCTGTTAAAGCTTTGTTAGCTTATTGCTTTGGATACAGTGAAGCATGGACAGTGTAGAAAGTGGAGGACTAAAGTTAATTAATGACATTTACTGTGCACCGTTGAAAACTAATTATGCATAAAATGGTTTAGGTATTATTGCAAACCTACTATAAATTTCAAACTGTGCAACAATACGAACAATAGCAACAACATCGAGAACAACAGCAGCAATGGCCTGGAACTGGGCAAGGATAGAGGATATAGAATGGAGGGTTGAGGGAGGGATATGGAACTGGGGCAGACTGTAGCTTGTGAAATCGATTAGAACAACAAGCAAAGGTACAACGGTGAGGCAATTACCAACAAGAGCCGTTGACTTTCCTAGTGACAATGGAGTGTGTCAGATGTGTGTGTGTGTGTGTAGCACAACAACAATAACAAGCGAAACGACACCAAGTGCGCCAACAAATCGGCAATTAATCAAGGCACAAAAAAGTGTTGCAGGAGGACAGAAGAAATCGAAGATGAATGGAAAGTAGGAGAAGGGACTATCGCCTAGGCACTTTGACTCTCAGCCCTTTTGTAGCAGCTCAAGCTGCATGTGGCAAGAAAGACAGTCTAAAGCAAGTTGAGTCGAGTAAAGTTAAGGTGTAGCACAGTGGCAAAAAAGGCCAGATTTACTTATATGTGTCTTTAATGACTTTAAAGCGAGCAAAAATATAATCTGTCTGTTTTTATCAATAAAAAAATTACACAATTTGCATTTTTGTTTGTATTTGTAATTTTTTTAAATTTGCATTAAATGAAAACAATCAAATATAACAAGGAGCCGTCCAAATATTATATTCTTCATTCGCATTCAAAAGTAGAAAGCCCATCTTGTGTCATGTAAAGAAAAATGCATGTTTTATAAGAAAATTGTTACTAGGTTTCCGATATTAAATTCCAATTTGCCAACAGAAACAAGATTCAGATCATCTTGGATAATACAATATATGGTAAGCAACTCTGAAAAGCTTTTGAAACTGTACGAAATATTAAATGTCAGGCATAACAATTTTATCTAGGCATAAACATATATTAAGCACTCAATATTTAGTTTAACTTTCAAATACGTACATTTAACTTTAACAGAAGCAATTTATTTGAATTAGTTATATGGAAATATAGAAAATGTGAATTTTTTGTTTTCAGCGTAAGCTTGCTGAGACATAATGTCCATTTAAATTTTTTGCTACTTTATTAAAGTTGCTTATGATTCTCTCTCTCCCTCTCTTTAGAATATGAAAAAAAAAGAATTATACTTTTTTTTTAATAAAATAAAAAAATTTTTGGATGAGGTGTAACTCTATAATACAGAATGCTTTTTTTTTTGAGGCTTTTATTTTTGTTAATTTAAGCTAATCTGGCCCACTGTGCGTCTGCTTCAGGGTGCTTTGGTATATCCCCAGGCCATTCGGTCCGTTCGTGCAATTAATCATTTTAATTAATAGGACAGGTGTGCCACAGGTTGTTGTCGATGTTGCACACGTAATGCGAGCTCATCTCTTACCTCAACTCACATTTCGCCCTCTCTCTCTCCCCCTCTCTCTCTATCTCGCAGGCGCGCCATCTTGGGGAATGCGGATGTAACTGAAGCTGGAGCTGGGGCGCTGTTTCAGTTGCTGCAACATGATTATTGGGGCACATCGTTGCTGGATAGCGGCTCCCATGGCTCCTGGCGTCCACTGTGCGTGCTGAGCTTTCGTCTCGATTACCATTTGGGTCACGGTGATGCCTTTACCTTCCATTTGATCAACCTGCTGCTGCATTGCCTCTTGCCACCGTCCTGGTGCTACTTGTGGCACACACCCTGCTGCCCACACGTGCCGCAGCTCGTGTCGCCACCGCGCTCTTTGCCACCCATTCCATTCACAGCGAGGCCGTTGCGGGTCTCGTGGGACGTGCCGACCTGGTCGCCTGCATCGGCTGCCTGCTCTCCTACTTGGCGTATCATCATCACATGCTCCACAGAAATGCCAGCTCCTTGGCACTCACACTTCTCCTGGCTCTCCTCTCACTCCTCTCCAAGGAGACGGGCATTGCGACTCTGGTGCTCTGTGGACTTAGCGATGTGTTTCGTGGAGTGCAACAGAAATATGTGGATGGAAGAAAGGTAAGTCGGCTTTTTTACTTAAGTGGAATCTTAACTACTTTTATTATAATACTATCCCCGCTTTATTATATCTAGCTTGCTGTTTTGACTAACTCTTTTTATTCTTTCCAATTCTTTCTCATTTGCCTTTACATCTTTTTTCTATACTTTCATGTTACTTCTATTCCATACGTTTCCGGAGATCTTTTCCTTTCTCTTTTCTTGTCTTCATTTCTCTTCTGTTTGGTCAGTTATTCTAAACACTATTACCGTTTACTTTATTTCAACATTTAGCTTCTCTTTTTCCTACTTTTTCTTTCTTCTGTTATTCCATCAATTCTGTTCTGTATTTTTTTAATTTCCTTATTTTTATTTTCTTCTATCTTCTTCTTTTTTTTATTTTTTGCTTCCCTCCTTGTGATTGCTTTCTTTCCAACTCTTTCTTTTCCTTTTAAATCGTTTTATGCCTTTCTATTTTTTCATATTTCTCTTACTACTATTATTTCTTTGATTAATTACACCACTTTTTCTTTGGCTATCACTTGTACTTCCATTTTTTTCGTGTCCTACATTCCTCTCTTTCATTTCTTTATTTTTAAACTTGTTAAATTTAACTTTTCTCATTTTATCAACTATAATGCACTTGGTGCAGTTTTACAATTACGCAATTACCACATAATTTTCCTTTAATTACTTGAGTAATTGCTGGTAATTAAATACATTAAATCAGCTTAAGTAATAATTATTTTTTGCTCTTATTTTCCGTTCACAGCATCGCCTTCACTCTCTGACTATTCTGAGCATTTCCCTGCTCTGTGCTCTCTACTATCGCCTTTGTCTTGTGCCACGTCCCACTGTCAGCTTCTCAGCTGCGGACAATCCGACGGCTCATGAGTCCTGTTGGTGGACACGCACTCTGACATTCCTGTACCTGCCAGCAAGGAACTTGCAGCTGCTGCTCTGGCCCCATCAATTGAGCTTTGACTGGGGCATGGAGGCCATACCACGGATCAGAACACTATGGGATGTTCGCAATCTGCTCAGCGGCGGTTTCTATGCCACACTCTTGGCTCTGACCTGCAAGGGAATTCGACTCTGTCGCACCTTCTCCAATTCCAGCATGGATTATGCGGCTGTTGCAAGTATCTCGCTGCCGTTGCTGCAACAATTGGGCGGCAACAGCTGTAGGGCGTGGCATAATCTCGTTTGTGCCTGCAATCATCAGCTTAAACAACAGTTATCAGTTAGGAAAACAAACTTCAACAGGATCAACTCCAACTCCAATTCAGTCGCCTCGTCTTCTACTGATTCTACACTTTTCATATCCATTGCATTTTTGGTTGTGCCTTTTCTTCCCGCCTGCAATTTGTTCTTCTACGTGGGCTTTGTTTTTGCCGAGCGTTTACTTTATTTGCCCAGCGTTGGATACTGCCTGCTCCTTGGCCTCGGTTCGGCAAGCTTGGCAAGCTCTGGCAGCGTCTTCCAGGTCCTAATCAGCGGCTTTTACTGCTCTGCTGTCTTGGTGTAGTCTTGAGCACCTTCAGTCTGCGCACAGTTCAACGTAATCGTGACTGGCAAAATGAGGAACATCTTTTCCGTAGCGCTATCGCTATTAATCCACCCAAGGGTAAGTATTTCACAGAAAATAATGTGGCAGCTTTAAGAGTTTTAAAAGCTCATCTAAAGCCTGATATGATTATATTCAGAGCTCCCAAAAAAGACCGAAATAATCAAAGCAATCCCCTCACACAAATGACCCTATATTCGTTTAAATTTGATTCTTAGAGGTTTCATTTTTCTGTAAGAAATCATGTCAAAACTAACCAAAAATTTGACTTGTGAAGTTGTTAGACCAAAGTCTTAACAGATTTCAAATTCTCATAACTTTGCCAAAACTAAACCGATTTTCATGCGGAATGTCATTTTGATCATTACTTGGGCTCTGAATTGATTCTGCATCAAAAGATCATTAACTTTAAAATATTTTGAATTTTCGATTTTTTTCCGTCAAAATCATGAATTTTTGAAAAAATATTTTTTTCAAAATTTTAATTTTTTTTGATTCATTTTTAATTAATTCCTGATGCCCAATTTAGTAGAAATCGACTCTTTAAATTTGATTCTTAGAGGTTTCATTTTTATGTAAAAAATCATGTCAAAACTAACAAAAAATTTGACTTGTGAAGTTGTTAGACGAAAGTCTTAACAGATTTCAAATTCCCATAACTTTGCCAAAAGTAAACCGATTTTCATGCGGAATGTCATTTTGATCATTATTTGGGCTCTAAATTAATTCTGCATCAGCGGAGGCCAAAAGTGCGAGGATTATGTTACTGCAGAGTTTTGCTTGTGCGCCCGACTGGCTTCAAGCTGCCAGTATAATATTTTTATTTTATTACTATTTGTGGCATCACTCGAGATCGACACCTGTGCTTTCGAGTGCTTGTGCATCTCTCTGGCGCCACTGAGCTTAGAATTTTCTTAAAGCTCCCAGTAAGATCACTTGGTGCTTTGAGCATTTTATAAAGCTCTCTCAGACTGCTTCTAATTCAGCAACTTCTGTTTTCTTTGCAGCTCTGGGCAATTTGGGCAGTGTTCTGAGCTCCCAGGGTCGCTTTGAGGAGGCAAAGCAAGCTCTTGAGGCGGCCATCTTGCATCGTCCGAATATGGCAGATGCTCACTATAATCTGTAAGTAAATCTTGGCACGTTCGAATCTTCATTCGACATGCAAATTGAGGCAAATTTCGCGGATGCATTGAAATTTTGCTGTATTTCGGAGTTTTCTTCGTCATGCAACCTAAATTCACAACAAGTGAAAACGCTACAGTCAAGCTGTTCGACTGCTAAATACCCTGTAGGAAGGTATGAAGATATTAAAAAAATTACAGAAAAAAAATTTTTAAAAAAAATCCATTTGATTTTGTTAGAATATTTCTAATGTTATTTCCTTAAATAAATATAAGAAAGTAAACCGAAGAACAAATTTAATTTTGCAGATCAATAAAATAAATATGTAAAGTTTATGAACAATATAAAATTATGCTATAGAAAAAGCAAAAATAATAATAATACAATTTATGATAAATGTAATCGGTATTAGATGAAACATGGTCACCAACTTATAAGCCTTTTTATGCTTTGTGTGCTAAGCTAAAAAAGATGTCAGTTTTTGCTCGATGCCTTTTCAAAATTCAAAAGCTCAAAGTGAATGGCTGGACGCGACCTTGGGGCAGTTAGAGGCAGGGAATAGAAGGTCTGGTAACTGTGGTCTGTAGCTCCTTTAATGCCAAAATGGCAGCTGCTTCTGTCCGCTTTGCTACTTGGCAAAAACGTTTGGACAACATCTGAGATGTTGCACACAGGAAGAATACAAAAAAAAGGCGCTGCCCCAGACCGTTACGCGCATACAAATCAACTGAATGCGGGCAGAGGACAGTGCCAGGGGTGGGTGAGGAAGGGGCAGGAGGGTGGCAAAGGGGTTTAAGGAATGGGGCATGAATGCGCAACGGACATGGGCACATGTTCAGCATCTTTTCGATGGCAATTTGCATGCACTCGACAGCCATCAACAGCAAACAGTTGCCTGCTGGCTCTAGAACCCTTCTCTTTTTTTTTTATTCCGCGCATCAGCATTCCTTTTCTCATTTTCCCTCTTATCCGGCGTGCTCTTCTCAATGTACCTAACCCCTAAACGATACAAGCACAACCTTTGAATGACTGTATTGCGCTCAAATCCCCTGCAGAAACGTATGTGAATGCCATTAATTAGGTCATGCTGATTGCATACACCCCACGCACCCTGCTCTCCGGTCTCCAGTCTCCCGTCAGGTGCACAGTTATGTACGTAACGCTATCTAATCAGAGTTTCTTTGCACAGCACAAACATTAAAGTTTCATGGAATTCGCAAAGTGATACAGTTTTAAATGTTACAGATTTTAGCCGGCTTAAAAAATATCTCAAACAAATTAAGAAAATCAATGAAGTATTTGAGCACTAATTGAATTCAGTAAGATTTCTATATGAATAACAGAATCATCAGAATTATAAAACGTTATTCTATTTCTTAATCTTGAATACTAAATTTGAAATTTTTTATTGATTTCTGAAGATTTTCAAGCTCTCTTACGCTTTTTATCAATCAACTTTAAAAGAACTTATTGACTTTTAGCCTGAGTGGACTCTTTTTGGAATAACTCTAGAATTTAAAACTTTGTCAATAGACTTCGGCCCGGTTTTTTAATGTTTCCTTAAATTTTAAAAAATATATAAATTCAAATTTGACATTGGTTTCTATACATTTTACGTCAAAATATCTGTTGTATAGTTATCAAACACATTAAAAAGACATTGAAAAACCGGCCATAAAAATCTTAGCTTATTATCTAAATCTTAATTGATTATTATAATTCTTTAAATTTTGTATCTTCATGTCATTGTTATATTCAATGCTACAAACTTAAATGTCTTAATTTTTACTTACTATAGTAGTAGTATCGTGCAACTATTGGTAGTCGATATATATTAATTAATTTTAAAAATATATATGAATTAATTTTAGGCAGACAAGAAATTGTTTTTTTTTTAAATCTGTAATTGGTCTTATAATTTATAATTTAATGCCATGCAATTATCCTCCAAAGAACGCTATAAATTTCAATAAGTTGTCACACATATATAGTTATTTATTTAATATTGCACTAGAGATTTTCTTAGTTATGTTGTGCCAAAATTTCGTCCTCCTCGGCCTTACCGTTTGTGCTGCACGAATATCAGTCAGTCAGTCAGGACAACGTATTTTAAATATGTAGATATATAATTATTTATTATTTTTAATATTCATATTCGAAGAACAATTATTATGATAGAGAAGGCCTTTAATGTACGATAAATTCAATTTTCTAGCTTGGTCTATTAAAGACTATTTGGTCTACCTCATTCTTGCCAAATCTGCAGTCTCTGCTGACTGACAATCTCCGCGCTACTGAGTTGATTTCACAATTTAAAATTCACAATATGTGCAATCAGCAGGCCAATAGGTTTCCAGTTGGACTTTTCATACAATTGCTACATTTATTGCCATTTCAATTGGCTGAAAAAATAAGAAATACTATGGAAATAGTTGGAAATTGTTTGGCATGCTTGCAGCAACATCAATTGGCATTTGCAACACTGAACACTGGACACATCTCAGCGGAAGCGTCTGCTTGACTTTTGGGGTCAATGACACTATTTCCACTGATCCACTGGATATCAGAGGCAACGAGGACCACCCGCTAGTTTTCCATGGATTCTGTGGCTTGGGCATAAACATGCCAACACATTATCCCTCAGAAAACCCTTCATACTCCCCTCGCTACGGCACTCCTTATGCTTGACATATGAGCGTCCTTTTGAATATGCAGCTCGACGAAATTTTCAGTCAGTTCATATACCCGGTAATTGCAGTTTAGAAGGGTATATTGTCATCCATCTATTTATCGTGACAGATTCCATAAAATATATACACTCGTTAAAAAAAATGCGTCGAGAAACGAAAATTCATTAAAACAGAGATAAAATCAAATAATTTAAATAATTTGGTGTCGTTAAAATTGTATAAATCTTGCCGCAACTGAAAATCCGGAACAGGCCTGATAAACTGAATAATAATTATCAAACATCCGAAATAATTTCATTAAAATCTAATAAAGAAGGAGATAGTTATGACTGTTTAAAGTTTTAAAATAACGCCTAAATGTATGCAGTAGTTTTTATGCCGCTAGATTTTACAGTTTACAAATATATAGATAGTTATTTATTTGTAAAATATTATAAAAGTGCAGCAAGTATTTTATAGTCGGATATTTTACTACTTATAGTGCTCCTACTTGATAGTCCTTGCATGGCCAATGCTCATACGCCCCGTTGTCATTGTCATCATTGTTGACGCTGCAGTTGTTGTTGCTGTTGTTGTTGTTGTTGTTGTTGTCGCCCCCTCTTCTTGTTGATTATTGTGTTTGACATAATAGGCTTTACGCTCCAAAAAAAAAAGGGGAAAAAGAGCAAATAGGAGAATCAGCAGCAGCTAAAGAGGATGGCAAGAAATCCATTCGCATTGCTTCTTTGGCAAATTGTAGGAAAATCCCTTTTCGTTTGCTTGCCAACTTTGTTCCGCCAACAACAACAACAACGACAACGACAACAACTACGAGTAGTTGAAGAAGATGAAGAGAAATGCAAACTGAGCTCGGCGACAGCTGTGCGCCCAATACAAATAATTGCAGAAGACTCCCGGACGAGTAACCGCAGCAACTACCTTTCGTCGTAACGTCTAAGGACTGTAATCACATATAGCATATAATTCTATACAGCTCTCTCTTCCTCTCCCTTCTTTTCTCTCTCTCTTCCTCTTCCCACTTGGCATTAACCCCATGCTGCGTCTCAATTGCCTTCGTTTAGAAACAGAGCGTTAAAGATGCATAGGAAAAGTCGAGAGACAGAAATAAACAGAAGTAACAAAAAGCAAACTCAACTTTGAATCAACGATGCGTAATTACACTGTGCGAAATAATGACTACCTGACAAAGACAATAAGCTTGTAAAGTTTCTTAAACTTTGAATAAATACTCTGCACAGATTTTCAAAAATCGAACATAATAGTTAAGTACTTTCTAATGCAATCAAAATAAGCATTATAAACGTTATGCTAATGGAAAAATTTTTTGCGATGCTCATGAAAGCTTCGAGTAGGATTCATTACATAAAAATTGAAAATTCTCCTATAATGTTATCTACAGAATAGCATAAATATATAAAAACTTCAAAAAGCTTTAAGTAAAACGGCAATTCAAAGCGCTAAGAAAGCACATACAGTTATAAAAATTAATGGTAGATTAATATTAATTACAATGTCTTACTTATATTAAAATAATGAGCTTTAAAAGCACATGAAAGCGTACTAGGAAACAATACTTTAGCCTAATAAATAGCAATACCATAAAAATCCTTTCCCTTGTTTAGACTTTAGAATCCAATAAAAGAAAAAAGCTTTAAAAGCGCAATAAAGCGCATTAGTGTAAATAATTATTTTAATTATTTCAATAAAGCACACAAATAACTGAAGAAAATATAAATAAATAAAAGCATTTTGACCCTAAAAAGATCCCTACCTTGCTTAGAATATGCAGAATTTTCTTGCTTACAACTTTAAATCAAAGTGCTTTGAAAGCACATTAAAGTTTTGTGAGTTAAAAAAGTTATTAAATATTAAAAAAAAAAAAACGCTGTGATTAAAGATAACTTTTCCATGGAAAGCTAAGTGCTTTAAAAGCACATGAAAGCTTTTTAAAGCTAACCATTCAATAATATGCAAATCAACTTAAAACTGCAAGCGTATAAAATATTTGAAATCAGTTGGACATGTTTAAATTCCAAATAATGTCAACGCGAAACGAAGTTCATAACTGCTAAGGCTTCAAGTTATTAAGTTGGCTCAAAGCGATACCCGATCCAATGTTGACTGCCCCCTTCCCCTGCTTCTATTCTCGGCCTGTCACACAAAGAAGTTGCAAGACACAAGTTGAAAGCAAGTTGAAGCCAGGTCCCAGGCGCTGAATTCATTTCAACGTATTCTGTTGAAAAGTTTAAGGCGCTTTTCTTTACGCTTTACGCTGCAATGTTGGCCGTTAGCTTTTAGCCGTTAGCTGTTGCCTTTGCAGCTTATCGAAAAGTTGCCCTGATTGAATTCATCTTTCGTACGACCAGTTGCATTATGCACTGTCTCTCTCACTCTCTCACTCCTGCTCATTCCCTGTGCTAATCTGAAAAGTCAAGTTGGGTCGCATTTCCATAAACGCGACGGCACTTTAAAACTGCCAAGTAATAAAAAGCAATCTCCTCAGAATGTCACATTTCCGGCGTCTAAACGAAAATCAATGTCAATATTGTTGCCTCCACTGCTGGTGGCATGCAACGCGGCTAAGCAGCTGTTTGTACATTATTTACTCGTAAAGCCATCAATAGTCGCACACCTTAAGGCTCCACCTTCCCACCTTCCCACTTCTATTCATACCTCTCCCTTTTCAGCCACGTGTCCATGTTTTCCCATTACCACTTACCCTTCAGACCAGCTTGCCAGTCAACTGTCATGGATTTATTGTTGCTGCTGCTGTGATTTTTAGCTGTAGCATGCCACATCAAAGCGCCAAAAGATCCAGAGATCCAGAGTGTACACGTAGTACAAGTAACAGCGCAACCAAACACCAAAACCCCAAAAATCACTGAGCTGTATAATTCGATTTCTGTTTTTCACTGCTTTTTTTCCACCTCTTTTTATACCCATTGTCTGTAGAGTAGAAGGGTGTTTTGTATTCATAGCAATGTATGCAACACGTATATATTTAGCTGAAAAGTATCAACAGCCAAACTAATTTATTCACTCTCACGACTGCATAAATAATTAAATTTTTAAATACCACCAGTTTAAATTTAAACTTAAACTTAACTTTTTTTTATCTTTTCAATTTTACATTAACATTATTAAAATTTTTTTTTATAAATTTTTTTTATTATTTTTAATTGTATTTCGACTCAAAACAATTATTTTTATCTCTGTCGACTAAAAAAAAGGAAAGTAATAAAAATGTACATCGGTCACAACCAGAGTTTTTAAAATTAAACGCCATTTTCGATGGTGAAAAATACTTTTTATTATTATCAATAAATCCCATTTAATCTCTTCAATTCAGTTATACTCTTTTTTTCGGTAGCTGCCTTATTATATGCCACAAATGTTTCTCACTTTTCAATTTACTGTTTACAAGAAAGTTAAATTAATAAATTCCATAACTATTTTATTTTTAAAAATAATTTAAGTATCCAAATTTAATATTTCTTATTAATTAAATAATTTAATTTGTTTTTAATGATTTAAATTGACTACAGAGTATCTTATAGTCGTTCATTTGATTACAAAGCTCACATTTGCCTTTTCTATTTTCTGTTACCTGCCAATAGCGAAAAATATAGAGACAAAGAAAGAGAAAGAGAGGTAGGTATGTGGAATAACAACATTTTTGGTTCTCTATATTGTCGGAATAGAATCGAATAGAATCGAATAGAATCGAACGTGCATTCGTATACTCAATATTCAGTTGAGCAAATCCGTCCGTTGTTCGACTGCAATTCGCATGCATTCACTTGGCTTGTTTTTCCTTTTCCCTATCTCCTTTCCCCCGTCTCTTTTCGCCTTTCCACTTGAAGGGTATTTCTATTATGTGGACCAATTCCAGTTGGTGGTAGAGAAAGGGGTACATTTTACATGGAATCTCAATGGTTTGTTGCTCAACGATAAACAAAATTTAAACAAATGGAAAAAATGCAACGAGGGCTAATCATAAAGTTGAAGAAATTTGATAAAGTCCTTATGGAATAAGAGAAGAGCATATAATTCAACTGCTATGGAGAAACTTTAGCTCAGATCATATAAAAAATACTTTAAAAAAAAAACTAGTTCAACGATGTTTCCTTAAATTCGAATGACTAAAGCAAAAACGACATAAATAAATAAAATTTTCATTAAATTTTGTCATCTCATGATGACTGAAAATTTACCCAAAATTAATGCTATAGAAAATCGATTGAAAAATTAAAAAAACATTTTTTATTAAACATCATTTT
Source organism: Drosophila innubila (assembly GCF_004354385.1). Lineage (NCBI taxonomy): Eukaryota > Metazoa > Arthropoda > Insecta > Diptera > Drosophilidae > Drosophila > Drosophila innubila. Next base: position 2,191,690 of record NW_022995372.1, on the reverse strand, counting down.
GAGTACTTCATAAATATATATTAGAACTATTTTAAAAAATGTTGAAATTAACCCTCTTGTTGATTTTATAGACTTCTTGTCGCAACTCAACACGAATTTTAGAACGCGTCGTTTGTTTGAATAACTTGATGTTGTTGTTGTTGTTATTGTTGTTTCAATTGTTGTTATTATTGTTGTTGTTGTTGTTTGGGTGTTGTGCAATCTGTGCACTGTTTTGTTACGTTTTAGCTGCAAATAAAATGCATCCTTTATTTAAAAGCACTTATTCATGCATATACGAACTTGTTGTTTATATTAAAAACCCAGACTGATAAATTCGTATGAATTTGTATTCCCACTGTGACCGCTTACCTCCCTCTATTCCCACCCCATTGATTTAGGTATTTGTTTACCGACAACCAATAGAATTGGACATTTTGTACATCTACACTGATAAGAAAAAGTGCTCTTAAACCAAGATTTTAGTCAGAAAACTAAGAATTTCGATCTATAAAATGGTTCAAAAACATAAAATTCATAAAGTAATAAAAGACATCTTGGTTTTGAGAACATGTTAAATAAAACGAAGTTATTATAAGAATAAGTGTAAGAAAATTTAAAAAAAAATATGAAATTTTTTTTACTATACAATTTTTTAATTTATATTTTGATTCATAGTATTATAAATTTTTTTCTGTCTTGTTAATTTTAGAAATATTCCTTTACAATTGTTTTTTTTGGCAAGAGTGTGAACTCCGATTTTTTAGAGTGCTTTTCTTAGTATTGAGAACAAAAAATATTTAAGACGAATGTTCTTGATTTTCAAAGTTCGATTTTTTTTCAGTGTATGTGCTGTCTCGGTTCCCTTTTTATCTTGGCCATCGTCAGCTCCCTGGAGCGTATTCTGTTAATTAAATGAAGCCAACGACAGAGATAGACAAAGAGAATGAGAAGGTAGAGACAGTTGTAGCTAGAGAAAGCCCAGTGAAAATACTTGAAGGTCAACACATTTTCAAGTATTTTCAGCGAACATTGCAATTAGAGCAGCGAAACCGCAACAAAACACAACCAAAGTTAATTTACTCCTCAAACCAAAATAACTTGGCACAGACTCCACTTTACTACTATTACACTGCTAAAAATAATGTTCTAAAATCAAGATTTTCAGATTTTTGAGAACTAAGATTTTTGGTCTAAAAAATGCGTCGAGAACATAAAATTCTTAAATTAAGAGAACACATTTTGATTATAAGAACATTTTAAATAGGACCAAAGAAAAATTTTTCTTAAAATTAAAATCAAAAAATAAAATAAATAAAAATAATTTTTTTTTTATATATAATTTTTTTTATTTTTACATTTTGATTTATTTATATTTTATTCTGTCTTGAAAATTTTATAAATGTGATTTTAATTTGTTACGAGTGGGATTCGAACCGGCTCCTACAGCTTCACAACTGAGCGCCATTTGTTTGATACGATATAGTACCTATTTATACTTTCCTAGCAATTTAAGATTTTTATTCTTATATTAAGAGTTTAAGATTTTTAGACTTATAATCTAAGTTTTAGTAATTTGGTCTTAAAATAATCTTATTTTAAGAACAAAATATTTTAGTTGAATGTTCTTGGTTTTAGACATTGGTCTTTTTTTTCAGTGTGCTTGTAGAAAGGCTTCAAACTCGGCTATAAGTAGCTCCGTGCTATTTTTATCTGCTTTCCTACTTTTGTATTTCTAATAAAAAATATATTCGTATGAATTGATACCAAGAACAGATACCCTATTTATTTTCTTCTAGAGTATATTAAAAGTTTGTTCGGTACAAATGGTTAAATTATTAAAATATGCAGGCTCCTTAAATCATATACATATGTGTATTCTTGAGTAGGACGATGAGCTGAGTCGATATTGGCAAACAAATATCTTTCTTTATAAAGTAAACTTGATGAAAGTCGTTACACGTTCGTGTTTTTGCTTCAAGCTGTGCATTAGTCGGATCTGGCCTGGAATTAGGGAGAGAGAGATAAAAGTCTAAGAGAAATAGAAAAAATATATAGAGAATATGATTTACTTTTATTTAAATTCGCTTTAAATATGCACATTACAGTATAGACAAATGTATATAACAAGACATTAAAATATATTATTGAAGCAGCTTGTGAATTGTTCATCAATATTCAATTTCTTGGCCTTATCATCATCACAGCTGTTTTAAGGGAGTACTCATAACCCCGAAAATGGTACCAATAGACGCCCCCTTCAGAACTGTCGTCACTATATGTCCCGGCCAAGCCACTGTAAAAACATCAAGTCAATATACGAAACATTTAATATCAATTAACATTCCATCATACCTGTAGCTACAACTATCATACCACCATGCACCAGTGTGTTTTTCGGCACAGTTGCTTGACGATTCATCATTGTCCCGATCGAATGTAGAAAATTTCTGGCCACTATGATAGTCGAGTGAATCTCCTGCAGTTCCATGGGCTTTGCCCAGAGTGTGTAGGACATATTGTTGATCTTCGTTGCCAATGGCAAAGTCATCGTACGACTCCAATCTTCTATCTGCATCGAAATCCTCAAGAATCACAAGTAGCTCCTGTTTCCTGTCTGCAGTTAGTGCGTGTATTTTATCCAAACCCAAGAAGAATTCTCCATCCAGATTTCCAAATCCATTTTTGTACTCGGTCCAGTTGCGATAGAAGTTGACACTTCCATCCAATCTCCTCAGGATGATCGTCCATCCTCCACCTCGAGTTTCCAGATCGCAGGCAACTTTAAAAGATTGCTTGCTAAATTTGGGAATGAGTATTTCGTTGATCCCATTAGATTTGACTTCGGCACAATTGTACGGGTAAATAAGTCCATCCATCACGTTTTTTAGTCGTTCCACTTCCGATCGGAGAGACTGATTGTCCACTTCACATTTCTTCTTTTGTTCTAGCTCCACTTTCAGCTGCCGAATAACAGATTCCATATTAGCTCGATCCTTCTGTTTTTCCAGCTCCGCTCTGAGGTTTTGATTATCAACCTTAGAGATTGGGAGTCCGAGTCCTTATCCACTCCACTTTCTTTTGTTAGCTCCTTAGTTTTTGAATATTGGAATCCTCCTATCTCCATCCTTTTTCTTCTGATTTTCTTTTCATCTCAGCTTAATATTGAATATCGCTTGAGATCTCGAAGATTGATTCCACGCTTCTCTTCTCCAGCTCAGTTAATTTTGTTATCAACACTCTGACTCTTAAGAAAATCTATCATTCGAAATTTGATTCAATGTTTGATTCATTGTAGATAGGCTTGTCTCATTACTTTTGGGAAATTCAGTTGCTTTAGCAAATGTTAGAAATGAATTTATCACAAGGATTATACAAATGATTTTTGCCAACATATTGCGACCGATTTAAACAGAACGAATTTGAAGACTGATCGAGTCAAATTCTGACTTAACTAGAAGAAAAGAATTCTAGAACGATTATACAATACATATATAATTTATATGTACTTATCAGAATCGTTGTTTTTGTGGATTTGTCACATGATTCAATATTTTTTGGTTGCTAGCGGACAAGAACAAAATCTTTCTAGAAGTTATTTGTTTTTTGTTGTTATTTGCACATCAAGTTCAGCAATGGTCAAGGCTATAAACGCGTCTTATCAGTAGCTTTAACTTACCAATACACACGCACAACACGCGTCGCACAAAAACAGAGTGATAACAGATGCACTTTAAGAAATGGTTAAGAAACTTTTGTTAGGACACACTCGACAGTGGAATACCCTGTGCCCAAGCACTTGGATGCGTTTCGGCAAGCCGAAGATTTAAAGCCCTTTCAAAACGTAGTATTTAAATTCCGATTAATTGTTCTAATGACAGCTATAAAGTATAGAGCACCTATGACAGCAATATGCTATAGTGGTCCGATCTAAAAAAATGTTTATTCATTTATACAATGCTACAAACAAAATGGGAAAATCAGAACGATCCTGATAAGTAAAATCGTCATCTATGTTAATTGGAATATAAGTTTTTTACAAAATTAAAAATGTATTTGTCAATTTACCTTTAGTTAAATTAAATTAAATTTAGTCAAATTCCCCGTCAACAATTAATTTCGATAAAAAAAGTCAAGGTTAAACTGCAAGTGAATTTGATTACTTATTTATTTGGCATTTTCGCTATCAGGAACATTTAAATTGAATATTGACAAATTCACCTTTTAAATTTTGTCTGATAATGCAATATAACAATATTAAAATTTTTGTTAATTTGTCATAAAATATTAATATTAATATTCAACATTCTTTACAATTTATTTCATCTCAAATTATTATTATTTTCGGCTTTTTTGGGAGCACCCCTTAAAAATGTGAAATAGTCTGCTGCTAAAATGTTTGTTGCATACTTTCAGGGGCATGGTGCAACAACAACAAGGTAACTACAGTGCCGCCCTGCCTTTCTACCGTCGTGCCATAAAACTGCGATCACAGCTGGCAGTGGCATATCTCAATCTTGCCACAACACTGCTGGCTTGCAACAGCAGCCGGGGGCATGAGCAAGCTGCCGCTGTGCTGCTGACGGGCGCCAGGTTGGGGCGTGGCGTGCGCGATCGCAACGCCCACGTGGCGGCACGACACAGTGCCTACCTGCAACTATCTATGCTGCACCACTTACGGGGCAAGTTGCAGCAGGCAGTGCATGTGCTCCACGAGGCACTGTTCATGCCACAAAGCGTTGCACAACGCGCTGAGCTGCATCAGCGTCTGGCGGCGTTGCATGTGGAGTTGCAACAATGGACAGCTGCCGAGCAGCAGCAACATTTGGTGTTGCAACTGCAACCAGAGAATGGTGGCGCCTATGTGAACTATGGCCAAATGCTGGCCAGGAATGTAAGTGAAATGAAGAATATTCAGTTAAATAAAATGTATTTGTTGCATAATTATTTATACAATTATTAAATTATTACAATCAACAATAGACATTTTTAATTTAAATAAAATTATAGTTTAATGCAGGCATGCTCAAAGCCAGCATACGGCAGAGCACTCACCAATACACATAAATAGCTAGGGGCTCTGCCCCCTGCTCGCTTCACTCGCGGTGCTACAGTTGAGCATTCTCGACTGTCGGAGTTCCCGTACTTACTACTAAACTTAAACTAAGAATGCAAAAAATTAGAAAATAAGACCAAATTAAATGCATATTCTAATTTTTTGGTTACGATGTCTCATAAAACATAAAAGATTGTACATACTACAACTTGAATTTCGGTCGTGTGGCAGCTATATAGTGAATCGATTTGAGCCAGCTTCGGTCAGGATATTTAGCACTAACTTATATTCATATTCTATCAGTTTGGTTAAGATATCTCAAGGTCCAAAAAATATTACTTACTAAAGCTTGATTTTCGAACGATCGGTCCTGTGGGACCTATATGATAAAGTGGTTGCTTGATTTGCCTGCAATATAGAGGAATCTATATACCAACTTTGGTGTCTCTAGCTTTTATAGTCTCTGAGATCTCGATATTCACACAGACGGACAGAAGAGCAGATGGACGGACGGACAGAAAGACAGACGGACATTGCTATATCGACTCGGCTATTGATGCTGATCAAGAATATATATACTTTACTTTATAGGGTCTGTCACGCCTCCTTCTGCCCGTTACGCATATATTCTTTAAAACAATTTTCTAAAAACTTCAATAAATTGAAGCAATCAGCTTTTTTTTTGTTGCACTGGAAAAAAGTTAGCTTACATTTCCAACAGGGTGAACATACGTACAACTTAGACAAAAACAAATTTCTTTCAGTGCATGCTTGTCGTGCATGAGTCGCCCGATCAACAACAAAGTCTGCGAGAATGAGAGCGCAAGACAAAAACAAAATCATTGAAATTGTTGTTGGTCAGTTTGCTCGCGATGGCAACGACCAATAGAAAGAAGAGAGAAGTGCTGTACATATATACATACGATCGCTGAATTCCTATCTTTGGTGCAAATGCAAAAACGACACGTACTCTATACCCTATGCTCCGGCTGGGCATGCCTGCTTTAATGTCAAACTTAATATGTGTATTTAACAATCAAAGTAGAAAACACTTGAAACTGTAAATATAATATTTAAGTGATATTTAATTTGACGTGTTAAAGTCAATATAAATAAAATAAATTCAATGTAAAAAACGCTTTAAAATATAAATATTGTGTTTAAAATAGTGAAGTAAATCCAAACTTTAGATCGAGTTTTATATTGAAACAGAAAATCGATATATCGAAAGATAGTAGATCTCGTTGCAAATATTGAGTTTTCTCAACAAATTTTTTTTAATTTGAAAAGCAATTGCAACTATAAAAAACACAAAATATAAAACTTTATTAATCGTATTTTTCATGCTTCGTTTTCATGCCTAATTCAAACTTTGAGAATTTTGTAGGTTATTTACGGACGCTCAAAAATTGAACGAAAATTGAGCGACTAAACAAATTTTGCAAATTAACTACGATGAGTTGTCGATTTTTCATGTAAATCGATTAAATTAACTCGATTGATCGTCAAAAAATCATCGACTTATAGTACTCGAAAATCGCCTCCGCGAAAATCGAGTTAGCTTAAGCCATATTTATTTTAAAGGTTCACAAAGTTAATTCAATTGTATTTAAATTAATTATGTTTTATAGCATTGATTATTGAAAAATATGCACTTCAGAGCTGTCTCGGTTCCCTTTTTATCTTGGCCATCGTCAGCTCCCTGGAGCGTATTCTGTTAAATAAATGAAGCCAACGACAGAGATTGACAAAGAGAATGAGAAGGTAGAGACATTTGTGGCTAGAGAAAGCCCAGTGAAAATACTTGAAGGTCAAAACATTTTCAAGTATTTTCAGCGAACATTGCAATTAGAGCAGCGAAACCGCAACAAAACACAACCAAAGTTAATTTACTCCTCAAACCAAAATAACTTGGCACAGACTCCACTTTACTACTATTGCACTGCTAAAAATAATGTTCTAAAATCAAGATTTTCAGATTTTTGAGAACTAAGATTTTTGGTCTAAAAAATGCGTCGAGAACATAAAATTCTTAAATTAAGAGAACACATTTTGATTATAAGAACATTTTAAATAGGACCAAAGAAACATTTTTCTTAAAATTAAAATCAAAAAATAATATAAATAAAAATAATTTTTTTTTTTATATATAATTTATTTTATTTTTACATTTTGATTTATTTATATTTTATTCTGTCTTGAAAATTTTATAAATGTGATTTTAATTTGTTACGAGTGGGATTCGAACCGGCTCCTACAGCTTTACAACTGAGCGCCATTTGTTGAATTTTTTTGGTTTTAGACATTGGTCTTTTTTTTCAGTGTACTTGTAGAAAGGCTACAAACTCGGCTATAAGTAGCTCCGTGCTATTTTTATCTGCTTTCCTACTTTTGTATTTCTAATAAAAAATATATTCGTATGAATTGATACCAAGAACAGACACCCTATTTATTTTCCTCTAGAGTATATTAAAAGTTTATTCGGTACAAATGGTTAAATTATTAAAATATGGAGGCTCCTTAAATCATATACATATGTGTATTCTTGAGTAGGACGATGAGCTGAGTCGATATTGGCAAACAAATATATTTCTTTATTAAGTAAACTTGATGAAAGTCGTTACACGTTCGTGTTTTTGCTTCAAGCTGTGCATTAGTCGGATCTGGCCTGGAATTAGGGAGAGAGAGATAAAAAGTCTAAGAGAAATAGAAAAAATATATAGAGAATATGATTTACTTTTATTTAAATTCGCTTTAAATATGCACATTACAGTATAGACAAATGTATATAACAAGACATTAAAATATATTATTGAAGCAGCTTGTGAATTGTTCATCAATATTCAATTTCTTGGCCTTATCATCATCACAGCTGTTTTAAGGGAGTACTCATAACCCCGAAAATGGTACCAATAGACGCCCCCTTCAGAACTGTTGTCATTATATGTCCCGGTCAAGTCACTGTAAAAACATCAAGTCAATAAACGAAACATTTAATATCAATTAACATTCCATCATACCTGTAGCTACAACTATCATACCACCATGCACCAGTGTGTTTTTCGGCACAGTTGCTTGACGATTCATCATTGTCCCGATCGAATGTAGAAAATTTCTGGCCACTATGATAGTCGAGTGAATCTCCTGCAGTTCCATGGGCTTTGCCCAGAGTGTGTAGGACATATTGTTGATCTTCGTTGCCAATGGCAAAGTCATCGTACGACTCCAATCTTCTATCTGCATCGAAATCCTCAAGAATCACAAGTAGCTCCTGTTTCCTGTCTGCAGTTAGTGCGTGTATTTTATCCAACCCCAAGAAGAATTCTCCATCCAGATTTCCAAATCCATTTTTGTACTCGGTCCAGTTGCGATAGAAGTTGACACTTCCATCCAATCTCCTCAGGATGATCGTCCATCCTCCACCTCGAGTTTCCAGATCGCAGGCAACTTTAAAAGATTGGTTGCTAAATTTGGGAATGAGTATTTCGTTGATCCCATTAGATTTGACTTCGGCACAATTGTACGGGTAAATAAGTCCATCCATCACGTTTTTTAGTCGTTCCACTTCCGATCGGAGAGACTGATTGTCCACTTCACATTTCTTCTTTTGTTCTAGCTCCACTTTCAGCTGCCGAATAACAGATTCCATATTAGCTCGATCCTTCTGTTTTTCCAGCTCCGCTCTGAGGTTTTGATTATCCAACCTTAGAGATTGGGAGTCCAAGTCCTTATCCTCTCCACTTTTCTTCTGTTGTTGCAGCTCCGCTTCAAGTTTTTGAATATTCGAATCCTTATCAACTCCATCCTTCTTCTGATTTTCAAGCTCAGCTTTAAGGTATTGATTATCCACTCTGAGAGATTGAACGCTTGACTCCAGCTCCGTTCTCAGAGATTGAAAATCTGCTCTTAAAAATCTAACATCCGACTCAAGAACTTTAATGTTTGATTCCGCAGTAGATAGGCTTGTCTCATTACTTTTGGGAAATTCAGTTGCTTTAGCAAATGTTAGAAATGAATTTATCACAAGGATTATACAAATGATTTTTGCCAACATATTGCGACCGATTTAAACAGAACGAATTTGAAGACTGATCGAGTCAAATTCTGACTTAACTAGAAGAAAAGAATTCTAGAACGATTATACAATACATATATAATTTATATGTACTTATCAGAATCGTTGCTTTTGTGGATTTGTCACATGATTCAATATTTTTTGGTTGCTAGCGGACCAGAATAAAATGTTTCTAGAAGTTATTTGTTTTTGTTGTTTTTGCACATCAAGTTCAGCAATGGTCAAGGCTATAAACGCGTCTTATCAGTAGCTTTAACTTACCAATACACACGCACAACACGCGTCGCACAAACACAGAGTGATAACAGATGCACTTTAAGAAATGGTTAAGAAACTTTTGTTAGGACACACTCGACAGTGGAATACCCTGTGCCCAAGCACTTGGATGCGTTTCGGCAAGCCGAAGATTTAAAGCCCTTTCAAAACGTAGTATTTAAATTCCGATTAATTGTTCTAATGACAGCTATAAAGTATAGAGCACCTATGACAGCAATATGCTATAGTGGTCCGATCTAAAAAAATGTTTATTCATTTATACAATTCATATTATTAAATGCTACAAACAAAATGGGAAAATCAGAACGATCCTGATAAGTAAAATCGTCATCTATGTTAATTGGAATATAAGTTTTTTACAAAATTAAAAATGTATTTGTCAATTTACCTTTAGTTAAATTAAATTAAATTTAGTCAAATTCCCCGTCAACAACATTGTAATTAATTTCGATAAAAAGACAAGGTTAAACTGCAAGTGAATTTGTTTACTTATTTATTTGGCATTTTCGCTATCAGGAACATTTAAATTGAATATTGACAAATTCACTTTTTGAATTTTGTCTGATAATGTAATATAACAATCTTAAAATATCATGTAAAACTTTTGTTAGTTTGTCTTAAAATATTAATATTAATATTCAACATTCCTTACAATTAATTTCATCTCAAATTATTATTATTTTCGGCTTTTTTGGGAGCACCCCTTAAAAATGTGAAATAGTCTGCTGCTAAAATGTTTGTTGCATACTTTCAGGGGCATGGTGCAACAACAACAAGGTAACTACAGCGCCGCCCTTCCTTTCTACCGTCGTGCCAAAAAACTGCGACCACAGCTGGCAGTGGCATATCTCAATCTTGCCACATCACTGCTGGCTTGCAACAGCAGCCGGGGGCATGAGCAAGCTGCTGCTGTGCTGCTGACGGGCGCCAGGTTGCAGGGGCGTGGCGTGCGCGATCGCAACGCCCACGTGGCGGCACGACACAGTGCCTACCTGCAACTATCTATGCTGCACCACTCACGGGGCAAGTTGCAGCAGGCAGTGCATGTGCTCCACGAGGCACTGTTCATGCCACAAAGCGTTGCACAACGCGCTGAGCTGCATCAGCGTCTGGCGGCGTTGCATGTGGAGTTGCAACAATGGACAGCTGCCGAGCAGCAGCAACATTTGGTGTTGCAACTGCAACCAGAGAATGGTGGCGCCTATGTGAACTATGGCCAAATGCTGGCCAGGAATGTAAGTGAAATGAAGAATATTCAGTTAAATAAAATGTATTTGTTGCATAATTATTTATACAATTATTAAATTATTACAATCAACAATAGACATTTTTAATTTAAATAAAATTATAGTTTAATGCAGGCATGCTCAAAGCCAGCATACGGCAGAGCACTCACCAATACACATAAATAGCTAGGGGGCTCCGCCCCCTGCTCGCTTCACTCGCGGTGCTACAGTTGAGCATACTCGACTGTCGGAGTTCCCGTACTTACTACTAAACTTAAACTAAGAATGAAAAAAAAATTAGAAAATAAGACCAAATTAAATGCATATTCTATTATTTTGGTTACGATGTCTCATAAAACATAAAAGTTTGTACATATTAAAACTTGAATTTCGGTCCTGTGGCAGCTATATGATATAGTGGATCGATTTAAAACAGCTTCGGTCAGGATTTTAACACTAACTTATATTCATTTTCTATCACTTTGGTTAGGATATCTTAACGTCCAAAAAATATTTCTTACTAAAGCTTGATTTTCGAACGATCGGTCCTGAGGGACCTATATGATAAAGTGGTCCGATTCAAAAACGAAGCAAACTTGATTTGCTTGCAATATAGAGGAACCTATATATCAACTTTGATGTCTCTAGCTTTTATAGTCTCTGAGATCTCGATATTCACACAGACGGACAGAAGAGCAGATGGACGGACGGACAGACAGACAGACGGACATTGCTATATCGACTCGGCTATTGATGCTGATCAAGAATATATATACTTTTGTTTATAGGGTCTGCCACGCCTCCTTCTGCCTGTTACTCATATATTCTTTAAAACAATCTTCTAAAAACACAAAAACATTGAAGCCATCTGTTTTTGTTTTGTTGCACTGGAAAAAATTTAGCTTACATTTGCAACAGGGTGAACTTACGTACATCTTAGACGAAACATTTTTCTTTCAGTGCAAGCTTGTCAACAAGGCAGCAACAAATTACATTCGGATTAGAGGCGAGTCGCCCGATCAACAACAAAGTCTGCGAGAATGAGAGCGCAAGACAAAAACAAAGTCATTGAAATTGTTGTTGGTCAGTTTGCTCGCGATGGCAACGACCAATAGAAAGAAGAGAGAAGTGCTGTACATATATACATACGATCGTTGAATTCCTATCTTTGGTGCAAATACAAAAACAACACGTACTCTATACCCTATGCCCTGGGCATGCCTGCTTTAATGTCAAACTTAATATGTGTATTTAACAATCAAAGTAAATATAATATTTAAGTGATATTTAATTTGACGTGTTAAAGTCAATGTAAAAAACACTTTAAAATAAAAATATTGTGTTTAAAATAGTGAAGTAAATCCAAACTTTAGACCGAGTTTTATATCGAAACAGAGAACCGATATATCGAAAAATAGTAGATCTCGTTGCAAATATTGAGTTTTCTCAACAATTTTTTTTTAATTTGAAAACCCATGTGCAATTATAAAATACACAAAGTATAAATTTTTATTAATCGTATTTTTCGTGCTTCGTTTTCATGCCTAATTCAAACTTTAAGAATTTTGTAGGTTATTTACGGACGCTCAAAAATTGAACGAAAATAGAACGACTAAACATATTCTGCAAATTAACTACGATGAGTTGTCGATTTTTCATGTAAATCGATTAAATTAACTCGATTGATCGTCAAAAAATCATCGACTTATAGTACTCGAAAATCGCCTCCGCGAAAATCGAGTTAGCTTAAGCCATATTTATTTAAAGGTTCACAAAGTTAATTCAATTGTATTTAAATTAATTATGTTTCATAGCATTGATTATTGAAAAATCAAAGATATTGGTAGTTTTTCATAATATTCGGGAAAAATTAAGGTTTACAAAAATTTAATACAAATATAAATGTTCTTCAAAATTAATTATCGTTTTCCAATCTTGCAGTGTAGTCGTTATAACGAGGCGGAAATGTGGTTTAAACGCGCCCTAAAACTGTCGCCTTTGGAGGCCAGTGTGCATCATCATTATGGTAAGAAGTGAATTTCAACTTGGCTATTATTCTTATACTCTAGCAGATAGTAAAATACATTTCATCAAAATTGTGTTACCAATTATCCAGATCAAGACACAAAAAAAAAACCTGTTAGGTTGAGCGGTTTCCTTTTTTTCGGGACCTAAAAATCATACTGCTTCATTACTTATTAAAAATATAATCATAGTTTCATTAAAAAAAAAAAAATTTTTTTTTATAAAAGATACAATTGTCTCAGCTATGTTGTGCCAAAATTTCAGCCTCCTAGGTCTTACCGCTTGGGCAGCACAGAGATCAGTCAGTCATTACAAATATTTTATATAACATAGATGATTAATAAATATAAAATCATTAAATTAGATTCCATAAAAAGTTGAAAAATTTTTTAATTAATAATCTGCTTGGCTTTAAAATTAAAGCAAAAATGGAAACAGTTAATAAAAAAAAACTAATTTTTTTGTACAAAATTTAATTAACTCGATTTTAGCACAGTTGTAAGAATATGCATATTTTCTAGTTTAATACTGTTTATTATACCAATGTATTATCTAATTAAATTTGATATAATTTTTGATAAATTTTCTTCTCCTACAGCTGATTTCCTGGAGCAACAGGAGCGTCCACAGGAGGCCCTTGGATATCGCCTGCGTGCCGCCTCCTTGGCACCGCATAATTATGCTCTACACGCGGCCATTGCGGATGCACTGCGTCTGTTGCATCGTCTGGCGGAGGCGGAGGTGTGGTATCGTCATGCGGCTGTGTTGCATCCACAGGCAGCCCATGCACACGCCAATCTGGGTGCAATACTGCAGCTGCGGGGCCAACGGGAACAGGCAGTTGAATGCTATCGCAAGGCCTTGCAACTGCAGCCGAGGTATGCCACAAGTCTCGCCAACCTGGCCAAAATGGGTGTCAGTATTGATGCCAAACCGTAGCAGCGTTTTAGAGAGTGCAACAAAAATCTCATGGGTAGCATGAGACTAAAGATGGAATACTTAGGATCAGCTTGATATAAAATAACAGAGATATATAAAAACTCTTATGATAGATAGGCTATACAATATAATTAAAACAATTTCAAAACCAAATCTGTAGAATATTAAATATATTCAAATGCTTACAATATTATTTCGCCTTTAACAAATATATATGTAAGTTTGTATTAAGTTTATATATAAAAAAAACGAAAATCGCCGTTAAGAATAACCTGATGAGATACAATAATAAACGTTTTCTTAAAGAAAAAGTTTGTCTTTTACTTATCTGTCTCTTAAAAAAATAAAAATCGGTATTTTTCGGAATTTATTCTAATGAATTACATTTTTAAAGAAATTGACAAAAAATTTTTTTTTGTAAAACACTTATATATTAATTAACTTTGATGACGATTTTATTTGGCAGGAATGCTCCGGTTTTCCCTGCTTAGTTTGTAGCATTTAATAACATTATATTTACACCCTGTACTCAATAAAAATGAGAAAAAGTTTAAAATTTTTCGAACGAATGTATATAACAATCAGAAGGAGGCGTGGCTGACCCCATAAAGTATATATATATTATTGATCAGTATCAACTGCCGAGTCGATTTTGCACTGTCCGTCTGTCTGTCAGTTTGTCCGTCGTTCTCAGAGACTAGACTAGCTAGGAACTTTACATTTATTACGGAGTTTCCTGGATCAAGTTGGATTTGTCTTTATTTTTGGATCACTGTTTCATATAGATGGAACGTAAAAATGCTTTCAAAAAACCCAAGAACAGATACATATTTATTATCTTTTAGAGTGTACGAGTATACTACTTTTGTAATCAAATGGTGCAATGCATAAAAAATGGAGTGGCAGACTCCATAAATTATATATATTCTCTATTAGGAAGATGATCTGAGTCGATATATGCAAACAATTTTCTCCTTTTTATAAATATCTTGATGAAAGTTGGTACACGTCCGTCTTTATGCTTCAGGCAGTTTATTGGCCGAATCAGATCAGGAAAGAGCTATGAAGAGAGAGAAAGGAGGTGCGAGCGAAATAAAAAAATATATATAGGGAGAGTTTCAATTACTTTTATTTAATTTTTCTTTAAATATACATAAAAAGTGCAGATGAATGTTTACAATACATTTCAATAAACTGTTTATGCAGTTTTACTTTCTTGGCCTTATCATCATCACAGCTGTTTTAAGGGAGTACTCATAACCCCGAAAATGGTACCAATTGACGCCGCTGCTATAGCTTTTGTCATTATACTTCCCGGCCAAATTACTGTAAGAATTCAAATTAATAAACAAATCATTGAAAATCAACTAACATTCCATCATACCTGTAGTGACATTCGTTGTACCACCAGGCACCAGTGTATTTTTCGGCGCAGTGTCGTGTCGAATCCTTATCATTATCCCGATCAAACGTAGAAAATTTCATGCCACGTTGGTAGTCCAGTGAATCTCCTGCAGTTCCATGGGCTTTGCCCAGAGTGTGTAGGACATATTGTTGATCTTCGTTGCCAATGGCAAAGTCATCGTACGACTCCAATCTTCTATCTGCATCGAAATCCTCAAGAATCACAAGTAGCTCCTGTTTCCTGTCTGCAGTTAGTGCGTGTATTTTATCCAACCCCAAGAAGAATTCTCCATCCAGATTTCCAAATCCATTTTTGTACTCGGTCCAGTTGCGATAGAAGTTGACACTTCCATCCAATCTCCTCAGGATGATCGTCCATCCTCCACCTCGAGTTTCCAGATCGCAGGCAACTTAAAAAAAGTTTGGTTGCTAAATTTGGGAATGAGTATTTCGTTGATCCCATTAGACTTGACTTCGGCACAATTGTATGGGTAAATAAGTCTGTCCGTCAACTTTCTCAGCCGTTCCATCTCCGGTCGGAGAGATTGATTGTCCACTTCACATTTCTTCTTTTGTTCTAGCTCCACTTTGAGCTGTTGAATATCAGATGCCATATTAGCTCCATCCTTCTTCTGTTCTTCAAGCTCAGTTTTAAGGTATTGATTATCCACTCTGAGAGATTGAAAATCTGCTCTTAAAAATGATTCCGCAGTAGATAGGCTTGTCTCATTGCTTTTGGGAATTACAGTTGCTTTAGCAAATGTTACAAATGAATTTATCACAAGGATTACACAAATGATTTTTGGCAACATATTGCGACCGATTTAACAGAACGAATTTGAAGACAGGTCGAGTCAAATTCTGACTTAACTGGAAGAAAAGAATTCTAGAACGATTATACAATACATATATAATTTATATGTACTTATCAGAATCGTTGTTTTTGTGGATTTGTCACATGATTTCATATTTTTTAGTTGCTAACGGACAAGAATAAAATCTTTCTAGAAGTTATTTGTTTTGGGTTGATTTTTTGTTCACATCAATTTCATAGATGGTCAAGGCTATGAACGCGTCTAATCAGTAGCTTTAACTTACAAATACACACGCACAACACGCGCCACACACACACACAGAGTGATAACAGATGATGACGGCAATGCGAACAGTTTGGTTTTTTATACACTGTACGAAATGGTTGAGCAATTTATCGTACAAGTTCAGAGTATTGGTACGGTGAAGTGCGGCTACAGTCGTGTACACCAGAGAACTGCAACTGGTATGAAATGATCGATCATACTTGAGCATTGACTCGAACTCGTTATGATTTTCTCGCTTTGGTTGAGCAGCAGGAGCGGACCGTTCGAAATGAGCGCTTGCGAACGAGTGTCGGCTTTTGGATATGCAATCAGGTATGGGTATGGGTATGACCTCGAGTGCCTGTGTTTAACAAGTGTGCGACAGAGCGCGCAATAGCGGGCACGCTCGGTGCTTACTCTTACACTAAATTGTGTATATAATAGATATAGTATGTATGGTACAGGTAAGAGAAAATATAAAATTGTACTTTTAAAATTAGGTAAATAACATTTACAACTATAATTTCGTCAATAATTTTAAATAAACCTTAAAATTAACTTCTACAAATAAGTTAATAATAATTAGTTTCTTTCGTTTAATTTATTTAAAAATTGCAGTCAGCAAAATGTTTTAAGCATAAGTTCATTTTTAAAATACAAAATTAATATTTATTATTAATAACACGTTTTTGTTTTTAATATTTTCAATATAAAATAATTCATATATTTTCAATTATTATTTGTTTGTCATACAATTTATTTTGCAATTCAATAATAATTATAACACAAACTAAAAAACAAGAGTACAAAAAAAACGCGTATGTATACGCTTGCATACCTGCTTAACCAAACGCAGGTAACAATGCGTACAGCCATGCACATACCCATACCCATAGTTACACCCATACCCATACTTATACCCATACCCATTTCGATACCTGAGACTCGTTCGCATACCCATACCCATTTTGATACCCAAAACCGACACATGATCGATCATACTCGAACATCTGGTGTCAGCTCACTGGTGTACACTCGACAGTGGCATACCCTGTGCCAAAGCACTTGGATGCCGTTCGGCAAGCCAAAGATTAAATGCTCTTTCGAAGCGCAGTATTTAAATTTTGATTAATTGTTCTAATGACACCTATAATATATAGAGCACCTATATATATATGCTATAGTGGTCCGACCCAAAAATAAAATAAACTCTATCTACGTACGTTATCTAGGAGCATACATAACAAATAAAAAGTCTCCAGCTCTTATAGTCTCTGAGATCGACGCTTGCTACATACATTCACCCAAGTAAATTTTTTTACATATCTACTTGGCATTGTCGCTATTATGAAGATGAATTAAATATTTACAAAATCACCTTTTGAATTTGTCGTATGATGCAAACTAGCATTATTAAAATACAATTTTACCATGTTTATTTGTCCAATAATATTAATATTAATATTTAACATTCTTTTGCAATTTATTGCAGCTCAATTTATTTTTTTTTTTTTCGTTTAAAAAAATTCATTTGTTTTAAATGGTTTTTTAATTTAAATTATCAACCCATATATACTTATTTCCCAAAGGTATTTTAATTTGTAGATCTCTTTATAGTTAGCTGAATTATTGATAAAGATTAAAGATTAACAATTCGCTGGAATTTCGCAACAATTTCGTCAAAGTTTTAAATGGTTTGCTGGAGTTTACAGTGGAAATTGAAAATAAAAGCTGTTCTGAAACTAACTAATCTTAATTGGACAATCAGTTTTGTGTTATATATTAAATTTCAAATTGTTGCTAAGCATTTAAACAAGGCCGTTAATAGTCAAGTAAATTGCCAGCCCTCATTTGATGTGAAAATGTCAATCTGTTGCCGAGTCATTCAGCCATTGGTAAGCACACACCCACATACACATACACACACACACATATATACACATAAAGAGAGCGAAAACCCGCACAACAAATTACGAGTATATCCCATATCAAGTTCTTTGCATTTCATCTCGAAAACCAGGTGACAACCAAAGCGCAGACAAAAGCCATAGTGGCCCAGACAGGTAGACAGACAGACAATGAGACAGAATGACTGACAGACAGACACAGACAGAGAGAGAGAGAGACTCTGGGAATGTGATAATATCAAGTGGCATTGCCAAAAATACAAAGAACTGAACACAGACCCGGATGAGAAAACCCCAAAAAAAACCGCAAAGCGAGAGGAAAGTTGCCTGGGAAAGGGAATAGCTGGTTAAGGGGAAATGCTAGGAATAGTGCTCACTAAGCATTAAAAATGATAATTAAATTTTCAACAATGAAACCGAGCTGAGAACAAGGACACGTTCCTGCGCTCCACTTCATATCGCACATAAAGCTCTTAATCATAAACATGCGCTGGCACTTCACCCCTGAAACCAACCCATGCCCCCCTTGAAAGTCTCTTTCTACTCCCCTGACTGTGCCAATGACATTGGGCACGGTTTTGGTTAGTCTACGGGTTACGGTCTACGTACGGCGGACTGCTAAGCATATGCGCATATAAATTAACATAGACACCCGAGTATTTAATTAAAATTCCATCAGCCCACAAACAAACATACACAGCGCGAAAGAGACAGAGAAAGAGAGAGAGAGAGAGAGAGAGATAGAGAAGAGTAAAATAATACAGCAGACACTGCTATATGAGAACTCTTCCAAATTTCATATATTCAGAAATTATAAGCCGAAAATTGAAATAATAGTGCACGGTAATTTTCAATATTCGAACATTTGATTGTATTTTCTAGGAAATTCAGAGAAATTTCGTAAGCATCTGTTTAGTTTTCAATTTTATCAAGCTTACACTTTCTTTTTTAGTTTCTAGCGAGTTTTTTTCGATTAATATACTTTAAAAACGTAAAATTGATCGGTAAAATCACAATTATCGTACAAGTTTGTTAGTCCTGGCGCTAAAAATATTTCTTTATAT
Organism: Drosophila innubila; assembly: GCF_004354385.1. NCBI lineage: Eukaryota > Metazoa > Arthropoda > Insecta > Diptera > Drosophilidae > Drosophila > Drosophila innubila. The sequence continues at coordinate 2,172,660 of NW_022995372.1, read as the reverse complement.
TTAAAATTAATTTTGAAAGATATATGTATATAATGAAAAACAACGGCTCTTGGAAATGTTTTTTTATAGTTTTTGTTAAAGTTTTAATCCAAATTCTTAAAGTTTTATTCGATTAAAAAAAAAATTACCCTAAGAAACAAAAATTTTTATAAATAGACACACATTTTTAAAGGGGAATTCTTAGTTTAAATAGTTGTTTTTCAAAATCTATACCTTATGCTCATTTAAAATCGACAAAACAAAAAAAGAAATAATAATTTTAAATACGAAAAATATTATTGTGCTTACAGTGCAGAAATTTGAATACTTTTTATAAGGATTTTACGCATAGCTAAGATTTTTATGCTGTTTTCTTAATTTAATAAGAGAGTTGTAGTTATTAATATTTATACAATAAATTTGAAATTTTAATTAGAACTTAAATTTTGGGCTTATAAGACCCTCAGGATATCTTTGATTAAACAATACAAATTTTAAAAACTTTTTACTAAGCGATTCATATAATTGAGTGACTACTGTACTGGCCATAGATAGGCTGGCAGACGTATTTAAGCGCTAAGCCGTTGTCGAGTTTTGGCTTCGGGCAAAGCCACCAAAAACCACACCGAGAACACGGAGAACGGGGTCTAACGGAATCTGTGAAATGTGCCTTGGGCTACAAGCAGTCCGCGTGCAAACAAAGGTGTCCCCTGAACTCTCCTCTCTCTCTCTTTCCCTCTCTCTTGAGATGACTCCAACGGTTGCAAATGAAGTTGGAGATGGAGATGGGAATGAAGCTGCACCTGAAGGTGGTAACAGAAGATGGCGCGGACAGCAGCCGACGGGCAGCATCGATGTTGACTGATGAAGTGGCACTTTCATGATGATGTTGCACTATTATAATGATGATGTTGCTTGGCTTGGCTTTGCTGCGTGTGATCGTGATAAGCACCGCAACGTAATTAAGTTGAATTTGCTATACCCAAGACAAAGGGACTTCACATGGCTGCCACTTTCAACAGGCGTCTCCATAATTAAATATGGATTTGAATAGATAAAGGATGAGTAAGGGTTGCTAATTTGGATGGGAAACCACAGACAAGTCCATTGGGCCTGTTGTTAGTCAGCAGCTTTGCGTGTAAACCCTTGAGATTGGACAAATAAGCGACCTAGTGTAAATTGGACTCAAAAATACCCTGTTAACAAACAAAAATTGGATACTACAAATTTATACGTACAAGTCGAAGCTAGGAATAATTTCTGGAGTCAATTAGACTCTATTAAAATGAAGCTACAGAATGTCAAATAATTCACTTAGTTGTTGGGACTTTCAATTAAATATGTTTCTGAAATATATAACAATCTTTGTCAATCTTTTGCTTTTTTCTACTTCGAGAAAACCTTTATATAAATTACAAATAAATGCAATAAATACTAAACTTAGCGACTAAAATTATTCATTATTGATCAAAATTATTTTTTTTTTCAATATTTTGATTTAAATTGTATTTTTGAAATTACAAATAAATACAATAAATAATGAAATGAGGGACAACATATAATTAATTGTTATTGATTTAACTTTATTGAGTTTATTATTTTGATTTAATTTGTATTTTAGTATATTTTTTATTAAAGCCCAATTAACAAGCATTAAAGTGTCATTTAATATAATCAGTAATTGTTTGTTTAAAAATTAAGCTTGCCATTTATTTGTTATTATCTAGACAGATGATTTATTGAGTTGTTAAAATACGTTGTTATTGTTACAAAATAGCAAAATTATAATTTATAAAAGCACAAACTCTATGCTTTTTACTTGGCTTAATATATTATAGGGTATAGCAAATACTGGCTGCCTCAATGAGTATTTAATGCGTCAAACTGTTTAAATTTCTATTGGCCTTTTTATTTCGTTACAGTTTTTGACTTTTGTTTTGGCCACAGATGTTTTGCTTGTTGTTTTTGTTGTTGTTGTCAATGTTCTCAGTTTCAGTTGTTGCTCTTGTTCTTCAGATTGCACAAAAACTGTAGCTTGGTTTTCAACTTTTTGACCAAATACCATATACTATATATAAGGAGACCGACACACATACACAGACAAGACGCAAATGGTCATCCTGTGGAATCATTTATTTTCCACTTTGGCCAACAGACAACACAGATACACACACTTACACACAGAGATACACAGAGAGGGAAATAAAAAGAAAAGTTGTAGTTGGCTTTTGATGAGGGTCAACTCAACGCTGAGCGCACTTTTCAGCCACTTTGACTGAGCATTTTGCAAACTCTCTACAAAAAAAGTGTAACAAAAAAACATTTTAAAAATATTAAAAACAAGAGAAGTGAAATAGCAACAAAAAAAAAAGAGGAAGAGCCTATGACAATAGTTGGGCCATTGTTTTTGACATGACTTTCTATCAAAAACAAATTTGCTCTTCTTTGTTGTGTTACTTTGTGCGCCCTTTTGTGCTTTTTCTTCTTCTCCTGCGTTTTTCACTTGCTACAAATCGAATGAAACATGTGGCAAATGAAAACACACACACACACACACAACATTCTGCTCCTCTTGCAATTGACAACTTCATATGGCATATAACAAATGCCTCAGGCAAAAGCTGACAAATAGACATTCGATAACAAATTAAAATGCTGCAAAAAGTTCGAATTAAGATACCCTACTTTTACATATTCAGTGTTATCTGTAACATTTCGAAAACAGTTTACTTGTATCTTAACTTGAAAGTATTTAAAAAGATAGAAACATTAATTTTTGGGTGCAAATTTGATAAAACAAATGTAATTATAAAGCTTTTTACTTTAAATATGGCTATCTCTGGTCAATCCATTTTATATATCTATCTTGATAATTTTATTATAATCGCATGAAAATTATATAATTTTTACAAAACACTCATTTATTTATTTACTAAGAACAATTGATATAAATTTAAAATAAATTTTCTATAAAGATTTGGGAAAATTTTGTTTGGTTTAGCTTTCTTTGTATGGAAACTATCTTAAGATAAAACAGAAATTAAAATAAATGCTTGATTATTTAAATTACAAACACAGAGTAATTCAAAGTGTATCAACTGCTTAGTAAAATATCTTATCTATAAAACAATTTTAACTTTGACTAAACTGAATTGATTTTTATGTGAAATGTCTTTTTAAAGATGTTTAGAGCTCTATATTGCATAATATTAAATTATGTATGTATCAAGTAAGTAGGGTTATCCGAATTTCTTGGTTTTCCGATTTGTTTGAAAATGAAAGAAATAGTTTTGTATTATTATCACTTGTCTATAAATAACATTATTGACTGCCTTATCAAGCTCACACTTTGGTAGACAGCATGAAATCTGTGGCATTGCGGCAAACCGCAGGCAGACATGCAACAAAATTATTGTTGCAGCTGCCGAGCAGCAAATAAAAATTGATAAAATGTGTGCAAGCGCATAAAATCAATGCAACATGGGCAAACATAACGGGAGGATGGGGAGGGAGGAGCTGGAGGAGAATACGAGACAGAGACAGACCACACATACACACATACACTCACACACACACACGCACATACACATGCACTGAAAAAATAATCTTATATTTTCAAAACCATGAATATCACAATTAGTATTAATGTTCTAATTTAAAAACCAAATAGTTTTAAATAGTCAGAATAAAAAATTTAAAAAAAGATATTAATAGGTTTATAATTTATACGATTACGTATTCGGGCTACTAGTTTTTGCGAAAAAAAAATTAAGCAAAATTATTAATATTAAAAATCTTAAAATCATAAGATAAAAGTCTTAAAATCAAGGAACATTCATTTTAAAGTATTTTGTAATTTAGAAGAAGATTATTTAAGACCAAATTATAAAGACTAAAATATATAAATCAAAATTAAAAAAAAATAATAATAATATAAGAAATAAATTTTTCTTTTAGATTCTTAAAATAAGAACTTGGTCTTATTTAAAATGTTCTTAAAATCAAGATATGTTCTCTTAATTTACGAATTTTATGCTCTCGACGCAGTTTTTAGACCAAAAATCTTAGTTCTGAGACCAATATTTTGATACTAGAACATTTTTTTTATCAGTGTATTTTTAATTTTATTCTTATATTAAGAGCTTAGTATTCGTAATTTGTTTTTGTTTAAAATCAAAATATGTAAGATCAATGATCTTAATTTTAAAAGTTTGTATTTTTATCAGTGTATACGTACAGAATCAGCCGCTGCTGTCAGCTGCAGCAATTGCTGCATTTGGGGCAACGTCAACGGCAGACGATGAAACCAAAACCATTCTGGCAGTTGGATCGCGGTTTGCGACGTGCCACGCACACACAATTCACACACACACGGACACACACACACACATGGACACACGCACGTTGGGTGTCGCTTTTGCTGTCAGTGCAACCTCGTTGCACGAACGAACGAACGCCTTCTTCAAATGGTTGGCTTTCGTACTTAACTTGAAAACAATTAGTCACAAATTTAATTTCTATTTCAATGGGTAATACGAATCTGTAGGCGCACATTGGTTGCATGCAACATGCAACATGCATTCAACCAACCAACCAACCAACCAATCAACTAACTTTCTTCTAACTAATTGCTGGCGAAAGTGAATCAACCTCCTCCCATTTTTTTTTTTTTTGTGGTTTAACCAACATGTCAGCATCAGTTTGCAGCAACAACTCATTAAACGAGTTCCACGTTTCTAGTACAATTCTTAAAAGCTGCAATTAATCCAACTGGCAGCTTTAAAGCTCCAACAACTAAAACGAATGTCAAATTTAGCATTTAAATATTGTATAACTTAATATTGATGCCTGTGCTAAAAGTTTGTTTCTTAGATTAATGCAATTTTTATTTGTAATAAAATATAATACTTTCTTTTTCCTTTTATTTGATGTTACTAAATAAATAAAAGAGTCCGTCATATTTTAATTCTTCTGCAAAATTAATCAGCTATTTAAATGTCACAATCAGCTAGTGTCATTTGTGTACGAAAAACGACAATTTTGGGTATCAAACCATGATGTATTTTTGATTGCAGCTGCAAAAAAATTGAATAAAAAAAGCGAAAGATACAAAAAATATGTATATACAACAATCACAATCAAGAAAATTGTGTGGGCAACACAAAAACAAAACGCAGATGAAATGCCAAAGTACACTTAAAGAGAGACAGAAAGACAGACAGAGAGAACAGCATCATAACCTGTAGCTTCAGGGGCAACATCCACAGAGCAGAAAATTCCCGTGCTCTGAACCCAAGGAACCCCAAGTGAGTCCCCTCCCTTCCCCTTCCAACAAAGAAGCGAAAGTTCACACCGAAATTGAAACCCAACAAACTGAAGCGATTTCTTCCCGTTTCCATTTCCATTTCTATTTCCATTGCGGGAGTAAAGAAATCTGTGTAGCATAATCTCAGGCGCAAAATGAAGATGACAATAAATTCGATTCGATTTCGCTTTGATTTAGTTTTGGGGCATATCATCAAGCGTGGATTACCAGACGCCCTGATGATGATGATAATGATGATGATGATGATTGGCAACGATTGTCGCCTTATGACCAAAATGAAAGCAAAGCAAACACAAATATATAACAGACAACAAATAAAAGCCAAAAGCAAAATGAAATGAAAATAAGACAAAGCAAATGAGGGAAGGGGAGGAGAGGGGAGGGTCAAAGGTCTCGCGGGGTCCAACAGCACACATTCACAATTCACCAAAATCCCGTCCAGCTTATGCTGGCTTTCAAATTTTGATTGAAAAAATCACAGCACATTTTTAGTGTACGAAACTAAGGAGACACAACTGACATTTCCGATTCCCCGCAAACCAATAATACACCCCTCGCATAACGAAATGGGCGACAAATAGCGAAATGCTGCCACAGATTGCCATAATGACTGACAGACAGACAGACAGACATACGGACATACATATGGACGGACAGACATACCACGACAATTCCTATTTAATAATTCAGTCTGTTTGCCGATATTTTGATTTCGGCTCAATCACTTGGCCAACACTTAACGCCAATGGCAATGGCAATGAAATTCACATACCTTCATCATTGACCGTTCTCCAGATTGTTTGGGTATGATTCTAAGGCGATAATCAGCTTTTCCAGCTCTATTAATATCACAAGAAGAGCGAATATGACATGGGATTTTAAAAAATTTTTGTACAAAATTATGCCTAATGGGCCAAACATTTTTAAATGTTAAGTTGCCAACTTCATATAACATATATAACTCTATTAATACTCCACCGATTTTCAAGTGGAATGTCATTTTGATCATGGTTTGGCCTCTTAATTCATTCTGCATTCAAATTTTATTAAATTTTTGAAAAATATTATTTTTTCCTAGATCTCGATTTCGATGCTAAGGGTCCCCCCTTTGAAATTTTGAAAATTGAAAATTTTAAATCTCAAGTTTTTACTTTTAATCAACTTCTTATATCGCAATTAGTATTAAACAACACTTAAAACTTGATTCCGATACCTTTCATTTTTTTGTAAATAATCATGGAAAATTGAACAAAAATTTTGACTTGTAAAGTTGCTAAATCAAAAATCTGACCACTCAAAACTCAACTTTGTCAAAATTAACTGATTTTCAAATGCAATGTCATTTTTGATCATAATAGGCCTCTAATTCATTCTGCATTTAAATTTTATTAAATTCTTGAAAAATATTATTTTTCCCCAGATCTCGATTTCGATGCTAAGGGTCCCCCCTTTGAAATTTTGAGAATTAAAAATTTTAAATCTCAATTTTTTTACTTTTAATCAACTCCTTATATCGTAATTAGTGTAAAAAAAAAATTGTGAAAAAAAATTGTTGTCCTCTAAATCTCAATTTTCATGGAATTTCGAAATTTGAAATTTTAAATGTTAAGTTTTCAACTCTTATATCTTAACTAACATAAAACAACATTAAAAATTTGGCTTTGAAACCATTCATTTTCTTGCATTGCAAGCATTGTAAGCTTTTCTCTTTTGCACGATGTTAAAAGCTGGCTGCCATGTGCAAAAGCAACAGCTAACATAGCTTTTGTTGGTTAGAAACTTATCTAGTTAACTAGAGCTTTAAGTAGCTTTCAATTTAGCCGAGACAAAAACGCAAAAGCAAAGATACGTTGCCTTGGAAAATAAATTAAATTTACTTAAATTACTTTACATTTATCTTTACATGACAATTTAAAATATAGTTTTGTAATTGCTAGTCATCGTTAGTTTTATTTAAGTGGTGTTGATTTAGTCAAGTAGCTTAAACTAATTTATTCAGATAATTACAAGCAATTGTCAATTCAAAATAAACAATTTAATTTATATATATTCTATAATGTAATTCCCATTTGTTATGGTTGTAAATCAAATATTTAGTTGTAGTTACTAATGCTAAATATGCAAACGATATTGGTCGCCTCTAAGGAACTTGATAAGTTTATTGAATTAATTCAAAAAAAATAAGTTGAACAAAGTTTTAAATGCAAAGGCTGTAGGACAATGTTCAAGATCGCTAAGAAACATATATATATATATAAGAGAATTTTAAAGCAGATCTTCAAGTAAACAAAACTGTTATTGGAAGTGCAAGAAGATACCCTCTAAATAAAGGTAAATCACATAGGAATTTTGGTGCTGCCAAGCTTAGCTATTAAACCATCGTTAAGAACTTCGATTATGGAATAACTATAGGTAAAATTTACCATTGCCTTTATTCAACTGTAGTCGATAAAAGTAATAATGCTTTAATCGTTACGCCGTTAGTCAATTTAGATATGTTATAATTATATCTTTGAATTTTAAATTAGTTTAAAAAAACAGCCATAACTTTCATTATATTTTTTCCAATTTTTATGTGATTTATTACGCTCTAAATATATATAATCTAGGAAATCTTAAAACAAATCATGTAATTGATCGTTAAGGTAGACAACTAAGATACATATAGTAATATATGTATAATAAGTAAGCTGCCGACATTTGTGATACGTACTTATTATGAATTAATTCAATATGCCTTCTGAACTCAATACAAATGTATTAGTTAGAGCTAAAATTAAACATTTAACCCCGTTGTCGCATTTAAAAATAATTTATTCGTCATTGTCATACATAAAATGCGTGTTTAAGTTTTAATTTTAGCTATTTAAATGTCAATTCAAAAGATTTATGTAATATTTAAAAAGAGAATCCATGTTATTTCTGTTATCATATAAATTTTGTAAAGATTTAATAGGAGTTGTTTCTTCGGTTCCACTTTTCAATTGCAACTTATTTTTTATTGATGTTGAACTCGTCGAGCCTTTCATCTATATATTAGTAGGTTGTCTGGATTGCGGTACAACAAGGTTATATTTAATCACCAGCTGTAAATTGCATTCCAAACTGTAATTAAAACTACTAAGCAGCTTGAGTCGGGATGACTACGGCTACCCACATTCCCAGGTTCACAGCTACTTTCCAGTGGATAAAGTTTTAATCACATCAGTCTCGTGGCATACTTCAATTGATTCGGTAACAAAACATCAATTTATTAATAATTAAGAATGTTAAAAACTCAATTTTAATATCAGATTAACACGTGTGTGGTTTATAGTCCAAGTTTCCAAACGAAACACGTGCACTAAATTGTAGATAATCTGCATTATTAAATGAACTATTATAACAAAATCTCAATACTGAAAATATTTTATTATTAAGTAATATGACAGATAATTGTTTAAGTAACTTATTCGTATTAGGGCCGCATTTTCAATGTCTAGTTAATGGTTTCGATAACTATATTAGAGATAATTGGACGTCAAATGGAAATAGAAATTAATGTCAAATTTGAAAATACCTCTACGATAAAATTTATATAGAAATTGAAAAATCGATCCTCAATGATAGAACTAAAAAATATCGAAAAGAAATAACGCAATCGATAAAATTCCTGTATTCTTCCTCCGATACTCTCGATTATCACATTATAGGTTTTAAAGCTATTGATTTTTGTACTATACCAAAGCAATATAGACATTTTTCTAGCTATATCCATAAATAATTATTTATTATTTAATTATAATTGGAAAAACTAATAGGGAGCGACTAGAGCAGTCGGGTATGCTCGACAGTGACATATCCTGTACTTAGCCCTAAGATACCCTGGCACATATAAGCAACCATAAAAAATATCCTTGCGCTCTTTCATATATTTTGTTTGATATTTAAAGATTTACATTTCAAAATCTTGTAGCAGGAATTTACTTTTTTAAAGTTAGTTTGGAGTATAGACACTGATAAAAACACGAGTTTCTAAATCGGGGAAAAATATTTATTTTTTCTTTAAATATGATAATTTTCAAAAAACCATAAACAAATCTACAAAAATAATAACATATTTTTCGAGCACATGTAATCGAGATATTTTGTATATTTTTGAGACTTTTAGCTCTCGATTTAATTTTTAAAACGAAAGATCCTAAAGATAACTTTATTTTTTAAAAGCTTAGGATAAATGAGTCAAAAATGTAGACGCTCTTATTTTCAAGATCATTTAAAAAGACCCTATAAAGAAATGTATATTTGAATAGGCAAAGCATTCCAACTAGTATTTGGTGCTCGGACTTATCTGTCATTTAATTTGCTATGTTGATAATCTTATTAAATTCCACGCGCTTTGACGCAATTTCAAAATAAATCTTTATGTAGCAAAATACTATCAGAGGCCAAAAAAAAGTTCAGGTCATCATTCGACTTTGTTTGTTAATTTCAAAAATGTACTTGCGCACAAAAGTTTTCAATTTCGACTCAAAGAAATGATAAACCTAAGACCTTTCAAATCAGCTATTAGGCATGCTTATAATACACAAAAAGTATAACTTTAGATTGCGAATAAAAAAATATAAGTGAATTTTTATTATAATACGTTTATATGTTAATAGAGAGGTGCTTAATTATAATATTGAAGCAAAGGTTACTTTATGTAATAATCAAGTATTACGCAGCTCGAGTGAATTATGATGGCAATAAAATACCTTTGTAAATATCTCTTTTTTATAGGCACAAAATAAAATACTCAAAGTATTAAACTCAAGGAAATTATGGAATATAGAGAGGAATTATATGCACCCCAAATTTTATTTAAGAATCTTAGCTATGAGGTGAATGGGGTAAAAGGCAAAGGTAAGTGAACTTTAAACAATTACATACACCTTAATCCAGAAAAGATCGTAAAATCAAACGTATTAGCTAAATTAGCCAAAACGTGACTTTCATGCGAATATGAGAATAGAATGGAAAATATCTAGTTGTTCTGAAGCCTACATTAGAATTATCGCCACGTATACGTAATTGGATTGTCGTGCTTGTAATTCATCCATAACAACGTGAATGGAAAGACTCCAACAACCGCACACAAATTTGAGAGCAATAATGTCACATCAAAGTGCCCCCGTTTGACACTCGATAAGGCAGCCAAGTTTACGTTCAAGTCGTTTAAAAGTAAAAGTGTTCCAAACGGGAATATATACAATATATACATCTGTCTGTATGTGCGTGTGTGTGTCGTCAATAAATCTCTATTTGGCACATTTGTACTAATTTATCGATTCAACGATTTTAAACTTGTTTATATTACGTATTTAGACAAGTTTTCAATGAATTTTCTTAAATAGCACACGCTTCATACATGGGAATGCAGTTGAAATAATTCTCAGTATTCTTAAAAACTTCAATATTGTAAAAATACTTGTAGTGAGCAATTAATTTCTGTGTTGTAAAATTCCTTAATATAGTTCTTAAATTAAAAATATATTTTTTCAGTATGGTTTTCTATATGGTTTTCTTTAAAATATAATATAACATCCATTTTTTGAACAACTAAAAAAATGTTAGTCTGGTAAAACATTTTAATATATGACAAAACTTTTAATGTGAACTACGCTAGCAAAAATAGTTCAAATAATATTAAAATTTTTGAATTCAAAAAAGGCAATTTTAATGAAATATACAAAACAATAAAGTGTTCTTACAATAAAGATTTTTTCTTTATTTTTCAAAAATTCCTAATGAAAATTTTTGTTTCAAAAACTCGTCAAAAATATGCTTTAAGAATTATACATTTTTTTTTTTATACTGTAAGAACTTTCGATTGATAAGGTCTTTATCATATGATTTATTTTAGAATTGCTGTTCGTGATTATCAGATCATTCGTTAAAGTTACTCAATGGCATTATAATACAGATTGATTGCCTTGCCAAGCTCTTGAATTGAGCTAGTCAGCTGTCTAGTTGTCCTCCATATTAAGTTTGTAATTCTATGGTCTTTAAAATCTACCAAATACAAGAGCTTGAAAGAAAACCATAGCCACATTAATCACTTAAATAAAAAACCAAGTGCTGAATTCTATGCTCATCTGAAGAATTTCATGGCTATATAGATAATGAGTTTATAACTAATCCAAGCTGAACTTGAATTGAGAGAGAACTATTTCAACTGTTGATTTGCTGATGAATTTGATGTTGCAGTTCATTGAAATGAGTTAAGTTAAGATTGCGAGTTCACTCAACTGTAACTGACAATCGTGACGACACTTCGTTTCGCTTTTTTAGACCCCGTACTTCAAAAAAGTACACGGGTCTATTAAGATTGTTTCAAAAAAATATGTGCGTAATTGATCAGCATTAATAGCCGAATCGAAATAGCAATATCCGTCCGTCTATATGAACACCTAGATCTCAGAGACTATTAGAGCCAGAGACACCAAACTTGGTATGTAGGTTCCTCTATGTTGTACGCAGATCAAGTTTTTTTTTTTTTTTGATTTTTTTTGAAAATCAAGTTTTAGTAAGAAAAACTTTTATGTTTTTTAAGATATGTTCACCAAACTAACAAAATATCTTATATATCCTAACCGAAGGTGGTTTAAATCGGACTACTATATCATATAGCTGTCAGTGAAACAATTGGTCAACAATTTAAAAATCGGTCTGTATTTAAGTGCCTGTGATCTAATTATGCTACAATCGAGTAATCTAAATATATTGTTAAATTTTAACAGTCTTAGCTTTTTCATAATAAGTACGGGGTCGCCGACAGTCGAGTATGCTCGTTTAAAATATTTTTCAGGTCTCCCCCGCAGCCAAAAGCCGGCTCAAAGTAGAGACATCGAGGGTGCAGCTAAAGAGTAGCGGTTAGAGGGGTTTTATATCATACTCATAGTATCATATTTATTATGGCTAACAGTTGCACTACCAAAGCCAGTTGATAGTTGTTGTTGTTGTTGTTGTTTTGGTTGTTTGATTACTATGCAAAGAAGGCCAGCCGGTTGTTGTCGTTGTTGTTTGGGAAGTCAAAGCGTTTGTTGCTGTTGTTGTTGCTGTTGTTGTTGCTGTTGTTTCTTCTCTCTGTGCGGTGTTCGATTCGTTCGGTGTTCAGTTTCAATGTCAATGTCAAAAGCGCTTCCGATCGCATGCTTGTTGTCAGCACGCTGTGAAATTGCCGACACTGTTCCGAGTTGTTATTGCTTATATTTAATAATAACACACACACACACATATAAAACAATTTTGAACTTTATTGTAACCACTTGACACGACTCAAAACTCTGATTGACAACAACCACTTATGACTAGTCAATTGTATTGTTTTATTCATTCCCATCTTAAGTAAGAAGCAGGTTCCATATTTAATAAAAAATTACTTTTTTTTTGTATGACCAATTTTTAAAAACGTGTTATATGCCAAGAGAACTTTAAAGTACATTAAAATGTCTAGTGAAATTTGATTAAAATTTTATCCAAATTGTGAGTTGTTCTAACTTAATAAATTAAATTTATTATAATTTTAAAACAAACAAAATTGAGAAGGAAAATCTTGTATTTATCATTACTAAATTTATACATTTATTTTAAAAAAGGTTCTGCATTAAGGATTACCTGATATCTTAATCAAAATCTTTCAATAAAATATAAAGCTATTTTAAAAATATAACTCATAAAATATTATATAACTCCTATAACCCTTAACTTAATAGAACAGCGGCTACAGTCGAGCACGCTCGACAGTAGGATACCCTGAGCCCAGGTACTCTTTTATAAAAGTTGATTTTTGACCAATTGTTCCTATTTAAGCTATATGATATATGGAACCGAATTAAACCAAATTTGGTCAGAATGTACCAACTTAAATTCATTTTCCATCAGTTTGGTTATCTCAAAACCCAAAAAAAATTCTTAATACTAAAAGTTTATTTTTGATGGATCGGTCCCAAGACAACTTTATGATATAGTCGACCGATTTGAACGAACTTCAGTCAGGATGGACAAATTCAAGTTAAATGCATATTTTATCAGTTTGGTTGAGATATCTCAAAAAACATAAAAATTTTTCATACTAAGACATAATTTTCGATTGAGCGTCTCTATTGCAGCTATATCTTATGGTGGACCGATTTTAAACTTATTTGGTCAGGATGTATAATACAAGCCCAGATGCATATTCTATCAGTTTGGTTCTGATATCTCAACAAACAAAAAACATTTTCATACTAAAACTTCATTTTCGATACCAAGTTTGAAGTCTCTAGCTCTATTGGTTTTTGAAATCGAGGCTTTCAAACAGACGGACAAACAAACGGACAGACGGACATGGCTCCATCGACTCGGCTGTTGATCCTGATCAAGAATATTTACTTTGGGGGGTCTGCCACGCCCCCTTTCTGTCTGTTACATACATTCTGGCAAACACATTACACCCTTTTTTGCCATTGTCATTTCATTTTTTTATATATGTGGAAACAAGTGTAACAAGTTAAATAAACACAACTATTATATTAATTGAGTTCATATAGACTGGTAAATGTTAAAGCATAAAAATATTAGATTATTGTACATGCAATGTATGGATAGGTTAAAGTCCAACAAACGAAAGCACTTTCAATAACCTTGGTATGAGAATTCAATATTTTTACCCCACTCAAAGGCAACTGCATAGTAAATTTCATAATGCAGGAATATTATCTAGGAAAGGGTTCGGTATATTAAATATTTAATTATGTTCTCATGTTCAGTGCGATGTTGATAAGATAAGTAGAAATTAATATAATGGCAGCAAAGAGATAAGATCGTATAATAAATTAGCTGGCAATATTCTAGCGTCATTCGAAAGCCATTAGCTATATTAATCAGATTCACGATGATAAACTTTTACTTGCCAGAAGTGCTCATCAATTAGTTTCTCAAAAACGTAATATATACATACGTATACTTATTCGATACTTGAATTAACATGTGTTTCAAGGGTCGTCTGAACAGCTAATTGAAGAGCATCTTCTTAGCCACAATGTTCTATAGCAATTAAGTAGTTAAGCTGATTCATAATGCAAATCGTGTAAAGGCAAAGGTTGATTTTAGCATTTTACTGCAAATTATCTTTCTAAATGGCAATCAATTAAATGAAAATACTTATCGTCTGGGATACTTGATACCGCTCGTTTCATAGCCAAATGGTAAAAAGAAAATCCGCTTCAAACCGGAATAATCAAGATGTTATATATATTGTTTAAGGATGGGATAGAATGATTGTAGAAGAACAAGCTTAAATTAAAATTGAACAAAAATTTGTCACAATAAAAATAAAAAATTTATGACCAATATTCTTGATTTTAGAAACCGGTCTTTTATATCAATGTAGAGAGAAATTTAATATTCTGAAAAGAATAAGCTGAAAAGATAGTGAAAGGGAATCTAACGAGGCAATTATTAGGAAATTAATATTAAAACAGAAATAATAACTAAACATCATAATCTAGAAAAACAAGGCAATTAAAAAAAAATTTTTATCTGTAAACGCTAGTAATTAAGCAAATTTAACACAAGTCAACTAGAACACTAACTAGATAATATAACCATAATTGTCATTCCAGTATTATTGAACAGTGTGATTTGTTTTGTATTTTTTCTGACTATTGGACCGTATTAAGTTAAGCAGTTAACCAGTTAACGTTTAGCAAGTTCAACTGGTCAGTGTTGTCTGTATTATTTATCGAGGGAATTCATTTTTATATACACATGTAGGGAATACGTGCGAAAACACCCCAGATAAAGACTACTTTATAAAGACTAATACATCACGAATCTCTTAAGAGAATCATAAACAAAAACACGAAAGAAAAGTAATCTTCGTTGTGCCGAAGTTTTGATACCCTTTCTACTAAGCGTATCTTTGACAAAGATATATTGAACCGACTTTAAGTATATTTTTCCAAGTTGCTTAAGACAACATCAAATGCACAATCTGTTAGTTTGATTATAATATCTCAAAAAACAAAAATGTTGTTCACACCAAAAGTGAATTTTTGACTGATCGCTCCCATTTAAGCTAGATTATGAAGAGAATCGATTTAACCCTTAATGTTTCGGAATGTATTATACAATACCAAATGCATAATCTGCGGTATTGCTTGAAATATCTCAATAACCAAAAAAAATTTGTATGCTAAAGTTTTATTTTCAACTGATCGTTTCTATGACAGCTATATGAAACGTATAAAACAACACCAAATGCAGATTCTGCAAATTTTTTTGAAATATCTCATAATATCTCATACTAAAATCTGATTTTCAGCTGATTGTTATCATGACAGTATGACTTTATACATTTGTATATAGGTACCGACTTAACTCATCGTCCTGATCAAGAAAATATATAATTTACACAAATGACAAAAGAAAACACCCATGGAAAGGGTATACAAATAAGAAACAGATCCCGAAACAAAAGTATTTCTCTCCCTATCGCATTCTCTCAAGCGCTCAAGATGTTGTTCTTTCAGTTCTCAGTTGCAATTTGTGGTATTTTTGTTATACTATGCTTCTATTTCTTTATTATTATTAATAAACATTCGAAAACAATGAGCGCGGGTTCTGTGCGCTCTCAGAAAAGATATCTATATATATGTAGGCGATATCAGAGACCCCGCCATGCTTCAGAAACTATCTTGCGCGAGTTCCGTTCCGTAGCGACGTCGACATGTCGACGGTTGACTGAAAGTCGACCCAGTCTCAGTTTTTAGTCTCAGTCTCGCGCCGCATTTCGAGCGATTCGGAAGTGTTTTTTTCGAGAAATTCAAACGCACCAAAAAAAAAAAAAAAACGAATTGAAACATACAAAAATATAAATACACTCATATACATAACTGTATATGTAGACGCTGCGCGTGTTACAAATCCAAAATATTTTTGCATATATATAAAATTTAAAAATAAACAACAACAAAAATTGTGTGCAAACTCTCTGCATCTGTTCGTGTTTTATCGCCAGAAGAATCGGAGCCAAGTTCGTAACGCAACAAGAAACAAGACAAGAAAAGAAAAACAGTGTAGGAAATGTGTTTGTGAATAATTTCTGAATAATTCTGAATACTCGTATAAATTTGGCTGGATTCGGAAATTCGTTGAAATTCGTTGAATTGAGTTGAATTGAATTGAAATGAATTGAATATCAAGTACAACTTTCGACACAATTAATATGCACAAATTTAATTGAATTTATTTGTAACTTTGGTTTCAATTTCGGTTCTTATTTTTTCTATTTGCCTTGGCATCATATTGAAAATGGAGCACACACACACACACACACATACACATATATACACACATTCTTTGTAGATCAAAGTTCAGAATTTGCTTTTCTCTCAATTTGGCCAGCATAATATGGGAAATATCATTATATTTGCACATATTACGCATACGCCCCATACGCCAGCCAGATGGCATGTTCATTGTTTTATCAACCGCAATTAATTTCACTCCCCCTCTCTCTTTCTCTCATGTATTTGTTCAATTTTAATGAGTTTTCTTTGGGCAAAGAAAGCATATTTATTTACATTTTATTAGCCATACGATTATTGTTGCCAAATCGCGTTGATGATATCACCCTACATAGCCTTAGTCCCCAGTCCCGACAGACCCATCATCATTATCATCATCATCATCACCGCCGTTGTCACTGAGGGACAACATACTCAGACTCGAGGGCGTGGAAACTACAATTTGTAATGCAATACGCTCCGGTTTGCATACTGTCCAAACAGACACCCATTCCAGAGTATATAGAAATATATATATACAAGTACCATCCATAGATACACATTAAATAGAAACAGAAGCAAATGTGCGGGCGAAAAAAAAAATAACAGATATAGAAAAGAGTGTGTGCTTTATTTTATCTTTCGGGGCAAACAATTTACTTATCGGAATTGGCAAAAACATCCCAGAATGTGTCAGAAGGTTGGGTCTAAGGGTTGGGCCCAAAAACAACCTGTTGCGGTACATGCAAGTATTTACCTTTATATAAAACAAATAAACTACTGTGTGGGAGTTTCTATTGTTTGAGGCAGACTAATTGGAAAATTTATTTGCGATACCTCCAATAGGCATTTCTGTTATAATTAAATAATACATATTTTGAGCAATAAATCTTCTTTAATTGCATATCTGTTTTAATCAGAGATTCTGAAAAAAAAATATAAGAGAATACGTAATAAAATGATCGTAATGATCGTGTTGCTTTATAAAAATTATTCAAAAATATTGAAAACCTGTTGGAAGTTGTTAATTTTATTAAACTTAAACTCAGTTAAAATGTTTATAAAAACCACAAAAACAATAAAATTTTATCTGTTCTCACTTGACTCGAGATTATTACGGAATATATACGTTGATTTTTTATGCCCTACTTGGCACTAATTGTTGCAGTTTAAGCTGATTGCAATTTAATTTAAATTTCAATTTATTTCTGAAATATTTCAAGCCAAGAACTTGTTGCGCAACTTCTGACAAAATTCGATACGACATGAAAATGGATTTTGAGGGTCGTTGAACGTTGTAAAAATCAAATTTGCAACGCTTAAAGAAAAATATAAAAGACTATAAAAATATAAAACTTGATCTTGCTGAGTTGCAATTGCCGCTTTTGATTGTGCAATAAAAATTTTAATACTGACAAATGGGTAAACAATTTAGAGATAGAGTTCAATTAAATGTTGACTTGATTTCTTTATATAGTATGAACTCCATTTACGAAATATTCTCCTATATACGATTATATGGGACAGATGTTAATCACATGGAATCTATTACAGAACATCATCTTTATTGAATTAGATTATACAGTCGTTTAGTCATCCTCTGTCTAAAAAAGATCTTTCAATTTACACGTGCCGCAGTTTAAGTCCAATTTCAAATCTGTTAAGTGTTAAAAGCTGATTATATGTTCTCCTGCAACCTTGACGCTTGATAGATCCACAATGGAATTATACGACCTATGATTATGAATTGTTTAAGTGCCTCGCTCGTAAAAATCTCTCTGATATTAAACACATTTCTTTTACCACTCGGTTGTTTACACTACATCTACATCCACAATCTGCTGTTTATTTAAGCAAAAAAAAATAGTTGTTTACTTTCAGCATCTCTTAGCAAAAATAGCTACTAGTTCAAAAGTTTAAATAGGTTTTAGCTTTTGAGATATTCATTAATCTGCATACCAAATTTCATGGCCCTGGCTATTTTAATTCTTAAGTTCAATAAAGTTATGTATGCTTACATATCGAAAAATTGTACCTTAAATAAATATCAACAACTAATTTTTTCTTTTCCTAAATGTAAATCAATCAAAAATAATTATTTTTTCAATAAAATATTTTAAATTAAAAACATTTAGCTATATTTTTCTTATCGACAAACTTTTTTTCTTTAGAATAAAACTCGTTTTTTATCTGTGAGTTCAGTTCTGCGAGAGTTTAAGTCAAATGAATTAAATGCGTAAATGTGGAAAATTTCTTAGATATTAAATAAAATTTGTAGGGTATACTTTCGATAATTTCTCAGAAATTTCAACAGCGTACCAGACAAATAAGTTCATGCTAAATTAGTTGTCGTATATAATTAGTTAATTATCAGTTATATATAATTTGTTCGGATTGCTTTGCGAATCTGGAACTTAAGATAAACCCTATCTGCATTGAGAATACAAGCTGAACCTAAATAATATTTAATATCTCTGGTCGAGTTATTAATTTGTTGAATAGATACCTTAAAGATATACAGATAGCCAGTAATTATAAGACATGCCAGCTATATATACTCTATATATAATATATGTAAAATAAAGTCTCTATCGACAATATTATTACAATTAGTTTAATTGATAGCAAGTGTCTTTCATCCCCTGTTTACAACCTGTGGTCAAGTGTTTCTGTTCCCAAGATTTATATATAGCCTTTGTTATTTACAGACAGACGGACTGAAGGACAGTGAACACACATAGACATATTTATACTTGGAATGGTTATAAGTGCATACTTCTTTAAACTGGGATAGTCGGCTGTCCTCATTTGAAAGTTCAGCTACACCCAGAGAAAATGCGTAGTAAATATAAAGAGAGACAATTTTAATTTAACTAAATTAGAATTTTATACATAAAATATTTAAATTATATGCAAAGCAAATTTACATATATGTAACTTTATATCACTATAGTTAAATCAGTATTTTAAAATATTATACATTAACTATTAAATATTTGCATATATTGGAAAATTGGTTATTTAATTTAAATTTAATTCAATTTAATATTTAGTTTGTAAGTAATTTAAATTATTATTATTTATATTTACGTCAATTAATTTCATATTTGAGGTCAATTCAAAAACGTTAAGTCCAAGTGTAAATTTAAAAACTTTCTGATCATTTTTCTGTGGGTATTTATGTATGCACTTATTGTATCCATCAATGCTGTTGACAGCTTTTGAGAGGCTTTTCATAAGACTCAAGAATACGCGTTATAATATTCATAATAATCTCTAAAGCCATTAATTCAATGGTCACGTAGTAATACAAAAAATAATTCTAAAGTTAGTCTGAAGCTGCCATTCAAAAGCAAGGAATTTCATTGCGCAAACTGAGACAAACGTTGTAATGAAACTGAGAAAACAGAATATAAGACAAATGCAAAAAGCCAAGAGCTAAAACAAGAAAATGCTAATAACTACTTGAAGAGAGGGGAAGAGGAAGGGGAGTGTAAGGGGGAGAGGTGCAGGGGAAGAGGAGAAGCAGGTCTACTTCAGATTCACTTTTCGCGTTTTTAACTTCGACGGTCGCCGAACCGTCGACAATTAAGCGATACTTTAACAGGTGTTGCTGCCACTTGCCCCTGCCACTTGTTGGTTGCAACAACCGCGACGACGAAAACAACGCACTTGACTTGACGGTTCTTTTTGACCATTTTCAGTTGTTGTTATTTTGAATTTCGCAATTTGTGCTATTTGATTTCTGTTTGACAATCAAACAAATGTCATTATTTTTTCTTTTTTTTGCTCAGTTTCAGTCTTTGCTTTTATCTGATCTACGCTCTTTGCCACACAATTCTTCATCATCTTTAATATTATCTTTCTCTTCTATGCAGCAAATTTTGATTAACTCAGCAAATCACTTAGTTGAAGTTGCTTAGCTATTTCAGAAACTTGGCAACTATATTTTATTTTTATTAAGAAAGCATTTCTATAAAATTGATGGTGGCTTTTGATTTCAAAGACTTATACATATATATTCTTAGAAATTTACGAGTGGCTTACCCACAATATATATAATACAATTTATTATACTTTTGTTTCAATTGTTTCGATCAAAACCAGAATACTCTAAGCAAGTTTACTTGACTACAGGTTATCCTATTAACATGTGCGCTAAATAAACAAGCTACTTTCTGATACCAGCTTTTGCCAATTAGAATTAAAAAAAAATTTCCATTATAGAAATGTATTGAGAAATATGTATCACATATTCTAAAAAAAACAAAACAATGTAATTTAAATTTCAAAATAGAATAGAGTAGTTAGATATAGAGAAATTAGGAAAATAAACATGTACTTAAAATTCAAAGAATTTTGGCATACAAAACTTAAGTTTTTACATACAACTTTTTATTTTCATGATAAAGAAGATCGTAAGCTTGATTTGCACTTTCTGAATTGCAATTTTAGAAATAACTTGTGACCTGCGCAGTAAAAATAAGTATATACATATGTATTTGTAGCGTTAGGATGAATAAGTCCAATAAAATAAAGAAACAACGCATTATTTTTAAAAATAAACTAGTTCAAAGTTATTAAAGTACGAAAGTAAACTTGAAAGCAAATTGCTTGTCAAAGTTTAATTTTGTTAAAGAAAGATTATAAGCAAATAAAGTTTAATTAACAAAAGCAATTATAATAAAAGCGAAGCTTTTAAGAAATGCAATAGAATCATTTTGAAAAGTAACGTATACACATCGCGGTGTTGTTTCAGCTACTAAATACACTTATCTTGATTTACGCTTGAAATTTGTTTGATCATGTTATTTACAGAATTCATAAAATATCAGAGGAATAAGCATATCTCTTCTCTTTTTTTTTTTTGAGCCTCATTTGGGAAGGTCGTTTGCTGTTTTTGCTCTTTCTATGGGCCACTTCTTAATATTTTTTATTTTTTATAATTATTTTTTTACGATTCGTTATGCTTGTTGTTGTTGATGATTTGTTGACTCACAAGCTTAATGGCTAGTTGTTCTTTTCGCCTAAAAATGTCTACGACCCGGGTTTAAACTTGAAAAAAAATCCGATTTATATTTTTTGTTTTTTATTCATTTGTTGAACGTTGCTCGATTGTTGACTTTTTGGACGACGCGTTTTGCATTGCCAAAATCAAATTGATATGCCCTATTGTCATTGTTGTTATTTAATTTATTGGAATTTGCTTTTGCTGTTCTTCTTCTTTTTTTGAATGCTCAGTCGCGCAGTCGCCGTCAACGTCGCTGTCAACGTCGCTGTCAGCGTCGCAGTTGGCTTCATTGAATTGTTGCTTCTTCCGCAGTTAACAGCTGTTGCGCATATGCGACTCAGTGGCTCAGTGGCTCAGTGTTTGAGTGGTTGTGTGTCTGAGTGGTTCAGTGGTTGAGTGGCTGAGTGGTTTGTGCAATGGTTCAGCAGTTCAAGATCTTGGCACAAAGTTTGCGCTCCAATTACAGGCAACATAATTTTAATTTCCCTTTACATTTTGGTTTCTTGTAATTAAACATTTATGTAAATGTTTGCCTTGAATGAGCCACAGCAATAACTAATTGCAACGCAACAATATTGTGCAAGAGACATCAAAAAACCTTAACTAAACAATCTTTTTGCAGTAACCCAAACGATCAACAAAAAATGTATTAAAAATCTTAAGCAACAATTGCAAAACGAACTGAAAACTAAACAACTATTAAATAGAACAACTTTGAATTAACAACAACAGATGCAAAGTGTAAACAA
The DNA here is from genome assembly GCF_004354385.1 of Drosophila innubila. Lineage (NCBI taxonomy): Eukaryota > Metazoa > Arthropoda > Insecta > Diptera > Drosophilidae > Drosophila > Drosophila innubila. The sequence goes on along the minus strand of NW_022995372.1, from coordinate 2,150,304 downwards.
ATAATTTGCAGTGAACAAAGCTTAAAATTTTATATAAAAAAAAAACAAGAATATAAAAATGGATAGTAGCAAATTATTAAAGAACGTTTATGGCATCGATATACACTTTGAAGATCTCGTCTATCAGGTTAATGTGGCCAAGCAAAAAGGTTGGTAATCAAGTCACAAGTTCACGCATAATTAATGCCAGTATCTCACCCTCCAATTGTATCTCATTAACCCACAAAACATTTTTTCGAGCTATACAAAATTCTTGAAATTTTTTTCATTGTTTTTTGAAATTTATCATTGCAGAAAAGAAGTCGGTGCTCAAGGGCATTACGGGCACATTCAAGTCGGGGGAACTGACGGCCATTATGGGCCCATCGGGTGCCGGCAAATCTAGTCTTATGAACATTCTAACCGGCCTTACCAAAACCGGCGTTACGGGTACCATAGAAATTGGCAAGGCACGCAAATTGTGCGGTTATATCATGCAGGATGATCATTTCTATCCATTTTTTACCGTGGAGGAAACAATGCTGCTGGCAGCGACCCTTAAAATATCCAACAAGTGTGTCAACATGAAGGAAAAACGAATTTTGGTAAGACGAAAGCTTTTAACAAATTGGAGAATTAAGGAGTAACAGCTTTCAAAGGCTTTGCCAGCTATCAGCAGTTTAATCAACTTCAGAACGCTTAAAAGAGCTACAAAACTTTATATGCTTTAAAGCTTTAAAGAGCTTAAGACGATTAATAATATTAAATAAATTCTATGAAAGCTCTTAGAAGCTTTGAGAGCTTATATAAACGTAGCAGCTTTAATTGGTCAATCTATTAAGATATTCTATCTTTGGCAGATTAATCATTTTAAATAAATTCCTAGAAAGCTTCCAGAAGCCTTGAGGGCTTTTAACAGCCTTTAAAATTTTTTAAAAACTAATCATTTAAAATACATTTGTAGCTTTCAGAAGCTTTCAAAAACTTTTGCAATAATTAATCAATCTATAAATATTAGGTTTCTTTAAAGAAGTATTAGACCTATTCCAAAAGTAAAAATTAATTATTTAAAAAACCAGCTAAAAAATATTATTTTTGAGATATAATTGGAAGCTTTATTCAATAAGCTAAATTTCCTTTATAGATTAAATAGTCTGTAAAAACTATGCTAAACTATTAAGATTTTATTTTTTTAAGAATATTTAAGCTGATTAACTTTAAAGTATTATGTATTTAATTGTATAAGTTTTCAGCTTTCAACTACTCTTCTAACTTTTCCAACGATCTTTGCAGATTGATCATCTGTTAAGCACATTGAGGCTAACCGCAGCAAAACATACGAGATGCTCCAAACTGAGTGGCGGTCAGAAGAAGCGTCTATCCATTGCCCTAGAGCTGATAGACAATCCAGCTGTGCTATTTTTAGACGAGCCCACAACGTAAGTCGCACTAAATACGTGTAAGCCATAAAGAGATGAATCCCAGTCAAGAACCAGTTGCTGAGTCAATTTAACCTTGAAATTGAAATCATTTATAGTGGTCTGGACAGTTCATCCTCCTTTGATACCATACAACTGTTGCGTTCTCTGGCAAACGAGGGTCGAACCATTGTGTGCACAATCCATCAGCCATCAACAAATATATACAATCTGTTCAACCTGATCTACGTGCTAAGTTCGGGTCAATGCACCTATCAGGGCACGCCCCAAAATACAGTGATGTTCCTGAAAACGATCGGACTCGAGTGTCCCGCGTATCACAATCCAGCGGATTTCTGTAAGTAAAGAAAAACCCCCCGAATAAATCCAAGATATGTATTTTTTTTGTTGCGCGTTTTCTGAAACAGGATAAATTTTTTTATCAATTTTGAACTCCTCTTATTTATCTTTATAAAAAACATATAAAATACTCGTAATAATTAAAATTCTTTTTTTTTTTTGTAACTATAATTTGACTGACTCAGTTGTAAAATTAGAACCTGTGGGTACATGTTTTTCAAAAAAGGAATTATATCCAGTTTAATTAATATTATCTGTTTTGAATAAGAAAATATTAAAATATCAAGAAAATTACTAAACAAAATTTGAATGTATTAACTGCTTTGTAGTTTTTTATTAAAATTTAAAATAAAGAGTTTAAATGAATTTGTTTAAAAAAGAATTGAAAATAAATTTAGACTATCCAGATAAAATTTATTAAATGCTTAACAAATATTTATTTATATTAAAAAAATCTTATTCAATAACAAATAACTTTGATTCTATAATACTTATTTTCAAAAAGTTGTATCTGTGCTTTTAACTAATGTCATGTCACACTTCAACAGTGCTGGAATGCGTGAACGGTGACTTTGAGGATCATACGGAGGCCTTAATGGAGGGTGCCAAGGACGCACGCTGGAGATACGATCAGCAACTGATGCAGGATGAAACGGAACCACCAACTGATGCCCAAGTGGCCAAGTTCAATGAATCCCAGACCCAAGGACAACCAACCACTGGCCAACCCAAAATGCAACTGCAAAAGGTGGAATCAGCAAAGGAGCTCATTAAGCACACTTATCCGCCGCCTGAATGGATGCGACTCTGGCTGCTAATTGGACGTTGTCATCTGCAGTTCTTCAGAGATTGGGTGAGATAATATAGCCACAATAACAATAAACATACGCATTTAAGCAGGCATCGCAAATAAGAGTTACCATACGATACCAACTTATTAGCATTACTTAGCCTTAATTTAAAACTTTTATTTTTTTAGTAAAAAACAAACTATTATGATACATTAATTAAATTAAACATTTTATTTAATAGTCATATATTGAAATTTTGTCATAAAACTTTATTTGAATTATTATTTCATTAATTTTATTTATTTAAAGAACAAAATTGTATGTGTCTATGAAATTTTATTTTAAATTTAAAATATATAATTATCTTCTTTGTTTTCTTAGACTTTAACCTATTTGAAACTGGCCATGCACATTCTCAGCGCCATTATGATCGGACTGTTCTTTGGTGATTCGGGCATCAATGCAACCAAGCAAATATCCAATGTGGGCATGATTATGATACACTGTGTTTATCTCTGGTATACGACCATAATGCCGGGAATATTACGCTGTAAGACAATTAGATCTGTTTTTAAATATCAATTCCTTTTACTAAACTTCAGATGATTAATTGCAGATCCATTGGAAATTGAGATAATCAAAAAGGAAACGTTTAACAATTGGTACAAACTGAAAACCTACTATGTGGCTACGATGATAACATCTACACCAGTTCATGTGAGTATACTACTGATAAAACTATACGACTGTGGACATATATAAGAGTAGAGATAGAGAAGAGTACAGATTGCAGATAAGGCAATAAATAATTTAAGTAGTGGGTAAATAATATTTACAAAAATTTATTCTAATTTAAAATTATATAATTATATGCATAAGTTTCTTCAATTTTTAAAATCTGTTCTACAAAAAATGTACAAAAAACAATATATAAAAAGAAAATCAATTAAATCTGATAAACGAAAAATTAAACTAAAAACCTTTTAGCAAATCGAAAGAATGTAATTTTAATGGAGATAAAAATATTGAAAAAATGTTGTATGAAAATTTTCATTATTTTAATTTGGTTTCAGACTCATGTTTTTAAATATCTTAATTAGCAAATTAATTAACACACTTTTATCGCTCACCAGTCGTAAATAAATGATTACACATTGTCATAAACAAAGTTAAATTTTTTTTTCAGGAAACAAAATATAAAGTTAAAAACAAGCCTGAATTCGAATCCTGCTTCTAGCCCACTTATTTTTTAAACCATTCCTGTATTTCCAGATAATTTTCTCAACGGTCTATATAACTATTGGATATCTGATGACAGATCAGCCGGTGGAAATGGATCGTTTTGTAAAATATCTGCTGACTGCAGTTGTGGTAACAATATGTGCGGATGGTTTGGGAGTTTTTTGGGAACTATTCTGAACCCAGTTGTAAGTTAAAGACTTTAAGTTTAACTTTCATTATACTTTGTTATATTTCTTAATTTTTTTTAGAATGGAACCTTTGTTGGCGCCGTTTCTACGTGCTTTATGCTAATGTTTTCGGGTTTCCTCATCCTATTGACCCACATACCATCTGCCTTGCGATTTGTTGCCGCCCTTTCTCCTTTAAGATATGCTCTGGAGAATATGGTAATCTCATTGTATGGAAACCAACGTGAGAAGTTGGTCTGCCCATCTCCCGAGTTCTACTGTCATTTCAAGTAAGTTTCCATATTAAAAAAAATATTAAACGTAAATTAAAAACAATTCCATTTGTTATTATAGAAATGCCATAACAGTGCTGCGTCAATTTGGCATGGAAAACAGTAATTTTGGATATAACATCATGATGATTTTGGCCCAAATAACGCTATTCAAAATCTATGAGTATTTCAGACTTATTCATATTCATCCGATTGTGATATTTTTATTTATTTGAATTTGCTGTGGCGTATTTGATTATTATTTTAATATTAATGTGATTTTGTTTTATGTAGCACACTGGTATATTTTACTACGGCGAATAAAACAAGTGAACTACATGAGATATATTTAGGAACATAGCTCGTTCATTCAGTTCAATCGAATTTAATTTTGTAAATGAAAGGCTGCCAGATTGTTAACTTTCGTTCATTTTTTCTGGAATTCAAGTTCAAGTTCATGAAGTGTATATTATTATTTGAATTGTAAACAATAAAAAATACAAAAGTAAGATTTAAAAATTTTAACTTTAAATAATTAATATTAATAATCATAAAAAAATATTAATTATTATAAACTGACCAACTGAAAATGAACGTTTCTTTTAATGAACCGTTCATTTGAACTTTTCCAGAACGAAACAATACAACTCTACTGTGAACAAAAGGAATTCATAAATAAAAATTATTCAAGCGTTAATTAAGCAGAAATTGGGAGCAAACAGCAGGGGTATAATAGATAGAAAATGTTTCGCTCTAGTTTTGATAGAAATCTGGGTAAGTGACGCATTTAAAATATCACTTAAATTGGCACAAAGTGCAACAAAAGTGACTCATCAAGTACGACAAAAAAAATCCAAGTGTAACAAAAAAAGGCGAATGAACTTGAAGCGCAATTGAAATGTGCAAAATACAAAGATTATATTTCATTGTTTTTGTCTGCAATTTGCAGAGAATGCCACGAGCCATTTGCGCCTGGAACCAGATTGGCCCTCGATTCTCCTGATCTGCGATGAAATCAATCAAAAAGATGTCACGTAAGCTCATCCAACAACAATTGCAAAATTCATGAAATATAAAATTCGCAATTTTTAGACCAAAAAACGCGTTTGCTGCAATTAAAAAGAAAATGAACTCACCCAATCCGCACTCGGCATGCTATTCCCTGCTCGTCCTCGAGAGCATTGTCAAGAATTGCGGTGCTCCCGTGCACGAGGAGGTTTTCACCAAGGAGAACTGCGAGATGTTCAGCAGTTTCCTGGAGCTAACGCCCCATGAGAATGTGCGCCAGAAGATGCTGGAGCTTGTCCAGACCTGGGCCTATGCATTCCGCTCATCGGACAAATATCAGGCCATCAAGGTGAGCCGGCTTTTTTTTACCACACCCTTACCCAGCCATGGCTATGATCGAAAAATATAAGATTTTCTAAATAAACTAAATTCAAATGCAAAAGCCATACCAAGATCAAAATGACATTCCGCTTGAAAATCGGTTAAGTTTTAAAAATGTTATGACAGTTCGAAGTTAATCAAGCCTCTGACTTAGCAACTTTACAAGTCAAAATTTTGACATGATTTTGTACAAGAAAATGAAAGGTTTCAGAATCAAGTTTAAAGTGTTGCTTACTACTAATTACGATATAAAGAGTTGATTAAAAGTAAAAATTTCAAATTTAAAATTTTGAATTTTAAAAATTTCAAAGGGGGTACCCTTACCATTTACGTGGATCATGGCTCTGATAGTCGAAAAACAATAAAATTTTCTAAATTAACAAAATTTGTATACAGAATGAATTTAGTGGCCAAACCATGATCAAAATGACATTCTGATTGATAATCGATTCAGTTTTGACAAAATTATGACAGTGTAAAGTTGATCAACTTTTTTAACTAGCAACTTTAGCCACGGTTCTTGAAAGAGAATTAATATCGGTTACGCCTTCAGTTCCGATACTAAAAATGAAACGGTTGGTTTCGGTTAACGGTTCCGATACCGGTTACGGGGTTAATTCCTGTAATAATACACAGATTCAAATTACTTGATTTGAAAATATTCTTATAATTTCCAGGACACGATGACCATACTGAAGGCCAAGGGACACACGTTTCCGGAGTTGAAGGAGGCGGATGCGATGTTCACGGCGGACACAGCGCCCAATTGGGCAGATGGAAAGGTGTGTCATCGCTGTCGCGTGGAGTTCACGTTCACCAATCGCAAGCATCATTGCCGCAATTGTGGCCAGGTGTTTTGTGGCCAATGCACCGCCAAACAGTGTCCTCTGCCCAAGTACGGCATCGAGAAGGATGTGCGAGTGTGCGACGGCTGCTTCATGGCACTGCAGCGTCCAGCTGGAGGAGCGGGAGGAGCCAAGGCGACCACGCGAGTTGGCGACTCTGATCTTCCGGCTGAATATCTGAATAGCTCGCTATCCCAACAGGTGCAGGTTGGTTGTCATTATGGCTCGTAAATAACACTTATTTATGGAAATTTAATTTGAAATAGAACAAAACACAATTTAGCACAGGTTTAGCCCAAAAATAATTATTTAGGATTTATATTTAAAACTCCAAAAATATGATTTATTGTTGGTTTTTTATGTTTTTTTGTGGCAGGATAGCAATTCTAAATAATCAACAGCAATCGAGTATTAACTTTTATATAACAAAGTCTTCCATGAAGTTCAGATATTTTAGGAAAAAAAGCGTCAAAAGACAAGTATGGAAAAAAATTATATGCTGAATCAAAATTTTAAAACCAATTGATTAAATAGATATTCCCCAAGGAAAGCCGTTAATATCTAACCAAGTTATTTCAGTTTGAAGTTTTCGAAAAAGCATCAAGGGATAAAGTATACAAATTTAATTATAATTAAATTTTCTAACTTATTTTTAAGAAAATTTGAATAATTTGTTGTCGGTTAATTTGAGTTTAAAGTGAATTAAATTGTCCTAAATAACTGTTACTTGCGATCCTTGGCTTAATTAATCATTAATAAACTAAATCCATTTCCCCTGTGCTTCTACGAGAAGACGCCGGCGCGCAAAAGCGAACAAGAGTTGAAGGAGGAGGAGGAACTGAATCTGGCGCTGGCTTTAAGTCAATCGGAGGCGGAGCTGAAGAAGCAACCGATCACATATCGCATGCAACAACATTCCCCCAGTCCGGAGGCAACACAACCGCAGTTGGCAGTGCAACAACAACAACAGCAACAACAACTGCAACAGCAGCAGGAGGAAAGCAATCCCGAGCTGGCCAAGTATTTGAATCGCAGCTATTGGGAGCAGCGCAAGATAAGCGAATCCTCATCCATGGCCAGTCCATCGGCACCCAGTCCCATGCCACCAACACCACAACCCCAACAACAGCAACAACTGCTGCAGCAACAACAACAACCACCGCAACAACAACTGCTGTCAACACTGACAGCACCAAAAACGGCAGATGAATTGCAAATTGCTGAGTTTGCCGCCAATATGCGCACCCAGGTGGAGATCTTTGTCAATCGCATGAAATCGAATTCGAGTCGTGGTCGCAGCATTTCCAATGATTCCTCCGTGCAAACCTTATTCATGACACTCACCTCGTTGCACTCGCAACAACTCAGCTACATCAAGGAGATGGACGACAAACGCATGTGGTATGAGCAACTGCAGGATAAGCTGGCGCAGATTAAGGATTCGCGCGCTGCGCTCGATGTGTTGCGTCAGGAGCATGTGGAGAAGTTGCGTCGCATTGCCGAGGAACAGGAGCGTCAACGTCAGCTGCAAATGGCCCAAAAGCTGGAGATAATGCGCAAGAAGAAGCAAGAATATTTGCAATATCAGCGACAGCTCGCCCTGCAGCGCATCCAGGAGCAGGAGCGTGAAATGCAGCTACGCCAGGAGCAGCAAAAGGCACAGTATTTGATGGGACAGACAGCGCCGTTTCCCTATATGCCAACTACAGCGGTTGGACCACTTGGTTCGCCATCGCTTGTGTATAGTCCATATGGTTATCCACCAGCTCCAATTTCAGCTCCAGCTGCTGGTCAGTTTGCACCACCTGGCATGTACATGAGGCAGCCACCGCTGCCCGATAATCCGTATCCCAATCCAAACCAGGCCATGATGTCGCAGCTGCCACAGCCACAACAACAACAACAACAGCAGCCACAGCTGCAGCAACCACCAACTCAGCCTCTACAGCAGCCACAAGCACCACCACCACATTTGGCCCATGCTATGCTGCAGCAACAGCATGTGGTGCAATCGCATCCACCGCTATCCAATGTCCAGGTTGCACCACCGCAAACGGCTCCAACACAACAGGTTCCTCCACCACCACCACAACAACAACAACAACTACCAATTCCTCAAGCCGTTGCACCAACTCAGCAGCAACCACCAGTAACTGTATCAGCACCATCAGCTGTAGACGCTACCGTTCAAGCGGTGGCAGCTGCTCCTGCACCACCACAAAACGAACCCGAACCAATTCCGGCTGCCTCCAAAGCCGCCGAACCCGCCACTGCGGAGCTCATAAGCTTCGACTAAGGCCACATTTGTTAACGTTATTCTCTATAAAATCAACTAATCAGACTTTGTCATGCTTCTCACACTTTTAAGATCACAAACAGTGCTGTCAGAATTTTAACAGTTAAAATACGAAAACATAGAAAATAGTTGGCAAAAAAACAATTTTCCTAAACAAACTTAAACAAAAAACGTTTAGCATAAAAAAATCTTATTCGATATTCCGAGTCTTCACAGTTTCTTACATCAATGGAAAACACTTTAACCAACAGAATTTCATTAATTTTAATGTGAATTAAAGCTTACAAAGTTTTTTTACTATTTCTTTTTATATCAACCGTTTTTTGCTTTAATTACCCCTTATTTATGTTTTCACATCACTTTTTTTTAACTGTTATAATTCTGGCAACGCTGATCGTAAAACCCACTTGTTTGATCCTATAAATGTAAAAGAAAAGATTTAAAGCTTTCACAAAGTCTGAACGTAATCACCAAGTGTAATCCGCAAGTTATTCCAAAATGAGCATTATTTTTATTATTATTATTATTATTATTATATTGTATATGTAGTCAAAAGAGAAAAAAAATCAAGACCCATTCCAACATTTCTTGAGCAATTTGACAAAGCGGGATAAAGTCAAGAAATATGGAAGAACTGGTCTTGAAAAGAATGCTTTCGACTACTTGAAACTTTTAAAATAAAATAAAATTCTATAAAAAAAAGTGTTTAAATGAACTGAATATTTTACAGGATAATTGAAATTGGAATACTCCGCAAACTTTTAAATCCTGTACCCATAATTTAGAACAAATCTTTAATTTTTGACAAAAACAAAGTTGGGCTTAATAGAGAGAAAAAGGCGTGGCTCCCAAAATTGACTGCGATTCAAGTTCCAAAATCATTTTAGCCAAAAATATTTTCACCATCAAATGTAAAGAAAACTCGACTTGACAAGCTGAATATATTCAGTATAGAAAAACAGTACAGAAAGTGATCTTACAGAATTTTTTTAAATTAATTTCCATGGCTTACAATATTATTACTTTATTGCATTTTTTGAATTTTATGTTTTTTCTAGATTTTTTACAATTTTGTGCAAAACTTTAACAATTTTTAATTTATATTGAACAATGTCTAGTACTTTTTATTGTATATACATACACGTACATTTCTTTTTCTGTGAATATTATTACAAACGTGTAAATATAAAAGTACCAACCGAATAAAATTTTAATTGATGATTCAGTAATTTATCACTTGGCATCTGACAAGGCGGCGACTCCGGGTAGATTTTTGCCCTCGAGTAACTCCAAAGCAGCGCCACCGCCAGTGGAGACATGGGAGACTTGATCAGTGCCTCCGAAATTCTTACAAGCAGTAGCCGTATCTCCACCGCCCACAATTGTGGTGGCGCCTCGGCTTGTGGCACAAATAATAGCCTCCAGCATGGCCTTGGTGCCATCAGCGAATTTCTCATTCTCAAAGAGACCGGGTGGTCCATTCCACACGATAGTCTTGGCCTTTACAATGGCTGCGTTGTATTCTTCAATGGTTTTCGCACCAATATCGAGACCCATAAAATCCTTGGGTATGCCTTGCTTTATATCAGCCATCTTGATCTCGCCGGGATCTTTGTCGATCTTTTGGGCGCATTTAAAGTCAATGGGTAACATTATTTGGACATTTTTCTCCTTGGCCTTGTTCATGAGATCGTTGATTAATTTGGCGCCCTTCTCATCGTACAATGATTTGCCAATCTCCATGCTGTTGATGATCTTGAGGAATGTGAAGGCCATGCCACCAGCCACAATCATCTGATCGACCTTGTTCAACAAATTGTTTATCAGCGGTATCTTGTCCGCAATCTTGGCGCCACCTAATATAGCCAGAAATGGTTTCTTTGGGTTGTCCAGCGCCTTGGCAAAGTATTCCAATTCCTTGTCCAGCAGAAAGCCAGCAGCACGGACTTCGTATCCCTCGCCCATCATAGAGCTGTGGGCACGATGAGCTGTCCCAAAGGCATCATTGACATAGATGTCTCCCAATTTGGATAGCTTGCAACGGTAGTCTTTAATCTTTTCCGGATCAGCTTTAACCTTGTTTCCCTTCTCATCCTTGAAGCTGCCCGTTTCCTCTGGATAAAAACGAAGATTCTCCAGCAGCATAACGGCTCCCTTAGGTGGATTCTCGGCAGCTTCCACTGCAAGTTCTCCAACACAGTCGTCTATAAAGCAGACTGGCCACTCCAGCACCTTTTCCAGCTCCCTTGCCACAGGTAACAATGAGAATTCCTTGTTCTTCTTACCATCTGGACGCCCCAAGTGCGAAGCGAGTACCTGAGATCAAGGAGTAACATATTAATCAATTTAAGCCTAAAAACTATAGAGGATTTAGAAGCCATATAATATTATTTAGCGAATAACTTCAGAGTTTAGTAAGGATATCTCAAGAAAAACAAAGTTTTCATACTAAAAGTTGATCTTATCTTTTAATGACATCGATATAATATGTTAGTCCAAATTCAGCAAAATTTAATCGGGTTCTATAGTATTATTAATTCCACAATGGGTAAGTTTTCAACTAAGATATCTCAAGAAACAAAAAGGACAAATATCGAACGATCTTTCCTATGGCAGCTGTATGGTATAGTAATCGGATTTTAAGCATATTTAGTGTGCTTGAAGAGTGCAACACCAAATGGGTAATATGTAATTTTGGTTGAGGTATCTCAAAAAAACAAAAAAGTTTTTCAAGCTAAAAGTGTATATACGATCCTTAAGTCCGATGAGAGCTATATGTGATACAGAAGTCCGATACCAGAAAAATGTGGACAGGCTGTATATGTTATTTTTTAGAGGTATCTGGTTAAATCGACTCAGCTCTTCCTACTTATCAAGAGTTTGTATAATTAATGGAGTCTGTTACACATTCCATGACATAAATATAGTACCCTCTCTCTCAACAAACCACAGATCTACAATTCTGCTCCAGCACATGATGAATGGTTGGCAACGCGGCCAGAATCCGTTGATTGTTCGTTATTTTGCCATCCTTCATGGGCACATTGAAGTCGACCCGCATAAAGACACGCTTCCCGGATACATTAACATTCTTCAGGCTCAACTTCCTTGGCAGTTTCCCCTCGGCCTTACATTCCGGCTTATCGGTAAAAGTTCGCAGTACTTGAAGCTTACAGCCATTTGCAATGAATTTATTTTGATTCACAATGGATTCAACTGCATTGCACAGTCTTTGCTCCAAAAGTAGCATCTTTTCTTTCTTCGCTTTTAACTGATAATTTTTATTACAATATACAAAAATAAATTTTACACATACGCAGTTATGTCATAGAATTATTTATCTCAAGCTGTTAAAAATCAATTTGAATTCTAGCCATTACAGTTCACAATTTAAGGCGGCAAAGTGTACAGTGTTAAAATAGACTAATTAATCGCTCTAATTTGATGAACTAGTTTTTACTGCTGTTACTTGCGATATATCAGCTGTTGAACTTTTTAGATAAGAAAAATAGCTGCTTCTGGCTGGAAAGCATCTAAATTTGTTTTTTGTGCTTTTTTCAAGCTTTTAGAAAAAAATTGATAGAAAAGCGTAGCTGAATAAATATTTAAAATAGTCAAATTTCCGGCTAATAGCAATTTTAAAATTTTTCTAGCCATGAACTTTCAAAACTAGCTATTAAATTGCAGAGTTGGCAACAGTCGATATATCGATGACGTTTGGCAATGTTTTATGCACTATCGATATTTATTTAAACCTCTTACACTTATCGATACGTTTGACAGCTGTTCCATAATTCAAGCAGGGTACGCTGATCACGCGAGTAATAAAATTTTTATTTATTTTATTATACTTGTATTAAGTAGAATTAAATTACATATTATGAAGAAATTTTTTTTTGCACAAAGCAAACTAATTACTACAGAGGATAAAAGCCTTTTTTAATTGAGAAAAATTTAATAAGTTGTATGCTTAATATTTATCAAAAGTTGAGTTGCGAGCTGCATACCTGGCCTTGCATATGATAAGCATAAAGGAGGGAAACACAAAGAAGCAAACGCTTCTATATTTTCACTTGGAATTTTCGAAAAAATATAGTGCAGACACGCCAACATGGGTGGCGGCGATCTGGTAAGTAATCACTTGACAATTGCCCGGCAATGTGAACGGTTCTAAAATTTGTGCTTTTGTGGGGGTTGGGGGACAGAACTTGAAGAAATCATGGCATCCGCACACGATGAAGAATCAAGAACGTGTCTGGAAAGCGGAGCAGGCAAAGCAAGAGGAAGAACGCAAATTGAGTGATTTACGCAAGGAGATCAACGAGGAACGCGATCGCGAGCAGCTGAGACGCTTGGGCGAAAACAGCGGCGTCTTGGCCAGCAGCAATGGCGGCGAAGCAAAGCTCGAATGGATGTACAAAAGTAAGTTAAATTATTTGTATACGATTGCACTCTAGAGAAAACCCGACCTTGAAACACTCTGTACTTATATACATACATATGCTTTAAAAAAACACACGTCAGTGTTCGTTTCTTCTTCTTCTCGTGTACAAAACTGTTGCATAACTTTCGAGTTTATTATGGAATTTTTTAAACATATCGGAAACACGATACTTGTTACTGTTATAGATTAACTGTTATACATTTAAGTTTAGATTTATTTTTAAATAATTATTATTCTCAGTTAAAACACATTTATCTTGAAATATTTTGGAATACGAGATTTTTTAAATTTACTTTTATTAACCGTTGGTAATGGACTCGAATCATTTATTATCTTCGGTGCCACAGCTGTTATACATATACCTATATCTGTTATATATAAATTAAGATATAACTTATTTTTAATTTTTATTATTTATTTCTCTTAAAAAATTTGATTATGTATAATTTTTATTTTATAATTCAAATTAACTGCAATTCCGTAAATTTTTAAGAAAAATTGAGATCTATTGATTCTTTTGCGATTTTCTATGATTCTAAATTATTTAAATTATATGAATTTTATCAATTTTTTTAAAACAAAGAAAACCAAATTTCTTATTATCATCCATGTTGGCGTAGCATGTTTCCGTTTCCTTTATGTATTAGGTTCCATATCAGTTGTTTTCAGCCCCTGCTTATCTTTTGGGTCATAGCGTCAAACATGCAGTTGAACTGTTTTGTTTTCTCTTTCCGAATTTCGGGAACGAAAGAGACCACGTCATAATTAAACAGAAAATAAAATATATGTACATACTAAATTTGTAGTCTCTGAAACTTTGCTGTCGATACAGACGGACAACGCCACATCGACGCGGTTTCAAAACTACTTAAAAAACGTACGTGTACTTTGAAATGTATAGATAAAATAATTTATTGGTATGAGCAGTAGTTCTATATTTTTGTCAGTGTGCATAAATTTTTTTTTTTGAGCGTATTGTAATTAATTTATTTTTTTTAAAGAAAACAAGTAAATATTTATAAAGTTGCATGTTTATTACTGAAAAATCTAAAATATCTACTAGACAGAACAATTATTTTGATTAAAAGCTGACTTGTGCTATATATTTATTTATTTATAACTTAAAAATTTAATAAAATGGGGGAAAATACATCATAGCAGGTAATATATTACTTTACTCGAAAAGAAAATACATTAAACATAGTATCTAATAAAAAATGTTATCTTTTAAATTAGCTTCAATCTACAAATATTGTACATACACTTTTAAATTTAAAAGATTTTAGAATCACAATTTTAATATGCAATATCCTGGAAAATTAGCCAGCATCATTTCAAATTATATTTAACAAAAGTTGCATTAGAAATTCTATTTTTGTAACGTAATATCATCGCTTAGTTTTGCTTATACACATCTATAGTGTTTTCATTCTTTCATACAAAGATATTTTTAGAAATTGGACCGTTAAATATATAAAAATAATTAAACTAATTTTATTGCAGACAGCGCCGAGTTGATCAATCGTGAGGAATATTTGCTTGGCCGGAAGATAGACAAGTCATTTGAGCAGTTGGAGGCGGAGGAGCGTCGTCAGGAGCAGAGTGCCTTCGGGCTCAAGCAGTCCATAAACCATGTGGAGCATGAATGTGTGCCCTTCTCCATACGGGAATACCGCAACCTGCAGTCCACCGAGCAGGTGGATATGCAGCGGAAGACAATGGAGGATCCGCTGATGCTCATCAAACAACGTGAAATGGAATCACGTCGCAAATTGCTCGAGAATCCTGTGAAGCTCAAGGAAATCCATCGCATACTTAAAACAGAACGTGAACAAGCTGCCAAACTTAATAAAAAGCCCAAAAAGAGCAAGAAATCCAAGAAAAAGAAGAAGAAAAAGGAAAGCAGCGATGATGATAGCGATGACAGCGATAGCGACGATGATTTAGATCAAAAACTGGCACGTCAGATGAAGAAACTGAAGGGTGAAGGTGGTACAAATGACGAATTTAAGCTGGACAAACTGCTGGATGCCAAATACCGCACACTGACCAAGCAGCTGGACATGGCAACCAACCAAAAGAAGCACAAAAGTAACAAGAAATCTAAACGTCGCAGCGATAGCAGCGGAGATAGCGACAGTAGCCAGGTGGAGCCGGAAGAGCCCAGAGGAGGACGTGCTAGAAGCAACAGCAGCGATGATGAGCGCATGAAAGCGAAACAGGAGCAGAGAGGAAGGCGTGAGAGGAGCAGAAGTGAGAAACCATCAAGGGGAGTCCAAGTAAGATCAGGTAGAAGGCACAGCAGCGAGAATGAGGCAAAGAATGGCAGAGGAAGACGTGTTGAGAGAGATGATGAGCGAAGAGGAAGACATGAAAGAAGACGGAGTAGAAGTGTGGAAGATAGATACAAACAGTCGAAGGAGCACAGAGGAAGACGTGGCAGAAGCAACAGCAGGGAGAAAAAGTCAAGGGAGCCCAAGGAAGACGTGACAGAAGCCGGAGTGTCGAGGAGCGAACAACGCGAAGGGATAGAGAGAGGGAAAGAGAAAGGGAACGAGAGACAAACAGAAAAGAAAGTTACAGCAGACAGAAGCGAAGCAGAAGTCACAGTTCCCGAAGAGATCAACAGCAATCCCGTCGCAGAAGCCACAGCAGGGACACAAATCGAACGGACAAACGACAACGCCGCACTCCAAGTCCTACAGCTTCAGTTCAGACAACAAAATCCAAACCGAAACTGAGTGATAGCGAGCGGGAGGCGCGTCTGCGTGAGATGATGGAGAATGCCACATGGCGGGAGGCGGATCGCACAAAGGTGGTGCAAAAGCATCGCGAGGAATATGCCCGGGAAGAGGCACAGAATCAATCCCGTGACTTTGACAAACAGTTCATCAACAAGGAGGTGAAGAAAGCCATCGATAATCAAACCTCCATTGGCAATCGCATCCGTTCCAATCTCAACAACATTCAACGCACATCCGCCGCCATGGATGCCAACTTTGCGCGCAAGTAGAGAAGCTACTCCAAGACATGGAGATGGAGAAACAGCGAGAGAGTGAGATAAAGTTAGATGTAAAGACAGAAAGACTATAGCTTTTATTACACTCTTTTAATGACTTCAACTCTTTAGAGAGTTGTGGAAAGCGAGAGTGTAATAAATTTAGATAAAGACATTCTCTAATTGTAAGTCTTGAGTTAAGAATCTTTTATTTCACTCTTAAATTCATTTTAGCGTGTGTATTATTAGCTGTAATTGTAGAACATGGAAACCCATTGTTGAAAGTAGTAAAAGAGCTTTCAGTAGAGCATACCCGCCGACTGTCAAGAGTCCCTATATTAATTCGATAACAATTTTTTTTTTTCGATTTGTTCAGATTATGCAAATATTTATACACATTTTTTATACGTTATAATGTCAGCTAGTTATAAATTTTCAAATAGAGTTGTGCAACATGAACTCTAGAATTGACCTTGTTGACATCAAAGTTGAGATGTATGTTTAACTTCCAAAAAAAAAAATAAGTGTAGAAAATCAATTTTCTATGGGACCTGCGTGAAATTTGGCTAACATGAAAACACCACAAAACCTAAACACCTGCTATACACTTTATTCTGTTATATCTTGGAAACTTTAATGACTATAGCAGGTAAATAGTAAGAGACTTTAAAACCATAAATCAATTTCATATAAATGACATATACGATAATTTCGCGCAAAGGAATCGATATATAAAATTAAGCAAAAGACAATTTTCCTTTTATTTAACTATTTACAGATACGAAAGAGTGAATTGTAGTCAGAATGTCAATTGCATTTATTTAAATTCTCAACAATTATGCATATTAGAGTAGAAATTAAATTATTTGACAAGACAACAAATTTGGCTGATAGAACAGCTTTTAACTTGGTATTTACTTTCTGGGCCGTATCATCATAACGGCCTTCTTAAGGGAGTACCGTGAGCCGAACCCGGAAATGGAAACCGTGAGGATTTTGTTATAGATGTTGTCCTTATATTTTCCCGCCAAGTTGCTGTGAGTATAAAAATGTATAAACGAAGCTTTACAACCAATTAAAGTATCCATTGTAACTTTAGGGACAATAACTTGACACAATTGGTTCACCAATGCGGAATTCGGCGCAGTTTCCCTCTTGCCGAAGATCATTATCACGATCAAATGTGGAAAATTTCATGCCATGATGAATTCGAAATGAATCACCAGCAGTTCAAGATGTATTGCATTGCTCCCGGAGTGTGTGTGTGTTTTCCATTCGTCGCCGATTGCAAATTCATCGTACAACTCAAACCTTTCATCTCCCTCAAAATCCTCGAGAACTACAAGTAACTCCTGTCTTCTCTCTGTCGTCAGTGCATGTATTTTGTCTAAGCCCAACAAGAATTCGCCGTCCATATCTCCGAATCCATTTTTGTAGGCATTCCAGTTGCGATAAAAGTTAACACTTCCATCCATTCGTCTCAAAATAATCGTCCATCCTCCTCCCCGAGTCTTTGCATCGCAAGTCACTCTAAAAGGGTGTTCACTGTAGCTGGGAACGAGTATCTCGTAGATTCCACTAGACTCAAAATAAGCGATTCATTCGCCACAACAACTTCCGTAAGATCTGGAACGAAACTCATTAGTCTCGTTGAAATTTACAATCGCATAAAACCAGAAACTTTTATTTAGGTACATAAATATTATTAAGATTATGCCAATTCTTTTTCACAACATTTTAGCGACTGTAACTATATGAATGACGTAAAAATGGGCACATAAGATTACTAAATAATACAAGATCTCACATAGCAGGTCTCAGTACAAATAACCAATTTGTTACAGAAATCATTATTCTTTGAATTATGACAAATTTATATATATCTTATGTATAAATTATGTTAATCCAACATTACTTAATCTGGGAAAAATGCCTTGTACGTTTCCCACTTAGTTCCAATCGCAAAAATTATGTTGAAAACAAGCTAAGTATTAGCTTAATAAGCTTAGTAAAAAAACCCCTATATAATGCACATAGTTTTTGGTTTTTATCCGTTTGTCGAGGTCAAAGAAACTATTGCACCTCGTTCCCTAGCTTACGTACTTGATTGTGCCGATGAAACCGTAAATTGTGAGTCTAGTGGAATCCATAAAATACTTATTCCCAGCTACAGTGAATACCCTTTTCGAGTGACTTGCGATGCAAAGCCTCGGGGAGGGGGATGAACGATCATCTAGAGACGAATGGATGGAAGTGTTAATTTTTATCGCAACTGTAAAGCCTACAAAAATGGATTCGGAGTTCTAAATGGGGAGTCTTTTTTCTTGGGTCTGGACAAAATAAATGCACTGGCTGCAGAGAGGAGTCAGGAGTTGCTTGTAGTCGTCGAGGATTTTAAGGGATATGAAAGGTAATAGTTGTATGGTAAATTTGCATTTGGCAACGACAATGAAAAATATGTTACACACTCTTGGCAAAATAATACCAATGGAACTACTGTGGATTCATTACGAAATCATCATGGCATGCAATTTTCCACCTGTGATCGTAATAATGCTCCTTAGCAAGAGGTAAACTGCGCCAAACTCCGCTCTGGCGTTTAATTGATCAATCATTGAGTTGAAACATGTAGAAGAAAATGTTTAGTTTTTCGAAAGCTTTGTTTTATAAACTTAAAACCTTTTAGCGACTTATCGGGAGAATATAAGGACAACACCTATGGGAAAGGAATCAATTGTAATCATTTGTCGGGGTTAGATGTACTCCTTGAGAAAGCCGTTATAATGATACGATCAAGAAAGTGAATACCGAGTCATACCAAGTCTCAATTTGTCTTCTTTAAAAAGAATAAATACAGAGACTAAATAATTATATTAAATTTTCTATATTATATTAAATTTGTCAAATTCCAATAAATAACGCTGAATTTAAGAAATTCGTATGTGTAATTTTATTACTTTTAAAAATTTACAGATTTCTTTTTCACCTCATCACCTAATATCCTTCTTTTAGCTCTTCATTGCCTTTCTATGCATGTTATAGAGGATTTTTCTGCCTATAGACACATGCTTATAAAATATGACACTGCAACTTTTGTTAACTTAAAATTTCGTTTATTGAACTTTGGGGCTTAAAAGATAAACAACATCGTGCGCAGCAACGACATGATTAACATATAATATATCCGAGAGATTGAATTAGATAGCAGTTGAGTTGAAGCTGGTCAGGCTTAGGCATTGGATAGAGCAGCAACGCCTGGCAGTGTCTTGCCCTCGAGCAGCTCCAGAGAAGCGCCGCCTCCGGTGGAGACATGAGAGACAAGAGCCTCAGTGTTCCACTTGGCGCAACAGGAGGCCGTATCTCCGCCGCCAATGATGGAAACGGTGCCATTCTTGGTGGCAGCCACAACGCCATCCATAATGGACTTGGTGCCATTGGCAAAGTTGGGGAACTCAAAGACACCGGGTGGACTAAGTGGAGTAAAGAGAATAAGTTGGCCATTTAATTGGAGTATATGAATATTTAGGTACATCGATTTCATTTCGTAATCTACGCTCAATTCTAAAAAGTTTTCACCAAGAAACCATAGTTCTAAATTCAATTCCTGATTTCCGCTTTTTGAGTTGAAAAATTTAATGTTTTTAGTACTTGCATGGACGAAAATAATGTTTTAAGGACAATTGATTTGATAGTCCTGGTCCTAACAAGAGTTTTAATAGCTATCTTGTCAGGATCGGACAAAAAACACTAAAAATTATAATAATTATATGCTAAAAATTTCAGCAAAAAAACATTTTTCAAATCAACAAGCGGACTCTAGGAACTGATTTAAGAACTATGGATTCTTGGCGAAATCTTCTTAGAATTGAGCGAAGATTACGAATTTGGGTAACCATTTCTCAATTTTTTTTAACCCATACAAATCGATGCACCCTAATGAATATATAGAGTGATTACCCATTCCAGACGATAAGCTTGGAGCGTGCAATGGGCGCTGCGAAGAGTTCACGGCTCTTGGGTCCCACATCCAAACCCATGTGACCATCGGGAATGCCACTTTCCACAGTTGCCTCACTCACTGTGGCATTCTCAGCGAATTTGTCGCCACAAACGAAATCGACCGGCAAATGGAGTTGAACATTATTCTTCTTGGCCTTATCGACCAGATTCTGGACAATCTTGGAGCCCTCCTCATCGAACAGAGAGCCGCCAATCTTCATGTTGTTCAGCACCTTGAGGAAAGTGAAGGCCATGCCGCCGCCAATGATCATCTCGTTGACCTTGTCGAGCAAGTTTTCAATCAATTGAATCTTATCGGCGACCTTGGCGCCACCGAGAATGGCCAGGAAGGGATTTGGTGGCTTGTCCAGGGCCTGGGAGAAGTACTTGAGCTCCTTGTTGAGCAGCAAGCCGGCGGCACGCTTCTCATAGCCATCACCCATCATGGAGCTGTGGGCACGATGTGCGGTGCCAAAGGCATCATTCACATAGACATCGCCCAGCTTGGCGAGACTGGCACGGAATTCCTTGACCTTGCCGGCATCGGCCTTGACCTTGCCACCGCTGGCATCCAAACCCTTGCCCTCCTCCTCCAAATAGAAGCGCACGTTCTCGAGCAGAATCACGGAACCCACAGCGGGATCCTTGCAGGCAGCCTCGACTTCGGCGCCCACACAATCGTTGAGGAATGTGACTTTCTGGCCGAGCAACTTGCTCAGCTCGTCGGCAACGGGAGCCAGCGTGTACTTCAGGTTCTTGTTACCATCGGGACGACCCAGATGGGACATGAGCACCACCGACTTGGCCTTCTTCGTCAGCGCCAACTTGATGCTGTCCACGGCGGCAACAATTCGCTGGTTGCTCGTGATCTTGCCCTCCTTGATGGGCACATTGAAGTCAACACTGAAAATATTATAAGAAGAATTTATAAAAATAAAATTGATGATAAAATTAATGTTCCGCAAGGAAATCGGTTAAGATTTGACAACGCTATGATAGTTTCAAGTTTTCGAAAGTAGGTAAAGTGGAAAGTATGGCAAAAATGAACATAGATTGAAAAAAAATAGCATTTTCCAATTTTGATGCAGAACTAAAATAGAGGCCAAATAATGATAAAATTGATATTTCGCAAAAAAATCGGTTAAGATTTGACAAAGTTATGACAGTTTGAAGTTTTCGAAAGTGGGTAAAGTGGAAAGTATGGCAAAATGGACAGTGATGGGTAAAAAATAGCATATTCCAATTTTGATGCAGAACTAAAATAGAGGCCAAATAATGATAAAATTTGTATTCCACGAGAAAATTCGTTGAAATTTGACAAAGTTATGGCAGTTTGAAGTTTTCGAAAATGGGAAAGGTGGAAAGTATGGCAAAATGGACAGTGATGGGTAAAAAATAGCATTTTCCAATTTTCACGCAGAACTAAAATAGAGGCCAAATAATGATAAAATTGATATTCCGCAAGAAAATCGGCTAATATTTAACCAAGTTATGACAGTTTGAAGTTTTCGAAACTGGGTAAAGTGGAAAGTATAGCAAAAATGGACAGTGAAGGGAAAAAAATAGCATATTCCAATTTTGATGCAGAACTAAAATAGAGGCCAAATAATGATAAAATTTGTATTCCACGTTGAAATTTGACAAAGTTATGGCTGTTTGAAGTTTTCGAAAATGGGTAAGGTGGAAAGTATGCCAAAAATGGATAGTGATGGGAAAAAAAAGCATTCTCCTAATTTGATGCAGAGCTAAAATGGAGGCCAAATAATGATCAAATTGATATTCCGCAAGAAAATCGGTTAAGATTTAACCAAGTTATGACAGTTTGAAGTTTTCCAAATTGGGTAAAGTGGAAAGTATGGCAAAATGGAAAGTGATGAGTAAAAAATAGCATTTTCCAATTTTGATGCACGAGAAAGTCGGTTTAGATTTGACAAAATTATGACAGTTTAAAGTTTAAAGATAAAGGGCACGGTAATAAAAAAAAAACGAGTTTTCCAACTCTGATACTGAAACAAATTAGAATTATGTAGTAGATTTTATATGAAAATGGTTGTAATTAACTCGATTGATCTCAAACAGAATATTAAAGTTAAAGTAGTTGAAAATCGCCTGCTAAACAAAGTTAAATTCAATAAACAAATTTTTTTAATTATGTTTTTGAACTCGAACCATAGCCAAGATTGATAAAATAAAAATTCAACTAAATGTCAAATAAAAATTAACATTCTATTTTGTTATTGTCAAAACACTTTCTTGACTCGCTGTATGAATTTTTTTTTAGTAATATAAAAAAGAAGTGTTTTTTTTATTTGTGTCAAAACAATTACTTGACTAACTGTATGTACTTAAGGGAGTCTGTGCCGCCTTTAATGTGTTATGTTATCATGACAAGTGTACAAAACTTTTTTCTATGGTATGAAAATTGTTTTATGCAATATGCAGTTGTAATTGCAGTTACAGTGCCTGCCACAACTTACCGCATCAAGACACGTTTGCCCTCCAGATCCAGATTCTCGATGCTCAGTTTATTAAAGGCCATTTTGATGTTTGTCGAGTTGTATTTTAACAAACTTCTGGATACTTTACGGATTGTGCGAATTAACAGAGCGACTTGAAACACAGCTGTGCGGCAATGTCAGCGCAAGGTCATGAATCGCTAGCATGATTAGGGTTGCCAGCCTGCGCCAAAGAATGCCGCTACAATGAAAAAGAAATTGAAACAAATTGGAAAAACTTTCGTTAAGCTGACAGCACTCATTCCAATTGGAACTGTTTACGCATAGCTGTTCGCCAAGTTCTTATAAGATTCCAATTGCATTTCTACAGTTGTCGATATATGACGAATACAACACTGCTTACAGTGCTGTGTAGTGCTTATTTGCAGTGCTGTTAAGCGTGTTCAGAGAGTGTTGGCAAGCGATTGAAAAGAGTTTGGCGGTTAAATTAAAAATGTATAAAATTATTACATTTTCTTTGTGGGTGCGTCGGCTTTGGATTTAAAAAACAACATGAATAAAATATATATAAATTGTCCTGGATTTTTAAAAAAATTAGCCTATTTTTAGGGTGCGTCGCCTTTGGATTTAGAAAAACCTGAATAAACTTAGGATGATTCGGCCAACTTCTATTAAAAGCTTTCTTGTTCTTAGGGTGGGGCGCCCTAATTTTCAGAAAAAAAAGTTACCTTAATATTGAGAAGAAATGTAAGCGTTTTTAGGATGCATCGTCTTTGGGTTTACAGAAACCTATCGAAGACTAGGAAAATTTACCCTAAATGTAATGTAAATATAAGTACCGGGTGTCTTATAGTCAGGGAATCGAATAGAGTATTTATAATATTTTTTCTTAATTTACTCGACCAATTACACACACACACACACTCAATACTACTCGTGTAGTAGATATGAAATGACGCCAACATTTGCTCTTCGAAAATGATTCATTCATGTGGTGCTCTACAGTCGCCGGCTCGCACTCTTACTCACGGGTGGGTCGTCTCTCTTTGCCGTACACACACACCACACAGCAACACCACCCGCCCAGTTGTAGCACCCCCTCGGCCAACCCTTTCAATCCATTCATTTAAAAACCAAGCGTTCCCAATGCAGCCAAATGCACGACACAGATGCCAACACAAAAGCCGGACAGACGGACGGACAAACGGACAGACGGGTAGTCAGGCCTATGCGTTTCAGGCACTAGTCAAGTGACAGTGGAGGACGGTGTAGTAGGGTGGTAGGCTGTTCTGTATTCTCTGTTCAGTTTCTGCGCAATTAAAAGAATGCACAAACAAACAATGGGGAATGCCACGAATAATGATAACAAACGAGTGAGTATACACTCGCAACTGAGTACTATCCATTTATTCGATTACATATTCAAAATGTTAGCTTGAATATTTAGGGTATTCATAGTCATCTAAGTCTCTAATCACGCTAACTCGTGTGTAAAAAACATGACAACGGAACGCGACTCGAGAACTAAAAGAGAGAAAGAGAGAAGGAGTGAGAATTCCCCTTCTGGGAGAGAGAATCAGCGCTGTCGTTGTCGCTTATCAAGCATTCAGTCGCTGTCGCCCTTGGCGTGTAGTGTAGATGTGCTCATAAACCTGTTCATGTTGTTTTTATACCCGTTACTCCTAGAATACAAGGGTGTATTGAAGACCTTACTGAATACTGATAAAAAAAAATTCCGGTTTCTAAAATCAAGACTATTAGTTTAAAATATTGTTTTATTCAATAAATATATAAGACACACGTACAAAAAAAAAAGTTGTCTTACAGTCCCAATATTTTTCTTTTGTCTTAAAACTAAAAATATTCGAGCAAAAAGTTCGTTAAGACAAATTTACATAAAACACTCTTTTGATGGTGAATATTAATTTTTTTATAATAAATCTATCCACTAAATCGTATTAAGATCGGTTAAATATATAATAAATATTTTTTATACAATATAAATAATATATACTTCAATTGAATAACGGGTATATTGTAGTCGGGGACTTGTCTATAAAATTCTTACTTGGTTCTGAATGATTTCAGTTCTTTCAGGAAAAGTCTCGAATAAGGCAGTTGCAATGGCGAAGTAAATACCCTTCAATTTAAAAGGCAAGTACAGTAGTAAGTTAGAAATTTAGCTATACAGGCAAATATTTTCAGAGCTACTATTAAAACTTGGCAGATGAAAGAGTTCTTAATTTGTATTTATAGTTAAAGTAAGGAAGGAAAACTTTTAATAAGATAAATTATGCAATCATTTGTACTTGTTGTAAGGGGATAAATATTATGCTTTCAAGATAAAAATTTGAAGACTATACATCTAATAAAAAATACCCTACGATTCGAAGGGAATATCCTAAATTGAAAAAAGTCTTAAATATAATGCAATTTATATAATTATTTTTATTTTTAAAACAAGCTCTTATGCTTCCAATAATATATTCAGTATTATCCTTCTCTTTGTAAGGAAAACTTTTAATTGAAAAGCTAACAGAGTTCATGATTGAATCATTTGAAACACATTTGTATTTATAGCAGAGCTTCCCACAAATTGTTCAACATTTTTTCTCACCTTCATTATTTCCATAGCGAGAATTCGTATATGTACATTGTACAACAAAAGCTATTTACATCCACACATCGAGTGTTCATTCGTTTTGTGAATATAGAAATATTCTTGCTAAATAATTCTTGACTGATTCATGTTATAGAACTCAACGAAATCTTTAAAATCTTGCTACAGAAATATACATAGCTTCATAATCTCATATAAATTAGCATATGTAAAACCGAATCGATTCATTCTATAAAACGTGTTAATACACTGTAAAAAACTCCTGAGTTTATCAATTATCTGTTAGATTAGGTTTCATTACCTTATATTTCTATCTTGCTTGTTAGATGTTTTTTGTAGACTCTAATCTTTCATAGAAAAGGTACAATTACCTGAACAGAAAATTTTCTAACCAATATTTTTGCCTGTTCAGGGCCTTTCTTATCGCTTAAACTACAACTCTGTGAAACTGCAGTTTCTGTAGAAGGTCGAACGTACAATTAACCTTGAATTGTAGCTGCACTTTTAAAGATCTTACTCTAAATCGCGATTAACACATTTTTTATTTTTATAATAAATTTTTGAAAATCGTCTCAAAATAAGTTTTCAATGAGTTTTCGTAAAATCTAGACATTTTTTTTAACAGGTAACAAATATTTTGTATTTTTCTTAAATTAAGAGCTTACTTTTGAATATGAAAATTTTTTAAGCCAATTTTTATATTTATCCACAGCCAATTAATTTTCTGAGCATGGTTAAAATAATTTAGGAGATAGAATGATATGAATTAGATGTGATAAATAAAATAACTCATATCGTTTCAAAAATATGTTTTATTTATTAAAGTGAAATGAAAAAATGAACACTCAAATTGACACATAAAAGAGAGTTCGATGAATCGGTCCAAACTCGGATGAAAAGAAAAAAAGAATGAAAGAAACGAAGACGCAAATCGGCTTATCAACAAAATTTAAGGCAAAAAACAAAAAAAAAAGGCAAGCAAAAGTCACAGTTTGTTTGTTGTGCGATAGCTTGAATGATTGTCCCACGATTACGAAGACGAGAGGTGTACACTGTACACGGTACAGGTGCTGGCAACGTGTGTAGACAAACTGGTAGATGGGACTGTAGACTCGACAAGTCTATGAGGAGGTCGTCGCTTTTAATTAGCGAACTGTTGTTCTCATAATATTCCGATTACAAACTATACTTATTTGTTTTTGCATAAAAATAGCTGAAAAACGACTGTAGTAGTTTAAATAACGATGGAGCCTAAGCGAGGGCGAGAGAGAGAGAGAGAGCAAGTGTCATATAGAAGAACGTTAGCTCATTAGTCAATTCCTGAACCAGAAATGGTTCGTGTAACGAACAGAGACAGCAAATTGTCGAACCACAGATGGTGGGATCAACACAAAATGAAATGAAAAATGCATCTCGGAATATCAAGGTGAACCTTAATCCAAAAGTTAATACTGCATATTTATAATCTTGTTAGTTAGTATGTAAGATATACTAAGCTACGTTTCGTCGCTTTTCATTTTAGATTGATAGCATTTTATTGGTATATTTTTTTTTTTTGAGGTGACCTGATTAGTTGCCTGTTTTCTGGTCCACTCTATAAATATGTGTGGTGGCACAAACAATAAGCGAAACACTGCCTGCCATTGAGCATGCAACGCAACACAGACACACACATACACACAGTTGCTGCTGCTGCGTCGCTGCCGCCGCCTGTCCCAACTCCTCCTTCTCCTCTCCTACTCAACAGTGACTCTCAGCTTTTTTGCACACTACATTTTTAACTATATATATACAAAATAATACACAAATATTTAGCTCAACTTTAAATTGTTTTAATTTTATTATTTATATCTTTTCGCCATTAAAAGATAAATTCATCAAGAACTTGTACTTTGTAAGAGTTGTGGCTCAAATAAGCTGACATACACTGTACATATATGCATACATACAAAACTACATATGTATGTATGTACATATATTTAATATCCAACTTCAAACCTCCAACGAACAACAACCACCGGCAACAACTGTGTAACACAACAAGCGGGCAACCGGCAATTTTCAAATTTACCGCCAAACGTGCCAGCGACGTCGACGCCGCCGTCAGCTTTGGCTGTGCTGTACTCCCGCTCACGAGCAGAATGCGCATTTTGTATGGGATTCGTCAAGAAACCCACTCGAGCTGTCAATTTTGTATTTCAGCTTGATCGCAGCTCAATCAAAAAGATGCCAAACTTTAGATAATTTATAGCACTATACATATGTAACAATTTGAACTAGATTCAAATAAAAGTTAATGCACAATAGCTTAAAATGTTCGGACGCTCAAGCCAAGTACATGAAGCACTGGCCGCAATCTGTAGTCGGTCCGTGTGCCGATGGTTCAGTTTAGTCTTGAACGAGCCGTCAACGGGTACACATATCGGTGGTCAGTCAGCCAGCAATCAAAGATACAAAATACCGAAAAAATAATCAGCAAAGGCAACACAAATATACCAAACAAATACAAAATACATACGAATATATTTTGTGGTATACTTTGTTGCTTTTTTTGGGGCCACTATTAGAAATAATTTTTAATTATTTTATCAAAGAAATTATTATTGCAAAATAATATGTAGACGTCGTTCAACGGACTAGCGGACGGACGGGGGCGGGCTAATGTTGTTGTTGCCTTCTCTTCTCTGCTTTTCCAACTGCTGCTGTACAAATGCCGCGTCGCTTTTTGTTCAGTGTACGGCTGAGAGAGCGAGAGTGACAGCAACTTTAGTGCGAAGCAAATGATAAGCGAGCGTGAGCGAATGAGCGAACGTTTGCAAAGGCAGACAGAGAGATTGGGAGAGAGAAAAAAAACGAGAGCACGCGTGCATGTGAGAGTACTGTGTGTGTGTGCGTGCTAATGTTGTATCTGTGTAACTGTTAAATACACTCGACACTGCTGAAATTCAAACAGTGTGTTTGTGTGCTTCGTGCGGTGCGGTTCTCGTTTTTTTCCCTCCTCGGAACAAATCTATCTATTTTGCGCTAATTTTTGTCAACAATCCAAAAAGAAACTAAAGAAATCAAATAACATTTATATATGTATGTATCTTGAACACACAGCAATCAAAAATCAATCGTTGGAAACGAAAACGGATACTGAAATTAAATTAACCAATTTAAACTAAGCCTACATATAACGACGCACGCTCGTTATATAATTGTACAAATTAAAAGGAGAATTAAACAAGTTCAAAAAACAACAACAACAAACAACAAAATGTCTGCAGCCACAGAACAACAGAATAACGGTGATGTTGCCGCCGTCGAGAAAGTCGCTGCCGTCAGCGCCGACAGCGATGTGAAGGAGGATCTCAAAGCCAAAGCCAAAGCAGCCGCTGCCGACGACAAATCCGCTGTCGCCGACGCTGCTGGCGATGCGGCCGCTGCCGATAACGGTACGGCGAAGGATGGCGACGACGCTGCCGATGCCGCCGCCGCCGCGCCTGCCAAGGGATCTGTGAAAGGCACAAAGAGGCAAGCTGAAGTAAGTAGCCAAAAAAATAAAGTTGATCTATTAAAAATATCTACAATAATTTAATCTGGAACAAAATCAATTACATCTAATAAAAATAGTTTTTTATTTTTAATATTTTTAATAAAAATAAAAAAAGTTCACAATTTATTTGTATTTCCATTTGATATTTTTTAAAATATCTTGAATATTTCAATCTGAAATCTGAAAAAAAGATTATTTTCACATGTATATAATGTAAAAAAAATGTTTGTTTTCACAATGTAAACAAACCTTTTTTATTTTTATATAAAATAAAGCCTATTTTTATTTGTAATTGACCCAAAAAATATCGATAATATCAATTTATTTGTATTTCCACTTAAAATTAGTCGTATTTTCAGCAAAGTTTACTATTTTATTACAAATTTTTGCACTTGAATTAAGTGTCAGAATGTCAAATTTGTTTAAATCGGATATTTTTTAACTACATGTTTCACGAAGAAAAAGTGGCGGCAAAGGCTTAAAAAAAAACGCTGAAAATATCTCAAAACTAGATCGAAATTGCCCAAAAATAGCTAAGGATATATTCAACAATATAATATCAACAACACTAGCTTCCAAAAAGTTTTTTTTTGTCGAAAAATAAGGATCTTTTTCCAATTGCTCATCCTCGTACAGTTACACACAATTTGCCCTAATCAGTCGTTAGCTGGTGTGCGTGGTTATGTGTGTTTAATAACAAAACAAACGAGCGCACTTGTCTTCGTTCTTTTTCGTCCATTCTCTCTCCCTCTCTTCGCTCTCAGCGACGCGTCATGCGTTTATCGATCTAATTATCGATTGCGCTTTGCTAATCGATTGCCGCATATTTATTTTGTTTACGCGCTATATATTCAGCAATTTTCTTGCACAAATGATTCATAACATTTTGTGTCGTTTTCTGAAAATTACAAAATGCGCTGGCTAAAATAAAAACGGCTAGGAAAGACACACAAATTTTCTAGAAATAGATATACACACGTTTTTCAGTTTCAACCGCCTTTCCAAATGTTCAGTTCAGCTGCCGATAGCAGCTTTTAACTAAAAGAGAGCAAAACACACACACAAAGAGGGAGAGAGAGAGAGAGAGCGAGAGCGCGAGAGCGTCCGATTCAAAGAGAGCATGCATACATATATACACCATGTATCTGTGTGTTGTTTACGATTAAATTAAGATGATGATTGTGAGTCGGTAATCAAAGATTATTTGTTGTTAGGTTCAAATCGAGGTTAGATTGTCGAACAATCGAACGTTGCCGGGTGGGAGGGAGTACAGTTATCGAATAGAGAATAGGTGACAGATAGATAGGTGTGAGCAGACAGCTAGAGAAAGAGAGAGAGAGAGAGTAAGAGAGTCTTACTAAATGTCGAATAAATACTGGAATACAGTGTAGGTCATTAGCATTGCACAAAGACGCAAAAAAAAAATGAGGTAACTTTAAAAGCTTTTCGGAACAATAGAAATAACCATATTGTAAAATGCAACTCTGTAAATTAATTTTCATCTCTTACAGTGTTGCCAGAACAGCTTTTTACAGGTCAAAAAAAGTGTCTTTAAATTTTGAGAGCACATTGCATGCTTATAAAAATTAAGAAAAACTAATTTTAATGAACATTTCGAAAACCTCCTTTTTTGAAGACTCATAATGGAAATTTGATTTTTTAAAGCTTAAACTCAACAAAAACAGCTTTTTACCAGTCAAAAAATGTATCTTTAAATTTTGTGAGCACATTACATGCTAATGAAAGTAAAGAAAACTAATTTTAATAATATATTACATTAATAAACATTTAGAAAACATCAGCATTTTTTTGTTGCTAATTTTATCTTTTTTAACCCAACATAACAGCTTTTTTTGCTCTTAGCACTTTGCATTTGGCCTTATTCCGTTTGCCAAACTTGGCAGCAAACTAACAACAATAATGACAACGAAAACAACAACAAATTGCGCGCCAATCAAAATGGTGCACTCTCAGCATAAAAAAAAAACAATGCCGGCCGGCGACGGCAGCTGTCCGCCATATTAAAGAGAGAGAGAGAGATTGTGAGAGCTAACCAGTTTCTCTCTCACGATACATTCCATTTCCATTCTTCTATTCTTATTGTTTTTATGCCATAATCGAAAAAGCCACATTTTTTGATAAACATAAAAGCACGCATATAAAGACAGGCAAAGAGAGGGAGAGGGGAGACACACGAGGTATCTTTAGAATAAATCACATAAATTAGCAAATCAAATGGTTTTGTCATGAAACTCGAAATAAAAATGTACAGTTTAACATGCGCATGAGAGAGCGAGAGCGCGAGAGACGTGCGCTCTCTCACACATACACTCGTCTTGCTCTCCCTTTGCTATTATGCTCTCTCTCGCTCTCTCTGTATATGCCGTTGTGCTCTCTCCGCTTGTAATTACTTATGTACACATTCTGTATACAGACATTTACATTAATCTTTCACTTTTTTTCGTTCGCCTTATGCGTATTTATTTTGGTACATTTATGTATTCGTGTATGTGTGTGTGTGTGTGTGTACATAAAAACAATCCATTTACAGGGTGGAGCAACTTCCTATTTGGGCATATGTAGCAGAAGTAACGGCATATTGAAAGGGATTAAGCAAAAATAATTGAATTTACAAAATAAGAGCAAAGTTATCGATAGTATGTCAAAAAAATTTTTTAACAGAGAAATAATGCACATTGTTTATTAAAAATAAAAATAAGCAAATTATCATTTCTTTTCACTTTTGTTTTTTCATTTGATTATATGTAGAAACAATTACAAAAAAGGAGTAGTTAAATTTTAATTTAACTTAATCACCCAGTACTTAATTTACAACTTCCAGAGCTTTCTTCACATACGTACAGTCAGTCAAGAATGTCTTTTGACAGGCACAACAATTTATACAATTTCTCTGCCCACAAAAATGTATTTTATGTTTTTATTTTGATTGTTATTTTATTATTCTTGTTCTTAGAACAAGTTAAATAAAAAAAATGTTCTTGAGTTTGACTATTTTTTGTAAAGATAATCAAGTTTGTAAATTCTTTTTTATTTTTGTTATAACATATTCTCGAGTAAATGTGTAAGGTTTACTTAATTATATTTCTTAACTTAAATTTCTTGTTAAAGTTTCTTAGAAAAGTTAAAGAAAAAAAAAAACTGGTTCATCAAATTTGGCAGTTATTTTTTTAAATAAAAGGAGTAAATTTGGGAATTGTTATTTTGTCAAAATACTTGCTGGACTAATTTTATAAGGTTACCTTTAATTTTATTTTAATTTTTTATGGTTCTTAGAACAAGATAAAAAAAAATTAAATAATTTTTATTGAGTATTTTTTTAACATAATAATTTGTTGTCAAAATACTTGCTGAACTAACTGTTAAGGTTTAACATTGATGGCCCAACTTAATGGATTGTTTGTTTTAATGCCTCTCGCATAGTAGTCTAAGTATTTATCTCTCTGCATCTTCTTTCGTCGCTTCTTTGTTGCTTTTTTGTGTTGTGCTTGAGAGAGTTCGTCGCATATTTTGCACACACACATTTTCACACACAGTTATCTTGTTTTGTGCTTTGTAACAATCGTTGTTAAATTATGCCTTCACACTCACACACACACGCAGGCATGCATTATGTATTACATGGGAACGTGACTGTCTTATATATGTACATACATACGTACATACTTGATTTGTTTTTGGCTTGCTAACTGAACCCACGCAGCAGCAGAGGCAGAGGCAGCGACGTTGACGTCGTCTCTCAAACGTTTGCGCCTTTTTATCTGCAGTCCAGCTGTCGTGCGTGTGTGTGTGTGTTGCGTGAGTCGTTCATTCATGCAACTATTGTCACGACGCGCGCGTTCGTTCTCAGGTACAGTTCTGCCTTGACAGCGACAGCAGCGCAGAGCGTGGTGTCTCTCTTGAAACAGCTGCTGCGACTGCGACGCTTCTGCTTGTTGTTTGCTTCGGTTCGTTTCGTTTCGCTTCGTTTTTGGCTCGTTTTGTCGGCTTTCGGTCACAGTGGGTCGAACGCACGCTTGGCTTGGCTGCTTTTGTGTGTGTGTGTGTGTATGTATGTATGCAAGCATGTTCGCTCGTTTGTTGTTTTTCCATTATGTAGTAAATATGCCGTATGTATGTACATATGTATGTAAGTGAGAGGTGCACTTGTAATGCGGCAATGCTCTCTCTCGTTCATTCGCTCTGGCGCTCGCGCTCTCTCCCTTTTCAACTGCAGCGAATTCCATTGACGCGCGCATTTTTCAAATGCCTTTTTTTACGGCGAAAATAACGATTTTTCTTAGCTGCTGCTGTTTTCATGTTTTTGTGGGCTTAAAATATACATTTTATGGTCATGTATACACACGCACACACACACACACATATATATATATACAATGAGACATGTTATGTTATGTGTAGGATTTATGTGTATGTTTTGGAGCTTATGCTTTGTATTTCCATGTGCCCTTGATCAAGGAGATGTGTGGGGTTTTTTCTTTCAAGTTGGGCGCCCAAAATTCCCCTTTCGATATCGAAACTTGACTTATCATCGTTGTTTTTTTTACTCTTTTTGCTTGCAGGCTAAATCCGCCGAATCAAAGAAAGCCAAGAAAGATAAACCCGCTGATGACGATTCCGATGACGAGGATGTATTAGACGATCTCATCGAGGGTGACAGTGATATCGAAAGTGAAGAATACGATGTACCCTACGGCGAGGAGGATGACATTGAATGTGACGGTAAGTCTTTTATTCCGATTATAACTATATTCCCATTTTTAACCCTTTTTAATTTCCCACAGATGATGATGATGACAATGATGACGGTTCCGGCTCGGACGATCAAGCGTAATAATAATGTAGTCAAAACAAAAACAAAATAAAAAAAAAAAGAATTGAAAACAACAAAAAAAAAAACAAAAGAAACAAAACAAATTTAAATTAATAATAAATAAAAAGTTACAAGCAAAAAAACAAATACCAGAGAAAAGAAAACCACACAAAAAAATCGCAAAAAGTATATAATTCTTATGTTTAAGAAATAATTTTCTATTTCTTATTTTATTTTAATTGTATTTTATGTGTACTTTTTTGTATAAAAAAAAATACAAAAAAAAACAGTACATATTTTTCGCATTGGGCGAGAAAAAAGTATAAAACCGAAAAAAGTAAAACATCCCCCCAAAACTATATACACAAAAACAAAAACAAAACCGAGCTCTTTCTTTCTTTTAAGTCTTAAGTTACATAGCATGAAGGAGAAGAAGCTGAAACTGCAGAAGGAGAAGAAGAAACATTAAAGGAGCCCCAAGAAATACTTAAAAATAATAATAATAAATCCCACACAAATACACCGACATACACACACACAAACATAAAACACACTGAAAAAAAAAATAATAAAATTGATTATTAAATTTAGACGTTACATTTTATGAATGATCGAAAAAGCAAATGCAATTAAAAAAGAGAAATATACAAAACAAACACTAAAGTTTTACATATGGTTTCAAAATTATTCAATTTGTGCCCACTGTGCACGAAAAAAAAGCAACTCTGGCTTTTCAACACTTTTTCTCTGTTTTTCTATCAACGGGAAGTTTGATTTCAACTCTTTCATTTCAGCATTTAAATCTTAAATATGACTTAATCTTAAGTATTTAATGTCAGTATTAAAATAAAACGGAGATAATTCTTAGTTTGTTGTTTAATGTGCAAATCGATTAATGTTAAAATTAATTTATTTGTAAATTGTAAAAAAATGCAAAGCAAATACTGAATATATATGAACAACAAGAACAACAACAACTACTTTTAATGTTATATACATACATACAATACATTAATAATAATTATAAAAATGAATACCTAGCAAGTTCTTAAACATTTATAATGACTGATATTTCAATCGCATTGCATACAATTTTAAATTCTACAATTTTCCCGCCCTGCCACGCCCCCTCAAATTAGAAAGCAATTAACTGACCCACAAATAGCAACTAATGCAAAATTAATAAGCAAAAGTTGAATGCAAAAAAATAAAACCAGATCAATAACGGATTACATACAAGATATGCATATATATAGTATATTATATATATTACAGTTTGATACCGATACAATGTCGAAAGTCATACACACACACACTCACACCAAAACACACACTTGCATTTTTGTAAATAAAAATTTGAATCGTAACCAGAAGTAGTGAAAGAAGCCAGAAAAAACCCACAAAAATAATAAAAAAAACAAAAAAACCGAAATAATGAATAAAAATTTTTTGTATAATAATTACGTCAAAACTGAGAAACAAACATAAACAACAACATTACAATTGGCAGTGTCAGCTGCCAATAAAACCGATTGTTTCAATTGGGTGGGAACATTTACTTCCCTCCTCTTCCCACCCCATTCCATTTCCACCCTGCGTCCCACCTCAACCACCAAAGACATAAACATAATGCGCATGCAGATACCACCGAGTAGGGGTAGTTATTCCAATACATACACACTCATATCAGTAGGTATATAATTCATTGATTGATACCATAATCCTATCGAATATACGCTTATTTTACTGGGGGTTGTATTCTCTGCAGGGTGGTTCAAGCTCGTTTTTAACACTCCCCAATTAAAGTGGAAAAATAATATATAATTTGCAATTGGCAACGCAAGCGAGCGGAGCATTAGCTGCAAATTCAAATGGTTAACGTTCGTTGGTAAATTTTAAATTTTTAGTCAGCAATTGTGCACTGGCTTAGCTGGTACATGCGCCAATTTGTGTCCCAACTAAAGTGGCGGTTGTGGTAGTTATTTAACTTGTGGATAATAGTTCGAAGAATCGATGATTGGATGATTCATGGCTTAGGTTCGAAAAAATATCTCAAATTTAAGATGTACAAAATTTTAATGTAGAATAATTTAAGAGGCCAAATCATGATCAAAATTACACTCCGCTTGAAAATCGGCTAATTTTTTAAGAAGTTATGAGAGATAAAAGTTTTTGAAAAAATATCAAGGGGGTAAAGTATGGAAAATTAGATGATAGATGGCTTAGATTCGAAAAAAATCAAAAATTCGATATGAACAAAATTTAAATGTTGAATCAATTTAAATGATCAAAATGACATTCCGCTTGAAAATAAGCGTAAGAAATATTATAAGAAAATGATCTGATCAATATTCAAATTTAAAATAAAAATTAATTTAAAAATCGATGATTACACTTTAACAAAAATATTACATTTTATGCTTGATTGAAGAGAAACTAACCGTTATAAATGAATCGGTTTCTAATTTGTTATTTAGGTTTGAATAATTTTGGTTTTTCGGTTTCGGCATAATAAAAAAAGTTTTCGTTAGAGCTTCAGTTACGGTTACCAATATTAATCGGTTAATACCGGTTAAGGGTTTTGATTACGGTTTGAAATCAATGGGAAGACATTGAATTGGTTGGGACATGAACCCAGCATGTGGAGGATATTTTATGTGTCGTAAATAATTGGATAAGCAGCTGAGACATGAACCATACTTAGCACTTTATTCGAAAAAGAAGCAAATAGGATCAAATTATTAGTTAGATTTTCAAGGTGAAAGAATTGCACTTTATTAGAATAAGCAACACATGGAATTAGCTAATAGATCTAGTGACTTTAAGTATATAGAGATATTCGCCGGGAATGCGTCGTTCCATGTACTTGACAGCCTTAAAGTGCGATTGGATTAATTGCTCGATTATTTCATCCGGTTTATTCTCGCGCAGCAACAACAAATAGAGAACTCCGTTGGGCGATAGAATCTCGTCCAGTTGCCCCAGTAAAATATCCGTGACACGTCGTCCGTCTCTTCCTCCCGCCCAGGAGTGAACGAGATGGCGTTGAGTTGCGGGTGTGCCCGTAACCGTTTGACAATCGGTTAATAGCTGGGATTGCAGCTCCTCGTCGCTGGTGACCACATATGGCGGATTGAAGAGCAGCAAATCCACGGAACGTTTACGGATTGCATCCGCCAGATTGCAACGTATGCTGTCCAACGTAGCATTGTGGATCGCAGTGCGTTTGGTGGCATCGCAGGCACGGGGATTGAGATCCGTGGCCAGACAGAGAGCCGAGTGGGCAAAACGCTTGGCCAGCGCCGTGATGATGACGCCGCTGCCGGAGCCAATCTCCAGGCAGAGACGCGGCTGCAGCGTGTCCAGAAATTCAAGATCTGCTTCCAGTGCGTCCAGCAGCAAAAATGAATCCTCCGCCGGCGCATAAACGTGCTCAAAGTCCGCCGAACTGAGATGCTCTGTGTGCGGCGTCTCCATGATGTCCCTGTCCCCGGTTGGTGTCTACGACAAGTTGGTACTCAGCGCAGAGTCCCTCTTTTGTGTCTACGATAAGTGGGTACTCAGCGGCGAGTACAACAAACGATGCTGCAATGTCCCTGGTTTTTCCACGATATTTTGGTACTCAGCATCCACTCCAACAAAGACTGATGACGCTGCTGCAATGTGCCTGGTTGGTGTCTACGATATGTTGGTACTTCTCTTCAAGTCCAACAATACTACTAATATGTCGATGGTTTTCGTCTACGATAAGTTAGTACTCATCGTCGAGTACAACAAAGTCTTGTTTGTGTCTATGATATGTTGGTACTCAGCGCCGAGTCCAACAAAGCCTGACGTCGCTGCTGCTCCTTCTCAATGAGTCTGTGTAATCCCGTCAAGCGTTCCTGACTCGTGCTCAGCACGTTATTTATTATTGTCACTTTGTGTTTTACGTTCAGCAGCTCCTTCACTTTGTCGGCAAACTCCGGTATCTGCTGCTGTGCCTTCTCAATGTCCCGCAGCTGAGCGGACAGTGCATCCAATTGTCCCCGCAGCTCCGATTGCAGTTGAATTGTTGATGCCACGCGTTCGTCCAATCGCTCGATTGTTGGCTTGAACAGATTTGTGATGCCCTCGGCCAAAATGTCACGCGTGGGATTTGTGCAAAAGTTTTCCGTATTCTCATCCAACGAGGTAACCGTGGAATCCGAATCTTTGTCCATTTTTTCCAGTTGTACGCTTGCAACCTGCTTTACTGGTGTGAAAGGCTGCCACCCGATCCAAAGGCTGCCACCCTGCAAAATATATAGATCTGGCAGCTTGTTCTAATTTAATCAAAATAAAAATTTGGGTGCACCCAAGAAAATTCACGTTTTTTTTGGAATTTTTTAAATATTGAAGATAGAATTTTTTAAATATTTGTGGTGTTTTTCTTAGAAGCTTATAGATTTTTCGATATTATTTTTAGAATTAAATTTGTAACTTCTCTCCCCTTGGGGTGACGAGCTTCGAACCTTCATTAAAATGCTTTCGTAAATCTTATCTTGTTTCGAATTTTAAATTTTTCATCCTATTATTAATTTATTTCACAGCTATTTCATTTTGAAATTTGCATTCATCTAAATTTAAATTTTCCAGTGTGGCCCCACACAGTAGGCTAGTCTTTTAGCTATTTTTCGGATGCAAAAATAGCTAAAATAGCGTTGCGGTCACAGCTGATCTCCAAATGTTGTGTCAGTGCTGCCAACTTGTCTTAATAGTCATGTCGCAGCACAAAAAGGGCTGGCATGCTTGGTCCCATTTTCACTTTGTGATCAATTTCCAAATTGTAGCAAAATCTGAAACATCTATTATTTTAATGCTACAAAACTTTAACAGAGTTTGTTTTATATTTTTGTACAATTTTAAATTTAGGATTTCAATTTCTGTCTGCTCTCTGCTCCTCTTTCTCCACTATTTCTATCTCTTTCAATTTTTTTTCTTAATAATTTTCTTTACGTTCCTTTCTTTATCTTCTATCTCTCCGACTATCTTTACATCTTTCCATATTTAAATTTTTTTAATAAGATAATTATGAAATTATTATTGCAAAATTAAAAATTAATTGTAAAAACAAATTTATTTAAATTAAGCGCCATGATCGCTTTTAAGACCAAACGGTCGACAGAATATTTGAATGGCGTCCCAATCGATAACTTCGCAGTAGTAGCAGTAAGCAGTAAATTAGTAAGATGATTTCATCATTTTTGTTAACAGCACGCTATTAATAATATTTATTTATCTCTTTTTTTTTTTGTTATTTTAGTGGTAATTACAAATGATGTATGCTGTTGAAAGCAGCCACTGTTGTGATTGACAAGTGAATGTGCTACTAAAACTGTGATCAAGTAGCAGACATTTTTTTGTGTAAAATGAATGTTGAAAATTCTCTATAAATAATTTCACATTCACAGCATTTGCGTAAGCAAAGCAATTGTTGAAAATAAATATATTTATATATTTTTTATATATATTTAAATACAACTCTGACAACTCTGCATAAAGTAATCGGATAACAGCGCACTTTTATCGACCGACCACCACAAATTCTTGCAATAGAAAAACATCAACTCTTGGGTAAAATTATATATAATAATTAAATGATTTGATTTGATAAAATAATAACTAACTGGAAGCTGGCGCAATGGACACATATTCGGTGGATATAGTATATCAGGCGATCAATGCATTATTCCAAGGCAACAATCCCAAAGAGCAGGAGAAAGCGAACAAATGGCTGCAGGAATTTCAAAAGTCGGTAAGTCAACTTTCGCATATGTTTATAATGTGAATTGTGTTGAGTTTGTATAATCAACTGCACTTGTTTGCTGGCAGATATATTCGTGGACGATAGCGGATGAGCTGCTGCATCAGAAACGCGACTTACATGCGAATTATTTTGCGGCCCAAACAATGCGCAACAAAATCCAAAATTCATTTAGTGAATTGCCGCCGCATACGCATGAATCTCTGCGAGATTCGCTAATCACGCACATTGGACAGATTGATGAGCAGACGGACAATGTGATTGTGACACAGTTGAGTTTGGCAGTGGCCGATTTAGCGCTACTTATGGCCACGTGGCAGGAACCCATCAGTGATCTGTTGAAAGCCCTGTCACCACATCCCGCTGCCGTTTGGCCGCTGCTGGAGGTGCTTAAGGTGCTGCCGGAGGAGATTGACTCAAGGTTTCTGCGTCTGGGTGCCAATCGACGTGAGCAGGTGCACAAACAGCTGGACGCCAGTGCTGAATGTGTGCTGGAATTCCTGTGCATGTGTGTGCAGCGCGAGGATCTGGATCAGCAGCGCATTTGGAATGCCACACTGCGCACGTACAGCGCCTGGCTGGTCATCCATGCCTTTCCCCTCACCCACATCTGTGACAATGCGCTCTCGCAGCTCGCATTCCGGCTGCTCAGCCAACCGGCGGAGACATCCGGCAAACTGCATGACAATGCCACGGAATGTGTTTGTGCGCTGCTCAGCTGCATGGGATCGAGGAGTGGCAGCGTTGAGGTGGAACCACAGGTGGCACGCATCTTTGAGGCTGTCTGCCAACTGGAGGCGGCGTACCATTTGAGTGTGGCTCATGAGGATACGGACAAGACGATCAACTATTGTGGCATCTTTACCACACTCTGTGATGCCTTCTCCTTTGACATGCTGGAACAACAGCAGGCGATGAAGGGTCTCGATCTGGTGCTACTCTGTGTTGGACATTTCGATTATGAGGTCGCCGAGATCACATTTCATTTGTGGTACAAACTCAGCGAGGATCTATTTCAACGCTACGATGACAAGCTGACGGCGCGTTTTAGGCCCCACATAGAGCGACTGATAAGCGCCCTCTATCGGCATGCGCAGATGGAGAGCGATCACGACGGACTCATCGAGGAGAACAACAATTTCTATGTAAGCAAACACTTTATCTCTATCACCTAAATCCATATATCAAATTTTAGCTTTCCGGCTCAAGTTCTTTTTCAGTTATTGTGCTGAACCACTTTTTGAACGGAGTTTATTTTTAAAACATTAAAATGAGCTATATAGTTTTGTAGTTGTAGACTCATTTCGATAGTAAATCGTTTTCATATCTTTATTATACAGCAGATGATTAAATTAAAGCTGAGTTTCAATGTCTTATGCTTTTGATCAAAAATAGTTTTGTAGTTAAGCCGCTGAATTACGTTTCAAACCACTTTTTTAGAGTAGTGCTTCCTTAAACACTAAATATATAAACACTAAATATTTTAGCTTATTATGTATTCAGTTTATATTAAAAACTTCAGCTTTCTAGCTTAACTAAATATGGCGCGGAACCACTTTTGGAACCAGGTCATATACTTCAAGAAAGCACCTATTTGAAAGGAAATTCTTTTTATATGACTAAGAAGCATTTTATAAATTTACTAACAGTAGTTCTTCTCTTTTGCCTAAAGGATTTTCGACGCAAGGTTTCGGATCTGTTAAAGGATGTAGCTTTCATAGTTGGCTCCAATGCGTGCTTTAAGCAAATGTATATTATACTCCAAGCACCCAACACAACGTGGGAGTCTACGGAGGCGGCGCTGTTTGTCATGCAAAATGTGGCCAAGAATATATTACCGTAAGTCGACATAAATATAAACATTTAAAATAATAATAATAGCATGATTAATTTTTAATAGGTATTTACAAAATCATTGAAATATTCATATTTTTTAATATTATTATATATAATAAAAACCAGGGATTAAACCCGTAATCGAAACCTTAGCCTTTAACCGGTATTAACCGATTGAAATTGGTAACCGTAACTGAAACCCTATCCACAACTTTTTTATTATACCGAAACCGAAAAACCAAAATTATTCAAGCCGAAATAACCGATTAGTAACCGATTCATGTATAACGGTTAGTTACGCTTCAATCAAGCATTAAATTCAATTTTGTTGTTAAGGTGTAATCATCGTTTTTCAAATTTATTTTCATTTAAAATTTGAGTGTTATCAGATCTTTTCTTATAACATTTCGTTAACTTTTTTTTATGTGAAACAAAATCATACTACTTCGAAACCGATATACAACAATTTTTAATACAAACTTAACCGGAACCTTAACTGAAACCTATATTCGGTATGGTTTGATACCCTGATAAAAACGAATGTTGCAGTTAGGAATTATATCACAAATCAAAAAGGTAGTTTTAATTTTTTTTGAACACCAATTTAAAATAAAAATTGATATATAATTCGTATTAAAAATTAAAATATTTTTAACCTTTTTTATTTTTTTTTGGTTTTTTTTTGCAGTGAGGAGAACGAGGTGATACCCAAGGTGGTGGAGGCAATACTCGGCATGACGGATCAGACGCACATTGCGGTGCGTTACACATCCATAATGCTGATAGGAGAGCTCTGCGATTGGATTGAGAATCACTCGGATTTGCTGGAGGCGGTGCTCAATTTTCTGTTGTATGCTCTGCAGCAGAAGAATGGATTGGCTCCAGCGGCAGCGATTGCATTGACCTCAATTTGCTCGGCCTGCCGGCAGAAAATGGTGTGTCACATCAGTGGATTGGTGGAGATTGCGCGCAGCTTGGACAGTTTTCAAATTAACAATGATGTGGCAATTGGGCTACTGAAGGGCATCTCATTGATACTCACGAAACTGCCCAGGGAGCAAGTGCAGCCGGCATTGCGCGAGATTGTCAGCTTTCAGTTGCAACCGTTGGCCCAACTCTTGAGTGAGAGCAATCCGTGTCAGCTGGAGAAGGGAGAGCGCAGTGATCCCGTTTATTGGATTGATCGCGCCTGTGCGATCATACGACACACGAATCCCGATGTGCCCGACAATGTGGAGCATCCAACAGTTGCAATATTAAACGATGCCTGGCCCCTCATCTCCCAAGTGCTGGAAAAGTATCAGAGTGATCTGCGTATCATGGAGCGCACCTGTCGCCTCATACGCTACGCCGTCCGAATGGTTAGAAAACAGGCAGTGCTGCTGGTGGAGCCACTGATTAAACAGATTGTGGTGCTTTATGCCATGCAGCATCACAGTTGTTTCCTTTATGTGGGCTCCATTTTGGTGGATGAGTTTGCCAAGACGACAGAATGCATTGCGGGTTTATTGGAGATGCTGCAGGCTTTTATTGAGCCCACGTTTGGATTGCTGCAGCTCGAGAATGGTTTGCGCAATAATCCCGATACTGTGGACGATTTCTTTCGCCTGGCCTCACGCTATTTGGACTGCTGTCCGCTCCAGCTGCTGCAGAGCAGCCTCATTACGCCCATCTTTCAGTGTGCACTGATTGCCTGCTCGTTGGATCACCGCGAGGCGAACTCTTCGGTGATGAAGTTCTTCATCAATCTGTTGACCTGGGGACGCACTAGCAATCATCGTCATGTGGAATGCCGTCCTTTGGTTGTCGAATTGGCCACACAACATGGCGGTGCTTTGGTCATGAATCTGATACAGGCCTCGGTATTCCAACTGCACTCGTACATGCTCGCCGATGTTGCCGAGGTGCTCACCGAACTCAAGCACGTCGTGACCAATGTCCAGATGGAACCGTTCCTCGCCCACGCCTTGGAGTCGTTGCCCAAGAAGAACAGCGGTGGGTATGTGACTGCCACCCAACAGCAGCTGCAGGAGTTCAGCAACACGGTATTGAGGTGAGTCTGGCAGTTTAAAAAAAAAACAAGGGGATCTGTAGAGAACCGAAGAGAACCAGTTTCTGTCCGGACTTATAAGATCAACTTAAAGATATTATCAGTCAGATTGGTTGAGATATCTCAAAAAACATGGCAGCTTTCTATGGCAGCTATTTTTTTTATTTTTATCGATTTCCATGCTAATTTTCAAAATTGAGAACTTTAAATCTCAAGTTTTTTCACTTTCAATCAATTCCTTATATCTTAATTAGTTTCAATCAACACTCTAAAATTCTTAATTCTTAAATTTTAGCTTTTAAACAACTCCTTATATCACAATTAGTATAAAACAACACTTGAAACTTGATTCTGAGACCTTTATCAGGGACCGATATTTTATTTGGTTTGATTCCCTCATTAAAATTTCATAATTTGCTTAATTGTTTTGTATTCCATCTCTTATTACTTTATATATATTATCTCATCCTACAGAGCGGACACCACAAAAGCCGTTACGCAAGCACTGAAAACATTTACGCGTCTCTTTCGCTGAAACCGAACCACTCCGCCCCGTTCGCCGTGATCCGTTGATGATGACGTTGGAATATGTACATTTGAATTTATGTATGCCGACTTGTTGGATGCATTCAATCTAATTTATATATAGTAATTATAGTTGGATTCTAATATATTATTTGTGAGTGCTTTCATCGGATCCTCACGAAACGAAACGTACAATAGGTTGATTAATTTAAGAAATTATTTTTAGCTTAAAGATGACTTAAAATAC
Source organism: Drosophila innubila (assembly GCF_004354385.1). NCBI lineage: Eukaryota > Metazoa > Arthropoda > Insecta > Diptera > Drosophilidae > Drosophila > Drosophila innubila. Next base: position 2,106,216 of record NW_022995372.1, on the reverse strand, counting down.
TATACGATTAAAATGTTTGATGACCATAACCATGAACTAAAAACGTTTTATTTAATTTAAGAAATTATTGGAATTAGGATAAGTGGGTAAAGTCTAAAATAATAATTATTTAAATTCATTTCATATTTAATTTTTATAATTTCATAAAAGAAATTAATTTAGACAAAGAAGATTTAAATTCATTTATATAACTGAATAATTACGGTAGTTTCATTCTAATATTCAACTAATTGCCTTCATAATAATTTAAGAAATTGATGCAAATTTTCTATTTATATATAAATAAAATAGCTTATTCATTTGCACTTAGAGCTGATTTTATGACGCCCAGCCATTGACGTAGCAATCATTTCCCGGAAATAATAAGCAATACAATGTATTTTAGTATTCTCTACGATTTATTTGTTATTTTCAAAATAGAATTTGACGAGTTTCTTGAGTACCGTCCAAGTATAAACACGAACAAATTGACATCATTTAGAACAGAAAAATGAAATATGAAAGAAAAATTTATAATAACTTTAACCATACAATGATTTAAATAGTACACAATGATAAGCATAACCCTATGATATATTTTATGATTTCTTATTTTAAATTTTATATAAATTATTAAAAGCTTAAAGGGGGAATGTTAAATTTAAACAATTATATTGGACAACAGATAATCACGATAAGGCACAACGCATAAACGTAACAGAAATTACAAAACGAAAGGCGTTAAGGCGTTACAAAAACCTGACGAAAAAAAGTTTTCGAGCAAAATTAAATATTATTAATACTAATTGCACGATAAATTTACTAATTGCACTTTCAGCTTAGCTACGAGTATGTTTTATATATAGATATATGTGGGTTGTATATATATACACGTGCATGCATGTGTTTCAGATGGTCTCGGTGCGCGGATCGAGCTTATGAATGGCCTGTATAAGGCTGGTTGTATTCGCAGTGTTGATACCCTGCTTGGACATATTCGTCAGGCGGTTTGTGATCAGCGTCTGATCCAGTCCACGTTGCCACCTGTAAGATACAAGTATATATGAGTTTAAACAGGATAAACCTTTATTTTAAATTTAAATTTAATTATTTTTGATTTAAATATAAAATTGCTATGATATTTTATGCAGTTTTATGAATAAAATTTTTTAAATTGAATGACAAAAGGATAGTAAAATAGTACTTGTAAAATAAAGTTATACTAATAAAAAAATCGTTTTGCTTTAAATTTCTATATTATTTGTTGCATGTGCTAAAACATTTGAAAAATAACTTTAAATTTAATTTTCTATAATGTATAAAAATACTATGAAAATAATTAAATTTCAAATTGTATGTCAAAAGAGTAGTATAAATTTTTGAATTTATATTATAAAAATTGTTAATTTTTTTAAACAACTATAAAAATTGAAAAATAGTGTTATACTGTGATTTTTTTCAAAAAATTAAAAATAATAAATTTTTTAGTTTTAATTTATTAGAAAAGTGCAGCAAATAATTTATGTATTTTTAAAATTTTTTATTAAATTTGTATTATATTATGGACTCACCACAAGTGGACACAGGTGTGCAGCAGGGGAATGTACAGCGGCAACAGATCAATATCACAGAGATGCTCGAAACGACTTAGTGCCAAATCAGCCCAACTTTTCGCCGAATGATGTGGCACCGGGGACACTGTGCAGGCGGCCACCAGACGACAGAGTATTAAGACAACAGGTCGTGAACGATTCATGTAGACTTTGTTGAGCAGAAGGAAACAGTTCTCGAGTATTGGAATGGCCATCTCATTGCGGCGCTCATCCAAAAACTGACACGCCTTCGTCAGCTCCTCGTGCTGCAGAAATCGCAGAAAGGCATTTGAGTCCCGTAGTTTTGTCTGCTCGTCGATACGCGTGAGAAACGCCTCAAATGCCTCGCTACGTTCACCAATCAGCTCCGAGGAGAAATTGCCCATAAGCACTTTGTTGGGAAAGGTCAAGTTGCTTAACTCATTGGGATGCTCTCGCTTCAAGCATTGATATAGCTCACGAAAGTCCGTATAGCGACGCTCGATCTTGACGGGTTGTGCATCCATCACGTTGGAATCTCGACGCACCGTCAGCTCGTACACAACATAACGCTTGATCTTTGGATCATCGCCCTCTCGGGGCATTATGTGCGCCATCAGAATCTCAAAACGCAGCTTTGTGCCCTCATCAACGGGATTAAATCTGGCTGGATCTGATATGCGCTCCCAGAGTGCTACAATGCATAAATAATAAATATTTAAATATCTTCTTAAAACTATTTTTTTTAAATAACAAGAAGAAATTTTGTAAAACAGATCTTTGTAGATTTTTCAAAAAAGAAAATAAGTTGAATATATTCAAGTTACTTTTCCCAAAAAAAAAAACATTTTATATCTCGAAAAATAGCTTTTTTTATATTAAATGTTGATTTTCTAAACTATTGTTCTTAAGACAGTCGTATGATATTTTGTCTATGTTCCAGTAAATTTGAGAAGAATGTTTAAAGGAATAAATAAGATTTTGTAACTATCGCTCCTAGTAGTCTAATTTTAAACAAATTTGTTAAGAATGTAAAAAGGAATAAAAGAAACCTTACAACAGCCGAACATGAACATGAAGTTTTTAATACAAAATACAAATTTTTCATACGAATTGTTGATTTTTAAACTATGATTCCTATGACATCAATATATATTAGTTTGTCACAACAATAACTTGACTAACTGTGGGCGTACCTTTCTGTTGCGTCTGATCCATAGCCTGAGGGGGCGGGGGAATGTCCAAGGCGGCAGCTTCGATCGCAGGACTGTCGGAATCATCCGCCGGATTTTCGGCATCCACGTCCACAGATGGCTCATGGGGCAGCAGACGTTTTGCCATCACAGCGTGCACTTTATGGAAAATGAAAGTTGAGCATAAAATTTAATCTTTAGCTGCAGTTTAAAAAAGGCTGAGTTGTTTACTCACTTGTCGTTTGATTGCGAATGAGAAAAGATGAATAAACAATTGACCAACTGTGTGATACACTTCCGTCTTTATGTACTTGTGTGTGTATGTATGTGTGGTACACTCAATAATTGTTTATGTTTCTTATCAGTTGGATTGTATTACGTTCGCGAATATTGAAGTTGAAGTGACTAATCCCCCACAGACCCAAACGAAAGCAATGCAATCAGAAGACGCCTTTGTCTTAACTATAACAAAACTAAACACTGACTACAGCATACCCTACAACAATCATTACCCTATATGCTCAAGTAAAATTACATTTAATTATAAGCTTGATTAAATAAATTATAGTAATTAAATGCTAAAATTTACACATGTAAAAAAATTTAATTATTGTAAATATATAATCTATCTAAGACACACACCCTGCACATACTGTTTTAAAAATGCATAGACTCTGCCTATTTTCCCTTGTGGTGAGTGTAGCAAAACATATGCACGTTATCGATGGCTTTACTGCACTACTCACGAATCACAAGCCTGTTATCGATGCTCAAGTTATTTTGTCGATGTTGTCTATCGCCCATTACTGATATAAATTTAAAAATTTAAAAACGCAAAAAACTCAATAAAAAATTAATAAATTTAATTAAAATTTAAAACTCGAAAATAGACAAAATTAAGGTTAATATTTTATTGAAGGTTTGAAGTACGTCAGCCATCGGTAAGAGAAGTTAGAAAATTTATTTCTAAAAAACAAAATCATAAATTCGAGAAAATTCTAACGTTCTTGCTAAATACAAAAATTGGAAAAAAGGTACAAGAATTAAGAATACCTCTTATCGAACATGTACTTATCTTTTTAAGTTAAAAAAATCAAACCAGATCGAAAATTTTTACTGGAGTGGCAACACTCGGTTGTTGTCACTGCAAAACAAAAACACCCACGATTAAAAAACAAAAAAAAACAAAGTGGGTAAAAATTGTTTAATTGTGTTAAATAAATAATAAATAATGACGCTGCCCGAGTTTTTTGGCTGCACGTTTGTTGCGTTTGGCCCACCGTTTGCACTGTTTGTGTTCACGATTGCAAATGATCCCATTCGCATTATAATACTCATAGCAGCGGCGTTTTTCTGGCTGCTTTCTTTGTTGCTTTCGTCTTTACTTTGGTTTGCGGTTGTCCCGCTTCGCGATGTGCTGGCACTTGGCGTGATTTACTCGGTGATCTTCCAGGAAGCCTTTCGATATATTGTGTACCGCATCTTGCGCAGCACGGAGCAGGGATTGCATGCTATTGCCGAAGATACGCGCGTCACGGAAAACAAACACATTTTGGCCTATGTTTCTGGACTCGGATTTGGCATTATATCGGGCATGTTTGCGCTTGTCAACGTCCTGGCTGATATGGTAGGTGCATTAAATATAACTATAGGAATTACAAAAACATGGATTAGTCTACAAAGCTAAGTAAAGGAAAATTCATGGGTACATTTCTACCAATATTGGTCAGCTGGGTACATTGCATCCAGTGTTGCCAAGCAGCAGAGCTGTCACTGGTACACTTGATACAACGCTTGTACCGTTTGCTACATTTGTACCAAAAAATAAACTGGTTCATTTGGATTCATTGTTGCCCGCATTGTTGCCAACTTATAATGTTCCTTCATTTTTTAATTACAGAGTGGACCCGCCACAATGGGCCTGAAAGGCGGCACGGAACTTTTCTTTATCACCTCTGCTGCTCAGGCGCTTTCCATCATCCTGCTGCACACATTCTGGAGCATTATCTTTTTCAATGCCTTTGATACAAACAACTATCTACATATTGCCTATGTGGTGGGCACACATCTCTTTGTCTCACTGTTGACTTTGCTCAATGCGAACGCACATTACTGGGCCACACTGCTGCCCAACTATATTGTAACAATTCTCACGGGAATTCTTGCGTTCAAGGTCGCTGGAGGCAGCGTCAGAGGCGTCAAGCGTTTTATAACGTGTCAATGAGTAAAAATAGCAATAAGTCGAAAGTATTAAGAATGGAATGTAATTTAACTCTAAATATTTTAAGTCCTCCGACATTAAATCAACTAATAAAATTAAATTAAAAATATGTACTTTTTTTAAGTAAGGGGTCTAAAAATATACGAGATTTCAGATACATTACTTAGACGAGGAATTCCGGAAAATGTTTGTATATAATCTTCAATATTAATTTGAAAAAATTATTCTCAACTATAATGTTTGATTAACATACAAATGTAGAAATGGAAAATAGTTGTTATACTATTTTTTTGTAGAAATCATAGTTGTATTTTAAGTATTTGTTATACAAATTAATTCACTATTATTTTGGATTTACATATGAATGGTAGAAATAAATGGAAAATAATATAAGGACATTTACCATTCTTACAGACTGTAGTCCATTTTGCGGACATTGATGCAATCGGGATGAATAAGAAATTTTAAGATCTACTTTCTTAAATATGAAATCCGTATTTATTTTTAATATCTATTTTGTAAATGAATCTTAACTATTATTTTGGTTTTACAAATGAATGGTAGATATATAATTTTAATTTTAAACCAAGGACATATACTTTTGCTACTGACTGTAGTCCATTTTGCGGACATTGATTCCGTAGTCAGCGAGTGCAGGCTGCAGATCCTCCATGGTCAGTGTGAACTTGCGATCCTTGGCCTTGGAGCCACCCGGTGTGCTGGCGTTCTGCATGTGTGTGCGAGCCTTGGAATGCTGCAGTGCATCGTCAATGATGTCGGACATGAATTTCTGCGTTGCAATCGAAATCAAGCGCACAATGCGCTTATCATCCGAATGAAAACCGCCCATATTCAAATAATGCGAAGTAACTGCAAGTAGTAGTTGACTTATTAGTAAAGTAATTAGTGAGTTTAACTAAATGAATTAATTAGTTACCTGCATCCGGCAGTAAGGGCGTGTAATCCTCCAGCTGTAACATGAAATCGCTGAGATGCGAAGCTGGCGCATTGCGTTCACTGCCAGCAGCGGCGTTGAAGCTGCTGCCGCTGCTTAGGCCGGCAGAGGCAGCGCCACTTGCATTAGCCTGGCCCGAGGAGCCGCCGGCGCTGGGATGATAGATAATGCCAAAGTTGGAGCCGACCATTATAAAAAAAATGTAATTAAACTTTGCAAAACAACTCTTCTCCTAAACTAGAGTTGTATCGAATCGAGTGCTGCCACTTCAGTAAAAATTTCCGATCTGGTTTGATTTTTCTTACCTAAAAAATAAGTACATTTCCGAAAAAATTTATTCTGAATTATTGTACCTTTTTTCAACATTTTTAGATAGAATTTTTAAATATTTTTGCAGAGTTTTTGTTAGATTTTTTTGATTTTTTGACATTTTTGTTTGTTTTTTTTTTGGAATTAAATTTTCTAACTTCTCTTCCCGAGGGCTGACGAACTTCAAACCTTAAATAATATATTTACCTTAATTTTGTCTAGTTTCGAATTTTAAATTTTCACCAAATTATTAAGTATTGAGATTTTTGCAACTTAAAATATTCAATTATTATCAGCGATGAGCGACAACAGGGCTGGCTGATATATCGATTGATGCTGCGATGCTATATTTTTGGGCGATATTTTCATCTGACAATATTAATATCGATACAATTAAGCGATATTTTATCTGCTGTTTTTGCCGTTGCCGCCAGTTTTGTTTCTTCGTGAAAACATGCAGCAAAATTATATTATGACAAAATTGATAACACTACATCCAAGCGCAAAATAGTAAGCATTAGTATAAATACATCAAATTTGGAGTGAAAACACGGCAAATTTATAAATGCGACCAGATATTTATATCATCGATAATATCGAGATTTTTTTTTCAAATTAAATTATATAATTTTAATTAATTTATTTTAAATATTAAGCATCATATCATACTAATAATGTTTAAATAAATTCCAAGACTTACAATGGATATGTAAGAAATAAATAGAATAGAAAACGTATCTACTAAGATAATAATATTCGTTTAATATAATTTCTGTGACTCCCCCATTTTACTGGGTACCGTTATTTTTTGTACATTTAACAGGGCTGTCTATAGATACTTATCAATAAAACGATTTTACTCAACTTTTAAAAAAATTCAAATCTAACACATTTGAAAAATGGGATATTTATTGTTCTTCGTTTTGGTTATCAAATACTTCTTCATATTGCCCTGGTATAGATCCAGTTGGAGAGTTGACGTATTCCAACAGAGTGTTTCGTACATACTCGGCATCCTCCTCCTCACACTGAACCGAGCAGGTCGGAAGGTCGGCGAATGCTGTCTCGGTTACAACCTCTTGGGGAAAATACAAATCCGCGGAAGTTGTACGCATCATGAAATTGTGGAGGGAACAACAGGCGGAGACAATTTTCTGTGCTCTGTCCGGCTTCCACAGCTCGGTGCGTTGCATGGCCATCCACCTGTAGCAGAGAATTCCAAACGTGTACTCCGTAAAGCGGCGAGCTCGTCCAAGACGATAATTGAAAATTCGTTGAGTTGTTGTCACAGCTTCGTCTACGTACGGTGTTATCAGTCGGGTATACAAAGGGAATGCTTCACTCCCGGCCATAAAGTACGGCGTCGGTACTGCATTCAGCGACCTGTCCTCCGGAAACTCCAGCCGATCCATTAATATAGCTTCCCCGAGCTTTGTATTCGAGAAAGCATTTATGTCTCCCTCGCTTCCGTACTCACCTACGTCAATGTATGTGAACCGATAGGAAGCGTCGCATACCGCCAAAAGTACAATCGAGTTGAAACCCTAAAATTAGAGGCAAAAAGTTATTGTCAGGCACTGTAGCAGTTATAATTTTAACAATCAATGTTCAAATAAAAAAATGTTAATTTGATAAAAAAAAATAATTTAAATTCTTTTATATCTAAACATAACAAATTGAATATAACAATAAAATTTCAATTTTTATTTTAAAATTAAAGCCAAAAAAGGTATTCTAAATAAAAATTTAAACTTTATTGTTATTTCACAAAATTAAAATAAAAGTTATTTTTATATTTTTATAATTCGAGCTATTCCAATTTTTATTCAATCAAAGCCTTAATGTAAATAATTTATCCTATAAGCCTTTTACAAAAGGTATTATTATATGAATTGAAATATATAATTGAATTGAATGAAAATATACAAATTTTAGCTGAAAGCAAGTTTAATAAAGCTCTAATTCTGTAATTTTTAAATAAAAATTGAAAATGTATTATTTTTTTAAAATAAAATCCAAATTTAATAATTTCGCATCTTAAATATTTATCACACAAGCTTTTATCATAAATATATAATGGTTGGGTTTGTGCTACCTGCAGAAAACTATATTTAGAAAAAGGAATGAAAATGTTAAGCAAATTTTTTAATTTATGAAATAATTATGCACTTACTTTGTAATTGAAGAACGCTTTGTGACTATTGGGTGGATCTTTTATAGGAACATGTCTGCCATCAATGGCTCCAATGCAGTTTGGCAAGTCACATTCTGCCTCAAATTCTGCGGCCCACTTTAACATATTTTGTTTGGTCCATCTTGGAAATTCGCCGGACAGTGCGGAGCAAATAGCATTACACACCAGGTCAACAGTCTTGCCCATATGTTGTTTGCTTATACCATATGATGAGGCAATGTGTTGTTGCAGAGTTCCGGAGGCAAGCATTCTAATTAAAAGAAAAAGAAACGATTTAAAATGTATTTTGATAAATTGTAGTACCTATAAAAATAAACTCACTCAATGACAGTCGCTAATTTGGCTTTAAGTGGTATCGCATCCGGACGCATGTTTCTTTTCGGGATCATGAAGGGTTCCACCAAACTGAAGAGATAATTAAAGTTGGCAGCAGTCATGTGAAAGTTTTCAAAAAACTCGCTTGGAGTTTTTGTCATATTTTCAAACTGCCAAATATTCACAGGTTAGTAAATTGTATAGTTGTAAATTATGTAAAATAATTACATAAAATTAAAATGAAATTGTATTTGATAATTAAGTGCACTATGCAGCCTGCATTAACAATATTCTGATACCTTTGTTAGTTTAGTATTTAAAAATGGATAAATGTGGATCCACTGTAGATGAATACTTACGGCGCTTACAAATCGTCCCTGGTTGCGTTTTTCACACGAATATGGTCTTTGCACTCGTTTGCGTTTCTTTGCATCTTTCTCTTCCTTTTCCTCTTCACTCTGCTTTCTTTTTAAACTTTCCTCCATTTTCACTTTGTTATTTTTTTTTAAATAAATATGAAGTTCTTTAATTTTGTTTGTAAACAACACATAGCTAACGCAATAGGGATGTGAATAAAAATTATTTTCTTATCGATATAATTATTTGTGCGATATAGAGCGGTTTTTAGCCTGGCTATAGTATCGATATTGTTGTACGATATTTTTATTTGTCCGCCACACTTCGTCTGGGTCAATCATGTTTGAAAGTAAGTATTATCAAAACATATAACCCTGGCTAGATTCTAATATCGATACAATTCGCTTGTTCAATTAACGATACACAGCTTGCTTCCTTATCATTAAAACAATTGGCTTACTTATAAAATTTAATTTATTCAACGTGTAGTTTTATAAACATTTTTATTAAAAAACATAAGACATTCACAGTTACAATTTTGTTCCTCTTTAAGATTTGCCAAGGTCAAACTTTAATTACTTATTTTTTTTTGTTTTAGGTGACTTTTGGGATGACTTTAAAATAGATCTGAGTATTAAAATCAGGATAATGAATGTAAAAGTACCGACAAATGCCAAGGGCAGTATGCCATAGCTATTGATGTATTCCAAAATCTGTTTCACAGATATTTCATCCATTAAACCGGAGAGTGGAGGCACAATTTCCGGATGCGTATTCTTTGAATAACCGCCCTCGGCAAAGTCTATAAATGATGTTACAGTATAATCCTTTACGGTGTAACGATATAGTTTGCCTTGACGCAGTAAGATAAAGGCAGGAGTCTCCTGTACGTGAAAACGCTTTGCCGTAGAGACTCCGGCTGCTAATGCATTGACTCTCGCCACGTTTATTTTGCGTTTCAGTTTGCCGGCAACGGATTCCCAGACGGCAAAAAGACGCTGACAGAGCACACATTCGGCGGAATTGAAGAAAATGAACCAATCTCCGGTTGTGGCTCCCGTGGATGCCTGTGTCAAATGCTCGAAGTTATCATCGGACAGCTCCTTCACTGCCGGCTCTCGGTTGTCACTAAAAAAGTGAAGAATTTCCTCCGCATTGAGATCTCCGTGATAGAGTATTGGAATTCCGCGTCGGAAATACAACAATGCTGGCTCTCGACTCGGATCGTAAATATGTATTAAATTGCTATCGTATGCCTGCACAACGGAGACACCCAGCGTCTGTTTAAGCTCCTCCTGGACATTGGCAAGAATCTCTTCATATTCCACGCACTCGGCACAGTTTCCTAGTTTTGTAAACAATGCAACCACGTCACCTTCGCCGGTTAACATGTGTATCAGGTCCGAATCGTCCACGCGTTCCACGTTGGAGCTGCGGACCGCAATTATCCCCATTAAAAGGGTTAACAGAATCTTATAAATATACATTTTAAGCCAATAAAAGATAAAATGCACTTGTTGCCGACGTTGCGAAGTAAATAAAATATGCTAGCGATGGAATTCGAGTCACGATAGCTACTATCGATACTTTAGAATTGAACTTGTGCATTAATTTGATATTTATTTAAACGATATTTTAAATTTGAACTCAAGTTTTGATAGTTATTCATTTAAACGATATCGATATAAAAGCAACATAAATTTATTAGCAGATAGTTATTATTATAAAAACTGTATTTATAATTTATATATAACATGCAAGTTATAAAAAATAGGTAAAATAATTGTGGAATAATTAATCACAGTGTGATCGGCAAATTTGCGTTACAGTCGGTCATAGAAACGACGGAATTGCTCATCTCTAAGTAAGCGTTATAATTACAATTGCTGGCAATATTTGTAAAATTAAGGTAGTTGAAACCACAGTAAGCACTGTAGATATCGCTTAAATGAAAGCAAATTAATATAGGTAAAAGTATATGTTTGATCACATAATGAATGATTTGTCCTTCCATTCTATTTAGAAGTCCTTCGTTTCTGGTCAGCAAATCGCAGGATGCGAGTCAGTGTGGACATAGTGCAGGTAATTTGCTTGTGTCCCTCATCGTAAGTCTCAAAATCAACGGCCACGCGCTGAGCGACGAATGTTAGGAGCATGAGGAGATCGAGACTTTTAGCACTCTTCGACAGCTCTTCGCAAAGACTCTTGATGAACCAGCTGCCCCGCTCGGAGTCGCTCCAGGAGCAGTATTCGGGTATGCTGCTGAAGGCAACCAAGAAGTCAGCATAGAGGGGTATTTTATAGTTACTGGCCGAGTCGCCGTCCGTTTGTGTTTCTCCCTTGTGTTGCAAGCGGAATCCAGGATCTCGAAGTAGTTTCGCTTGAGTGGCCTGCAAGATTGTTGATAAAAAATTTATATATATCGATAGATATTTTTCACGATAATATATTTTGAAGCTATATTTTCTATGCTACATCGACATCGATTTTTTAGACAGCATTTATTAGGGCTAAAAAGTAAATATTCATTTAATTTAAATTAAATAAATCTGTATGCGTACGCGTACTTGTTGAAAATATTAAAAATCGATTGATCTTCAGCTCTATTGGAAGAGATATAGAAATGTGATATTGTTGCAAAATAGAATCGAAATATTAGCGAAAAAAATATTTATTAAAATCGATATATTAACGATGTTCAATTTTGAAAAATATGAGAACCCCTACTTACCTGGACGAAAAATATTTTGGGCTTCCCCGCCAGCGTGGGGCATTTGTCCGGTGTAAAGGCGCTCCAGATGTCATCAACTTTGTAGCACTTGTCCTTGGCCCACACCATATCGCTTTCGCCTTGCGTGAGTATCGCCACCAGGATGCAATCGTGATCCGTGTGATCCTTTCCGGCGGCCTTCGCGATCTTTTTTCTCACTTCCTCGTAGGACAGGTCTTTGTACGGTTTTACTTCAAAATCCAATTGATCAAGAACCTTTTTTAAGTTTTCGTAATCCACATTTGCTTCTGACCTTGGCTCCAATTTGTCAAAGCTCTCATGACTGAAGATCAGGGCCGATCCGCGGTACTTGTGGCTCATTTTGTACTCCGGATCATCGCGACGAGTAACCATGCGGGCAACAATTTCCCGATTTCCTTTGGCATCGCATTTCCGCGGAATGCCGAAACAGTTGCCATCAGTTAATGATAAACCCCTCACCTCATCCGCCAATTTTTTACTTTTTTCCTCGGCCATTGTTCGATTTATTTAGATAAAATTCACAATTTGCTATGATTCAGATGAAGTTATAAATATTATTATTTTTTAGCAACATTTCTCAGACGCGGCGATCTAACGACTGCGTCGACTGTGCGTCATGGTGAAATGATAAGATGGCAGCGTTGCCACCTCGATATTTTCGCGCGCTTATAAATTTGTTAGTTATCGATGGGATGTGATGGCAATGTAGTCTACATTGCGATACTCTATCATTTTTATTCAAGAAATTATTTGTAACAAATATAAAATAAATTTTGTGTTTCCATTTCTATTAAAAAGGCTAACATTCACTTTTATTTTAAGAATTAAAAATATGAATTACATAGCAAGTTTTATTTTTTAATTGAAATTCTTTAAAATTCCATATCTATTAAAAAAGCTAATTGTAACTTTTATTTTAAGAATTAAAAATATGAATTACATAACAAGTTTTATTTTTTATTGAAATTCTTTAAAAAAATATTAAAATAAAATTAATTCAATGATGGGACGGCGTTTGATGTTGTAGAGGCATGAAGTTTATTTTCTTGGCCGTATCATCATAACGGCTTTCTTCAGGGAGTGACTCCATCCCCGAAAATGATACCAATTGATTCCTTTACCATATGTATTGTCACCATATTTTCCTGTCAAGTCACTGAAAAGATACCAGTGTATAAAAAAATAAATAAAAATAAATTGAATTCCATCATACCTGTCGTGACAATGATTGAACCACCAGGCGCCAGTGCGAGTTTCGGCGCAGTTAACCCCATCCCAACGATCGTTATCCCGATCGAATGTAGAAAATTGCATACCATGGTGAATTCGCAATGAATCACCAGCAGTTCCATTGGCTTTGCCCAGAGTGTGTAGGACATATTTGTCTTCCTCATTGCCGATTGCAAATCTTTCGTAAAACTCGTATCCTTCGTCTCCTTCGGAATCTTCGAGGACTACAAGCAATTCCTGACTTGCTTCTGCAGTTAGTGCATGTATTTTATCTAATCCCAAAAAGAACTCTCCATCCAGTTCTCCGAATCCGTTTTTATAAGCATTCCAGTTTCTATAAAAGTCCTCACTTCCATCTAATCGCCTTAAGATGATTGTCCAACCTCCACCGCGAGTCTCTGCATCGCATACTACTCTAAAGGGATGTTCGCTGTATCTGGGAATGAGTATATGATAGATCCCATCAGTTTTGGAACTGGCAGTTGCTTCGGTACAATCACGTCGGTAAGCCATGGACCGAAGCGCAATGGTCTCATTGTCCTTGGTAATCGAATCAGAACCGGAAACTATTTGTATTATATAAGAATTTATTGATAATACTATGCAAATTATTTTAAACAACATTTTTACGGCTGTAACTAGCTGAAAACTAAATGAAGATTAAACTGAGAGACTTCTTTTATACCCTTAGCTCATTAAAAATAAGAAAGAAGGGTGTAATGAGTTTGTGCAATTGTGTGCAACAGTCAGAAGAAGTATCGTAGTTCCGATGTGCCCAAAAATTTAACATGATCGTATAATAAACTTGAAAGTCATTTATTTAAAATGGGAGGAATGTTGGATTAACATTATATAAACTTGGTTTTAAATTTACAGAATGAGTACAGGGTCTGTCACGGTCGGTTATACTCGACTATAGCTTCTCCCAACCATATTGAATTGGTCATACTCGAGAGTATAACGCATTATGTAACAAACATGTTAAATATACCGACATGACGCGTTACGTCAATAATACTGTAATTTTGTTAGTTTCAAGAAAAGTAAAGCTTTTAAAATTTGAATGTGGCATTCTCCGGGTTTGATTACAAATTCAAGCTTACCTCTGAAGAACTTCTAAAAAAAATGGTTAACTATTTTTCATTTTTTTTATAACGTTTTGAAAATAAACAAAAATGTTAAAAAAAAAACTTTAGTTTGCTATGTATTTTGTAGTGGGCAAGTTTACATTGTCCAGATTTGTGAAAAAAAAATTGAATAGGAATTCTCGAACACTGAAGAAGCATTAATAACAAAACTTGTAAATTAAAATATTTCAAGAAACTTTATTGAAAAACATATTCCAAAAGTAGCAAAATCCCTACAAGTTAAAGACCGAACAAATATATATTTAATTCCCTTGAAATGGCAAACTTGATAATAAAAAAACAAAAATAAAATTATTGTATGTAACTAAGAATGTGTTTCAATAAAGTAATGATGCAGTTTAATATCAAGGACCTAAAATAAGATGCGGAACAAGTAACTGAAGTCCTTTAAGTCCTTGATCTAACGTGAAGGCAAATAATAAAAAAATAATAATAATATAGAAGGAAAGCGATGATTCATTTGTTTTTAATTACAAAGTTTTTGACGTAACGCGTAACGAAATTGATCTCAGTACAAATAACAAAAAAGTTACACAAATATTATATAGTACAGGAAGCTACAGTAAAGTGAAACCTACTGTGTGAGACCCGGTACTAATAAGTATAAAGTTTTTGAAAAATTAAATAAAAATTTGATAAATAGATCGTTTAAAAGCTCAAATTATGAATTGTTTCTTTCTAATTCGTTAAAACCGAACGCTTTCTGTATGCTTGTAAACATTGGTTTAGTTCCAAGCTAAGCATATAAGATATGTGCTATAACTTTATGACAGTTTTATAGCGTTAAAAAGCCAAGTGTTGTCACGAAACTTGGTGTCGTAAAGAAAATGTGGTGAAAACCAAAACAATTAGCCATAAAAGCTGTGCTAAAAGTGGTATATGTATAGCAACTGCATCTAAAAAGTGTTATAATTAGAAAAGCTTTAAGGGGTTGTTGTAAAAGCTATACATGCTTTTCGAATTTTCGACCCCGCTGCGATTTTAGTTGCCGCAACAAGTGCTCTGAATTACCCCTTGCTTAGCAACATGTTGGTAGCAAAAAGCAGAGAGCGCGCCATTTAAAATTTACTGCAGCTGATAAGAAATTTGTTTGCGGTGAATTGGATATTATAACTTTAGCCTAATTATTTGGTTTTTGTTTGCGTTATGGAAATTTTTAAATTAATTGCAGACTTGGCAACATTCTTATCAATTTGATTGTTTGACATTTGTAGATAGGTTTGCTGCAATTATTTATATATAGTACTTATTATTTTGATAGTATAATATTTGTTAATAAGTAATTTGCGAATTTTTACATTAATGAAGAATATGACGACATTCTTATCAATTTGCTAGTTTGACTCTTGTTGATAAGCGCATAGTGTGTGTTGCTGGCAACATTTGACATCGTCAGAATGTTGCGCTACACATGCGCATTAGCCGGCAACAAATTGAAAGAAAGCCGACCGCTCAGTTCGGCAAGCGAAGATAAATCGAATGAAAAAAAATCAAATTCAGTGATAAAGTGAAATTCGTGCGCGTTGGTTGGTTTACACTTCGTGTAAGCTCCAAGCTCAGATTCCGATTCCGGCTCCGGCTCCGGCTCTCGCGACACTCACAAACGCTCTCACTCCTTCGCACTCTCGCTCTCTTTCTCTCAGACTCTCGCTCTCTCGTTCGCTCTCAGTAAGCGCGTCGTGTCGTGTCGTCACATTTGCCTGCCGATCGGCGTCTTCTCAAAACAACAACAACAATAAATACAACAACTAAGCGAAAGAAATAATAAATACAATTTGCGTGTTTGCGAATTTGCGAATTTGTAAAATTAATAAATTAAAATTTAATATATAACTATAACATATAAAAATATATATAAATCTAAATACATATTTTATATAAAATAAAAATATTATTCATTAAGTTGACCTAAACAGTGAATGCAATGCGGCTAATTGGATTTATTCTAAGTTTGGCTGCCTTAACAGGTGAGTGATTTTTTGGTAATACAGTAAACACGCGATAATGTAAACCTTAAAAAAAAGAATACAAATTTTTTTTTATAAATATGCCAAACTCATAAGTGTTGTTTCACCATAAATTATATATAATGTTTAGGATTAAAGCTAAGCAGCTTGAAATTAAAAAAAAAAATTAAAATTCCCAAAAAAAAAAATTTCTGTTATTACGCAATTTTGGGTGTCTGCGTTAGACTTAGGCCACAAAATTATCAGTCAAAATTATTTATATATTAAATAACTAAAATTATTTCACTTTTTTTTTTTGGATTTAATAATCAGTTAAGAATTACAGTGGAAATATAAAAATACCAAATGCTTACTTTTTTGAAAGGTAAATGTGTACATTTTTTATATTGTCAGAACACTTTCTTGACTAACTGCATTTATTATTGTCAACTGTTTTGTTTTTGTACTTAGTTCTTGTTTTTGCCACTATGTTACGTATATTCATCAATATGTTTTGTGCTGTGCTTCGTTTGGCTAATATAAAATCGATGGCACATTGTTGCATCTTTTGTTACCGTTTTTTTCCGGGCGAAATCAATGAATCGAGCTAAGTATTTAATTTTAAGCCTTGAATCATCTGGGAAACAAGTTATGCCCAGGAAATAGTACTGGAACCGTTAACTAAAACTTACTGTTTCATTTTTAGTACTGGAATCGCAGCCGATTTTAATGCTAAGGATGGAAAATTTAAAATCTCAAGTTTTCACTTTTATTCAACTCCTCATATAGCAATTAGTGTAAAACAACACTTAAAAGTTGATTCTGAGACATTTAATTTTCTTGTAAAAAATCATGTCAAATTGGACAAAAATTTGGACTTGTAAAGTAGCTAGGTCAATAGTTTGACAAACTTCAAACTTTCATAACTTTAACAAAACTCGACAGATTTTCAAGCGGAATGCCATTTTGTTCATGGTTTGGCATTTTTAATAATTCTGCATTCAAATTTTATTTAATTCGTTCAAAAAAATAATTCCCTTCTAGCTCTAGGTATTGATTTCGATGCTAAGGGTCCCCCCTTTGGAATTTTGAAAATAAAAAATTTGAAAAATTGAAAATTGTAAATCTCAGAGCATTTGAATATGTTTCACTATTTATTTTTTGTACCTGTACGTTCCTGTACTGATACCGAAATATTAGTTTCTGAACAAAACGAAATTAGAACCAATATTTTTTTCGGCTTATTTCCCTCTTCACGCCATTTTTTCGGACACTTTTTCAACACATTGCAACACTGGGCGCAAACAGAGTCACTTCAATCTGCATGTTCCACATTTATGTGGTGCACTGCGTTTTAATTTTTTGCTTTTCCTTCTCTCTTTTTCTCCCTCACCACTTTATCCAAGACAGCCCAGTTTATATTTAATTTAAACAATTGAGTTTCTTTGGTGGGTATAACTATTTCTTTGTAGGCTTGGCAACTCACAATTGATTAACATTTAATACACAAGGATCAATGAAAAACATAAATTTTTTGATGAAATTAAATAATATTAGCAAGTTTTTATATGATTGTGGGAGCATATGATAAGAAATTTCTAACTATCATAAATAATTATTGCTAAAAAGATTACGAAAATATTATAAGTTAATTTTTAAAGTTAGAAGATTAGATGTTACTTTAAAATGTTTTTGAGTTTTTTTATTCTAAAAAAAACTTAATGTATTATCGCTGTATTTTCTTAAACTTCTTGCACTACATTTGTTTTAAATAAATTGCAGTTGATTAATTTTGTATGTGAGGGTATCTGGAATTGGTGAGGTGCTTTTTTTCGTTCGGCTTTCTTTAGAATTGAGTTTGTTGTGTCGCTTGTGGCATCCTTCGCTTTATTTTTTTTTGACTTGGCTTGCCCCATTTGCGGTTTTGTTTAATTACGCATATCACTGTGCCGCAGCCAAGCTGCCCCCATGTTGCATGCTCCCCTCACACTCCCGCACTTACTGGCCCAGTTTGTGGTCTTCTCTAACTGACAAGTCCCAAGTTGCAGTTGCAGTTGCAGTTCTACAGTTCTGCAGTTCTAGAGTCTTGTCAACAACAGCGTCGTCCACTTCCGGTTCAACTTGTCTGCGGTTGCACGGGCTTTTCGCCTTGCTAGGATTGTCAAGTGGACAGTAGTGGACAGGACAGTGGGACAACTTAACAACAGGAAGGGGAAAGGGAAATTGAAGGGGAAGGCATTGAGTAAGCTTCTAAACCAAACGCCTTGTTAATTGCTTGGCTTTTGTGGCCGCACTTGGCATTGGATTGTGTCCATTATATCGCTCTACAACACTTCAATTCTCTCTCTCTCTCTCTCTCTCTCTCTCCCTTTAACATTCACTCTTAGAGATGTGTATTGCTAAGGTAAGACATCATCATTGTATCGATATTTATGATATGAACTTTTTTATTACTATTATATTATTATTTGTACAATGCATCGATTTTTAAAACGATATATCAAGAAATATTCCCATATTTCTAAGTCCCAAATAAATTTAGCCAAAGTAAGCACATCTTTATCCTATTTTTAAAGATCTTCAATATTAAACGATCCTATTTCGGAAACCATCTTTAAAACCACCTTCTAGCTAGCTACAAAATAAAGTTTTGTTAGTTTTTTTAAAGACTAATATTTATCCCGTTTTTCTTTCAATTATTTTTTTTATGTAATTGCATTTGTATTTTCCTTTACAAATATATTTATTTTTTGTCAAAATTTATATATATTTTTTTATATAAGTAATTTTTAAGACTTTTTACTGTCGGGTCTTTCGCTTTTGGCTATACTTTTCGGAAGTAAATATCTTTCAACAATTTTTATTTAATTTTGGCAAAACTTTGCGAAATAAATTTACCTATAGTTGGTGAATTTAAGTCCAATATAGTAAAAAGCTATAGTTTGTTAATATTTAACCTAAAAGCAACTTGGAAAAATATGTTTTATTAAAAGCTGTAGAATTTTAAGTGCAAACCGAAACAGGTCATAATGTATTTTTATATGTTACTGATTAATAGCGATATGATATTCTATATAATATTTTGACCAATGTTGGCATCGACATTTCTTTGCCTATACCCATCCCTAACAACTGTCCTCTCTTTCTCCCTCTCTCTCTCTCTCTCTCTCTCTCTCTCTGTCTGCATTAAGACACTTTAGCAGAAATCTTCTCCAGCTCCAATTTCCGCATGCATTTAACATATTTGTGCCGTAAATCGCTGAAATTAGATTCTAGAATAGACTAGAATAAATTATGAATACGGTTTGCTGGCTGCGAGCTAATGAACCAAAGTGCAAAACAGCCAACACTCGACACACACTTTGTGCGAAACAGCTGGTCCCATTACTTTTGTCCAGCACTGTATTTGTGTCGGCTTCTCTGTGTCGCTGCCTCTAATTGAGGGAAAGGTCAGCATCGCATCGATTTAACTAAAGAGAGCATCGTCGAGGGCTCACATAATAAAAACAAAACGTAACAGAGAATAAGGTAGTTAGAGAAGAGTGCGACTAGCAAACACCCTGTAAACAAACAATTCAAATAATGTCAAATAAAGTTAATGATAAAAAATATGTCAATTAACTTAAAACTAAGAGCTGAAAAGGAGACAAATTCTTCAACTAATATACTCTTTAAGTTGAGATAACAGGGTATTTATTGCAAGCAACAAATGTTGGGTTAAAACCATTGATTGGGTTTAGTAATTGTTAAGTAGGTATATAAACTTTTACTGCCTACTTACATGCCCTAAAGACTCATTTACAGGGTATTCTTTAGAGACAAGTGTTGCTAAGATGCAGTATATTAGCAGTTAGACGAATGTGTGAGAATTTATTTTTTTTTTTTTTTAGTATTTTGTAATATTTTGAGTATATTTTATAGAACTAATTACAGGGTATTCTTTACATAAAACATTTGTTATTTGAATTGTTCTGAATAAGTCGGCACAGTAATAATAAACCCCACATATTTAATTACAGGGTATTCAATAAAAATAATACAAAGTGAGTTGAAGCGTCCGTATTTTCCTAAACGTAGTAACGCATAACTGTAAACGTTTTTTTCAACTAAGATACCCCAATTGTAGGGTATTTATTTCAAGAAGTAAACAGAAAGAATTTTTTTATTTTAAAATTCTAGTTTGAAATTCCTGAGTGTATATTTTGAGTGTTATTTTTTATTAAATGAATTATTTTTAATTTAGAGCATAGTCGGATTAAACAGAAATGATTTAATATTAAGCGTAAGACATTTGTTTTAAATACCTAATTTTTATAGGAACCCTGAAGAACAAATTATCTGCGGAAAGTCAAATTTGTAAATCTAACTTTAACCAAGAATTTCGCACTGGGCTTCAGCAAATTTGAGACTTGCAAACTTTTTGGGATTGATTTTAAGCGGAAACCTCTGATTTTTTTCAGTGTAGTCAGTTGATTTAGGGGCGTTTCGTAGGGTCCAAGGCGTAGGCGTGAATTCACTGATGCCTACGCATAGTTTGACTCGGTCAGTTGCCCATTGCCCCCTTTAAATTTAAATTGAGTTGGACTCGCGCTACGCATCACTTGACCCCCTGCACTGCTTCACCCCCCGTTTCTCCAGTGTTGCCCTCCATTTTTTGTTGTTGCATTGCATGATAAATTGCCACTTGACTTTGCATATTTTGCGCTGTGAAACTGCGTTGCAAGTGCAGCTGCCCCCAAAGTCCCTAAGTCCCTTGTTTATTGTTGTCCAACTTTTGGCCCGACGCCTGAACTTTGACTTTTTCTTTGGCTTCAGAGAATACATACATACATACATACATACATCTACATGTATAAGAGCAGTTCACCTTGACATCTTTTAAGTTTCTCAGGCAACCAAAAGTAAAACCACCAAACAGCATTGAAGTTCTCCTCCTCTTGCCACTTGCCACTTGCCTCGAGTGTTTCGTTGTGTGTGTTTGTGTCTGGCATATATAACTGACATATCCAAAAGTGTCCTGTCATCCAACCAGCTGCCCCTTTCTCTCTTCTCTCTCCTCTCTCCTCTCTCCCAGCATCCTTGTGTGCATGTCAACACCGCGCCAGCTATTTTTATACCTCTTATTAAAAAACTAAGTAAAAGGGTATATTATTTAGCTAAAATGTATGTAACAGGATGAAGGTGACATATTTGATCCTATAAAGTATACATATTCTTAATCAGCATCAATATACGAGACGATTTGGACATGCCTGTCTGTCCTTCTGTTGATCTTAGAGATAATAAGAGCTAGAACAACCAAATTTGGTACACAGACTTATATAATTATTACAACTTTATTATCGTTTTTCTTTTTAATTTTAAGTTATACTTTAATAAATATTTATATTTTTTTGATACATTATTATTCTACTTTTATTAAAAAGCTACAAGCTAATTTAAGAATTTTTAATGTCATAGCCGGATTTTTAACAAGACAGGTATTTAAGAGATTTTTTAACGTGACAGTGTAAAAATCGAAACCAGTCATTTTACAAAATGAAATTTCCGAATAATATGGAAAATATAATAAATAAGAAGCCCCCGTTCAGTGCTAGTTTTCAATTATTGCCTTCAGCTCTACAGCTACAGTTTTTAAAATGATACGTTTTTCATGATAATTAACATTATCTATTTTGATTATTTAACATTGTACTTAATCACAACAAAATTGGTCAAATTGAAGGGAAGTAATGTCCATTTAAAGTCTCTAAATAATGTAAGCGCCTTTAAGTATGCAACGGGTATGCTTTAGTCGGGGTCAAGACTATAGTCTCTGACGCTGGTTTTTTGTTCTTTCATTTATGCATACATGGTGTTGGCTTCTCTTCTCTTCTCCCTCTCTCTCTTTCTCTGTCTCTCTGCCCTTTTCTTTTTTTTCTCTTTTTTTTTATGTCGCTTTTTATTAATATTTTTTTTAAATCCGACAGCCACTCGCCGTTGAGTGGCTGTCAGGTGTCAGGCCGCGCATTTGTGTGAGTTTGTTTGTGAAAATGACACTATATATAGCTCTATAGCTGTACGAAACGGTATCGGGAATGGGAATGAAGTGGGAACTGTTTCTGCGGCTGTCGAGGTCGAGATACTTGTCTCGGTTACGCTCTTTCACAGATAAAATTGAAATCATAGTGAAAAGCATTCCAACGCACCAGCTGAATTGGCTTTATAGTTGCTAAAGAATATAGAAATCTTTATAAGTCAAACTTCAGCATTTTAGGTCAGTTATTTGCTGAATTACTGCCCTGGACTTTTATTAATAAAGTTTTCCAAAATACTTTTAAGCCTAGTTTTAATGAGTCAAAATTATACTTAAATTTCAATTTAATTTATATTAATATGTCAATTTACATATAAAACAAATATCATTGCTCCTCGTTTACTAGTTTTTTTGACAAAAATATAGTAATAGTGAATGTTTTTACATTTGTAAATTATGATTCAAGCTTCAATCTTATACTTTTATATATACTTATACCACCAGAAAACTATTCTGAAAGCAATTGGTAAACATAAAATGATTAAAATGAATATTACATTCAGATGTCAATATATAAGAACGTGTATTTCGAGATCCACCTTTTGAATTTTCCAAAATTGCCTTTTTTTTTTAATAAGGTCAATTTGAAATATTGTAATCAATCCCTTAACATTTATCTTCAATCAATTCAAACTCTTTAAATTCTAGCATTGTATTTCATTTTTTATCTTTATTATAATTCATACGATTTTCTACTAATTGAAATGAATTCCAAGCTTTTTATTCACACATAGTGCTTCAGTTCCAATTCCGATTTTAGTTAACTATACAGATTGACAAATTTAGTGTCATGTTGCAGTTGCATACACACACACACACACATACACACACACACACACACTCTTTGACAATCTAACAAATTGTTTCTACAATTGACACTCGCATAATGTGTCAAGCGTTACGGTATTGTTCACCCCGTCACCTCTCCCTTTCTCTTTCTCTTTATCTTTGTCCCTCTCACACTTTTCTGTTGCTGTCCCCTTTGTACGATTTAACTATTCAACTATCCAGGGTCTAAAAATCATTGCACTTGTCACAGTCGAAACTATGTGGGAAATGTGAAAGAGCAAGTGGAAAACGACATTGTCAAGCTTCAATTTAGATTGTGTGCTTTAAACATTGTTTTTAATTTAATAAATTGCTCATTAATTAAATGACTAACTGCTTGAAATACCCCGCATTCTTATGCCTAAATGGGTGTGTTTACTTACTGGAAATGGGAGTAGGACAAGCTTCAAATAAGCTAGCTAAAAGTAAGTCGTTAGAAAGAGGAGCATAATTAATTGGGCTTTGAGCTTTTGAAGAGCTTTAATGCACTTTAAAAGGCTTTGTTTTTCCTTATCACTTAAATTAAATAAAATAGATATGATGAGACAAACATAAATGGAGCTTTCAGCATTAAAATAGCTTTGATGAGCTTTCCATATGTTATAATGGGATTTCTAAAGCTGATCTATCTCTATTCTAATTTAACCTACCTAATTTAACTGTACTTTGTTCGGACAAAACGTTAGTGATTAAAGCTGTCAGCTTTTCTGTGCTTAAATAAAGCTTTAATGTGCTTTCTATGGATGATATTTATTCAGTTAAATTAAATAATAGAAATAAAATAAATATTATTATAATGATTAGAGTTTTTTTAAATGGAGCTTTAATGTGCTTTCAAAAGCTTAATAATCTTTAGAGAGCAACTCTCAGTCGAGCTAATCTTCAATCAATATCTCCATTATAATAATTTATAAATAGCATATGCATATAAAGGGTGCGCTCTGATGTTTCAATTTATAACCAGCTGAGTAACTGTATCTCAAGCTGTATGCATTTATCAATTTATCAATTAACCTCTGACCTCAGTGTCCAAGTGAACAATAGAACAAAGAACATTAAGAATACGAGTCAAAGTCAGTCAAGCGTCACTTTTTTTATTCAGATTGTGAAAGAATAGTTTACAGTTGAACACAATGATTAAACCAAAGGAAGTAGGGAGGCGTGGCATAAGTGTTATAATTCAATTAAGAGTTAAATAAATAACCCAACAACAGTGTAAAGAGCATAAAACATATGCCAATTTATCAGGCGCATTTAATTGATGTTTATGTAATGCCATTAAATCGAATTGTTCGATCACCGATTGTCGCATATAAAAAGCATTGGCAAAAAATTGTTAACAATAATCGATTTGCATGTGTTTTCAATCAAAAAATAAACAATGTGAACAGCAATAACAACAAAGAGCAAAGCAGAGCAACGCATAAAAGAATGTGCAATTTAATTTGTGTATGTTTTATACCCTGTAAGCATAGCAAGTTGAGAAAAGTTGGGTAGCATGAGCTAAGGAAAACTGTATTAGTTATATTGCGCTTAAATCATGAATATATATATATTTTTTTTTTTTTAATTTATTTCACGTGTGTACTGTTACGCTTGTTCTCTAGACATTAAATTTTATAAAACTAAATTTTACAGACATTTTAAATGATTGGCTATTTATTTTTGGTAGATACAAAATTAATGGTTTATTTTCACTATCGTAAAAATTTCATAATAATCGAATAATAAATAAATAGGTTAAAAATGTTAGAATGACATATTTAACTCAATAAAAGTAGTTTTACTATAATATTGTATGCATCATTCTGAATGAACCCATCTTCGGCAAAATTTATTTAAAATAATAAAGTGTATCTTTCTCCATTGAAATTCTATAAACTAAATTATGAAAAACTCTAAAATGTGTTGCTTAGAAATTTGATATGCATCACTCTTAATAATCCTTTTAACTGTTCTAAAAATATCATAACAATCAAATAAAAATACAAAAGTTGTGCCCCCTCGGCCGAGCACTCCCAACTTTATTCACCGCATGAAAAATATTATATTTATATGATTTTTCTTGCTTGAATTGTCATATTTTGTGTGTATTTTTGCTTTTTGCTTGACGAGCCTAGGATTCATTCATTATTTGTGCTTATAAATATTGAAAATTGTTTGGCAAAAGAGAAGAAATTGTTGTCAAAATGTGCATTCAATCAGTTACTAATTATATTTGCATAACAACATTTTTTCATTCTATTGATTTATTATTTTATTAACGCAAATGGAGACTCATCAAAAAAATATAAATAATTTTTTCTGTCAATTTATTTATATAAATTTTACTGATTTATTCTCATAAATTTGCAGCTGAAGAAGTAGAAATGGCTGTAAATAGATTTATATTTTTTCCATTTTTATAAGTTGATGAAGTTTGTTTCTAATTTAAATTCATATTGCAATTTATTTTATTTCTTTATTATTTTAAAAATATTTTATAAATTGTGGCAATTCAATAGTATGTAGAAATTTAATCTTAAAACATTCAGAAAATGTAAAAAAAGATTTAACTAAAATAAATATTATTTTTGCGTTGAAAATTAAAATTATAATTTATTATAATAAATTATTTAAAACCAATTAAAACAGCATAAAAAACATTTTTTATTTGCATTGTTTTGTTGTGTAATGAAATGAAAACGCCGGATAAATTTAATAAATATTTAAATTTGTTTATTTTTTATGCGTCTAGATAATATTGTCGCTGTTTGTAGTTGCTGGTTAGGGTATGACACAAGCAGGTGGCAACACTGCGGCCAATTTATGTGGCAGACAGCAGCAACAACAATGAAACAGACTAAAAAAATAAATACATATAATAAATAGGAAAATGGGGAATAAGGAAGAAGATGGAAAATATACTGATACTGATGTATGCATATGTGATAAAAGGCAGCGCGACGCATAAAAAATGCATGCAACACATAATGCCGCATGACCCGGCGCAGCCACGCCCACAAGCCCACAAAAGCGCCTGCGAGCACAAAAAGAGAGGAGTAGAGAAGAGAGGTAAAGAGAGGAGGAGCATGTGAAATGAAATAAATGCGCTGCGTATTGTCTGGCAAAAAAAGGGAAATAAAGTGGAGAGAAAAAACAAGTGGGAGCACTTTAGTCAAAACTGCTCGACTATGAGATACCCTATACGAGAACTGTTTATTGAATTACTTTTGATTGCGATTATAATGAAACCTTTTCGAATGTTTCGCGAAAGTGATAGTAGAATAATATATTAAAATATTAGTACATTGATATTTATGTGTTTATGTCTCAAGTTAAGGAAGAATTTTAAAAATATATAAATATAAAAATAAAAATTAATATACTTTTGTGTATTTAATGCGATTGCAATGAAATTTTCAGACAGTTTGATGAAGTGATAATATATAAATATATTAAAAAAAAAAGTGTGAAAAAATGCATAGGTACATATATTTAAATAAAAGATGAAAAATAAATAATATATAATAACAATGTTCAATCCGGTTTAGTTATAAAAAAAAATAAACTTTATTTATAATACGGAAAAGGCGAACATTCGAGTAGAGAATAAATCTAGACTAATCGGCTGTGGGATCTTGGAGATGGAATCTGCTCTTAATTAAACAGAGATCTTTGGGATCGCTCTCTTGAGATGACGAACGTTTGGGGTGCTAAGCAACAGCTTGGATTTGTGCCGCGTTGACAATACTGACCCTTAGTGAGCTAGCGGATGTTTATGTTAACATTAGGTTCGTGGGAGCACTTGAAATGTTATTTTCACTGGCCCTCTATTCTTATTGATATCTTATTATTTGATACGAGAATGTGCTTAGGCATACATAAGTGGGGTGTCGTATTAAATAATATAAGTGGGTATGTGTAGTGGATATGTCACTATATATTAATCGGGTCCTAGGATAAAGAAGTAAATTAATACAAATAATATTAAACATAAAAAAAACAATGAAAATTGTTATTTTTTTTTTTTTGTTATTTTAAGGAATAAAAGTATGTCTTAAAATATTTCCAATGAAAGTAAATTAATAAGAAATTAGAGAAAATACAAAATCAAGATGCCTTATCTATTTTTAAGAACTTTTGGATCTCATAGGATTTAACTGACAAAAGGTTTTAGAATAACGATTTTTGAAACAAAGTATTTTTTTTATCAGTGTACCCAGCTTGGCTTAATTTACAGGGTGTAAAATGCTGATGATGAAAAAACGCAAAACCGACAGTTATTATAAAGAAGAGGGAGGAAGGGAAACAAAGGGCAAAGTTAAGTGGGTGTGTGTGTGTGTGATTGTGTGTGTGCATGAGATGCTAACCTAGTTTATGACAGAGTTTAAATTATCCCTTTGTTTTTGCCACAGTGTTTTTTTCCGTTTGTCAAACAAAAGCCACAAGCAAAAGCGTTCAAGTAGACACTGCACATACACACACATGTGTGTATGTGGTTACTTGTAAATGTGTTAGTGGTTATCTGTGTATGTGTTTGTGTGTGTGTGTTAATGGCAGCGGCTGCCATCAAGAAATTGCATATTAATCAAGCGGCAAAGCCAAAAAATAAGCATAAAACGAGGCAACTTTATGAACGTTTAATGAGACGCCAAATGGTGTTTGCGCCTCTCTTTGTGTACACCTAGAGAAATAATGTACTGGAAAAATAAGTGAAGTAATTTTCCCTAAACACTTTTTATAAAATGGGAATCGGTGAAGATTTGACAAAGTTATGTCTGTTTGAAGTTTTTGAAAAAACCGTCAGGGAAGATATGAAAAAAATAGACAGTGACTGAAAAAAATTAAGTTTTTCAATTTTGATGCAGAATCAAAATAGAAAATAAATAATGAAAAATTGATATTCCTCATTGAAATCGTTTGAGTTTTGACAAAGTTATGAATGTTTGAAGTTTTTGAAAAAGTGTCAAGAGGAAAGTATGGAAGAGTGTCAAAAGGAAAGTTTGAAAAAAATTGACAGTGACTAAAAAAAAATTAAGTTTTTCAATTTTGATTCAGAATCAAAATAGAAAATAAATAATGAAAAAATTGATATTCCTCATTGAAATCATTTGAGTTTTGACAAAGTTATGACATTTTTAATTTTTGAATAAGGCGTCAAGGATAATTTTTTGATTCCACATAAACTATTTAAAAATTTTCTCATCGTGTACATGAGTGTGTGTGAGTTGGCGTGTTTTAGTGTTTGTGTTTGGCTGACTCTAACGAAGGTCAATGGCACTCAGACTCTGGTTTATGCGGACAAATCTTTATGGCCACGCAATAAACACAAATTGCTTGTCATATGCGCGCTTTGTGTAACGAGCTGCCAGCTGCTGTATGAGAGAGAGCGAAAGGGAAGAGTGTGGGAGGGAGAGGGAGGGGACTCAACTTAACAATTTGTCCTACAACAAAAATGTTGGCCAACTGAGTAAGCGCCCGCACACAAGCACAACAACAGCAAGGCAAGCGCATAAATCTGAGAGAACAACAACAGCAACAACAACAACAAAGAAGCAACAACGAGCGAACAACCAACAACAGCAGCAACAACAACAACGAAGCAACTGACAATTGAATTTATTGAGCTGAAGTTCATCAATCAGTTAATACGAAGCCGCTGGCCAACTGACAGTTGCCATTTACCAACTGACCGGAACAGGCCAAAAGCGCTTGCTACTCGTAGCTTCTGCTCTTGACTTGGCCATGTTGAAAGTTGGCTTGTTGCTTGCGGCAATGTGGCATGTGGCTTACTATAATCACTGAGTCACTAGATATGCACACTGTGAATTCCACAGTGGTCAAAATAAAAAAAAATAATTATTATAACCACTTTCCACAACAAGAAAAGGTTGTACCTATTGCACTCTCTTTACTTTTTTATATATTCTGAAAAAAACTGTTTAGTAAATGTATTAATATCTAAAATCATAAAATTAAATTTTTCTTCTTTCTAATTTATTGTAGTAAAATGAACTTTAAATTTTTAAAGGTGATAAATTGATATGTGAAAAAAATTTATACATTTTTTATATATTGTGGATAATGCAGAAAGCTAAAAATGTTTCAACTGTTTTAAAAGTTTAAAAAAGTTTATAGAAAAGAGCGAAAACTACTTTTTTTCTTGGATAAAAATTTCGATTGTAAAAATTACAAATATAGTGTGAGAGAATTTCTGATAAGATTTAACTTAACATATTTCTTATAATAAAATGATGTTGCTTTAACCTAAAACTAAATATAATATAATATTAATTATTAAAAACTTTTTGTCCTGACTGACTAACCAAGTAGGCTGAAATTTTGACACAATATAGCTGAGACAAGTTCATCGTGCAATAAGGCTACTTCTTGCGAAATTCGCTCTGAAAATGGGTCAAATTCGTGGTCAATAATTTAATAAATATTTTAAAATTGATATAAGACAAATTTTCAGTAGTTTATGTTCGGTTTTTTGAAAAACCATGCTTTTCTGTATCAATTTTTAGTTTACACAAATTTTACATAAACATCGATTTTTATATTGTAAAATTTTAAACTATAACTTTCTTTTTGTCAACTGCTTTTAGATAACCTAAAATAAAAAGAAATTAACGCAATACTTTTCTTTCTCTTGTTGAAATTTAAAATGGAACATTATTATTTTTATAAAAATAAACTTTTTTTGGTAAAAATGGTTTCAAAACGACTGTATTTATATTTTTTGTGCTTCATCAGATAAGTTTTCAACTTAAGTTTGAAGTGATATGCTAAAAATAAATAAAAACAATTCAAATAGTAGAAATTTAGCAGCTTAACAAAAAGGTTAAAAGTTTAAATGATGTTCAGAAAAGTATTTTAAAAAGTTTTTAAACGGTTGCAAACCAGTGTTACTTGTGTTAAAAAAAAAAGAACGTGCACAGTGTAAAATGAGGTTGATATATGATCAAAGAGAGGGCGTGACAAGGATCTGGGACAAGGAGCCGGATTGTGGCAGGTAGCAAGCAATTTACAATATCGTCAGAAAAGAAATATATGTACTATATGTAAATGTTGCAAGTAGTGTTGCAAAGTGCCACAATAGGTGTATTTGCTTAGTCAAGCAAAGAGAGCTTGTTTTATTGAAAACAAAATGAAAATCAGAAGCTGTTGTGGGTCACTTATGGTAATAACTGATTGTAGTTTTTGTTGCTATTGTAGATTTATAAACTGGCTAACAAAATTGTGTGCTGGGCTTGCATGTAAATATTTAATGAATTGCATTAGCTGAGAAAACTTCAAGAGACTAACTTTTAGTCTAATTAAATGCCAGGGCGACAAAGTTTTTCGGGGGCAAGGACTTTAAGCTTCAACCCGCTTGGCAATTTGTCACTTTTAATGACTTGTCAGCGGGCGTTTTGTTGCAGCACATGTTGCATGCCACCTACTTCTCGATTTTAGCTCCCTCCCTGCTGAGACCGACTTGGGAACCTAATGTAATTGAAAAGTTTTAGAATTTTGTGTGGGGTAAAAAATCTCCTTGCTTTGCTAACTGTCTTGAGCTGCTGTCTTAGCCACAACCTGCAACTGGGAAAGGAGCAGGCGGCAAGTGGGGCAACATCATCAATGCAACAGTGGCAACTCTGACAACAGCAGCAAATGATGCGTCATGAAACAACAGCACGTCCTTGGCAAATTCAATTTGTCAAAAAGATGCTGTCACGCAGCAATTGCTGAATGCTTACTTAATTCCTATTCCTATTCCTATTCCTGTTCCTATTTTTACTGCTGTTCCTGTTCCTGTCAATTTGACAAGATCGAAAGGAGCTGCAAGTGCACAGCAAAAACGCCAACTCCATCTGTATCTCCTACTTCAATTCTTATACAGAACCATACTCAACCAAAATCAAACTGAACCCTTAAGCAAGTTATTTACACATTTCTACCCTCAACGAAACTTGAATTCCCTTAAGGGACTAACTATTTTAAAATAGTTAAAAAATTGTAGTTAAATCTTTTTCTTCTCTACAAATTCCTAAATTTTAATTTTTTTTTGATTGCTGTATTTTGTTAATTTCTCTTTACTTCTCACTTTTCTAGTTGCATGTTTATATCTCGTTGATTTCACTGTCTTTCCTTGCTTCTCTCATTTCTAAATGCTTCTCTCGTATTTTATTGGTTATTACCTCCTCGGTTACTTCTCTATTCTCTCGTTGCTTCTCCCTTTTCTCGTTACTGTTAAGTTCTTCAATCTTTACTAACAACAATCATCTTTTCCTTTTATTTTTCTCTTATCTTTTAACCACTATATTTTTTTTATTTTTATTTTTGCTTCTCTTTTTATTTGCTTCTCACTTCTCTCGTTGCATTTTATTTCTAATTTTACATCTTGCAGACACTACGTCTTTTAGCGTTTTTATCTTTTCTTTTAATTATCAGCTTAGTTTTTAAATCGCTTCTTTCTTTGCTTTTCTGCTGTTTAGACCGCAAAGTCTTTGACATATTTACCAAACCTTTTGTTAGGGTATTCTTAAGAAATATCGTTTGTTCGCTGCACGTGAGCAGTTAATAAATGCCAGTCCAAAATGCATTGAAGGATGCCACAGTGCGTGATGCAATTGCTGTAGCGTTTGCACTGTGGTTTTTATACCCTGTAGATAAATGCCAAATATAACAGGGTATATAATTTTAAAAAAGTGGCTTTTAGTCGTACCGCAACTCTCTATAAATTGTCTTCCGTAATTTAAAGAACAGAGTTATGAAGAATTCATTAAATGTATATTTTTAACTTTTTACATTTTTACATTTTCTTAATTTTTTGTTTTTTTTAAATTGTAACATAATTTCTTCTTACTTTTTTCAACGGTATTAAAATGAAATATTTTTAAAATGTGGTTAAGTGTGCTGATAAAGTACAGGGTATCTTCCACTATTATTTAAGTCTTTTCAGTGATATTCTGTTAGTTGTTGCATGCGGTTGGTGGCATCATTATGACTTATTGTTCGCTGGGTGTTTACATGGCGTATGAGCAACGGAAATGAGGGAGTGATGCGCAGCAAAAAAGCGACTTGCAACGTTACAGCAATTGCAATTGCAGCACTCGATTTATATGCCACTTGCCACTTTTGCTACTTGCCACACGATAGTGAATTACTTTTTGCCTTCGGTTTAAAAGCTGCTTGAGGCAAGCAAAGCGAATTTTGATGTCTTCACGTTGCCAGTTCTCGACAGCATTTAAGATCAATTTCGTTGCAAATTTAATTCAGCCATAAAACCAATGAGGGAAAAGCTAAAGTATGGTAAAGTGTGGAAATGGGAACTGGGTATTGGGAAAAGGGAAAAGCTAAAGGTAATGGCTGAGGAGGTAAAATGCAACTCCAGTAAGTTGAGCGAAAAAACCTTTTAAACTTCTTATGACTTTTGCAGCAAAAAATATATTAAAAGAAAAAGAAGCAGAAAAATAAGAAAAAACTTTCGCTGTTGAATAACAATAAGCTGTGAAATGGAAAATGGAAAATGGGAAGTTGAGTGGCCGCTGGAAAACTCACCTAATAGTTTTTTGGTTGAGCTAGTGTTTTTAATTTTTTGCTTTTCGTTACAAAAATTTTTTTATTACCTACCATTTTTTTCTTAAGAGTCCGACAAAAATCTTTATTAAAAATTAATTTTTTCAATAAAGATTTTAAACAAAATTAATTTAATAAAATATATAAAAAAATATATAAAAATATAAAAAAAAAATATAGAGATATCAGTACTAGTTAGCAGACAAGATAGATTATTTTTACAATTAAATAATAATGGTAATTATTTAAGAAAGTGTTTTGACGAAATTAATAATTTAGATAATTTCTCTAGGTATTTCATCTGTCTATTTTATCTGTCTATCTTAATTTATTTTGAAATTTCAAAAATATATTTTGTTATTTCTAAAATATTTTAAGTGTAGTTGATATTGCATGATCTCCAAAAAAACATTGGGTTCATTCGACAGGTTTTTTAATCAGTAATAAGTTCTTTACTCAGCATTATTGTGTGAAAATTTCCGCCTACTATGTCTTATGGTTTGGGCAGTACAATGATCAGTGAGTGAGTTAGGATAATGAGTTTTATGTATGTAGATAGAATTTTTTAATTATTGTATTACAAGCTAAAAAATGAAAAAAAAAAAAATTTTTTTTATCTATGTATTTTATTTTAAATATAACACAATAAGTATGTGAATTTTCACTGTCCACTGTAAGTATGCGTGTGTGTGTGTAAAAGGCAGCAGTGTGTGGGGTCAACCTTTTGTGGAAATACTAATTAGAAAAGTGGGGAAAACAACAACAGTGCGACAACATCTCAAGCAAAGAAAATAAAATTTACATTTTTGCTGAAATCCCTTTTGGCTTTTCTCCCTGTCATTTGCACGCGTCGCTTGAAATTCGCAACTGTCTCTTCTCTCTTGTCCCTTGACTCTAACTCTATTTCTATCTCTATCTCTATCTCTTTCTCTGTGTGTGTGTCTGTGTTTGTCTCTTTGTTCCTTGTACAATTTCATTTTCAACACAAAGTTTTTGTTTTATTACCCGAAGGACACGAACAGGACTTTGTAACTTACAAGCCAAATAACAAGTTGGACGAGACTCGAGCTTCAGTTGTTAAACTTGGATTTGATAATAAAATTACTTTTACAGTTGCAGTTGCAGCTCTGCTCTGTTGGCCATAAGTCCATCTTGGCCCAGTTTTGCGCCATTGCGCCGTGACTTTGTAATGAGCCTTTGGGCCAGCTGTGTATACTTAGAGTTAACTCCCCAAGGCGTACAGCCAAAATCAATCCAGAGATATGCATTCCCAAATTCAAGCATGTAGATATGCATTTAATGGCATAATGTTTGCATAACTAATACACCCACTCTACTCAATTCTCTATTCTCAGTCCCCCAATCTCACTTCCAATTTCAGCTTTCATCTCTCAGTTTCCACATCCCTTGACGCACTTAATAACGCATATTATTCAAGGCTCGTATGTTCTCTCTGCTCTCTGCTGTTTGCCAGATGTCTAATGAACTGGATACTTAACTGGATTCCAACTTGAGGCACACGCACTTCAAATAATGATGAGGCCAATGCACTCGAGCTTAATTTAATGCCTCAGCTTCTGAGAAGTCAAATGGAAAAACACGTCTATAATGATCAGCTACCAAATGCTGTTGCAATCTGTTAAATATTTTATTGAAATGTCAGTTCAATATTGACTGCAATTGGTTATTTTTAATTTTTACAGATCTATGCCACAAATGAACCTAAACGTATTTATGCTAGGTGATTTTTGAAAAAGCTGTCCCCTTCTGGGAAATAAAAGAAGCGTGAGATTAAATGGACAAGTTTTTATATACATCACTCAATTAGTTTTAAAGTTAATATTAAATAAAGCATATAATTTTCCTGGATATCTGTACTTTTATTATCAGTTTCTCAATTTCACTTGCTGTTCCGATTTGGCCATTAAACAATTCGCCTTCTTGGGATGTTAACGATCTTAGCTTAAACTTATTTTTGTACTCAATTGCTGCACAGATAGAGAGGGATAGAGAAAAAGCGACAAAGATAGTGATGTTTTTCGATGCTCTGTAAATGCAATCGGAATAAACGTCTGAAATTTGTGTTGACTGCTTTCGTTGCTGTTTTGTCAATAAGTGACTCTTAATAATGCAAATGCAGTTGGCCGAAATCGAATAGCATTGAACAGGACAAGAGACGATACACTGGAAAAATCATACAAAAATACGAATTCAAAATTCCTGATTTTATTATTTATCATTTTTTAAATACATATATATTCAGGATATAATTACTAAATGAAAACTCTATGCGGATTTAAAGGAAATGAATTAATGATATTTGATTTAAGTAAGAAACATTGTGATTGAGAGCGAAATGAACCAAAAATAGAAATATAAATTAATTATTAAATTAAGTTTAAAAAAATTAATAATTTAATATTAATTTTAAAAAGTTATATTTTAATTTTATTCGGTTTAAAAAATTGCGATGTCATTAAAATGTTGACAGAATTTCGGATAGATTTTATCCCGAAAGCCCAGATATTTTCTATCTGTGTAGCAAACAGGCAACTGACAATAACAAAACGAATAGGAAAATGTGTTAAAACTGGAGAAAAGAGAGAGCGTTAGAGAGAAAGATAGAATGGGAGATTGTCAAGCAGATATGCAAACTGTAGCATACTTTTTTGGGCTGGACTCGCTTATGAAGTGCTGTCTGTGCTGATGATTGAAGTTCTTGTAGCTGTTGTCATTGTACAATGCGTGCTGTTGTTGCTCCCTTTCACCCCTTACGTTCTCCTCCTCCTCCTCTTGCACCCCAGTTACCCTTTTAGCCATTAGGCTTTAGGTGCTCCAGTCTATGCATGTCGTTGTTGCGCCACAGTCACGTCAATCAGCAGCAGCAACAGCAGCAGCAGCAGCACCAGGACAATCGCTAGGAACTGCCAACTGCAACTCGTTTGTCTAACTCCAACTCCAATTCCAAATACAGCTACTGGTGCAAGGTGTGTGGCTTTGCTTGCTCACTCACTGGTCGACAATTCACTTAAATGTGAGCACGTACAACTGGAACTACAACTAGAGATGGGAATTGCTGCAAAGTATCGATATAGGCAACGACAAAAATATTAAACAATTAATTTAAATTTTGTCAAAACTTATCAGATTTTCAAGCGATATATATTATTTTCATCACGGATTGGCCTCTAAATTTATTCTGCATTCAAATTTTATTAATTTCTTAAATAAAATATTTTTCGCTCGATATCGGCAGAATTTGATTTCGATACTAAGGGTCCCCCCTTTGGAATTTTGAAAATTAAAAATTTTAAATCTCATGTTTTTACTTCTAGTTAACTCCTTAAATCGTAATTCGCATAAAACAACACTTTAAACTTGATTCTGACACGTTTTATTTTTTTGTAAAAAATCATGCCAAATTGGACATCAATTTTCACTTGAAAAGTTGCTAGATTTAAGGTCAGACCAAACTCAAGCTATGTTTAAACTTAACCGATTTTTTAGCGGAATGTCATTTTGATCCCGGTGATTCTTAGATTCTAATTTTGTTATATTTTTAAGAATTTTATTAATTGTAGTGAGTCTGTATCTTTATTATATCAATATTCCCATATCAATACCCATCTCTAACTGCAATTGTCGCTTCCTCATCTTCCTGCCCTCTCTTTTCACATAGCCAATGACACTCCACGTTCTGCTTTTTGCTACAGGCTTTATGCACATGTCCTCGACTGTTTAATGCCCCGTTTGGTTTGGCAAACTGTTGCCCAAAAGCAGAGCAAGCTGAAATGAAAGGCATGAAAGAATATGAAAGTGTGAAGAGAGAAGGGCTACAAGATTATTTGTTTAATCTTTTATATTAGATTGAATATCTCAAAAAATTATTATGGACATTTTATTCATATTTTTGCTTAGAAGGTATGATCACATGATCACATGATCCATGATCCATGAATGATACTTTAAACTCTGGAGAAATAAATCGGAAAAATCTGTATTAATAGAAATTTATACTTAGCTTTTAATTACCTAAACTTGAGTCTAAATTTATAAAGGTGAGTAGGAAATTATGAATCTTTAATTTAATTTTTTCCATTCATACAATATTCTATGCAAGAGAAAAGTTTTTGTGAGTACGATAAATTTGGAGATGAGTTTTAATTTGTATTGGATATACGTCAAACATAATTTCGTTAATATTTATGGCATTCAACAGTATCTCTAACAATTTTTCTGCTGTGAAAGTGCAGTATATGTTGAAGCTTATTTTATGCTTGGTTGAGTCTTAAAAGAAACCAGATATTTAATTTAACCTAAAATATTCCATCTCTTTCCTGAATATTTCACAATAAAAGCAGCTGCAATTTCGATTTTAAGTCAGCTTTAAAGTTTCGCTGATAGTTTGCAGCTTGCATGTTTGATGTAAAATATGCAACACACTTGAAATGTTAATCATACGCCATGTGCGCCAAACATCAGACAGTAGAGTAGAGAATAGTCAGCAGTGAGCAGTAGAGCTGTCAGTTTTCGCCAGAGGATTGAAATCACCTTCTGTTAAATCAGAAGTGCATTATGCGCATTTTCCACCTGCCTCCCATTTCGCCCATTTCTCCCACATAAGCATATTTATTCAGTGGCTTTTCACATTGTCTGGACCACATCATAAAGGAGCAAAAGTCTTGCCAACTTTTGCCTTTTATTTAGAATGGCGCTAATCTATGCCGCAATTATTTGCATATGCTGGAAACTTTATCGCTGTCATCGTCTTTGATGTTGCCACAAAGTTATTGAAAAGACTTTAACTTGCCTCTTTTGCCGTTGACTTCGTTCAGTTGGCGGCTCATTAAGCGGCTTTCAACTACTTTGTCTCTGGACAAAGTTGCACTAAATGCCAATGATTATAGTGATTAAAGTGGCAGTGAGGGAAGCAGAGAACTAAGAGTTTCAGAGTTAAGATCCGAGACAGTTCATTGCACAGCTAATTGACCGCTGTGACAGTCGAGAGTCTAGACAAAGGCCACATTATCGCGCCCATCTCAATTAAGACATAAACATAAAAATAATGTCATCTATCTGGTGTATAGGTCTGGGTTGATTAATCAATTTGTTGCTCATTTTCTTGTTTTATAGGGATTCGCAGGAGTTATATAGACATTTTATTAATATGAGTCATTCGATTTAGTATTCAAATTTATATATAACAGTTGCTCCAATATAAACAGACTAAATGGTACAAATGGTACAACAAATAAATTTTGAAACATTTTAAGATGCTAAGGTGTTGTTTTATAATAATTATGACAATGAAGTAAATACCTTGATCCAGATGAATAATATTTTTTGAGCGAATTTAACAAAATTTTAATGTAAAATTAATAAAGAGGCCAAACCATGATCAAAGTGACATTCCGCTTGAAAATCGGTTGGGTTTTGGCAAAGTTATGACAGTTCAAAGTTGCTCAAGCCTCTGACCTAGCAATTTTACAAGTCAAAATTTTTCTTAATTTTGACATGATTTTGTACAAGAAAATGAACGGTCTCAGAATCAAATTTAAAGCGTTGTTTTATACTAATTACGATATAAGGAGTTGATTAAAAGTAAAAACTTGAGATTTAAAATTTTGAATTTTCTAAATTTCAAAGGGGGGACCCTTACCATCAAAATCGAGTCTTGGTCAAAAATAATTAAATTTTCTAAATAAATTTAATTTGAATGCAGAATGATTTTAGAGGGCAAACCATGATCAAAATGACATTTCGCTTGAAAATCGGTTAGGTTTTGGCAAAGTTATGACAGTTCAAAGTTGCTCAAGCCTCTGACCCAGCAACTTTACAAGTAAAAATTTTTTTATTTTTGACATGATTTTTTACAAGAAAATGAACGGTCTCAGAATCAAATTTAAAGCGTTGTTTTATACTAATTACGATATAAGGAGTTGATTAAAAGTAAAAACTTGAGATTTAAAATTTTGAATTTTCGAAATTTCAAAGGGGGGACCCTTACCATCAAAATCGAGCCTTGGTCGAAAATATTTAAATTTTCTAAATTAATTAAATTTGAATACAGAATGAATTAAGAGGCCAAACCATGATCAAAATGATATTCCGCTTGATTATCGGGTCAGTTTTGATCAAGTTATGACAGTTGGAAGTTGGTCAACTCTTTGACCTAGTCACTTTACCGTAACCGTACCGGTATAAGCGTTTCGGATTTCGGTTCTTGTTAGAGCATTAATTTCGGTTACAGTTTTAGTTTCGGTACTTAAAAAGAAACGGTTAGTTTTTCTTAACGGTTTTGATACCGGTTGTTATTCCTGGATTGCATTAACTATGCAGCTGTATTTGTTAAATTTCATTGTAAATTTAATATGATTTATTCATTTATATAGATCCGTTAATAATTCGGATTTGTTTAGTCAAACATGACCCAATTTTAAAGTCAAAGTCAAAGCCCCGAGAGGTTAACAATTTAATTATGACCGAATGTATTTTTGGCTATTGAATGCCTGACAAATTTACATAGCATTGAAGTGACGGCTGCTATGGCAACTTCAGACAGCTAATTAAAGTTTAATTAGTGCATGAAACTTAGGTTATCAACTTCTCAAACTGGACTAAAAGATGGCTAACGATAAAGGCAAGTTGAA
Organism: Drosophila innubila; assembly: GCF_004354385.1. Taxonomy (NCBI): domain Eukaryota; kingdom Metazoa; phylum Arthropoda; class Insecta; order Diptera; family Drosophilidae; genus Drosophila; species Drosophila innubila. Next base: position 2,066,946 of record NW_022995372.1, on the reverse strand, counting down.
AAGGATTTTCACACACTTTGATGAGCACAAGATATGTAACAAAGTCAAGGAGAAACTTTTGAGTGAACACATTCCTTTAAATGTATAATTATAAAAGCGTATGTGTATTTAGGATATTTCTATACATACGTTTCTAAATATGTGTGTCGTGTTGTGTCCAACTGTATTTAATTACATTTCGCTCAATTGACAAAGCCGCTTTACATATTTTGATTCATTGCTCGCATCTGTGTGGGCGTTGTAAATGTGTCAGGACCCAGGGGCTAACAATTTAATGCCTAGAAATATGATTATTTATATAATATAAACTATGCATAATTAAGTAAATTAATTGTTATATGATTTATTTGCAAATAAAGACTTTTGAGAGACAAAACTTAAGTAGATCACATTTAGTTATTGTATTCTAAAAGCCTATTAATCAAAAATTTATTAAAAATACATATTATATAGTTATACATATTATAAAGTATGGCAACAAGTGTAATACTGCAGTTAAATTATCTCTAATTGCAAAATTAAGAAACAAAATTTCAAGAACCCTTATTTAATCGCTTAAGTTTATGAACCAAAATTGAGTTGTTAAGGTTATAATCCTTTCCAGCGAATATAAAAAGTTTTTAATGTACTGCGCCTAAGGTTATGCAATACAATTTTTTTGTTAATACTTTTTTGCAAGTTGCGAGTTTTATATTTTTACTGTTGACGCCTTTTCTTAGAATCGTGTGTTAACTTTTTCCACGTGAAATGTAAATGTGAAAAGTTGAGTTGACACAGCGAAGGAACACACACACACACACATTTATTTATATATATATATATAAATATATTGGGACATGTAGAGGCACTCATACATATACATGCAGTTGTACAGACATTTACCTTTGGCGTTGCGCCAACTTTAATTACTTTGTGAAAAGTTAAAGGCATGCGAGTTTAACTTTTTAATTAGTTGCCAGCCTTCAATGCAATCAGCAAGGATCTGGAAACAGTGAACACCAAAATGGAAAAAGAGTGAAAATTGTGCGAAAGTGGGGAATGGAAAGGACACAGGTACATGTAATGTGCCTAAGCGTTTCTCCTTTTCAGCTGCAACGCTGCCTGTTTACAAGCTGTTAACATGCAAATGAAACTGCACTGCGAGTTCCAGTTTAATGAATTCATTTGACAGCTTTTCCATTACTTTTATTGATGCGCTGCTCTCAATAAGACGGCAAGTCGCCCATCAGTCAGATTCACAGTGGTAAACAAAGGCTAGATTAGCTCATATTAATTTTGACTTAAAAGTTTCTTGTGGCAAGGATAATTTTTATCTAGTTTTTCTTAAATGTGTTATGTTATGTTTTTTTTATATGGTATTTATTGCAGTCCGACTTACAGTAGTAAAAATGGAACGATTCGCTTAAATCAAATAATTTCTTCGACCATTTTAATCCCATGTGTATTATTTAGTAGGTTCTTTTATTTTAAAATCAATCTCTTTTTATTTTAAATATTTAGAGATGAAAAAAAGTGTAATGAATAAAATTACATTTCAAAATAAAGAAGAAAGAAAAATTTGGGAACAAAATTTAAGCTTAATAAACTTTTTAAGGCTGCCGTCAATTGAGTCGTTTTTACCGACACTTTTTGTTGAAATACGATCAAAATTAAAATAGAATCAGCTTTTCACTGGTGCTCACCGATGGTAATACAGTACGTCCTATTTCCATCAGATTTTTGTGTCGATCAAATGCGTACTACAATTTTGTTTAAAATAATTTAGAATGTGACCAGATTCTGTGAGAAGAAAACCCAATGGGATTTTGCCTTGACAACCGAATAATTGGAATGGTAAATTCACCGACTGTGAAAAAATTCCGTTTATTAAATTAAGCAAAAGTTTTTCACAAGGTGCTTAAAAAATTGGTTATTAAATTTATTTATTAAATTAAAGGAGCATTTAATGCTTGTAGCATTAGAAAGTATATAATAAATAATAATAATAATTACACAACTATATTGTTTAAAAATAAAAGAAATAACATTTGAGATTTTATTATTTTAAATTAATATAAGCTTATCTTGCCCTCATTTTCACAGTGCATCTTCTTATCAGTTGCCACCTGCAGTTTCTGCTTTATTTATGCGACGTTCACACTGCAACTGACACCACAATTCAGCATATGCCACAACTGTCTTGCCTCATCAATGCTTGCCACGTTAATCAAGTTTATGTTATGCATGAGCCTTGTGCCTTTCAGCTTGTGTCCTCTGACATAATCAGCTGCGGTTATTCGAGCCTTCAGCACAGTGGGCACTGTTCTCAATGCACACATTACACATCTCATATGTAAACTGATTTCAGACAAGCAGCTAATTTTAGTCAGCCATAATGTGGCTCATTATTGTCCAACTGCCACAACTGAGGCTGTGTTGTGTCAGTCGAATCTGTCGAGCTGTGACTCATTTTCCCATATGATGAATACGAATCAGGCAACTTTAATACAAATCGAAGCACGCACAAGTTGCGCATTCCGAATATCGGATGTTTTATGCAATTTGGCGTAAAAACAAATCACATGTAACAGAAAACAAAAATAAGGGGGAAAAGTCTATTACAAAAGTTAGCAATATACGAAAACTTGTTACACTTTTAATGTAGATCTTATTTGAAAAAAATCCTTTCAAAGATTAGTTAGTTAACGAAAGAGTAAAGTCGCTGAAAGTTGCTTTGAAAGCTCCTCAATGATTCTTCGGTAGAAAAAAAAAATATATTATACAAAAAATTGGCCATTAAAAGAAACTTTGAAAGTACATGAAAGCTTGTGGTAAGATGATTAAACAAATTAAAAATATTATTAATTCAGCAACATGTTATTTTTTTTTTATCAGAATACTTTGAAATCTTGACAAATATATATAAATTAAAATGTTGCATATTTAACAATCACTTTTTTTTTACAAATATTTACCGATTTAAAATATTTTCCTTCTTAATCTATTTAGAGATACTTTAAAATCACATAAAAGCTGATTTAATATTATTTTTTTCTTAAACTAAGTTTTAACTGCTGAAAAATCAGCTAACGTACAACATAATATTTTCTACCCAAAAGAGCTTTAAAAGTACCTGAAAGCTTTTTAATTGCATTGCTCTTATTTGAATTAGTTAGTTTACGAAAGAGTAAAGTCGCTGAAAGTTGCTTTGAAAGCTCCTCAATGATTCTTCGGTAGGAAAAAAGATAAAATAATATATAAAAAATGGGCCATTAAAAGAAACTTTGAAAGTACATGAAAGCTTGTGGCAAGATGTTTAACCACTCAAAAATACTATTAATTCAGCAACATGTTATATGTGTTTTTATCAGAATACTTTGAAATCTTGACAAATATATATAAATTAAAATGTTGCATATTTTACAATCATTTTTTTTTTTTAACAAATATTTACCGATTTAAAATATTTTCCTTCTTAATCTTTTTAGAGATACTTTAAAATCACATAAAAGCTGATTTAATATTATTTTTTTAAACTAAGTTTTAACTGTTGATAAATCAGCTAACGTACAACAAAATATTTTCTACCCAAAAAAACTTTAAAAGCACTTGAAAGCTTTTTAATTGGATTGCTATTATTTGAATTAAGATTGCCTTAACCTTTAACTCGTAAGAAAAAAAATGTATGAGGCATATCAATGAATTTAAGGATCTTTAAAAGCACATGAAAGCTTCAGTGCCAAAAAAATGTTTAGCCATTTTTACTATTGGCTTAACTATGTACAATATCTTGTTAGTATATATCAGTAAGCATTTAATAACAGCTTTGGAAAATTAAATAAAACCTTATATATTAAATAACTAAGCACTACAATATTAAATGCGATAAAATGTCTTAAGCATATTAAAGCTTTGCTGCTAATACAATAAACCTCTTATTGAAGTTTAATTTTTTTCCTTCATAAATATCAACTTTTTTACTTTTTGTGTCACTCATTTAGCTTCTCGCGTGTGCAATCAGAAAGTTATGTAACCCTACAAAGAGGATTATTCCAACACTGCGTGTAGAACATGTGCGTACATGTAGAGAGCAGGGCGAGTCAATGTAAGTGAGTGTGAGAGTGTGAGAGTCAATCAATCAGGTATTCCAGCCATTTAGTCAGTCTATCAATCAATGTGGCCCATGAAACGTGCGCATCATTCTAATGACATAACATTTTTAACGTGACTTTAAATGACGCTGCAATTGCTAAAATATAGAAAACTGAAAGAATAAAATAAGAACAACTTTATAAAGCAGATAGTTGAGCAGATGCCCCAGGAAGTCAATTAAATTTGTGCATATTATGCAAGAGATGAGAAATTGAGTTTTGCTTTAATGCTGCTGGTCAAATAAACATTTTCTTAGGATTAAAGTTAAAGTCTGAAGTCAATGCAATCAGGCTGGGATCAATTTCAGTTTGCATTTTGCAGCTGCTGGCAAATTATGCAAATTGCAATGTGGTCTTTTTAAAGATAGAGTAAGGAAAAAATTGAGGGGCAATCAGTAGTAGATATAGGGATAAATATACTTATTTAAGCTATATATATTTTGATTTTCTGCTGCAATATTATATTTGCATTTTCAGTTGAATTTATTTAGTTTTATTTTTTAATTTTTCAGTTGTTTTGATATTCAGATAGTGTTGTTGCTCTTTTCCAAAAAATGCACTCAACTAAATTCTAATTCTGTTTACTGAGTTCCTTTTTGGCAAAAATCTACAGCAATTTGGCTTTGAGATTAAGTGACAAAGTCAAACTCTTAGCTCGTTCTAAAGTCAGGATATCTCAACATTTGAGTGTTGGACAAATACTTGGAAAGTCCTTCCTATGGAATATTCGATATATGATATGCACATAACACTTGGTCATCGTCTGATATTGTGCGTGCATTTTTGACCAGAGACGCTTGAAATAACAAATAAAATTTGTTGATTAGACTATAAAATATCCTGCAAAAAAGGCAAAACTATTTTTTAAACAAAAAAATATTGCAGAAAATTAAAAAAAATTATGTTAAGAAGTCTTAAAATATTCAAAAATATTATTATTTGTTATTATTATTCTTATCATTCAAATATTATATTGACCTTCTTTTTTTCCCAAATCTAAAATTGCTTAAAAACTTTTTTAATTAATGTTTTAAGTTCAAAACCAAAAGTGAATAAATAATGCGAAAAAGTCTAGAGGTATTCAATAAAATTTTGTTATTAATTTTCCGTTCGATTTTGCCAAACATTAAATTAATATATTTTTGCTTTATGCTAAATTTATGATTTTTAAGCAACTTTTTAATAAAATACAATCTTATATACAACGCCTATAAATGTAGAATTTAAGCTAGGAGATCTGAAGGTAATTAAAAATGTTAAATATTTATTATTTTCTAATCCATTCTACCAAAGATTTTATTCAATTTCTTTTGTATGCTGCCAGATATGTTTATAATAAATTACTATTATTAAAAAAGAAACATTTGGAATTTTTTTTTTCCCCCTTTTATATTTAAGAGAATTATATATATATTCAGTTGTGAGATTCTCTGCCATACTCATATTTATATCACCTAAGTTGACCACAAAATTTGTATTTACTCTCAGAAATATCAATTTTTTGAATATTTTTAAGTAAGCTAAAATAAAATTCAAGTTTTTATTTAAATAACTTTTATATTTGCAAGCAACTGTATAGTCTTAACACACCGACAGAGTTCAGTTAAAGGGTGTGTTCTTTCAAAAAGAAATCGAATAAAATGAGATTTGTGCTGGCGACAGCATTTGGAAGGCAGAGAGGTAGAAAGAGAAAATAGGATAAAAGAGGGGGTGGAACAATTGAAATGGCATTAACATTTAGCAAATGGCAATGGCATAAGATAGCAAAAATGTCGAAAAGACGCAGCTGCATTTGGCCAAAATCAAACGTTGAAAGTTTTACCGAACTGCACGTGGAAAGTCAGTATGAGATTGGAGAAGGAGTAGGGAAAGGCGTAGGGGAAGGAGTAAGGCTAAGGGTAGGGAATTCGGAATAGGGGTAGGCGTACAGTATGCAAGTGCGTGTGTGCGCGACACGTTTCGTTGCATTTCATTTGATTTGCCGCCTCAATTGCGCACTTTGGTGTGCTGTGCGAGGGTCCGAGTCAAATAGTAGAAATAGTTAGTCAATGGCATTGGCACTGGCAACTTGCACTTGCCACATGAATGAGGCAGGGAATGGAAAGAGGCATGAGCAGAGGAATGGAAGGAGGAATGAGAGGAGGAATGGGAAAAGCAACACAGAGAGAAAAAAACATGTATTTTGTGATGAAAACTCCACACTTCAAAATTGATTTCTTACCAAATTGACAATTTGGTGTAAATTGTCTAAGCAGCATAGAAAAGAATAATAAAATAATTAATTAAATAAAAATACATGTACTATATATATATATATATATTATTTTAGCAAGAGAAATTATATAAAGTTTTGGTTTGTCAAATCACTTTTCTGACTAACTATGTGATATTTATATACATAACAAATGTTCAATAATTTTAATGAGCATTATACTATGTAGTAAATTTAATATAATCGAAATTGTGTAATATAAGTAATTTTATGAGCATTGAATATGTTAATAGCTCAGTGTCTAAACTGCACTTCATAAAAGGCAAAGGCCAGTTCAGAACTTTAAGCAAGCCAACTCAAAAAGATTTGAACTATTAAAATCGAAATTTATGCTTTTAGCAACCTTGTCTGCAAGTGTACGCTTTAAAAAACCGTTTCAAATTTGAAATTGAAACTTATATCAAACATAATAATATAGTAATATTATATTGAGATTATAGTTATATAGTATAGTGTTTCAAAATTGTTTATAAATTATAACAAGTTTATTTTTAAGTCTATTAAAGACGGTTAGCTCATTTTTTCTCTCAGTGAAAGAGAATTGGTGGGGGGGTGCGAGTGAGAATCAGAATCAGACTGAGAATGAGAATGAGATTTGCAATCATTCGAATATTGAGTTTTAATTTCCGCCGCCTTTTGTGGAAAATGCCGACAGCTGCCGCCGCAGGATATTAAAAAATGAACTGCATTCTTTTTATTTGGAGCAATTGCAAGTGCAATTTCTCAATTCACAATTTCTCAGCGCTGCCTTTGATCCGTTTCATTTGCATAGTCCGCACTTAATGTAGACATTGCTCAAGTTGCACTAATGAACGCAAAGGCTCTTCAACTACAATTCTTCCTTATCCCCGTCTCTCTTGCTATTTTTATTCCCCTCTCACTCTGCAGCTATTCAAGTTTATGTGCTGTAAATAACTTGCACACGGTGCCGAGTCTCTGGGATTTTTCGGTATGCAGGTAATGCCAAAACTTCCGTATCCGGTTGCTGTCCCTGTCCATTGTATACGCAACTTCATTAAAAAACGGTCGAGAACTCACCGAGCTGAGGTTGCAACCAAGTTGTGGCAAGGTCTACAAACGTTTTGCAGCTAACCGAAAAAACCATTATTAAAGTGGAGAGTAGCTTAAAAATATGCAATCATGGGGCGGTAACAACAACAACAATAACAACAACAATAATGGTTAACAACAAAATGCTGGCGAAGGGAAGCAAAGCATTGCATATACGTAACATATTGCTGTCTGTTATTTAAATGTATTTATGCAGACAGTCAGGATAGCAGCTGCAACAGGAGTAGAACTAGAAGAAGCTAGCTACAACAGCAACAACAACAACAACAACCGGGAGTTCCAGCTTCAGAATCCTTTCAACAAATTGTCAAAAGCTGCTTAGTTCACCCAGTTTTGCATCAGGAGTCGGTTACAAAGTGTTTACATATTTCCTTCAAAACAGAATAGGGTCGTTTGTGGTTTTTTCTAGATGCGAGCATGTAACTAAACTATTTCAATAAAAGTTAAAGCGGCTCCCATTGCAAATTGAAACTCAATTGAGAGCACACTTTGAATATTGTATAATAACTTACCAAGCTGAGAGTCTGCTGTGAGTTTTTGCTGAGCTCTTATCTATTTTTTCTTTTTTTTTTTATAAATTTATTTGATCTGCTTAAAAGGAAAAGTTTTTAAATTACTTGAAAGCCTTCTTTACTTGCTTAAAATATTTTCTTCTGCTTGAAATGTATTTATTTATATTAGACACACAGACACACACTTTTTATTTTTTTTATTTATAGATTTATTTAATCTGGTTAAGGGAAAAGTTTTTAAATATTTTGTAAGTCTTCCTTACTTACTTCAAATAATTTATGTTAGACAGAAAATTTATAGTATTAAGGATATTATTTTGAATTGAGTGAAAATTTTAATTGATAACTGAACCAAAAAACTAGGAAGTTGTAGAAGCCGCAAATGCTCAAAATATTTTAATTGATCCAACTTTTGTTGCAGGGATTATAAAATTAATATATTCTTATGTAAAACAATAAAACTAGATTTATATTAAATTTAATGTATTTATATTAAATTTAAAATAAAAAGCAAAATATTTATGAAACAATTCTGAGAAATTGACTACAAAGTGTCAGATAATGTACAAAACATTAAATTTTAATTGCTAAATTAGAAACAAAATACATATTCGGTGCCTTTAATTACTCCTAATTTATTTATAAAATAATTCGTTACATTTTAAATTAGGAATTAATTCGCATGAAATTGTTTTTATTTTGCAAAAGTTAATAGAGTGAAAAATTTCTTCAAATTATCGTCTTGTTATTTCTGAGACCAGCTTTCTTAAGCTCATCATTTTTAGTTTAGCTAATAATTTAGTTTTTAGTTACAGTTCGCTGAACTTATCTTGAATAGAAATTCGTTAAAAGTTCGATGAAGCACAAAGACTTTTCTTAGTGACTTTGGTACAACAAAAAGTGCAACAACAACAATTGAGATGGCATAGTCTAGCAGCTGCCTAGTGAGCCTGAAAGTGTGCAACAGCTTGGAAATAGTTGGCAGCGTAACACGCGGCGTATACGTAATGCGCCAACTGTTGTGCAGCTGTTATAGTGTTTACTATTGTTGTTGTTGCTGGTGTTGCTTAATGGCTAATGGTGCATTGCTCGACTGACAACAACTGCTGCAAATGAGCTGACAGAGGTTATGATAGTGCACATAACTTGGTCAGGGAAAAACGCATAGAGCAAAAGAGAAAATAAAGGGGATTTGCAAGTTCTACCAACTGGGCGCAGTTCAATTAAAGTGCCAACCATTAGCGCACTGGCCACACATTGTCATACTCATAGTTAATGACTGAGCATACAAAACTGTTAATTTTCCACTCCCATTCCCAATCCCAATCCCATTTGCCATTTTCATTATCCTTTTCAATTTCATTTAATTGCGCAAATATCTTACACTTTTCTCCATTATTAGACACTAGACAAAGTCTCATTCATTATGGTTGCCTGGCAAGTATGTGTGTGTGTTTGTGTGTGCGGTATGTGTGTGAGTTTGTGGTAAGAAAAGTTGCGAAAGTCATTGAGGCATTGTGGCAGAACTCTGGGCGTGCCATGCTCTTCTCTAATGCTCGTACCTGTTGTTGTTTATATTATTAAGCACCTGATATATTGGCAAAGTTTTCTGCCAAGTCTCGCGTGCAAATTTCTCAGTCTGAGTTTGAGTACGAGTTCCAGTTCCAGTTTCGAGTGCACTCCATGTAAATGAAGTAACTTTTGGTTCGTGCTTCAAACTGACAGCACCAACTTTGTTGCCCGCTTTTTGCCGCTCTGTTGACACTTGTGTCCATGTTAATAGGTCTACAGGGTATCATTACAGCCAGCATAAATATGCACATTAATAAGAAAATATAAAATAGAAATACTGTTGAGTGTAGACTCAGTTTGAAAGTCCAAATATGATTATGGTATGCAGATGAACTTTCAAAAAACTATGATAACTCGAAGTATTTGAGGAAAAAAATAAAGGTCTGCAAATAATGAAATACTAAATTTACAAATTTAACAACATTAAGATGTAGGAAAAATTAGGTTGGTTAGCAGATTCGGTTAGGTTTTGACAGAGTTATGATTGTTTACATTTATGATAAAGTGTCATGTGGCATAGATATGAAAAAAATCGACAGTTTAGCCAAAAAATTAAGTTTTCCTAAATTTATGCATAATCAAATTAGAGGCCGAATTATGATAAAATTTACATTCCGCATTGAAATCGGTTCAGTTTTCACAAAGTTATGCCAGTTTAAAGTTCTAGATATAGTGTCAAGGTCAGGATCTGGTACCGAAAAAATTTGGAGTGTTGAAAACAAAAATAAAATTTTTTTATTTTGATGCAGAATCAAATAAGAGGCAAAACAAGAGAAAATTGACATTCCGAAATTGAAATCGGTTGAGTTTTGACAAACCTATGCCAGTTTAAAGTTCTAGATATAGTGTCAAAGTCAGGATCGGGTACTGAAAAAATTTGCAGTGTGGAAAAAAAAATAAAATTTTTAAATTTTGAAACAGAATTAAATTTAATTCCAAATAATGACAAAATTGACATTCCTCCACATATAAATCGTTGGAATTTTGACAAAACTATGACTGTTTAAAGTTTTTGAAAAAGTGTTAAGGCATAGGTGTTAAAGGTCAAGGTATAAATTAAATGGACAGTTGTGAAAAAAATTAATTTTCTAAAATTGATGCTGATTCAAATTTGAGATCAAAAAATTATAAGCTATATAGATATTTTGCTTGAAAATCCGTGGAGTTTTTACTAAGTTATGATTAGAAAATTTCCAAAAAATTGTATGTAGGAAAATAATAATTTTATTTTTCAATATTGTTTTCTAAACAAATCAAATATTCATGCATAAATAATATAGAGGTCAAAATAATGGTAGCCTTTGATACCTGCAGGATATTTTCATTTATTTTCTTATTTATTTTTGTAGTCCTGGTTTAAAGCATTGCCTCCTTTTACTGTAACTTGTATGCTACAGGGTATCTTTAGCTGCATTCTCTCACTCACGGCAGTTGCTCCACTTGCAGTTTCTCATTTTCATTTACATTTTCATTTCCATTTTCGCACATCCTTTGGAGCGCGTGCCTTTTGTACATTGTCAGCTGCTCTATAGTTCTGCCGTTCTGTTGCACGGTTGCATTTCTCTTGTTGCCGTTGCACTAATTGCCTAAAATATTTAAACAGTTAATTCTTATGGCTTGGTGGTGCCACCTGCTGTGTGTAGTGGCAACAGTGTGGATAGTTTAAATTTGATTGCATAGGTAAATATTTGCAAAGTGCGGCAACTGGAACTGGAACTGCAACTGCAACAGAAACTGGACTCTAAAGTCAGAGGTGGAGTTTGCAGTCGTTGCATGTTATGTTGCGGTTTTTACGGTTTGTTTGTGCGCACACACAATTCTCCGGGCTTTTGTTGTGTAGTGTAAAGTGGCTTAACTTTTTCAGGGGGAAGCAAAAATTTTTGCCAGCTTCCAACTGACTGCTGACTGGGTATTAGGCTCTATCTGAATGCAGCAGCCAACAACGAACTAAAAAACCAGGAAATCAATAAAATCAACAACAACAGGAGCAATCGGGAACCACGGATGGTACAATAATAACAACTATTTGGTACTATTTTGGAGTAAAAAGCCGACTCGACACGAGCATAAAATATGCAAAAAACCCAACGAGGCGGCGTAAATGCGGCCAGATTTATTTTTATGGCTCACCTGAGTCCTTGTCGCAATGTCCTTGTCCAAAAAAAAATAAAACAAAAAAAAGAATTTACGACTATGCACGTGCCTTGACACAAATGATATGATGCATCAAGATATTTGCATTTGGTTTCATATTTTGTATATATTTTTGTTGATTTCGATAAGATAAAAAGATAAATATATTTTCTAAATAGCAACATTTATTGGAAATTCCAGTTCTAATATTTCTTATACATATGACTCGTTTCTTGTGCCATTTATCAATCGATATTTATTTAAATTTTTATCTACATATTTGTTTATTTTGTCTGCCGCTTCGTTGCGCATTCAATTTCATTCATATTAAATAATCACGATTTGCAGTCAAAAATCCATAAAACAATTGGCCAAAACTCTCTTGTTGCCTTTCGCCCATGGGCCATAAAACATTGACACAGCAACTATGCGAAACTAAAAATACAAATGCAAATTTTTTTTGCTGACACTACAAATTCACAATACTCTTTGTAAAGCCGTTATTTTCAAGTTATTTATTTAATATTTTCAATTTTTTTAAAAAGTGTCTTATATTTTAAAATTTTTCTTAATCTTTAATCTTTACCACCAAACCACTAAATTAAATTTTTACTTTTAAATAATATTCTGATTTTTCTATAATTACCATATTGTAGCTTTTAAAACATATTTTTCTTTTATTTACTGAGTTTTTATATTTTGATAATTTAAAAAGAAGTATCTATTATTTATATTTATTGCTCTATTTAAAACAATTAATTGAATATATGATACTATTAAAGCTTGTGAGCTTATGCTGCGGTCACTATGCAGTTGAATTATTCCGAAAGATTGAACCAATTTAAAAACAGATTTATGTTTGTCCGTTCAATCAATTTTTTTTTAACAATTTTTAAATTAGCTTCTGGCAAATTGAGTGCATTTTGTGCAAAAATGAATTTTAGTATTTATTTTAGTAGAGCTTTTAGTATAATTAATTTCTGGCCGTTAGTCAAATAAGAATTTATATTAATTTGATTGAATTCAATGGCGAATTTTATGACGTATGAAAGCGACTTTAAATGGCGAATGGAAGCACAGAAAGTGTAAAAAATGTTGAAATTTGTTTAGCAAGAGAGTTAGATATGCAGGCAACATCGTATATTGGGATATGTACGAGTCTTTATGGGTATTTATTTTTGGCAAAAAACGCAGATTTTTACGCTCGAAACGAAACGAAACCAAACGATATGTGGCGCAGTTAAATGGGCCAAAAAGGCTTTTAGCGTGTGGCATGTGTGAAGCTAAATCGAATTCAAAAGGGGGGCAGATTTAGCACCAGAGGAAGAAGCAAAATGGTGGAAAGGCATATCAAAATTTATGTGAATTTTATCAAGTGTTTACGGCGCATAAAAAACACAAACTCGTACACACACACACACGACGGTGTAAATGCAATGCAAATCCAACTGTAGATAAGCGCATGCCAGACTTTCAGTTACGTATACGCAATCTCAAGCATTACGTATACGTGATGTGTGCCAAACTAAATTTAAGGTAGGTAGCCAAGGCACATTTAAATTAGGCGTAGCTCAAAGACATACGAGCTGTCATTTACCTGTCAGCTTTACTTCAAGCCGTTGCTTATTGTTTTTGAAGCAAACTGGCTCAGTGCCACGCCCACTTTTAACTGCTTCTCTTTCCACACCTTCTGGTGTCGTTTATGCGAGTATTTAGCTCACTTCACGCAACGTAGAAGGCAAAAGTTTTTGGCATGTGACAGACTCGAGACTGGAGACTTTATACTTGAGTCCGTGTTAATGTAAATAATGACTGCACACGCACACACACACGCACATCCCAATTGGGGCCTTATTAAAGTTTGAACAAGCCCAAAAAAAGTGGCAAAATAAAAACTCAGACCAAAACCAGCTTGCCAGTCTAGTATCTAAGTGGTAAAAGGACTTATAAGCCTCTCTGAAAATGTCTGTTCATATTGATACCTACATCTCTGAGAATAAATGAGTTAGATCAATTAAATTTAAGCGAACGTTTGATCAAAATTCTATAACAATCGGTTAAATAGATTGAAATAGATATTTAAGATATAAATATAAACCATTTAATGCTGGGTTTTCCACGAATATTGTACAAGTTTTAAAAAAACATAAAACAGCATTTTTAAATTTCGATTAATTGATACTAGTTTGACTCTTTTTAGTTAAATTTATTCTTGTTTTTCTATTTCATTTATGTTTATAAAATTGAATTTATGTGAAGCATTGGCTACTGGGTATCTAAAAGTCGAGCAACTCTACTGTTGTGTCTTTACTTGTTTGTTGTTTCACATGCTCGACTCCATTAACAATATGTTTTTCTTCAACAGCACAATGCACACAGTGCCACCTTCCCTACCTTCTCCTCAACACCCTGTTCCACACACACACACACACACACACACTTATACACACACGCACATGTCGCTTCAATTGTGTCTATGTTTGTGGCAGCAGCAGCAGCAGCAGCCATTTTTCCCCGCTTCAAAAATGTGAACTCATTTGGAAAATTAAAGAAAATTTAAATGTGCTTATATTTATGTGACAAACTTTTATGCTGCGGTATGGGTTGAGTTTTCCTACGTCGACAGTATCAGGGAGGTGGGCGTGGCAAATCAGCTTATAATATATGCAAAATGCTTCTATTTATATTTTAAACTGAAGCTTAAAATATGCAAAGTTACGCACCGAATTATGGCAATATTTCATCAAAAAGTAAAGCATACTTTTTAGGGCTGCCAAAAAAGGAAACTATTGTTATTGTTACTTCTAAATTTTAGCTTAGTTTTACAACTTGTAACTGTTTATTATTTAATTTGTTAGTTATCTATTTAATTTTTTAGTTAAAGCAGCATTTAAGTTGTACAAAAACTGTTGCCTTCTTTTCAGCGCTGCCAAAAAAGTAATCTAAATTAATTTTTCCAATTTAAGTTGCACCGAGTTTTAATACACTATAACTTGCAAATTTTTCTGCTTCTTTTCTTTGGTTTTTTTCTTTGCCAACACGAAAATGTTGCCGACTTCTTAGCGTTGCCAAAAAGTATTGAAAATTCAACGCAAACTTGATTTAGGGAGAGTTCAACTCATAGATATCGAGTCATTAAAGTCTGTTTATACCCTGTAATGTGCAATTCTGGTAATACCTTAGTTGAAACAAAAAGTGTTGCCTACTTATTTGGGCGGCTTAAATGCAACTTAATTTAATTCTTAATTATTTTCATGACATTCGTTTAAATACATGACAAATAATTAAATTTCAATGAAATTTCTAATTAATGTATTTTTTTGGTAGTTAATACACTTATTTTCTATTCAAATTTCATATTGTTGTGTCGACAGATTATTGTTTTATAATACGGCTATAAATAAATAAATAAGTTCAATATATATGTCGACTTTTAAATTTATTTAGAATGACTTTATTGAAAACTGAACTTTAACTTAAGCTAGATTTTAGAAGTGATACCCTGTAATTCACTCTTCTAATATATTTTTAAAAAGCTGCTCATGTTGTAATTTCATTTAGGCACATTTCACTGTGCCCAAAACACATTTTGTGTCCATTTGGACCGCTATTTCCAACTGAACAGTCATTGGCTTTTGGGCTAATTTCATGGTAACATCAATGTTACGGATTTTTGGCAGACACCAATGTATCTAAAGCTGTAGCAGCAATTGTATATGTATCTGTATATGTATATGTATTTGTATCTGTATCTGCAGTTGCAGCTGCATCCATTCAAAGTGCCCGCTGGCTGTGCTGTGGCAATTTAGCGCCTTGTCCAAATGCGAATGACAAGTGCCAGAGGAACAAAAAGGGGCAAAGACACCAAACTCAACACATACAGTTGAAATTCGAGTTGAATACCAAATCCAAATCACAATCCCAATCACAGCTAGAGTCACATGCAGAGACACTGTTGAATTTGGGGCAAACAAGGCTCTTTTTGGCCAGATAAGCCAAAAGCCACAAACGAGCCTCAATTTATGCAACAAAGTTGCATGAACAAGAAGAGGACGACATTGCCACACTTTAATGCAAACTGCAATCGAGATGCAGTCGAGCAGCTTTTCATTTAAATTTTGACGCATATTTTATTGCAAAATGCATTTTCACTCTGCCACACTTGGTTGCATACACACACACACGCATACAGTTGGTTAAGAAAGTGTTTTGACAAATTAGAAATTCATAAATAGGTTTTTTTATTAAAAAAAATTTTAAAATCGTTGCAAATTATATTTCTTGCTCTTAGAAAAATAAAATAGAAAAAAATTTAACAAAAAAAATATATAAATAACTTGCATAATAATAAATAAATATTTAAAGTATATTTTTACTTTTTAAAAATTTAAGAGAGTTTATTTATACGGAAACATTAATAAAACATATAAAATCATGTTTTTTTTTTTAGAGATATTGTGTAAATTTAAAAAATTTGTCAAAGCCCTTTCTTGACTAACTGTAATATGTGTATGCACATGTGTGGCAAACTTCATAGCTGCAATTACGCTCAAGTGCGTTTAGTCATTTTATTTTTTTTATATTTTATTGAAATTGGAATTTTCGGTTTTAGTTTTCATTTTGTGGATTTTATTGAGGTTTCTTTAGATATTCGGCCAGCACATTTTTCCCATATCAAAAGCTGCTTAGTTAAGTGAGACCAAATTTTATTTAATACCATTTCGAGTTAGTGTGAGTGTGAGAGTGTGTGTGCAGCAGAGCATTGTGAATGCCAAGTTTTTCGATAAAAATAGAAAATTTCTTTGAGTTTACTTTCCATTTTGGGGCTTGGCAGGAAGTGCGCCGGGGCAGTCATAAATTTTTGCATAAATTGTGGTGTGAGAGTGTGTGAATGTGCGAGAGTGTATATATATGTATGGCATTATGTCATGAGCCGGATCTGGATTGCATATACAGCTTAAGAGTGTGTAAGCTGCGTACTGTAAAATTGTAAAATTGCATAACTCAATCTCTGACTAGCTGTCAAGGAGAAAAGGAAAGGCAGAAAGGCGGAAGAGAGAACAAAATAGTGGTCGAAAAAAAGATAGAGACAGATAGAGATAGAGGAAACTGCGTAGTACAAGTAAATTTAAAACTTAATCTTTAAATATTAAATAAGTATTTACTGATTTCTATATTTTTAATTAATTAATTTATTAATCTTAAGTTTTAATTTGAATTAATTTTATTATGATTATTTTTTAGTTGTAAAAAACTGAGTGTGATCTTTACTTCAAAATCAAACTAGTGTTGAAATGAAATTGTTTTTTTTTTAGCTAGGGAAAATCATATCAATGGAAAGCAGAGAAAATGAGAGAAGTTCATCATAAATAGGATAATTCTTTCGATGACTGAAAGATTAACCAATTTAGTGCAATCTATAATAAATAATCGAACCAAAATTCAGCTCAAGCGCTGAGTTTAATCTGTTATAACTTTATCGTGTGTGTGGATTCAATAAAGCTAGTTGTTAATCAAATGCAATGGAAGAATAACAAAGGAAAAAAGCTAAAGATAAATAGAGAGCTTCAAAAGGAAGAGTGACATGTGCTGACATATAAGTAATCGAACTTAGTAATCGAAATTGACAAGCAATCGACATAAGTGCTATTTCTAGCATTCAGCTCAAATTGTAATACTAAACTAAGAAGAGACTGAGGAAAAGCAGAGTACAAAAGATAAAATGAAGAGAAGAAATAAAAAAGAGAGACATGACAAAGAAATATCGAGGGCTAACTGATAAGTAAGAGAAACCAAAAATCGTGTTATTATTTCAGTTTCGAATTGCATGTTTTATTAAGAGCTTTACAAAATTTGAAGGGTATATTTTAAATATGCATGCATTCTGGATATAAAAATAAAATTGTAATATATATATATATATATATATATTCAAAAAAATAAACATAACAGCATTTAGAGACGAAAAAAAAAATAAAAAAAACATGTTTTTTGTCTTTAACGGAATATTAAAACGGTTTACCTCTCGTTTTCTCCTATTGATAACTGTAATAAAGTTTCTTGCTACTTCCAATTTTCATTTTCAATTCAATTACTAAAAATCGTAGATTCGTAAGAATCGGATTGTCTCAAGAATTAAAGTGAATGGAAATAGAACACAGCTGTTTACTTCAAACTTGCACTCAAAAGTTTACTTTACCCAATTCTGCAAAATTGATTAGAAATTCGACTAAGTAGAAACTTCAAACGGTTGCAGACGTTGCCAAGAGACTAATGAGACTCATCATAAACTTGCAGCAAGTGCAACTAATATGCGACAAGGCAACAAAACAACAAAGCCAATATAAGAAGTGCTATGTAACTTTAGCTAAACTTAAGTTCTAATTGCAATACATTTTTGCAGGCAGTAGAAACGAAGAAAACAAGAAGAAAAGCAAAAACAATTGAGAATCTTGTATGTAGTTTTAATTAGAAATATTTTTCGAAATTTTTAGATGTTGCACAAACAGAAACAAAACGGCAACAAAATATAAAAAAGTGATGTCCTTTGTTGGAGTGTATGCCTAGGCAAAATGCCAAGCTGCATTTGCCAGGACACTTAGTCCTGTTTTGGACACACACACTCACACACACAGACACGTATGAAACAGAGTCAAGTAAACTTTTAAGAACTTTTAACGAAGATATGTGCAATAGAATGGGAGAGAATGTCTCAAAGATAGCCCTCAAGCTGCTGTCGGTTTTTTAGCCAGCAACTGATACGCACACACACATTTACAAACTCACACACATATATGTGTGTGTTATAGAAAAGTTGGTTGTTTGTGAAGTGTTTAGACCGTTTTTTGTGCTTTTCATATGAAGCTTTTGTGATCAACTTAATTAAATTCATTAAATGTGCGCACGTATCACGTATACGCAGCGTTGTGCAATTAGCTGATTCTTTTTTCTTTTTTCTATCAACAACAGCAACAAGAAGGATCAACTTTTAGCTGGCAGTTAACGAGCTTTGAACTACATATTTGCCATATATATTTCAAATTGTGAGTCACTCATACGCACTGTTAGACAAGCATAAAACGTTAGCTGCTAATTTAAATATATATGTATTGCACTTTTGACTGACAGCTGAAGTTTGAAGGGGAAAATTCTAATTAAAATAGTAGTAGTTGAGTGAAAGTTGTTGGCAACTTTTGTGGGCGTCGGCATTCAAAATCAATAGACGGCATTTAATAAAATCCAAACTTGATAGCAGACGAACAAAAAGCCAAGGCAAAAAGCAAAAGTACAAGAAAAGCAACAAAAGGCAAAAAGCAATTGCAAGAACCTTGACGTAATCAAAGCGTTCAAACACAATACACAATGAAATCGCCTCCTCTCTTTACTTTCTCTCTCTTCTTCTACTATCTTATTCTATCTGCCAGAGCATCCGCAATTGCGTTAATAAAACGGCAGAGAAGAAGCTGAAAACTCTGAGATGCCAATCAAAGTGATCCGAGCAAAAGACAAAATTAAAAATAAATTCTATTGCAATTCGTCTATTGGTCTGTATTTTATTAAGTTGTCAGCTGTATTCGGTTCAAACAGGCGATAAACGAAATTGTTTATTCACATTTCGTTCTGTGGCAGCCGTTTATTAATAAATATCTAATTTAACTCGTTTGAATTGACTTTTCAATGTGTTTACAAGCGTACAAAGACAGAAGCTGAATTTGAGCTCATGTATTTATATGTTGATTGATAAGATATGGTTGAATAAGCTTTCATCAAATCAAAATTTGCACTAGAAAGCTTTGATTTCTTTCAAAATAACTTTATATATTTTTTCTCCAATGAGCCTAAAGTTTTCATAAACAAACTTCAGTGTTTTAATACTCTTCTTAATTAATCCTTTCTTTTTTTACTTCATACATACATTTATCGAATGGCGTTATTAGTATAAGAGCTTTTAAAGCACATTCAAGCATTTAACCCAAATAAATTTAAATACTTTTATCGACTAGTTATATAAATATTATTTATATCTTTCTATAAATTAGTTAAATACTTATGGTTTTAAAATTGAATTTTTTCCATTTAAATATTACTCTTTGGATTATTCCAATAGCAAGTTTTTAAATCTTGATAATTTTTATTTAAAAGAAAAACGGCAACACTTTCTTTGTAGAGTTGCCTTTTCGATTTTTTACATTTATATTTACCGATCTGTTAAAATAATTTAATGGCTTGTGTCATTGGCAATTTGAGGCCTTAATGAAATGCATCAAGATAATATTGTAATTACCACAAATTTGCCAGCAATTTCCTTTTTGTTGCCATCTGACAAATTGCATTGATAGCTGCCAACTGAATATGGCAATGAATGTGGGAATGTGGAATATATATATATATATATAAATATGATGTTATGGTCTGAGGACGTGCTCTGATTGGGGTCACGAATTGCATATCTAAGTACAACATTGTCGAGCCGTCGCCATTTTGTCAGCGGCAACGTGGCGCGCATAAAATTCTCGACAAGTTATGTGCCTCAAGTGCCAAGAGAGTGCAACAATGCTTGTGCATTAAACCAGGCACCCTACTACATCCCTCCACCTCCTTTTCCACTGCTTTCTCCCCTCCTTACTCTTCCTCCCTGAAGCAGAGAGCATTCAGTCTTAGTCGATGGCAGCCGGCGGCCAATGTTGTAATAAACTTTGTTTATAACGCGTCGCCAGCTCAAAATTTGCAAACATGCAAACATCGAGGGAAATGCATAACTAAGAGAGAGAGAGAAAGGAATTGGGAAGAGTGATAGAGAGAGGGAGCGTAGAGTGAGCTGAGCGGAAAAGGCAACGCTGCCAAAGGAAACGGAAGTCGCTGCAATGCACACTATCAACAGTCGACACCCGAAAGCAAACTCTGTCTAAACTGGCCCCGTTTTCAGTGTTGTCAATTTCTGGTGGAACAGTAACCAAATAACAAAAATTAGTTAAATTTGCATGGATAAATAGCTTTAGAAAAAACCAACAAATATAAATTATATTGAATAAAATTCTTGTTCTTATAATAAGCATAAATTTATCAATTGGTATAAAGTTCTTACTAAAGAATTCTTAGGAATTTATTAAATATAAAAATATTATAAAATAAATACTGTTCATAATAATAATTAATCTTTGATAACGAAAAAAAAAACATATTTAGTTTCATTTTTCATTTGATTTATTGTATTATCCTAGTATAAAACTTTTAAATTACTGCGCAACTCACTTAAATATGTTAATCATTAACATTTGAAAATTTTAGGCTACCGTATTATTATTATTATTAGATTTGGTTTATCATTAGACAATTTTTACTTATACTAAATTTTGTTTTGTTTATTAACATTACTTAATTTTTATTAAGTATTTATTTTATTTTTTATATTTAATATTTATTGATTTATTTATTTATTTATTGTCTAACTTTTTTATATATATGTTAAGAATGCTTAAATAAACGATAAAAAATAAAATAATGTTATTTTTATTAATATTAATTAATTAACTTTATTTTAGTCATATAAAGAGTTGAGCTTGAATCAAGTAATCATATCTATATATATTTTTTTAAATATCCAGATTTTTCAATATTTTTAGCAATCGAACTTTGAAAATTGCCAAAACTAGCTATAAAATAGCTAAGCTTTCAGCAGTGTCTGTTTTGCCTTATTCCCAATCTCTCTCTTCTTTGTCTTTCTCTTTCTCTTCGGTCCTGACCAGTTGGCCATGTGAAGGCGTCGAAATGCACATTTTGTAGCATTTGTAGCGCTTGTTTAACGCATTTTAACTTTGATTAACGACTGACGGCGCATTATGGTAACTGTTGCAGTTGCATTTGCAATTCCAGTTGCAATTTCAGTTGCTGTTGCAGTTGCACATTTGATTTGCACACACAAATTGCGTTTAACATAGTTCAACTCTCGCAATGCATTTTTCAACATTTATTCATTTACAGAATTGAACGCTTAGCTCATTAGGCAATTTGTTGAAGGTTTTCATGAGCTTGTGACTGTTATTAGTTTTAAAATATAAGTTGCGTTGTTCTAACAAGTTTGAATTTGTATAAATTTGTAAAAGCATTTTTTCCCTTTTATAAAAATTTTTCTTTTATATAATAACATGAACTTAACTCATTACAAAAATATTTAATAAAAAAAATTTTATTGACTCATGAGCATTTTAAATTACAAGCCTTGAAACACATGAAAACTTAATTATATTAAAATTTGATATAACTTTACTGGTAAATGTAGCTGGGTGTTTTAAAGAAAAATAATGAACAAACTTGATAGCTTATTAAAGCTCAAATTTGATTTCTTTCACAAACTTATAAAGTTAATTAACAAGATAAAAAAGGTTTTCTAGAATTTTAGAATAGAGCATTAACTGAGAGCTTTGAATTCTATATAGTCTATTTACTAATATTAATAAATTAGAAGTTCATCATTGTCTTTACAAAGCTTTTGATTGGCATTGTAGCGTAAAGTTTCTTTTACAAAATATATTTAAAAGTTCAATTGAAATCGTATTATGATTAATTGCTATAACACATGTAATAATTGAGCTAAAAGCTCGGCATTAACTTTAAAGCTTTGTCTGACATACATTGATAAGCAATTAAGTCTATAATTATAGCTGACTGCATTTTCACAAAATATTTACTCCAAAAATTGGCATTGGCCACACTGTTTTACTGCATATCCTTTTCCAAGCAATTAATTTAATTATAGTATTTCAACTGAATGCATAATTTTCAGAAATGCCTGCGGTCAGGCAGCGTTGCATTCCCGCTGAACTCCCGTTTTTGAGTTGTCAGCGGGACTTTCCCCTTTTCCTCCATTCCCCCTTTTCCGCCCATCATTCCATTCTCACGCTTTTGTTGGAGTTTTGGGCTCACTGTACAAATTGTTAGCGGTGATTTATTATTTATTGCTTTGGTTTATGCCTGTGATTTATCTCGAGTGGCCTCGAGCAAGAAGAGAGACAGAGAGAGGGAGAGAAAGAAAGAGAAAGTGCGCAGCCATTGTTTGGCAACTTAACACAAAAAAAGTCATTAGAATAAGGACTGTAAAGACCTTTAGGTTTGCTATCGATATCACGAATCGGGTCAGGCAATTATAAGATTTATGTTTGCACTTGTTGTATGACCCAAAGCACAAAAGAATTCGTTGGAAATGACAAAGATGCAAAAATATACCCAGTAAATATAAATATTTAAATGAACGGTGAAATGAATAAACGCATTTCTTTAGCGCTAGATAAAAAATTAATGAAATAAATAATTTAAATTAAAAGTTGACATTATGACATTATATAATAAATACAAAAAAAGCTGTCAGCTATACCATAAGTAAAATTTTTTGAAAATTCAATTAGCAACTGAGAAACAAGAAAATCAAGCTTAATATCAACATGTTAAAATCGATAAAATTAATGTAGTTATCTCTCAACTAGCAAATAAAACATCGAGCTGAAATGGTGAAAACCGTTTCCCTGAATATCTAGGTTCCGATTTTTCGATGTATTTTTACATCATTATGGGAAACTGAGAAAGAGAAAATTTATGCAATTCTTCTGTACTTAATGCATTTAGTTTCAAAGGTATTAATATATTCTAAGTCACAATTAAAATCATACTCAAAATTAAATCCATAAAGCCTTTCTTAAATATATTGCTGACCCATAAAATAAACTACTCTTTTCATATTTTTTTTTAATGATAGTTACATTTATATTTCCCATTTATATTTTAAATTTTAAATTGTTATATATAAATTCTCAAGACTTAATGCAACTTTTGTGTAGCCTCTTGAGTTCATGCCTTTTGTTCTAGGGTATACAAAAGAACAATCAATATTTGCCGTGGGCATTATACTTATTGTTGAGAAATAGAGAATAAGGGGTAGTCTATTTGTAATTCCCTTTTCGCTTCTTTGCCTCTCTATCTCTCTCTTTTCTTCTCTTGGCTGTCAGCTACATAAATCGCAACGGATTTGCATTAAATATGTAACAAAAGCTGTTTAAATAACTAATAATTATCTTGTTGGGCTTCAATGTCATTTGGTCTACGCTATTTATATGCAGAAGCCGCTTAGTTCAAATTAATTAACATTAACAACCAACAGCAACAACAACAAGCACAACAACAACAATAAGCTAAACAATATCTGGCAGCTTGCTTAAATATTTATTGTTTGTTTTTGCGCTATCCACAATGCATTTTGTGGTCATTTATTGTTAATGACATTGTAAGCCCAACAAATTATTTGTCCTTTTTTCACGTATTTCTCTTGCCAATTATTTGTATCATTTTACTAAATATATTACTTACATTGGCATATAAACCAATTGGCAAATATTTAGACTTTAACTCATTTCATTGGTCTGTTTATTAAATAAACTTTGCTGTCATTTCAACATGTAGTTTAATTTGTTTTATACTATTTGCAATTCACAAAATTTCAGAAAATCCAATTAGATTCTCATCAAATGATTGGATTTGACAAGCTTTGAATTTTAATAAATCCAATTTATATAATTGTGGATTTAGGTTGCTATAAATCATTCGGGAGCTACGGCATTATAGTAATTAATTTATAATAATAATGAAATATATTATAAAATAGAAAACTAAAATTAATTTATAATATTCTTAAAAGTAAGTAAAATAATTTAAAGCTAAAACTTAATAAAATATATATGTGAAGTAGATTAAGAACATTTTAACAGAGTGATTATGGAAATAATTTAATAATTTATGATAAGAAAATCGATTCAGTGCTTCTATTTATGCAACATATTAATATTAAAATTATTAAACCATTAACTTTTTTTTACAAGTTTTCAATCACTTGTAACAGTTATTGTAAGATGATAGAAAATTTTAAATACAATTTACTCAGCCTTAAAATTTGACACAGAATTCATGTATAGGCGTTTATTCAGCTATTGTGAGTGAAAATATAAAATATGACTTTGTATTTCTACAAGTCCGACAAAAGACTGTTGATGAAGTTGGAGTATTAACAACCAGCTGTGCTATAGAATTGATTACAAAGCATATTTATCGTTTTACATACCGAAAACCTGAAACAAAAACGCAATACAAAAACTATAGCATACTTATGAGCGTCATTCAATAATATGAGCAAAAAAAAGGCGAAAAGGAGCTAAGGAAAAGTAAGAGACACAGACACAGATGCTTTTCACAATTCCACACCGCCCGCTGTCCCGTTGTCCCTTTGTCCCGTTGTCCTGTTGTCCTGATAGCCCGCGGTGCTGAGCTTAATCAGAACTCGTTTGCCGCACATAACTTAGAAGGCGAAAAAGCAGAGCAAAATTCACATACAGCAGATACGAGGAAAGCTGGAAAATGCTGGAAATGCAACAGCAACAGGACACGAAGCAGGACGTCCCCAGACGCTGCACGAGCTCCTGTGCTTTGTCCCTATTTTTTGTGGCACTACCAAACAGGCCAGGGGAATAGAAGCTGAAGATGGTTTGGGTTGCAGTACAGGGCACAAAGGCTGCATAACACTTTAATTTTAAAACAAATGCATCGAGAGGAAATGAAAAAGGAAAATGGCTGAATGTGCGCAATGGGAAAATGAAGAAAATTCGGCATAGCAAACCAAGTCAGGCGTTATTGAAGCCAAATTGTATCTGACCAACGAAGCGTGCTTGAATTACACTTGCAATCAAATCTTTGAGCAACCGCAAGTGCATGAAACATGCAACATGCAACATGCACCACACACACACACACATGATCCTTGCTTCAGAATAAACCACAACAATATGCATTGGTATACTGACTGCAGAGATACTTGTCGATGATGCTGAGATACTTCTGGGTGAGACACCACAAAGCCACACATACCCACACTTACACACTCTCTCACACACACACACTCTCTCACACACACACAGGCTTACAGTTCGTGTTTTTAGATTACAAGCAGCTATATCTGCGGTCTGTTAGGCAACTTATTAGATTAGCAGTGGGCTGTGGGCGATGGACACTGGACACTGGACAGAGGAAGAGGAAAGACTGTGACCAGTCGAGCATCTCTCAACAAGTAAGAACGCTGCAGTCAAGATGATCGACTGTTAGACGCCAAGTATGCGTGCTGTAAAAAAAACATAAAACAAAATCCAAAAAAAATCCTTTCCTTTGAAAATTTGTAATCGTTTTTTTTTTATTGTAAATATTTGTCAAATACTTTAATTTTAGCCAATAAAATATAAATTTTTATAAATAATAAATATATTAAATATTAGCAAGAGGCTAAATAAAATAAAGAAGTACTAAAAAATATCCACTAAACTATTTAAAAATTACTTCCATTTTCAAATTTTGTTTTGTATGCAGTATTTCAAGACAGTTAAGCAACTATTAATTATAATTAAATAAATAATAAAATAATTGAACTAAACAAGAACCCAAAAAGAAAAGGTTTGGTCTTTATTGATAGGACAAAAATATAATTTAATTAATATATATTAAAATATAATATAATATTAATTAATAGCAACAAATAAATGAAAATAAAGATTGTAGGACTAATTTTATATTTTTATTCAATATAAACTTTAAGCAGTTGACAAAACGAAATTTTAGATTTCAAAAATAAAGTACAATTAGGAAAGATTGATTTAAATTAAAAAATTAAATACATTTAATAAGAAACAAGTAAAATTAAAACTGATAACATAAGTATTTAAAAGTCTAAAAGTCTGGGAATATTCAAAAAATAATTAAATAATCCAATTTATACATAGGATAAAGCACTGCATTACCACAAACTCATTAATCCGTTCTCCCTTTAATTACTGGGCAATAAATATAGGGGCGCAACAGGCAAGACGTGTTGAAGTCCTTTACGGTCTTGCGTCCTATTGTATGCTTACCATTCAACCGCAAACAGCTGTCAAGCAGCTGCCTTTGATTAATATAATTAAAGTGACGCCACGCCACCGTGGCACATTTAAAAAAGTCCTTGACACAACAAGCAGCTAATCAGCGTAATGCGTGTCGTTGTCAATACAAAGCAATTGGGATGAATCCCTGAATCCGAACGAAATATGCATAGATTCTTTGATTTATGTAAATAACTAAAACAGCCACAGGGCGTATGAGTTATGTGATTGTGTGTATTTGTTGTGTTGGTGCAGAAAAGTATGCCGTAAAATAATATTTATGCCACTTTTGGGGCTTTCGCTTGTCACAAAGTATTGTTCGCTTCAGCGATTGAGTTACAATGACACTAGCTGTCTAAACAATTTCATCATAAATTTGATATTGAGTATACATTTTAAATAGCTCTGAATAGAAGCTTGTTTAACGTTAATTTTTAGGGAATAACACCGGAACCGTTAACCGCAACTAATCGTTTAATTTTTAGTATCGGAACTGAAACCGTAGCCGAATGAAAATTCTCTGTCAAGAACCGAATACCGAAACGTTTGTACCGGTACGGTTATGGTAAAGTGGCTAGTTCAAAGAGTTGACCAACTTCCAACTGTCATAACTTCATCAAAGCTGACCCGATTTTCAAGCGGAATATCATTTAAAAGTGGCTAAATCCGCAGTCTAACCCGCTTCAAACTGTCATAACTTGATCAAAACTGAACCGATTTTCAAACGGAATGTCATTTTAATTATTATTTGGCATTTTAATTCGTTCTGCATTTAAATTTTATTAAATTCTTAAAAAAAAATATATATTCCCCTAGATTCTACTAGATATTAATTTCGATGCTAAGGGTCCCCCCTTTGAAATTTCGAAAAAGTTCAAATTTTAAATCTCAAGTTTTCACTTTTAATCAACTCCTTGTATCATAATTAGTATAAAACAACACTTTAAACTTGATTCTGAGACCTTTCATTTATTTGTAAAAAATCATGTGAAATTGAACAAAAATTTTGACTTGTAAAGTGGCTAAATCCGCAGTCTGACGAACTTCAAACAGTCATAACTTGATCAAAACTGAACCGATTTTTAAGCGGAATGTCATTTTGATCGTGATTTTGCCTTTAATACATTCTGCATTTAAATATATTTAAATTTATTCACATCTTAAAATTTTAAAATGTTTCAAAATTGATTTTCTTTACCGTTACTTACCAGTACTGATAATGCGAAAAAGTTTTTGTCTCAGAATTAAAATATGAAACTCTGCTGTCATTGATTGTATGGGTTGCTAATTTGAAAGATGAATTAGATTTGCTGCAGCTTAGAGACTTGCAACTTTGCAGCTTTGAACCGAAGTACAATAAATTGCATTTGTCACAGAGGCAAATCCCCAATGCGGCTTACAATGAACTTCGCTTCAGATGTGGCAGTAACAACAACATTTTTGTGTAGTTTGTGGCAAAGTCAAAAACAGAATAATGCATGTCACACATGCAGGAAAGACAAGGAGAGAGAGAGAGAAAGGAAGACGGGAGATGGGAGAGCATTGTCTGGCTGAGACAGCTGACACAAAAGCCATAGAGAACAATTTAGATATTTTCAAAAGATTTAAGCGCTTCACATGACACCGCAGGGTAAAAACATGTCATCGGTTGCCGAGTTACTTTCACATATATGTATGTATGTACATATGCATAGCTTTAGGTAAAAGATACTGACATAAAAGATACTTAGTCTGAAGACTGACAGTCTATCTAGTGCTCTACTTATATTTGTTTGCTATTTAAATAAGCATAATTCCCGTTGCAAAAAAACACACTTCTATTTAGTATGTTTTTATATACTGTTCAAGTGGAGTTGTTTCCTTTTTCCGAGTTTATGCATATTCATAGAACTAACCACAACACACATAACTACACATTATTATTACTTGTGTATCTTTGTAACTGTTTTGTTTATTTGTCTCTTTGTTTGTTTGTCTCTTACAGGTATGAAAATCCAACGACTCCGACTCCGATTCCAACTCAGATTCTCAGCTTTAACCCATCTAAGTGGCTGCAACATACAGTGGCACACAGCTTATTTGACCCACTATATTTTATTTATATATTTTGATCAATCACATACAATACATACTAAAAATTAAATAAAAATATATTGTTAAATTCTAAGTATTAATTTTAAAATCATCATTTAAATTTAATGTATACCTGCTTTTTATGAAAAGATTAATTAATTAAATATTTGTAGGATGTTAGAGCAGTGGGTCAAATAAGCTGTGAGGCACTGTACATGCATGTATTTGCATATGTGTGTGGCAGCTGTTGTAACTGGTTTGTATCTAGATACATTTTAATATATACATGTATGCATATCTGTTCATTTGTGTGTGGTTGTGTTGTGTGTACTTGAGGCCTGGCACTTGAGTGTCTTAAGTTCTGCTTTAAGTGGCAACTTTTTCTCAATTGCCGCAAGTGGTGTTGCAAGTGGTTTTCAAAGCCCCTCTGGGCCAGATACACCTGTATCTTGTGTGTATATTGAGTGTGTTTGTGTGTATATATATTTTCAGCTCCTCTGTATGGCCTTTGAGTGGTGTTATAAAGAAAATGCATTTAGGTCTGCAGAAGAGTTCAACACAACCATTCATACACACAGATGTGACCTCAATGGGTTAAGAACTAGTGTGTCAGCTCTGTGTGTGTGAGTGTGTGTAAATGCTGGTATTTTTATTTAGAGCATGTGTACACATAGTTAGCATCGCTCATAGATCGCATAAATAATTTCCAAGCATATCGCATATGCGACAGTTGAGGCATTCCGGCGTGCTTAAATTTAAGTTTTAAAAAGTTACTATAAAAAATAATAAAAATAATAAAATTATTGTAATTTTTAAATTACAAAAATTACTTATAAAAGTGAAATGCTTTAAAAGTTATTAAAAACTCAAGAAATTTTCAAAATCAATACTGTAGGCACTCATTTTATTTACAGAAAAACTCTAAAAAATTTTCAATAAATTTTTAATTAAATATTGTATTTATAAAATGCCGATACTTGAATAATAAAGAAATAATTTAAAATGAGGCATGATTTGATTGCTATTTGCCAAATTATTATTGACTTTATAATTATCCAAAATGAAATACCAGATGAGGACCAAAAATATTTTTATAATTTTAAATACTGCAACAGTCGAAGGAAAATCCGCACTTAAAATACACAAAAACAATTCGTAAATTAATATGAAAATACTGCAGTGTTATTAATATTACTTAATATGGCCACACTGATTCTTTATGGAAGCTCAGTATTTTTACATAATTATAATGAGTATAATTTGCGATTATTTTCGGTATTTCAGTCGTAAGCTGAGCTGAGAAATTTTCGCTTAAACTTTTTGGCTGCCAGCCGCAGATCTGTGTCGTAATTAACCCACTTATATGGCAGTAACTTTGGGCCAACAATCACCGCAAGTGGGCGGTGGCATCTGTGGGCATGGCTCATATACAACTACAAGCCACACGGAAAAACCTCCTACAATCCTCCGTTCCACAAACCAAAAAAGGAAAACCAAAAAAAGAAAAAAAATGAAAATCCGCTAGCGACGCGCAGAGTTTTGCACAGTTTTTAATGGGCACAGATATGTGTGTGAGGATGTGTGTGTGTGTGCGTTTCGGTTGTGCGTGTGTGTCATGTGAGGTTTTCGATGAGGGCTTTGCGTGTGGCATTGCCTTAACTGACCAGCACACAGAGAAGCACAGAAGCCGCTTCCATGGTAAATGCTTTAAAAAGCCATTTCAGCATTTTCCCCATATTTTTATTTTCTCCACTTTTTGTTGTAGTTGTTGGGATTTCCCTCCTTTGATGATGCCACAAAAAACGGTTGGATTATAAAACACTTAAACGATTTTAAGCGCAATTATGTTGGCACGAGCACGTAAACGCATCGCAACCATTGCAACGCTTTTCCTCTTTAATATTTAACATTTTCCGCTCCTGCTCCTTATTAGGTTGCCATTTAAAGTTGTCCAACAACAGCTGAGGGATCAGAGTTAGCATCAGCGACAGCAAAATTGTTCTAAATTATTTAAAAAGTAAGTTGGCCGTTGGCTATATAAAAATTGTACAAAAAAATAATCAAATCACTGGCGAGCATACTCGACCATTAGATGACGTATAAATTTAATATCCCTTTTAGCAAAATTTTAAATTTAAACAAAATTAGTCTAGACTTTTCATGAAATGAAATGAGCAACTGATTTCCATTTAATAATGTAAGACTTCAGGTTCAAAATAAGGTTGAAAGGTTTTATCTTTATAATTTATTGATAGGGTAATTTATGGAGTGCCAATACTACAAAGCTTGATGGAAGGCAGTTTGTGATTGGAAAGTTTGTTGAAGGAATTTTTAAGTAAAAAAGTTTCGCTTAACACATTCTTGACAAAAATTTAATACCCCTTGAGGGCAATTTGTGAAATTTAAACTGGAAGACCTTATGTACTCCCTTTTGAAAAGCCATTTCTCCATAAAAAATTTCGCTTTCAGAGTCGAGATCCCCTACAAATGTAACATAAAAAGAAATTATACTAAAAATTAAAATGCCCTAAAAATTTTTGTGTGTTATTATTATTATTTTTTGTAGTTAATATACCTCACTCTCCAGATGCTTTAGCTACTGAGTACAATTAACATAGCGCCACGCTCAGCTATGGCAGATAGCCCAAAACAAAAATATAAAAAATAAGACAACAACAATGAATAGTAATAATAGAAACAACAGCAAGAAGAAGAAGAAGAAAAACGGTGTGGAAATTCTAGGAATATCGGTCTGTAAACAATTAGAACGTCAGCTTACCGGAAAAAAAGTTTGCATTTCATTTATACTCGAAGGATTTTATTTAGGAAAAGTTTTGTGGATGGCAGCAGCAGAAAGTGGAGCAGAAAGAGGAGCAGATAGTGGAGCAGCATGCAATGTCCAGAGCGTTGAATACTCCTCTGTCGACGTCGACAGCGACGGCAACGTCGAGGCTTCCGTTGCAAACGCGCGCCATTGTTGCAACAATAAACTTCCGGGTTTAAATTTCACTTGTTTGTATCTGTGTGTGTGCGCTGGCAAAACAAAATGGCCGCTGCCAGTTGCACGGCTTTTGACATTAATTAGCACAAAACATGTTGAGGCAACCGGTGAAGTTTTGGCCATTTGCAGCTGCATAATGGGCAACCCGAAATGCCTTAAGCAGCTCCCCTTTTAGCCGTGTTTATTACCCCATTTAGATAACGTCCAACATCGGACGTTGCATGTCAGACAGTATTCCAGCTGATGTGGCACGAGTCGTTGATAAAATGTGTCCTCTCAGCAAAACAGACCAGACTGACATCAACTTCAATTTCAGCTTCACCTTGAGCACCTTGAGCTGCCAATGGCACTCACAGTTTGGGCCAAGTTAAGCTAAGTTTGCACTGGACATGTCTGTAAATCAACATACATGAAAATGTGCTAAGCTCAGCTAACTTTTAACCAGCTTACAAAGTTGTCTTGCCTTAAGTTGAGTACCTTTTACGAGTACACGATAAACTTGCAACACTTGTTACAGTTGAGCAGAAATTGTGCAGCAATTGAGTTGCTGCAAGTGGAAAATAATAATATTAAAAAAAAAAACAATAACTATCGATTAGCTATTTATTTGAATAAAAACAGTCAAGTAATTTAATTCATTTCAAAGTTACGAAATTTTATCATCTTGTTATTTATAAAATAAAAGTCTTATAACATTTAATCTAACTGTTAATTTAAAATCACTTTTTCTGAATTTTTCTTTAACTCCAAAAAATTTGTTTAAGTTTTTTGTTGACGTTTATTAAATAAATAAAATAAGTTAATATTTAAAATGTAATGTAAAGTGAATTGACATGTCTTATTGATTTCGATAATTAATATCTCAGGTTGAGAGACATGGAAATTCAGCTTGAATGTTTTAATTATAAGCAGATGTTTATTTTCTCTAACTGTTTTTGTTTTATTTATAAATGGTTTCATAGTAAAATTTTTAAATCATTTGTGGAATAAAATATTTTTATTTAATTTTTATTAAATAAGTTTAATATGTTTTTAAGAATTTAATAGTATTACAATTATATAATTAATATTAAAGGAAGCAAATTTTACTGTGGTACTGCAACCGAGTTACTTGGCTTTGGGAATTCCATGTTGTATTCCCGCTTTAAGGTGAATTTCAGATCTAATAGACCAGGCGTGTCATTCCGATACTTGGCCAATTTGACAAGTCGCATGGAAACATCCTTGATAAAGGCATTGGCACATTTGGCCACCAAATCCGCAGCCTGATCATCCAACGAAGCAGCTTTATCAATTTTCTGCACAAAGCGATTTAAATTCGTTTTACGTATAATCTGTAGAGTTTAGAAATTAGTTACATATGAATAATTAAATGTGTAAAACTCACATGGTATTTATTGTCCGATGAGCACATGTATTCCTTATCGCTTTCGGCCTGGTTGCTTTTACTCGATGAGCTTAGACTGCAATTGGAGGATTGACTTTCATTCTCCGAAGATACATCGCTATTATCTCTAGGTAGCTCATCAATCCAACTATCGATCCAATTACTCATTGTGCTCACTTTTGCTATATTAAATTCATCTGAAACTGTATTTGAATGTAACTTGTGCTGTAACCAATTGTGAATTACAAGCTTTACAAATTTTATAAGGACACTGAGAAATGTTGCCTACTTTTTGGTTGACAAACGGACGTTTTTTGCTACCTTTTGCGGAACTCTTTTGAATTCTTTCATTGCATTGTATGACCATTTCTGATTTTTCACACGTTTTTCACATTTCCTGCACATAACAAAGGAAAACTCTGAAGTCAATGTAATATTTCATGAGCCACAGGCGACATCTGATCGATTTAAAGGCTATTTGTATGATGTCAAAGTTAATGTCTTACGTTGACGCCCTTTGAATTACACAACGTACACACACGGAATACACTCACATACATACTTATATACTCACTCTCACAGTGCTCAGTGCAAGTTCATGTCTCTCACACAATTCAATGCGCATTTTCTGTAGACTATTCTGTGAAATTCTCACCTGTTTCCTTTAAAGTGGTTAAAAAGGGTATACTCAGTCAAGAAAAAGAGAGAAATAGATCAAATAAAATATCCAAAAAAACTTATATTTAAAGTGTGAAAAAATAATATATATCAATCTCATTTTTATTTTATTTATTTTTTATTTGATATACTTGTATTGCTACAGAAAAAAGAAAATGTATAAAAAACCGTCTTCTCTCATGATTAATTTATCTAAGCTATACTGTGTCAAAATTTCAAGTTCGCACTTCGAACGGCTTGGCGTGTACAATGGTCAGTCAGCCAGGACAAAGAGTTTTTTTTACAAACAAAATGACCTATACAATTTCTGGAAGAAGAGTAAAATTAAGATTATTAAATGAATTGCTAATTAAAAAACAAAATACCAATGCTAATTAAACTTGACTTCAAAGCATTGTATTAATATTTATTTTATATTTTAAATAAAAATATTATTTATTAAAAAATTGATATTTGTGTTTATTTTTATAAATTATCTTTAATTTTGTATGCATAAAAATATTGTATAAGCTGTGAAGCATAATCAGTAGTTCCGGGTATCTTTTCGCTGTGCTGCTTCTTTATTGCCAATTTCCTTTCATTTTGTGTGTGTCAAATAAATGTGTCGCTTATTGGAATGCACTTTGTTTGGCCAATCGCATTGATTTGCGGTCAAAAGGGATGGCAAATTTGACAGAGATTTTGTGCAGCAATTTATCGCATGTCCTTGTGACCCGTTGCTCATGCTCTTCCCTTCCATCCCTCTCTTTCTCTCCGTATGTGACTGTGACTGTAACTTTATTTAATGGCAAAAAGTTCACACTTCCTTTAGCTAGTCGTAAACTTAGTCCAGACAAGCATATGTTGTTGTTGCTGTTCCTGTTGTTGTCATTGTCATTTTGCTTGTTTTGTTGAACTTTTGTTCAAATAGAGGCGCTGTTTTTGCTGTTTGCTTTGGCCCCAGTGCTAAATATTTCAAACAAAAGCCAAACAA
The DNA here is from genome assembly GCF_004354385.1 of Drosophila innubila. Classification (NCBI taxonomy): domain Eukaryota; kingdom Metazoa; phylum Arthropoda; class Insecta; order Diptera; family Drosophilidae; genus Drosophila; species Drosophila innubila. The sequence goes on along the minus strand of NW_022995372.1, from coordinate 2,032,199 downwards.
ACAGCTGACAACTGCAACAGCAACAACAGCAACAACAACAACTACAACAATAATAAAGAGAAGGGCAACAAATGGTTAGCGGAAGGAAGCGCAACTTAAATAACGGATATTGGCTTAAATAAACAATGGCATCCATGTCTGCAACGCCATCGCATATAGCACAACTTACTCGCTTATTCCCTTTCTCTATCCTTCTCTTAACACTCAACAAAATCGCACCCTAAAAACCACCAAAAAGGGAAATATTTCCAGTCAAAAATTTAGAAAATTTACCTTATATATGCCATATGCAATATGCTCACATTTTTTTTAATAAATACTAAATCTCAATGTTGCTCCAAATTCTTGAAGTTTTACTTAAAAAATGACCCTGTACATTTTACTAAAATGATGGCTGAATTTTCAAAAGGTTTTTCTGAAATCTGAGCCCATTCAACATATAAATAAAATGTTTTTATAAATTAAAAAAAATCCATTTTCACATTATAAAAGGAGATTTATTAAATTAATAATAATAAAAATATTTTTTTTTTTTAAATAAATTTTGAGTTTTTTAATATTAGAAAGTCTTTTAATTTATAAAATAATAATTTTAGAATTTTGTCATAAATATTAAGAAAATACGTTGAAACGTACAGTATTAAACGTACCACATTATAACATGAAATGCCAAAAATAAAATAAATAAAATGAAATGTGAATAATTTTTTCGAGTGTAGTATAAACTAACTGTACTCGTATTTAAGCCCTCTCGCTGGCAAAGTGTGCCGGCGATAAGCAGCATTTAAGCGGAAGTCGACGCCATTTTCATCGCCTGTGCTTCTGCTTCTGCCTCCGCCTTTACCTCGCTTGTGGTTTACACCGTGAAGTTGGCTGCACACCAGCGTTGCATTTTGCATAGCGTTGCCACACTGTTGTTCTTATTGTTATTGCAAACTGTGGTTGCCAGCCGCGCAACAGCTGTGTTTTGTCAAGTTCTTCGTGCGCTTTAATTGTTTGTTAATTAGCGTAGTTTGCGTTCAACCACGCCCCCTCAAAATGGCGGCTTTATTTCGTCGTTTTCATGCTCGGTGTTTTTGTTTACCGTTTTCATTTTATTTATATATTTTTTACGTTGCTTTTCTCTCGTTAGCCTTACAATTTTTGGTATGTCACGAATATGGCTAATTGCTGATGTATGTGAGACCCCTGACATGCCATTGATGGAATTTAACAACTGTGCAAATATTTGACAAACGGCTGACAGGCTGTCAACGAACTCGAACGAGGACCAAACCAGCCGCCAAATCGTTCATTGACGCGTGAGCGTGTGAAAATTGACTGGCTGGAGATGCCCATTCAACATGAAGCTATCACCTATACGAGGGGCTTAAAAGGAGTTCGAATTGTATTTTATTATACAAGTAACTAAAAATGAGAGTTTGAAATCACCAAGAAACATCAAACAAAAACCGGCTGCCAAAAAAATGTATGGATTTAAATGTTAAGATAAAAGCTCCATCAAAAAAGTAACGAGTAGCAAAATAACTTGCAACGAGCATTTAAGTAAAGCAATTCTCAACAACACTTTAAGATATTAAAGAAGTTTGAAAATCAGAAAATCAGAAACTAACGAGAGCTTACAATGACTACTACTGAAGTAAGGACGCTTCTATAAAGTAACGAGAATTTACAATGTATGAATTTACAAGAATTTAAGGTGAACTTAGAACGGGTATTTTAAAATAACAAAATCTAACAAACGAGCTAGAGAAACTAGGATGATAGAAAGTAACGAGAACTAAATTATTAAAAGCGAGTTGCTGTGTAATACAACAGGTAGTTTCAGTATTAAATAATAACATAGTATAAACCAGATAACGCTTTAAATTTTGTAAAGTAACGAGTATTAACAACTAGTAAAACTAGCGAGTAACGAATTAACATCAATCAAACTAAACAACTATAAAAGCATTCTCACCTTTGACTGTAAGAAAGTATTCAGAACTAAATAAATAAATACCTAACTAACTAAGTAACAGCGAGTTAAGGTTGCGAGTAAAAAATTTTTAGATATATGCATGAAATGTAATGACAACGAGTTAAATGTGTTGAAATATAATAATGGCTTGTAGGCAGCTGTCGTTTATTGCAAAGTAAGCTATGTTTAATACTGCCCTCGCAAGCGAACATGTCTGTATGAGTTTGTACGCTTTTTATATATGTGTCAACGATGTGGCAGCCAGCAGAGCATTCATATTATTTTCACACCTAACGACTGACAGTGTGGAAGAACGACGACGACAAATGTCAGCGGCAATATTTGCACTGCACTACAAAAACAAGAACAAGCAGTGACAACTGCGAGTTTAGAGAAAAATATGCACAACTGACACTAAAAGGATAAGCGCATTAAGGCATTTACTTTGCAATGCGAATCAGGAATCGGAGGGGATGAGAAAGCGCATTAATGCCTTTAAAGTCGACTCGCCGCATTTGCCACTCGATGGTTGTGCCTCTGGGCAGTCGTTGTTGCAGTTGCAACAGCTACATGTGGCAACATTGAAACGCGTTGCAAGCTAGACAAACAAGCCACATGTTCTCTCTCTCTCTCTCTCTTTTTGGTTGTTGTACACGACACAAAAGCGCAACCAACAAACAGCAGCAACAGCTCCGAGCAATGCTCGACAATTGCAACCACTGACAAAGGATACATGCAACACAGCGTGTAGTAGCAGGATGGCAAGAGGGAAGGGTGAAGGCGACACTGGTTGCACTTTGCTCCCACTTAATCCTGGCCATTGTGCTTTGTCCTTATTATTATGCCCATTCGGCATTGTCTTGGCCTAATGTTGTTGACTCAAAGTTATTCCTTCTCTCCCCTTTAGCCACTTCATATTCCAAGCATTCCAAGTAGTTCATCCATTCCATTTCCATTCATTCCCATTCCCATTGCCAAGCATTCCATAAAAGAACACTTTTATGCTTTATCAGCGGCGATGCCAGAGCCAAAATTTGTTTGTTGAGTTGTTATTGTTGCTGTCGTTGGTAGCCCAGTAACCCAAAGGATACACAGGCTTATGGGTTGTGACAATGTATGTCAATCCATATAAACAGAACTCACTTATTTTGACTTGTAAGGTAGCTAAGTCAAAGGTTTGACCAATTTCAAAAACTCATAACTTTGCCAAAACTGGAATGTCATTTTATTCATTATTTGGCATTTTAATTCGTTCTGCATTTAAATTTAATTAAATTTAAAAAAAATATATTTTCCCCTAGATTCTACTATAAATTAATTTCGATGCTAAGGGTCCCCCCTTTGATATTTTGAAAATTGAAAATTTTTAATCTCACGTTTTTATTTTTAATCAACTCCTTGTATCATAATTAGTATAAAACAACACTCTAAACTTGATTCTGAGACCTTTCATTTTTTTGTAAAATATCATGTGAAATTGAACCAAAATTTTGACTTGTAAAGTGGCAAAATCCGCAGTCTGACCAACTTCAAACTGTCATAACTTGATCAAAACTGAACCGATTTTCAAACGATATGTCATTTTGATCATGATTTGGCATCTAAATTCATTCTGTATTCAAATTTTGTTCATTTAGAAAATTTAATTATTTTCGAACAAGATTCGATTTTGAAGCTAAGGGTCCCCCATTTGAAATTTCGAAAATTCAAAATTTTAAATCTAAAGTTTTCACTTTTATATGGCAATTAGTATAAAACAACACTTAAAACTTGATTGTGAGACATTTCATTTTCTTATTAATAATCATGTCAAATTGTAAAAAAATTTCGTCCTGTAAAGTTGCTAGATCAAAAGTTCGACACAATTCAAACTGTCAATCAGAACTGTACCGATTTTTAAGCGGAATATCGAACATTTGTAAAGATACGGCTGCTGGGCAATCAACAGTCGAGCAACTAGACTGCAGCCCTTAAGTTGTTGTCGCTGTTGTTGCTGTCTATGTGCTGGGGCTGTCGAGGGGGTAGTTCTGCCTGTCCATTAGGGGCAGGACAGGCCAGGACGGGGGTTGGAGTAAGTGTGCTGGTTAAGCCGCGCGTGTGTTAAGGTTACACACTTTGTTTTGTTCATCTGCTTTAGAAGACATCGCGACCAGACGGCGCCAATCGGCGCCAGACGCATCCCCCTTGATTGTCCTTTAACAGTTTGCCGCATTTACAAACATCTTTTTTGGCAACTGTTTCGGGTAAATCGATAAACGTACTATGAAATCATATTGCCAAAATTAAACTACACTTTAAGATAGCATTGCAAAAAGTGTGTGTGAACTTGTCGCATGACGTCAAAGCATCCTTGGAAAGTTACACCAAGATCAAGTCGCAAAGTTATCAGAGTTTTACAACAAGACCAGAATATAATCTTTTATAACTTTGTCAAATCTTAATTGATTTTCACGTGAAATGACAGTTTGAGCATGACATGTTACTAAATAAATTTTGCATGAAATAATAATACATTTTTAAAAGTAATTTGTTCTCTTACATTTTTTTAACGTGCGCTATTTACATAATAGTTTTTCGAATTTAAAGCAGCCGAGCTTAATAAAATTCTGCTGTATAAATTTGTAAAAAACACCAATTTTTAACTAAACTACGTTTTTTTTAATTTAAATATTACCATTTATAATTATTATTGGCACAAAAGCATTTGGGTTGACATTCTGTTCTTCAAATTTAATGTTAGTTTCTAAAATAAACTGAAGTTTATATTTTCCGCACTTAATTCAATGTTTAAATAGCCCTAATTAATATTTATTTTGCACTCTCTCTTTGATAAAAGTCATTTTAATTTATATGCAATGCACACACCACATAAATTGGCCTAAATGAAAACAAATTAAATTATAAATAATGCGAGTGCATTTTGTAAGTTGAGGTTGAGTTTGAGACTTTTAATGAATGAGCTCGCAATCAACTGGATACTCAATCAATTGGCACACAAACCAAAACTAATTATGTTCCTGCAAAAATTGAATGCCAATAAATCAATTCATTATAGCCGCAACCAGCAAACCCACATGCCACATGCCACCAAAACATGAGGTTGCCTCCTCCTCCTCCTTCTTCTGCTCCTGCTGCTACTCATTATGTTGCCACATCTTCAGCTTCAGCTTTGACTTGCCATTGCTTTACTTATTTTTCTAGGTCATGTGCTGAGGAGCCAGCGAGAAAATGTTTACTCTGTAAACTAGCAAAACACTTAAATGGGTCTGATAGAATTGTGGAAAAGTTTGTGACAGCGAAAAATGATTGTGGAGCTTAATCTCAAAATATAATTTATACCAAAATAAATAATAATAATTTTTAAATCTTGTAATTATTTCTAATATTATTTAAAACAAATTCCCAATAATAAATAAATTAACTTTAAGTTGTGAAATAACACTTTTAATTTATTTTAAAATAAAAGTTATAGATTATGAGTATTTTTTAGAAATATTTTAAATTGAGTGTACTATATTGAAATGAATAAACAAAATATTTTAAAAAATTTGATATATAGTATATACTTTTTTATTGATTTATTTGCGAAGTCGTTGTATTAATGAAAAACTTATGAACATAATTTAAAAAATAAAAAATTTTTATTAAAGATAAATGAAAGACTGAACGAAATTATTGATGTTATAATTATAATTCTGCAATTTTTAAAAAAGAATAGTCGTAATAAATGTAAAAACTAAGTCATATTTCTGAATTTTTTTTTTTAATAATGTTTTTTTAATTTGGTAGTTGTATTCAAGGGTATATGTTAGTCTAACACTGTCAAAGTCGCTTAGTTGTTTTTTATACACTTCTTTGCTAGCCATTTTGGGCAGACAAATGGCGACGCAGTTTTGTGGCGCCACCAGACGATGGCTGCAACCACCGCCAACGTCACCGCCGACTTCAACGCCACCGTCAGTCGCCAGTCACTAACAATTTTTACTGCAACCATTTCCTAGCCGGCAAATAAATTCAGCGACTGCTTAGTCTCAGTATTTTTCCCCTAGATTCCCTTCCCTGGACTTTATATTGATTTTGTGCCGCGTTGCACATTAAAGCACTAAAAGAACTGGCGAAAGTTTTGTGGCTCTGACATCTGTAGTTGGATGAGGACTTTTCGACCTGTCAGATCCATCAGCTGCTGTCAGTTTGATGCGACCCCCTCCTATCTATCATAACTTGAATGGTTGGCATCATATTACATGGCTAACAGAAAAAAAACTTACTCTTAGGCTGTGTTTTCTTTCGTGTTGGATAAACTTTTTTCATTAGGCTCCACTTTCTGTGTTTGTTTTCAATTTTTGTTCCTCATTTTTTGAAAAGAAAATTATGCTTCTAAAGCTTTACTATATATTTGTAAAATTGTGGTAGACTGTCGAAAAATGTGAAACTTTACTTGTAAAAAAAAGTAATTTGATCTGTCAAATAAAGTAAAAAGTTCTTAACGTAACCAAGACAAGCTATGATAAAAATAAATTTCAATAAGTTGACATTTACTGCATTTTATTGATTAATATGTCAAATATGTTAAATAATAAAACAAATAATTTGTTTCTAATAAAAAAAAATCTATTCTAAGATTGTGTGAAGAAAATTAAATTTTTGATAACTCTATGCTGCACAAAATATTATAAAAAATTCGAAATGTAAACTACCAAAATAAAATCAACATATTGAATTGACACTTAGAAAACATAATATAAAATCGTTGTCTCCTTGAATGTTATAAAAAGTTAAGTTTAATTAAGTAAAGTTAATTAATTGTTTGGCAGCTTATAGAAAATTGATAGCTTCAAAAATATTTAAGCAATGTTTGAGAATTTATTTATTTGATGTCCAGTGAATTTTCCATAATTTGCAAAATATTGTATTTTATTTTAACGTAAAAATCTCATTTTGTTTTCATCTCTCCGAATTCATATTGATTGCTAGAAGCAGATAAAAAAATAAACCTCAAAGTCTCAGTTTGTCTAACGAGCAGTTAAAATCAGGCTAATGATTATCTTCCTTTGAAAAGCAGTTGCCTTTTTGAGCTCATATGGCATTGATTGAAATCTATAATCTGAAAATAGACATACTGATTCACTCATTGACTCACTTCACTCGGTTTGATTCATTTGCTTTGGCTTCCATTTTTATAGCTACTTGAGTTGGTTATTGATAGACTGTGTGTGTGTGTGTGTAAGTGTGTGTGCATGTTGCAGAATCCTTTCATTTTGTGGTACATTAGACATGCCAGCGGCTTGATTGATGTCAATCACATTTCCTTTGTGATAAATTCGCAGCCACAGCGCATTCGAGTTGAATTAGCTGCAATTAAAAAGTAATGTGCAACGCCAAGAGGCAGACATAGTTTGTGCCACAAGCACACACAAATACACACACACACACAGACTCTGATTGATGGCAAGACAATATGCTGCTGTTGCCTGTGGCAATTACTCGTAATAAGTGGAGCAGTAGTTGTTTGGCCCACGGGTCGTATGCGTGCCATGCTTAAACAGTTTACACAGCCATTTACCAGTTGCCAGTTACCAGAAACCAGTTAACATTTAGTTAGTTTTGAGCCTGTTGGCAACATTTTCAATTTGCCAAGGGACAGAAAGAGTGCACTGCAAAAAATACCACTTACCTGGATGCCAAGAATATAATTTTAATATTTTCTTTTGTTATTTAAAATTAAAACTTTTGAAGAGCGTCACATAAGATCTAAAAAACTTTAGTTCTTACAATTCAGATGTTTTCTGTAGCTATAAGGATTTTTAGGATATCGAAAATAGATTGTTTTTCACAAATAGAATTTTGAGATATTTTTTTTTTTTCTGTGTACAGGATGCAAGAAAGTTGCTCGCTTTTCAGGCGACCCAAAAATATATAATGAGTTAATTTGACGCCAAGGGTTCTCTCAACTCTCCCCCTCTCTCTGTGCCTTTCTCTGGGTTGAGCCACAAGGACATCTTTGTGGCACGCTAAATGCTTTTCGCAAAAGCAATTTCAATTAGTGAGCCGCCCAGGGGGGCACGTTAGAAAAGAGTAAACAGGGGATGTGGGATGTGGGTGAAGGATGGAGGGTATTGCTTATGCAAAACTTGTCGAAAATGTCGCCATAAACTGAAAATTTAATCACAAACTCGCGCATTTGCACACAGTTGAATGCAAAATGCGACACACACATACATTTCAACACACACAAACAGCTGTCAGGCAGATTCATGCAAATGTTTTGTGGCAAATGCCACACAAAAGTGCACGAAAATTAAGTTGTCCTCCAAGTACAGTGTGCAGCAAAAATTATAACTTTTATAATTAATTTTATTATTAAACTTTTTTAATCTTAAAAATTTTTTAATTAAAAAAAGACACATTGAACTTTTTTTACTTAACTACATGAAAAAATGTAAATAAGTTCAAAAATGGTTAAATCAAAAAAAAAGGACACTTTTAAAAATGAAAACAATATTTTGTATTTAATTTTATATCGGATTTCTGCTCTGATGATTTATTTGTGCAGAAAATTATAATTTCTACGACTAATTTAAAAAAAAGATTTTGAAAATTTTGTTTTGTTAGTTTTTTTTTAGTTTTTAAGTTAAATAAATTAAAAGGAAAAAAACTTTACATTTTCCAAGTCAATTTTCTTGGATATATGTGAATAGAAAACAAAAATGAATCGAAAAAAGCTTCTAAATTATTAAACAAACAAAAAAAAATATGAGGATTGTTAAAAATTTCAAGAAAATGAATTAATTCAAGCTAAACAGATTTAAGGAACCACTGTGCCTTGATTTGAAATGCGGCATAAACAGGAAAACAGCAGAACAACAAAACAACAGTGAAAACTCATTTACCTACAAATTTGGAACCATAAAACGCAACTATTTTGGCATCTCATTTGCCATCAAATTGTCAGACAAGGCGACAAAGAGGCGACGCTGACGCCAGCAAATGACAATCATGATGATGATGACGATGACGATGATGATGATGAAGCTGAATGACTGAATATGTTCGGTACATTCGTTGGATGATGCGGATGATATGGCAACGCTGACTGACAGAGAGACAAGCGGAAATTCTCCGGCAACTTCCGTGTCGACGTCATCCTGTTGATCCATACGATTGTCACTCTTCTGTCTATCAATGTGCATAACTGACTATGTGTGTGTGTGTGTCTGTGTGTGTGTGTCTGTGTGTGTGTGTCTGTGTTTATGTAGTTGTGTGTCAGGCTAAACTTTGTTTATACATTTCGTTTATTTGTCAGACCGCTTAGTTTCTATAGCAGCCACATCAAATGCGGCACAGTGGAATGAAACCAATGAAAACCTCACAGAATTCCATTTATTAAAGTAACCAAGGAAGACAGTGAATAACTGATGCCAAAGTATAATAAAAGTGTAGAAAAAAATTTTTAAAGTTTTCAAAAAATTATGACTTGTTTTATTAAATTCGCTTAACAAAAATATTCAAGGTATCGATTTCGTTGCTAAGGGTCAACCGCATGGAATTTTTGAAAATTAAAAATTATACTAAAAATTTGGACTTGTAAATTTACTTGATCAAAAGCTTGACCAAATTCTAACTTTCATAACTTTGTCAAAACTGAACCGATTTTCATAATGACTAATTGAGCAATCCCTACATTAATCACATCCTTGCGATGCTATTAAGTCCACAAATCGCTCACTTTGTTCCACTGTGCCGCTTCTACTTTTGACAAATGCTCCGCACACTTGACGACATTGGCAAATTGAATTTTAAGTGATTTCGCACATGAAATTTGAAGCGAAAAATGTATAAAATTATATATAGATATAGCCATATTGTTAGCCACTTTTTGTACAAAATTTATGACTCGAATCAATTCTTTTATATCGCTTTGTAGTTTTTTTTTTGGCGTTTTCTTGGGTTTGGAAAGACGTTAAGTTACAGAGGCAGCAGGCTGTAAATGGGATAAAAGAGACAAAAGGCAGGCACTTACATTAAGGAAAAGATGAAACACGTGACTGGCTGACAATGTCGGCAAACACACACACATATATGTATATACAGAGAGAGAGATAACTGCAGTGGCTTTGGCTTGCATATTGCCGGATTTATGTGGCAATAAGCAGATGTAACCTGCAGGTTGCAGGTTGCAGGTTGATAGGTTGCATATTGCATATTGCAGGCGTGGCAGCACCACAAAAAATGGCGATGCATGACAAAAGGGCAACGTGCACTGCGTAACTGATATGCCACGATTAGTGCACACACACACTCACACACAGACACAGACATAACGTATTGGAATGCAATTGGCATGGACTTTTCGAAAATAACGAGTTCAACATGGCAAAGGCAACGGAAAAACGCAACGTTTGGCCACGCTTCAGTAGAGTTGATATTTCAGCTATTATATAGCTAGTTCTAGACATTTTGTAATAACAAAAACTAGAAAAATTAAAGAAATTATGTTATCTAAATATAAGTTTATTAAAAAAAAATGAATTGATTACATTCTCAGAGGTTTAAGAGAACAAAGATGCCGAAGTGAAAATTATAAATATGCTTAGTTCAACGAGATGTCAGTCAAGTGTAGTTAGTTAAGACCAATTCAAAAAACAGAGTATATGAATATTAGAAATAATATAAACTTTTATTTAAAATTTTTTGCATTTTAAATATATTGCTTTGAAGAAATAAGCAGTTTTGTTTCAATTATATATATTTTATTTTTAAAACTAGTGTTTAAATTAATTCAAAATCCGACAAACGCTCAAATTTTGGTCGATGATGTATCTTAATAATTTTATATCGTTTTTTTTTAAAGATAGGCAAAATATTCTGTATTTAATTGACCTATCCGTAATCTGAATTTTGTTATATATGCGCAAAAATAAAATTAAATATTTTTCTGCACTTTTATAAATTTTTTTTTACCATATCTAGCTAAATTTTTTGCTCAATTTGACTTTTTTAGCCGTTGCAGCTTTTCACAACACTGTGTTGCAGGGCTATTGATTTTCGGTCAAAGAGGGACAGCAGGGGGTGATCGGGGTTGACAGGGTGAAGCAGGTTGGTAATGGCGGGACCAAGACAGCAATAACTCATTACAACACATGTTTACTGGCGCAACTTTGCAGGCAGCGCACTACCAAAAATACACACACACACACACCCAACAACTCCCCTCCTTACCCTCTATTGGTACGACCCCGTCAATAGCTGGCACAGAGTGTGTGTTTTGTCCGGGTGTGAAGCGTAGGGAGGAAATTCTACAAAACTTATTTATGCAGCGCGGCAGCTCTTTGAACTTTTACGTAAAGTTTAGTGGCCAGAAAAAACCGCATTCTGACATTTTGCCAAAATTCAATGCTGCCAAACGCAAACACTGTGCAAAAAACATAAATGGTAGACCAAATTCATGTAAAATACAAATTTAAAAATAAATTATATTATAAGCAATGAATTTGCATATCCACAATTTAATTTAACTGTTGATATACTAGTTGTACTTAAATATTAAACAGTTTATTAAAAAAACAAATCATAATTTGTCAATCAAAAAAATGATCGTACTCGAAACTCATTTATTATTTATAAAATATATATACATAATTTCTTATTGCTTGATCATAAATTTTTCTCTACTAAATGTTCTTTTTTTTTTTTATTAGATAGTAATATAGCATTAACCAAAGCTAAGCAACTTTTTTCAGTGTACGTATATACATTTAAGTATTAAGTGTGTATATGCTGATATCTGTGTATTAAGTGTGTATATACTTAGTGTGTGTATATTGTTTACAAACAGCTTTGCTTTGACTGACCGAACCAACGCTGCGTATGCGTTATGTCTATAAAGTTTCATTGGTCCCCAGGCAGCTTATTAGCCATAGCCAAAACCATAACAAATATCTTGAGCGTTAAGCTGATTGTTTGTATTGCCATAAACACAAACAAACAAACAAACAAACATATATACTCGTCTATGCTTACGAGCGAGGTTTAAATATAGGATTTTCCTAAATAAAATATGATACAAGTTCCATTGAAATGTCAATGTCAAGTGCTCGACTGCAGGAAAAATAAATCTTAATGCTGTCCACGGGGCAATTGTTGAAATTGAGCTTGCCAGCAAGCAGTAAGCGGTAAGCGGCTTATAACGAGCTGAAGAGCGGAATTTGTGGAAGAGTTTGTCAGGCAAAAGCCATAACTATGTGATGAGCACTCATACAGCTGCCGCTTACAATAACTATCCCAGAAAAAGGATTAAAGCAAGAGCACATTGTTCGAGCCAGCAAAGCGGCAACTTTTGTGGCCAGGAAGTCATAGTAAGGTAATGGCCTGGAAAGAGGAAGCACAATAAGGGATAGCGGATGTCGGGGAAGAGTAACAGGATCAACGTTGCGTAATGACAAAAAAATAGTTTGCATGACACGACAAATTGGGTAAAAGTTTTGACTGCGCTCATAAGTAGGCAACAGTTTTTATATTCCCTGTTCAAAGGAGTACAGGAGCATTATAATGTTGTGACCATACATATATGTATAAAGACAGCAATATAAATTTGCTAGATCATGCAAGTCTTTAAAATCATTACCATTTTTTTTCTCGTATGATAAACTAGATATTAGAAACTAAAAGAGCTAGATCTACCAAATTTGGTGACAAAAATCTTATAAAATGCATGCAAGTTGCTTAACGATGCGTAAAATCCATGATACATGTTATTTATGTTCTACTTTATATTAACTTTGACTATATTTTTTTATGTAGAACAGTAACTGTAATGGTTTAAAAATTTACAATATAATTTTGCAATAAAAGTCTGTGAATTAAATATTATAATAAAAATTATATTAATTATATAAAGTATAAATTAAAGTTTTTGTTTGATAATAAAAAGAAAATTATAAACTTAAGCGCAATCCAAATTACTGTAGAATATTTCAAAATCATTTATTTAATCTGGTAACATTTGGTTCTATTAGTGTTTTATATGGTCCTTAAATTTTGTTGTACAATATTAATTATTTAATTTTTTTTGTTGTGATTTAGGAAGACGGTTTCGAATATACGTCTCCTATACGCTTCACAACAGCCTTGTTTTAAAGCTAAGCTACGACATTGATTTGCCCCCAAACAGAGCTGACCAGAAGCCTTTATAGACAAGGGACTTAACAGTGGCAAAGATGGAGTGGAAGTGGCAATGAAAGTAGAGAAAGGTAGACGAGTCTCTCGGGCATCGACAGCCTGGTCTAAAGCTGCAGTTGAAGCCAAAGGCAAACGCAAGTCAAGTTAAGTCAAGGCTAGGACTGTTCAAAATAGACAAAACAAAAAGCACAAAACTCGAGTCAAGCCAACGAATGCAGCCAAGTGAAATGCGAAAGCAGATAAGGGCATTAAAGGGTTAAGCTGCAAGTTCAAAGTTCGGTAAAGGGAGCGAGAGAGAGAGAGAGAGAGAGACACAGAGGGGAAGAGCAGGGAAATTGAGGCTGCAAGTGTCCGTTTAAGTGACGTTGAATGGTCATCAACGTTGTGGGCTTAGCTTTGATTTACTGCGTCGCCTTTGACTTTGTGAAAGTGCAAACTTTAACGCCTGCCACGCCCCATTTAGATTCCAGAGTGGAGCCAAACATGGAGGCCTGACTTTGGTACTGATATTTACGCAGTCAAAGCACGTTTCAATGGCTTTGATTAAAATTGATGTGCCTTGGGCTTTGTCCAAAAATGTTCGCCTAGTCAAACATAATTTGACCTAAGCCAAGGCAACAGCAAATGCGTTAGAGCATAAAAGACAGCTCATGCTTCACACTCTAATTGAATGGAATTGTTGAGCAGACTCACGCATTGAAATTTCCATATTAATGCAGGACAATCTCAAGCTGCAAGGCAGCCAAGCAAATTGTGAACCATAAAAAGCAACAGGACACAAAAAAAAAAAAAAAAAATAGAGAAAAAAGTGCTGCTCAAAATGGAATTAAGTTGAAATTAGCAAGGAGAGGCAACTGAAGGGAAAGCTGTGACTGAGCCGAGGCGTTTTTATGGCACATAAAATTTAACAACTGTCACTGGGGCCACTAAACGTCATCATGGCCGGGTATTAGTTTAGCACGCGCAACTGTACCCCGTCGTTTTTAGCATTGAACTCTCTGGCGAGCCGAGGCCATAAAAAACTGCAACTGGGCCATAAACTCGAGTGCATGCAGCTCATTTGCATGCGGCATGTGGCAGAAACTAGATCTACCAATAAATGCACTTTATTAGCGCCAGCAACGTCTTAAGATTAGTCCAGATTGCTTTTAGTGCCCTCAATAGATAAATGGTACTGGTACTAAAATCAAGTCTTTCTATTTCTTGTAATGACAAGTTGTTATTTTTTTGAGGTAAGATGTGCTTTCAAAGCTCATTGAAGATAGTTCATCGAATTAAATTAACTGAACTCTTAGAGATAATATATATATTTATTAATATTACCTATTATAAGCTGTTCAAAAGCTTTCAAAGTACCTTAAAGGTATTAAATATTTATAAAAAGTACTTTAATGACTTAAATTAAATGAAACGTGCTTTTTAGCTATTTATTGCAAATGTTAAAAAACTTTAAAAGCACTTTAAAAGCTGTTTTTAATGAGCTTTTATACTAAAATATATTAATAAGAGCTTTCAAATCACATTACTGTATGCTTATTTGAAAAAATTCTTGTTTTATTGAAAAGCCAATAATATTAATTGATAAATTAAGATCTTATAAAAGTACATTAAAAGAGTTAGAATTGCAATAAAAAATTTTGTAGGATGCGTATAACATCAAATAAAAACAAAGAGCTTAACTTAAGCTTTAAGCATAGCTTTTCAGGCTTTATTCTCACACTAATAAAGTCAACATATGACTAGTTCATTTTAGTACATTGATTTATTGAATGCTCAAAGATTATTTCAGAAATTGAGCTGCGTTTTTTGAAGAATATTTGCAGCAAATTTTTATGCTTAAACGCCGAATCAATTGGCGCAAAGTGCAGTGACAACAAGCAGAAAAGGGGAAAAAATAATACCAAGAAATAGCAGAAAAAAATTATAAAATAAAATGACTAAAAGAAATGTTGGACAGTAGTTTGTATTGCCAGCTTGTTGGACTTGTGAGTGGCCATGAATGCAGTGAAGTTGCTGCTGCTGCTGTGCAGAAATGTCAGCAGGCAAGGACAAACAGGCAAACTGTCTATGTGTGTGTGTGTGTGTGTGTGTTTGGTCATGTTGTTGGCTTGCCTGTTGACATTAGAAATTGAGCAACCAAAAATGTGTAAACAAGTTTGTTTGGTCCAAGTGGCGATGCTGTCTTTGGCAGCAACGACACTTCACACTCTCTGCTTGCCACTTGCCACACAGACTACTGAAAATAAAAATGGAAAAATATTGAAGAAAATGTATTATTTTGTGCACGAAGCAAACCAAATTTAATGTTGGATATTCGAGAGAAACCAATGCGACATGCATCAAATAAACAAGACAAATTCGTTAGGCCAAGCAATTGGAAGCACTCGCAAATAATAATAAATCAAAGCAAAGCAACTGTGCAATTACTGAAAGAGAGAAAAAACAAATAAAATGTGGGCATAGAAAGCTATGAGAGAGCAGCAAATGAATGATAAATGTACTCAGCTCCAAGTTGACTCCTAAAAAAAACTGCCATAAATAATCATACGAAATGAGAATAAAAATCTAAAAGAAATGGTTAAAGAAAAAGAGAGAAAAAGAGAGAGAGATAAACTGTGGGTAAAGTCAATTATTAACATTGGTTTTTATAGCCTCAATATAAAATGACAAACATAAATACTTGCATAAATCAACGGATGGTTTTAAAAAAATTTTAAATTTTTGGGTGATTTATATGCGAATTTGCTGTTGGTTAAAGTGAGTTTAAAATTTTTTTAATTTAACACGATGTGATGAAGCTGACTTTAATTTCATTTGCAACAAATAAAGAAAGTTTTTTCTATTAAAAAATGCCTGAAATTTTCAATTAAAGCATTCACGTTTGAAAATTCAGTCAGAACTCAAGTTAAACTCAACAGTCAAGTCAACTGACAGAAGCTGTCATAGCAACAACGATTTTGAAGTCAGAATTAGCAGTCATATTTATGCAACATGAAGCTGTCAGAATCTGTTAGCACAAAAGAGCTAGAACAAGGCAAAATGCCAATTAGTCTCGACTCGGTTGAAGTGACAACTGAAGCCTCAAGTTGCAACTGTTTTCAGAACATGGGACATGGCATAACAAATCTGCATGTGAAATGCATAGAGCATGCAAATCAGTTAGGTGGTAATCCTCAGGCTACAAATTGTCCAAAACAATCTGTCAATGAATGGACTAAAGCATTGCGCAACTATGCGTATACTTAATATCATACAATTGTACATCTCTATACAATTCAGACGGGACAATCCCAAATGCATTGTTGTATGCATTAATATTTAAAATGCAATACATTTGCAGACACTACTCAATAGTTCGATAGGGGTTTCAGTGGGACTACTTAGCAATACCCTGTAAATAGCTGAAAAACAAAAGAAGTTCTGAATTATTTCAAAGATTGTGAAACAGTTAATATTTGTAGAAGGTTTTAATCTTAGATTATTAAATAAATAAAAAATATTTGTAGAAACTTTCTAGAGGTTTTAACTAAAGTATTGTAAGTATATACAGCACGTAAAAAATAATGGCCTTTAAAACAAAAAACCAAACTATTGATTTTATTTTTAAAGTGTGTATTATTCAATAATATCGATTATAATCGATACAGGGTTTAGTTTACAGAAAGATATCCTCTAAAAATATTTTTTAAAAAATAACTGATTTTTTAAATTGAAAGATGATAGAAATATTTTATAAAAATGCGTGTTTAATAATGGGTTTAATCTGGGTATTGCCGTGTTAAATATCGGTATTAATCATTATTGAACTCTAATTTCATCTCCCTCTGCAGCTGTCGTTCTTGCTGGGTATAGATATTGCGTATACGCAACGTTTTCCAGTCAGACACTTCAATTAGTAAATGCGGCGCACCGTATTCGGTATTTACAATAATAAAATGCATTTGTTGTGCCACAGTTGGTGCCCCAAAAAGTGCCCGGAAATAATATGTATGCACAGATACGAAACGAGTCGAGTCGAGTGTATTTAAAATGCGCGTTGATTATTTCACAACACAGACAAATATTTGGCAATTAGGTGCCGAATTGGACGCAGTAATGCCCCAAATAGCTTTGGACACAGGAACACAGTATGCGATAGGGTTAAAGAACTATGCAAATATTAATTGTGAATAGTTCGCAATTGAAATTTCAAATGCATTTCGCCATCGAATGCATAATTATCCCGAGCTCCGCAACTCGTTCAGCATTTTTGGTAATTGAAAACGAAATTATAAAGCCTGACAGCCGGATTAAATATATATAGTATATTTGCACCGCCAACCAGTCAGTTTTGTAGTTCTCTCTCTGATAATTGCAAATTGCAAATGGACAGATCTCAGTTGGATGGAATTTATTTATTTGTCGATTTTCAACTAGAATTTCATTCGGGTTTTTTCATAATTTCAGCTGAACGTTAATGTTAATGGCACAAAGGGTTGCGAGTTTTCAATTAAAACTATTGAAAACTAAAACATGAAGTTAAATGAGTGAGATTGCTAAGTAAAAAGATACCCTAGACTCGGACAAAAGTTGGAAAAAGTCTTATTATACTTTAACTTAATTTGTTTTATTATTTTTTAATTAAATGGTGAATTGAAGCAGCTATTTTTACATATTTTATGATTGAGTATAGAGTATCACAATATATATATAAAATGTTGGTTTTTTATTGAGTTTTTCGGCAGTCATATGTTGTTGCTTTGAAGTATTTGCTGTCTGATTTTCCCAAGTGTGCAAGAATTCAATTTGAAAATTCCAAAAACACTCACAGAGGGAAGTCGCAGGATGGGGTAAAGTTAGAGCAAAGGCAAAGCTTTTGTTAAACAAAAATCCTTTGGGTTTGTTTTACAAATTCTATATTGATTAAAACTCTCAAATTGCTGGCAAAAGTTTCGTAACGCGTTTCTGATTATTTCAATAGGGATTGCAATTTAAACTTGGCTTAAGAAAAAAACACGTACATATCTTTGATTTCAATTAGTTACGTTTATGTCATTTACGTAGGCCAATCAAATGGAAAATTAAATAAAATGCAATTTGCACATAATTGCATTCAGTTTTATGTGTGTCACAATTGATTGCAATTGATTTTGATAAAAAAGGTCAATTAATTGCGCTGCTTTGATCTGGTCAATATTAGATGTTCATGTGTACAGTTGCACGTTTAATTGCCAGCCACAAAGCTATAGGCCATATTCATTAACTGCTTGTTTCGCAAATATTTAATACAACTCTCATATCCTGGCCAAAATCGCCTTTTGGCCAATGTTGGCTTTTGGCTGTGCGCTTGCATAATTTCTGCCTGTCATGTTTGCAGTTGATTAACAATTGTTTGGCCCAAAATATCAGCACAAAGACAACGTTCAACATTGTAGTACGTGTATCTACCAGATACGTGGTCATTTCTCAGTTGCCCAGTTGCTCAGTTGCTCAGGTATTTTGTGATTTATGTAGACGTGCGTGCTTATCTATTGGTTGTACATACATCTACTCTGTTCCACCCACACACACACACACACACACACACACACACAGACAGATTTACACACTCGACTAAACCGTTAATGGGCAGTTTGCGTAGAACCACAGACTTGACTTGTATACTTGAAATTTAATTTTACTTGCTAGACATTTATGCTGCAATTGCACTAGCTACAGATTAATCCAGCTGACAACAACTTGATGAAAATCATTATTTTATTGTCTAAGCTAGAAATTGATTCAGCAAAAAATTGTCATAGCTTTTTTAAAAGGAAGCGAGCAGCCTTAGAATTTAATTGTACTGACCTACAAACACGAAATGCTCTTTAATTTTTAATTTGATTAATAATAGGAAATATTAATAAAAATTCTACAATAATTTTAGCCAATTGTTGCTTTACGACTTAAATTCATTTTGATATCAAACAAATAAGTAGCTTAATTATATAAGAAAGATAACAGATTTTTTAAATCCTTAAACAACCAACACTTTACAATTTTACAAAATATATGTAACTAAGTCAACAGTTTAACTGTAAAAAATCATTTGTAACTTATAGCTTTATTTTATTTGTATTAAATTTATTAATTGCCAGCCTAAAGCATTTAAGTACATATCCTAAATAAACAAATTAATTATATTATATAAATTTTAATTTTATACGAAAAATAAAAAAATTTAACCTATTTATTTATTTAATATTTAATAAAATTAGAAAATGTGTAAATAAAGTGCATTATTCAAATTTAAAATTGTAAAACTGAGCTGAACTTTAAGCTTAACTGGCATAAGTGTTGCGTTCAAGTGTCAATTTATACAGCTAGTGTCATTGGGCTATTATCACTTAGTTGGACTGATATCAATCATACGCACTGTTTGCCACACACACACACACACACACTGCATACCAAAAGTTTAGCCATGAATCAGCTAAAAGCCGCCGGGCAACGTTTACGTTAGCTGCAAGAGTAAACTAAATTGCTTTTACTGTTGCTAGTTGCACAAATACACACTCACGACATGTTAATAAATGTTGTTCACACCTACACACACAGACACAGACACAGAACATAGATATATACAGATATAGAGTTGAAGGCTGCATAGTGGCATGTCAGAAAGCACTTAGAGAGCGTTGCCTGCAGCCCTGTAATTGTTGCTGTTGCTGTTGCAGTTGTTGTTGTTGCTAGTGTTGTTGCTGTTCCTACTTTTGTCGCTTTGGCAACTGTCAGCTCAACCATTTTGCGTATACTGCCCACCAAGTAATTACACAAGAGCAACAACAACAACAGCAACTACACTGATAAAAATCATTGTTCTTAAATCAAAATTTGGTCTCAGGCCCAAGAGTTTTGGTCAACAAAATGCGTCGGGAATTTAAAAATCTTAAAGAATCTTAAAGTTAGAAATCATATTATGTTTTTAAAAACATTTCAAATATGTTCAGAAATTCCTATATGTTTAAGACCACAAAAATAAGTATAAGATTAATTGTTCAAGACATAAAATAAATAAAAATAATGAAATTTGAAATAACTTATTTTTATAACGCTGTTTTTGTTTCGATATATATTCGGGGGTGTCACATTCCTTTCAGCCAAGTTTTCCTTGAAAACAATCTTTGTTCTCAATTTTCCCATCCAATTTAAGGTAGTCATTCTATTTAGTCAAAAAACAACTGACGCTTTGATTAAATTTAATGCGTACTGAATCTGTATCCAGGTATATTTAACTAGGGATTTGAAAGTGATTTTTAAAAATATTCCATTAATATGTATTTTCTGGGCAATAAAATCTACGATTTTTAAGAAAAATATTTTTATTATTATTTTTAGTATTAGAACAAAATTTGTAATATGGATGTTCTTGATTTCAGAAGTAGTTAATTTTTTTTTTTTGAAGTGTAGCATCTGTTTGACGAACTGACATGTTGACTAGCTGACGCTTTTCCTGATGTTGCTGTTGTTCTTGTTGCTGTTGAGGCAAAGCGAATGCGGCAATTATTAGGCAGCGTTGTCTGCAACGTTTTTAAGACTTCCTGCATTACAAAACAACTTGCAACATGAACAGTAATAACAGCAACAACAACAACAGCAACAAAAACTATCCTCTGACCATGTTGCCGAATTGCAGTTTTTAGCCTGGCTTTTAAGTTGATTAGAGCGCGTGCACGCAAAAATATTTTACGTAATTAAAACTTGGCTGCTGCTGTCGTTGCCATTGCATAGTAATGCATTTTTTGTTGTCCTCCTGCTTCTGTTATCCAGCTCCTCCTTCTCCATTGCCTTCTCGTCCTTATCCCGCTGTGGCAACATTTTTGCATAGGTTTTTTTGTTGCATTGTCTGCCTGTAAAACAATGCGCGACCGCAAAACTAGCGCAACAAACAACAAACAACAACAGCAGCTAACCCAACTCCACACAAATGAAACAACAACAATAACAAAAAATAACAGCCAGTGGAAATAATAGATATTTTTGGTTAACCGAATATTAAATACTCCTACAGATTGTTTCATTAGCATTTTTGTATCAATAATAAATCCCCTCAATCTGATCATAATTATATAAATATATTATTAAAAGGGCTTAATCTATTTTTTCTGCCCATTACATACCATTCCACATAGTCAGGATACTTCAATTTATAAATTTTAATGGATACATAACAAAAACAATAATATTTTACCATATGCCACATTCTGTGGTTTGTTTGTAAGTTATAAAAACTATGTCGACTCACTTTTTTTTTTGCAGCTATCAACCATAAATTTTAAAGTAATAATTTGAGAATTTTGAATAAAAAATGTGGTTGAAATTACACGAATTTATGCCACATCATTTGACAATGTTACCATAAATTTGTTGGTTAATTTGTGTAGTTAATAAATCAAATTTTATTGTGTGTTGCGCTTACACAAAAGTGTCATAAGCTAAATAATTGACATAATTGCATTCGTTTAAAAAAATGAATATAAATGTAAATTGCATATCATAAATATTAGAGTGCAGATTTATGTATATTTTTTTTGTAAAGTTTTAAATTGTATAAAAATGGAGGATTGAATTCAAAATTTGTTAGCTAGGATTTAAAAAGTCTCTCCAGAATTGATGCTGTCATTTTTCTTTTGAAGCATAACTAAGCAAATAAAAGCATTTGTCTGTAGGCTTCACTTGCTGCAGTGTCAATTTCAATTCCATCTGGCTATCGGTACATGTCTTTTGTGCCTCACTGTTAACAATGCCTGGCGTATCATCGTATCAATTGTGGCAGCCACTTGGAGACAGGCTCGAGCTTGAGAATGCTATCCGTTTGTGCTTGAAAGGACAAAACTTTTGTGCTGCATTCAAGTGGCTGGGACAAGCAGCTGAAAGATGGAAGCTGAAAGCTGAAAACGGAGGGAAGCAGCCTAAAATCGACTGAAGCAGTGGCAAAACTCAATAAAAGAAATATTTTTGTTAGCGCACATAAAGTACTTTCATAGTTGGATGAACTGAAACTCTTGCGCGGCGGCATGGCCAAAGTTATAATAGTTTTTCAAGCAGAGCAAATGCAATTCCACTTTTGAAAAGTTTCCTCAATAGACCTTCCCGAGAATCCTCCTCACCAGGATACAGTTGTCGTCAAGTGGACTCTGACCAACAAACAAATGAGGCACATGCGGCTCCAAGTTGCAAATTCAGCACTAAACTCAACGGAACAATTCAAATTCAGAGACACAAATTGCAACTGCAACAGAGCTGATAAAATGTTTTAACTTGTAGTTGGAGCGCATAAAGTGTGAGCTTAAGTTCAAATGTCATACCAATCGATTTTATAGAAATTTATTTATTTATGACAAATTAAATGTGTCTGGAGTGCCACACGTTGGGCGCCATATGAATGTAGGCGCTTAACTATTGAAAAATCGCTAGCAATTAAACATTTATAAAATTGTAGACAAAAATTTAATACATATTGAGGGTCTGTTCCAAAAGGACACTTTGAAAATTATATTATGCTAAATTAGAAATAATATGACTGTTTGTTTTGGTTGTATCTACTTCCACTGTTATAATATAGGTGTGACTTGTAGAGATGGGATGTTAATTATATAAAACTTAAAACATTAAGTTATTTTCTCATTTTATTGATACTAAAATTCCCACTATTTTTGTATTACAGTATAAATATATTTAAAGTGACCCACGTTGGGCGCCATTTGAAAGTAAGCGCTTAAAGTGCAACAAACTGTTAAAAATTCGATATAAAAAAAACCTATATGATTTGTTACATATGTTTTCTTACGGTTTTTAGGGTTGATGATGCCATAACAACGACAACAATACGAAATTGAAGTAAATTTACAGAGTTTTACCTTCGTCAAAGTTTTCGCAGCAAGCATTATAAAGTTGTGGCTGCTTGTTGTAGATTGTAGAGATTTACTTTATGAAATGCCAACACCTGTTACCATTTAAAAGTGGATCAGTGCATCCCAAGTCATCGGCTTATAAAGTTTTCAAGAAACTTGGCAAAAAGCGCTTAGAGTCGAGTGTATCCACTCAAGAAATATAGAGTGAGAAAGGAGATAAAGGAAACTTAATGATACTGTAATGTGAATAATAATACTCATAGCAAATAATGTAGAAAAAAAAAACAAGAAGCAGAGAGTTATAAACAATGCGCTGGTAAAAACAATAGAGAATCCTCCCTTAGGGCTGGGTTAAATCACAATTAATCTTCTTTTATTTAAAACTTACTCATTATGAATGCCGCACACTGTTGTGATGTGGTGTGCTGTGGTTTGCTGTGATGTAGGGGGGAGGAGTGGGCAACTTGTACGCGTAATCAGTTTGCCTTTTGTTTGATGTAAATTAAAAATAAACTCAATTAATCATGTAAATATTGAAATTACACTGTATGTTTGCTGCAAAATGTTTTCAAATTTGTTTATTCAAAGTGAAAGTCAAGGGAAAAAAAGAAGGGGGGAAGAAAGTACAACACAAAGTGCTTCCTTTCCTGACTGTCAGACAATGACAGCATTTAAGCACACACGTCTGTGCACAAGTATGTCATGTGTGTGCTGCCAAAAGGAAAATGCTGAAAATTCAAAAATTTATAGAATAGCAGAAGGAAACAAATAGGAATGTGCATAGAGAAAATAACGCTGGACAAGTAGATACTCTAAATGAATATGATACAGAAAGTAACGAGATTTTGTTATATACTATTTCTTTGTTCCTGTGCAAAATACTTGATTCAAGTTTTTTTTATCGCTGTCATCCAAATATTTTCTTTATATTTGATGTTTTTATAAGAATTATGCAGTTGATTAATACATATATATATGATCGGATTATTTGTCGTTTTTTTTTGCCTATACTAAATTATATAACGTATTTGTTAATTATTAAAAAATTGTTTGCTGAATAAATAATTTATATGCTACAATCAGGAACTTAAAGTGAATACTAGGCTAAAGCAATTTTGTATGAAATTGATCAGAGTATCAAACAAAAAATTTATGAGATTTTTGTTTCTGTTTTTCACCGACGGTAAAACTTAAAGAAGATGATGGAAACTTAAGGAAACTGAAAGATACGTGAGAGCTAGCTATTCTAGAAAGGTAGCACACCTCTTTAAGTACTTATATAGGGTATTGTTAGGAAGAAAAAAAGATGGTATATGTGTGTGTCTATGAGAATTCTTGATAGTCGACGTGCTGAGGCTGCAGCTGGATCTGAAGCCGAGCGACGTGCTGCTTGTTTGTCTCACTTCAGGCAGAGAGAAAGAGAAGAAGGGAGAGAGAGGGAGTTTCTCGAGTGTTGTGTGTGAGCTTTCTGCTTACGCCATTTTTCTTGCTCAATTTGTAAAACAATTTTGCATACAAATTGCAACAGCTTCGCTGTTGAGCTTGACATGCAGTCATAGACGACGTTGCATGCCTCACACACACATACACATGTGTACACGTTGCATGCAACCATAAAAATTCAACAGCCAGCAATGCAAATATCGTGAAAAAGCGTGGCCAACATCCATGACAATGCATGACTAAAGTAATGAATTACTTAAGTCCCACTGCCCTCCTGTTGGAATGGTATGGAATGGAGTGAAGCAAGACATATGGCGTTGACTTCATCGGCAACTCCTGCTCCTTCATCTCTTCCTCTTTTGAAGGGACAGGAAGAAAAGAATGGTACACGAAAAAGGTCGTGCCGCCTGCTTGATGAGATCTGAATTTGTATGTACAATTTGTTTTTCCTCCATTTAAATGAGTGACAAGCGAATTGCATTTAATATATAACAACATACTCTATGAATACGAGTCGTAAACCATTTGCATATTCTATAGTATACCACTCATAATGATCTATGGGATTTGTAAATTTTTTATTCACTCTAAAGCTCTGTGTGTGAGAAAATTCAGTTTGTAACTACCATAAATAGAAAAGTTGAGTGAATGCATTTGCATTTTGGTTTAGAGTCAGTTTTGTGGAAATTTTTGCATCACACATTAGCGTATTGACAACTTAGGTATTCACTTAAACTGCAAAAATAACGATAGTTTCACGATTTAATTTTTAAGAATTGGGAGAATTCAATCAATTATTTTAAGAGATTGTAATTATTGAGAACATCAGAAATTCTAACTTATATTATGCTGGTAAAAATAAAAGCAATAGCTAAAATTTACAATGAGACATGTGAAAATATTGACAAAAAATAAATGCAATTTAAGAGTCTGGTCTAAAAAGACACTGTGAATAAATTTATAAAACTACACTTTGAATACTTTTGACTGTTTTATATTGCCATAATGGGTACTTTTAATAATTCCACCAAACCTTTAAGACGACTCGACTTTATAAATGAAAAATAAATCAAACTTGTATATTTTTTGACTTAAATGTAAATACGATTTAAAGTTATGAATAAAGTTTAGTTTGTTAATTTTAAATAAATATAAACAAAGTCTTTTTGTCAACATGTATTGCGCCGCATTATTATTAATATGTTTTAAAAAGTTCATAAATGAATGGAATTAATTGAAAAACGCAACACAAATATTTGCCAAGTAGTCAACTATTTATATCAATTAAATTAATTAATTATTTACTCATCGCTTAACATGGCTCAAAGGCAGTAAAATTTAATTTACGCATTTGCATTGTCATTTTAATGAAAAATGATTCAGTGCTCTTCCTCTTCTTCTCACAGCACTTAGCACATGTGCAATTTGTGCATTTTCTCGCCAATTAAATTATTTTTATGATTATTTTTCTTTATATTTTTTTGCAGCATACTTTGCGGTGCTTGAAAGCCGCAACTAAACTCAACTGTTAATAGTCGCAGTCATTATGGTGTATCTTTCGCTGAGCTGGCGATAATTAGCTGCAGCTTAAGCACCCTGCCTTCTCCTCTTCAGTCCGCTCCCTTTTCTTGTACTATCACCTATGTTACCTGTTCAGTTCTCTTCTCTTGTGGCCTGGTTTATGGCGCAAATCTGCCAAAGCACTTTTGTTGTAAGCACGCAAATGAACCTAAAGCCGTCAAAGGATACCTCTCTTTTTTTATTGTTGTTACTTTTAGCTTGGAAGCTTCTCCTGAATGCCCTAATGAACCACATGCAGAAAATAGCACACACACCAAAATAAGGACTTACGGCTTTCAAGCTAATTTACAGCTGAGTATAATGCTATTAACTAAAAGCTAATGAGAAAAGTTTAAAGCTTCGAGCTATTAGTGAGCTTAAATGATGAGCTTTTGACAGGCGAACGATTCTAAAATTATTAAATTAAGCCTTTCAAGAACATTACTGCATCCACAAAAATGTGAGAGTATAGGCAGAAAACCAATAAGAATATCAAAAACTTTAAGCTATCAGTGAGTTTTGTTGATGAGCTTTTGGCATGGTGTGAGGAGATTTGAGAAATATAAAACTTTAAATATTAGTTTTAAGTGAGTTTTATTAAATGAAATAGCAATAAAAATTAAATTTGGCAGGAAATGTTTTTAAAATTATTGTAGATACACTTAGAAATATAAAAATATAAATATAGAATTAGATCCAAAAGCTCATTATATATTCAGTTAATTTAATATTATTTAGTCACTAAAAGGCAGTGCTCCTCGAAATAAATATATATAAAAAGGTGCTTTTAAAGTCATTAAAAATATAGAAAATCAACATTGTTCTCCTGGTTCTTAGCCTTATGTGTGATTAATTATTATTAGAAGTGCATTTGTGGTCAATTGTTCTTAAAATGTAGCTTATTTTCATATTTTATGAGCTTTAAAAACTGTTTAAATAACTGAACTTAGCTTTAGATCATAGTTTTTAAAAAAGCTAATAATTAACTTCCATTTATCAGTGTTTATTACCCAACTCGACTTCAACTTTAATGTGCTTTCACAGCAATTTGTTATCGCTCTTTGCACTTTAGATTAATCTCACATTTAAGTGCACTTTTTGGCAAATGTATTTCATATGATTTTGTCAGTTCCATAAATTGAAGCAACACAGTGTGCGTAATCTTTTTTTTTTGTAGCATACTCGTATCCACAAAATCCACAACAATATTTCGAGCTGTAGAGCTTTAGAACTAGGTGGCAGCTTAGCTTGTCATGCCTCACCTGCCACCTCACCACGTGGCTAACGATTTTGCAGTACAAAATATTGTCGCATTTTTCAATATGAGAGCACAGCACAAAAAACTTGTTAAGTGTGTGGTTAGTCGGCTGAGTGTGTAGAGGTGTGTGTATGTGTGCGTTGTGTGTGAAAAATTCAATTTGTTACACACTTTATGTTGGCTTTGGATCTGGCCATTCATAACGGGGACAGGGAGGGGCGTTAAAAGCTTCAAGACCTCTAAGAGCTTGCGGCATAAATTAATCTAGAAGCTCATTTAGTCGGCAAAGGCTTAAGCTAAAATTTCATTAAACTAAAATGCACTCCAGCTGGGATTTTAGACGTCTACATACACTGAAAACAAATAAAACTGAAAATAAAGATAAAAATTCTTGATTTTAACATTAAGTTTTAATAAAGAAATTGTTAAAAGTATATGCACAATATGATAACTTAATAAATTATATAAAATAATTGTTAAATCAAACCTATAACAAGCTTAAATAATTTAATTCAGGGTTATAATATTCCAACATAATTTAATTTAACGATGAATGGAGATGAGAATTTTTTTTGGGTTTTTTTTTCTGTGTAGCTGCCACATTGCTGCACAATCCAACTTGCATCTTGAAACGGAACTATTCAAGCAGGTAAAATGCATTCTGAGGCGCCACCAACTTCAAATACGCGTACTTAGTAGTAATTTTGCAATTACGAATGCGCACTTAAGTTTAATTAAAAGCACATTAATTGTTGCTTGCAACGCAGCGAGGCAACGTCAGCTACAGAACCTGATATAAATTCCGAGGCGCCTCCCTGCCAAGGGTTGCTGTTGCCACTATCTGTTGTGTTGCACCCACAACAATTCTTAGCTAACTGGAAAAACAATTTACGTGGCACAGGTAAATTTATAGTCAAGTCGCTGCAGACTGGATTAAACGTGGCTCAAAGCAGACTAATGAAATATTCAACTAAATGCACGGCTCACTTGCCTCAGACTTGCGCTAATCGCTGCCACTTTGAAGTGCCTCAAGTTGCATTAACTTGCCTTTTAGCAGCGCCGTTTGTTTGGAAATATCTAGCCAGTTTTTGTTGACCAAATTGAATTGCATTTTGTTGGCCAGTTCTTTGGGCGCCTTCGTTTAAGTTGGCTATTCAAGTGTTGCACCAATTTTACAGTGGCTGTTGCAACTCAAGTTGTTCCCCTTATGACGGCACTAAAAATTAAGACGCAGCGCCACAAAAGCAGCGTCATTTGTATACCCTGTAGCTATAAGTGCAAGGGCTATTATTTTTTTAATTTTATTTATTAATTTATTTAAAATAAGTATTTTCTGTAAGAATCCAAAATTTTTTAAGATTAGATGAATTATTTTCTTATTATACAAACACTAATTTTTTATGTTTTGTAACATTTTAAAACATGCCAAAGTTGGGAATTTTAATGTTCTATCTAAAAATTTTTTTTATGCAGCTCTTCTTCCTCTTAACATACATTTAAGAAAAGTGAAATACTTTAAGCCAAACATTAAAGCCATTAGTTTCTGTTTGTCTTTTAAGTATTAAATATAAATATATAATCTATTTAAATAATTTATTTATTTTTCATGTTTTTATATTTCAAATTTAGCATAATTTTTTTTTTTATAATTAATCTTATAATTATATTTTTTTATTTTATTATAAATTTAAGTTTTTTGTTTGTCGACTGCTTTCAGCTGACATTAAATATATTTTTACTGTAGTTGTTTACTGTTTACAGAGTATCTTCTAGTCTTAATCTTTTTTTTAATTGGACCCACTCTTAGTTGTTGGTTATTGTTGCAACTATTGCTGTAATGTGGCATGCTGCAGCAAAATTCATACAAGCACACGCACTTGCACACACACCAATGCACACTCACGAACACACATGCAGACACACGCACACCCCAACTCACACATACACTAGAAAAGAAAACAACTCGCGCGTGTGTGTAAAACTTTATTTTTACGACAAAGTGCAAGCAGCAAAGTTGTTAGCAAAAGACAGAAGCTGTTCTGTAATAACAAAGAAAACAGAACTAACAAAGCACTGGATGAGTTTATAAGACTTACAGATACCCTGTTAAAAAGAAAACTCTTCTTTAGAATTACAGAAAAACTTTAAATTTCTTATATTTTGCTCATGCATTTAAAAATACATTTGAAAAGTATTAAAAATTAATTTTAAACAAAAAACACAGAATAAATATTTATTTCGAATTGAAATGACTTTATGTAACTTGCCAGCATATCTAGCATATTATTTTTTATGTCTACAGGGTATGCTCAAACTGCAAGTCGTGTCAAGTTGTTGTTGCTAGTTGCAGGATTTTAATTTTTAGCGGCACTGTGCGGCAAGTTGAACATGAGACAAAGTTTTAACTAAAAATTGCCATGCAGCAACTTTATTTTATATGTCGAAAGAAATTTGATTTTTATTCCTTTATATGTTGCCGTCGACGTCGCAACGTAACACATTGCGTATACGCAATGTGTGCCACACAACGGATTCAATTACAATTTGAAGCGTGACGAGAACTCTGGCGAGCTGCGGGGCATTTGCCACTGCATGTTGCACTTGAAAAGTGGCAAGCAATGCGATAATATTGTTTGCCACACTCTCTGCTTCTGCTTCTTCGAGTTCTTCTTTGACAAACGTCGCGTCGTTGGAAAAAGGGGTGGCCTGATAACATAACATACTTGTAATGTCAAGTTCTGTTGCTTACATAATTGCGCTCGCCATTAACACTGACACTTGATACAATTTGATGGTCCATGATTAATGCCGTGTCTGTCATGCTGCAAGTTGCGAACAAATTTGCTTAACAAATGATCTCACTGAGGTCCTTTCAGTTTGTCTGTCGCCCCTAAAATTATGCAATCTTTTTTTATTCTGTTTTGCGAGGCGCGCGAAAAATAAAAATGTTGCACAGTGGTGCCAAGGTGAAGTGGCCCAAAAGAAAACAGAAAAATGAAACTCAAGTAGATGGAAAGTTTGCTCTAATTGAAGTCTAGACTATTTGTACGACAAAAAGTTAGTCAATTACGGCATAAATTTAATTAGTCAGAAAAGCTTTTAATGTAGGCAAAGTTTTTTATAGATAGCATAATGCAGGACTTGGTATTTTTAAGGCTAATTAGCTTTCAGTTTTGAGTAAGCTTTTATGTGTTGGTTAAGTTTTATAGAAGCTTTCATGAACTTGAATAATATTCTTTTAGTAGAATTTCAAAGGTAGACTAATTTTTCAGGATTCCAGACTTTAAATGAGCTTGTTAACGCCAATAAAGGTCCATTAAAGCCACATGTGCTTTATAATTTTCTATCTTGAGTGCTTAAAGTTATGTTAATGCAGTGAAAAAGAGTTAAACTAACTAAAAGCTTTAAAATGATGTAAATTGTACTTTTATGAAATAATAAAACTATCTTTAAGCTTTCATGTGCTTTACCAGCTAAGTTAATTTTACTTTATTTGCACTAATAAAATTTTTATGCCTTTTGCCAAGCTCAAAAAATATTAAAAGCAGTTCAAACAAGTTTTTTGGGGCTTATATGTGCTTTCAAAGCATTCAACGTGCTTTCAAAGCTCTCAGAGCAATTGTTTTGCATTTGAAGGAGTTTAACATCTTTAATGGACTTTTAAATCTTATTTATTACATTAAATTAAGCGGTAAACTCTGATGATTTTCTGTTAAAAGTATTTTTTTATGTCGCACGCGTATTCACTGTTCATAGATTTAGCAATGAAATGTTTGAATGCTTAAGTGGAACAAAGTTTTGTTTAAAGCAATGCGAGGTAGCCCTGGCGCCTGACCACGCCTCTGCATGCCGCTGTACGCCCCCTTTTTTAAGCCCGCTGCATAAATGTAAAGTTTGTCAAAGTTTTGTTTCCAAAAGTCAAAGGCGCACAATGTTGATGAATGAGCTGAAACTGTTTTACAAGTCGTACGAATAAAACGCATAAAACGGAATAACAGCCAGAAGAGAGGGGAAGAGAGAGTGAGAGGGGAAAGTTAGGTGGAAGTAGGAAAAGTGGGCGTGCTCGACTGTCTAGAGTTTCATCATGTTGCGTTCTTATCGCAAGGAAGGCAAAAATTAATGTGCACTCGACTTCCTTTGGTGAGCATTTAAAAACGCATAAATGTATTTTCCGGTGCTTCCCCCCTCGTCCACCCCTTCACAGCCATTGCTCTATATAATGCCAGATTTATGAACTTGCTGAGCAAAAAATTAATTGCCATAGTAAAACAGAAACTTCAAGTGCAAGGCACAAACCAAGCAAATTTGTTAGCCAGTCCAAGTCCGATTTTGTGTCCGAGTTGCAAGTCCCAGAGTGTCAGCTGCAAACTATTAAAAAGGCATCACGAACTGGCTAAGAGAGATGGCAGAATGGCAGGTGAATGGGTAGAGGGAAACTGTTCTACGTACCTGAGAAACTGTAGCTCGAGTTTTACTACCTGCATTTCCGTTTGCCACAAAGCAAAAGCACAAGCTCCAAAACTGAAGCTGACTTCCTGTTGTGAATGCAGCAGCAGTCAGGAAAGAGCATACACTGAGAAAAATACATGCCTTACAACGCGTGGCTTAACAAAATATTTTTGTATTTATGGCTTATATTAAAATCACACTTGGAGTTAACTAAATACTTACTTAAATGACAAACTTAAAAAAAATAAATATAAAAATATAATAAAATAAATAAATAATAAAATATTCACTTGCAAGTTATTTCATTTTTATTTCAAAATTCCATAAGTATATCAAAATGTAATCTTTATTATTAAAATAAACTTAAAATAAAAGTGTATTCATTTTGTTTTGATTTTTTCATTCCACTTAAAAATAATATTTTCTTAAAATTTACCAGTCAAATATTTTGTATATATTATTTTAAACCATCAATCGGTTCTAGCTTGTCACTAAAAAATTAAGGTTAGTCTTCTCTTTAAATTAAATATATATATTTTTCAATTTATTAATAATCAGCTTACAATAGCAGTAAAGTGTTATATGAAATGTATTTGATTCGATTTAAAAGAGAATTTTACGTTAGTGTTACTTTTACTTTGAAATTTGTTTCTTTTTTATCATTTCAGTTTTAATTTTAATTTTTATTCTAATATTTTTTTTTAACATTAAATACATCTATATATGTTTATATTAATATTACTATGTCATAAGTAGTGAAAGTTAAATTGTTTTTTTCTCTGTGTAGTTGAGGGGGAGGTGGGGTCAGCCTGGCAGCCGAAAATGCGGAAACGTCCATTTTATAGCGGAAATATATTCTTATGCGGAGACGCGGCGATGATTTATGTATGTTTTGGCATTACGTGCCACAGCATCGGGGGCAACAGAAGCACAGGGGGAATGGGGGGCAACAGGAGCAACGGTGGAAGCTGCAGTGCACTGCTTTGTGTGAGAATTTCGAATTAAATTCCTTGCCCCATGACGGCAGCTTATGAGAAGCAATAATATGACTAAGAAATAAAAAAGAAATGAAGAAAATGAGAAAAACTGCAACAGAAATGGGTTAAGCTCATACAAATGCTGCAATTATTTGCATGCTCGACTCTCAAGCATTTCTATTTGCCTGCGAGTCGCTTGACTTTTGTGGCATACACACATACAAAAATGGGGCACAAACACACACACACACACACACTGTGGAGTGAAGAGTGCGTGTCTTTGTGGCGCCTCAACTTGAATTCAGGTTAAGTGTGTGCTTCATATGCGTTTATGCTGACATTATTATAACACTCACTTCCCCTTCCCCTTCGCCACTCCATCTACACAGCCCCCCTCTCGATAACAGTTTGCAAAGCTGCAACTTTTTTAGTTAAAGTTAAAGGCATGTATGCAACAACAACAACTGCAATAGCAACAACAACAAAACGGCAGCAGAAAACAACTTTTATTTTGTGCAGTAATCAAAAAAATTTAAAAACAAAAATTGAAAAACAAAAATTAAAAAAAAAATACAGCAGTAATATAACTTTCGCAATTTGTATCTAGCTTTTTATACCCTGTAAACAGAGCTCTTAGAATGCCAGTAAGTCCTTTTTAATATAAAGCAAACTCGCAATATTAAACAAAATTTATTTATTTCTAGATTGTTAACAAAATTTGCTTTGATTCTTAAGATTTTACACAAAAAATTTAATTTAAAATGCTGTCTTATAAATTTTTTCCTAAATTTTACATATCTCAAAAATATATCTATAAGTCGATCATACTCGCATGCAGTAATATAACTTGTTATTGCTTATTTTTTGAAGCCTATAAGGCATTGGCAAATAATTAAAAAGTTTTCCCTGCTGTGCTAATGGAAATTGAAAAGTTTGCGAGAGTTATTAAAGCTGACACTTTATAATTTATTGAAAGTTCATCGAGTACGCAAATACTTTATACACAAATTCAATTATCGAATCATTACTTTATTGTTCTTTTTGCAAACTTTATTTTTTGAAAACTTTCAAATCTTAAACTAAAAGAAAACTAAGGCGATTAAAATGGGAATGTCTGAAAAATTTATAATTTCAGCCTTACAAAAATAAATAAAATCTAACTTTAATTAAAACTCAATATATCTGGGGTAAAGAAACTTTAGAAATTCATTATTTAATTAATCATATTTAAATTGAAACAAAAACTTTACAAATACAATTTTTAATTAATTCAATTTAAATTTGAACATTTTCTTTAAAAAGTCTTTAATATTTATCGAGTAATTTATTATGTACCTTATTTCGAAGCTATACAGACGAAAATTTTAAATTTGTTTGCGCTCTTTTAAATTGTAATTAATGCTGACAAGTGAATTGACTTTAAGGCACATTTATGTACATACTATATATATTTATGTTACATATGCACATGTGATATGTGTAAATAATTATGTATGTGTGGCTTTGGATATTTACAGAAATATTTAATGGCAAATTCTCGCAGCCAAATATAATAATATATGGCATTAAATGAAATTTACGGGTCAACACCTCACATGTGCACACACAGAGATACACACAGATACTATCGCAAAGACACAAATATGCAGGACACACAACCACACACTCATCGACACATACTCACACATCATTTGATAGACTTTTAGATACCCTAGCGGAAAATAATATAACCTTTTAATTTTTTAAGTAAGTAAAAAATCCAATTTAATGCGATAAAAATGATAGGATTAACTTTTTTATGTTAAAGAGAGAATAGTTAGCTTCCTTGACAAAAATTCGGAAAATATACTCGTATCAAAAATCTATATGGGATCTTATTCTTCGTTGAGTATTACATATTTATTAAATTTTAATAAAATTGGGACGAATTGATTTTATTTAAAATTTAGAGACATTTTATTTAGAGACAAAATTGTTGAGGGTATTTAAGCGTCGACTTTCTAAGAATAATTTTTCTTTTTTTTTTTGTTGTTTTTTTTTGTGAAATCTCTCGCTGTGGCGCCTTCTGGAATTCCGTTCTGCTGTCTTGTTTGCCCCGTGCCACGCCCACTCTGTGTGTGCATTTCCTTTTTTGGACTCATTCTCCTTCGTATTCACATTCGCGTTCTGGCTGCGAATGAGTGCATAACATAATGCATTTCTGGAGGCCACTGAGCAATGCGAAAAGCGTGTCAGATAATTTTGCTCTTCTTCTTGTTCTTCCTCTTCTGTCCTCTTGTGCCTGTGTGTTTGTGTGTGTGCTTGTGTGTGGGTGTGTGTCTGTATGTCTGGCAACGCCAGTCGTCCGTTGCCAGTTGCCTGTTGCCATTTACTGTTAACGCGTTAACGTTAACCGTTTGTTTTTCCCGCTTTTGGCAATGCAATTTCTTTATTTTCAATACCCTGCAAACAGAGAAATATATATAAGGGTATATGTATCTATAGGAATATATTAAAATGCACTATTTGGTTGTTTGTGTGACTGTATTTCATTGATAAATCTTATACAATAATTGAATAATAAAATCTGCAGTTTTCTAACGAAACTTATTGACTACAGGGTATGTCCTTGTCAAGCCGAGTTTTTGTACTTGATAATATTATTTTTGTCTTTGTTGTTATGGCTGCTGTTGTTGCAGTGTCTGCTTGTCATTAAGGTTGTCCTGCGTTACGACTTTGGTTTGCACATGAAATTTTATGTCGAGCGCTTCGAGTATTTTTCGCAGTTGACGTTGTCATTCCAGATAACGGAAACGCTGACAGCCAACAACAACAGACAACAGTCAAAGCGACAGCAACAACTACAACAACAACAACACCAGCAACAGCAACAACAGTTACACCACAAGACAAACAGTCAACGTTGAACGGCATCGCAATGTGTCCGTCGACTGCAGGTGTTGTCATGCAAATACACAAGTGCTTACACACTCATTCCACATACAATCAGAAGTACACTGATAAAAAAAAGAAGTGTTGTCAACTACAAAAATAATTGCCAAAAATATATATTATATTTTAAGAGTTAAACACAACAACATGTCGTAATACAATCAAGAAATATTCTTTACTTTATAAACTGTTGGTTTTTAAATAAAATTCTTAGTTTATAAAATTTTTAATTTCTTATATAATAATGTGTACTATATTAAATGAAAGGCTACATACTATTGCGAATAAATATTAAAGATTTAAAAAGGAACTTTTAAAAAAGTTTTGATAGAGATTATTATTAAATAATAATTATATATTGCGTTTTCCCACTACTAATTGACTCTTGAAACTTTCTAAAACACCTTAAACCACATAATTAGCTAAAGTTTTAACGAAATTTGAGCTTAGATTAATTTCAGCTCAATGTGCTTTCAAAGCTGCTCAGAAAAGCTTTAATTGGATTTCTGTACTTTAAACAGCTTATCTGAGCTTATTATACAATATTTAACTTTATTTTTAATAATATCTAAACAAACTAAACAGCTATAAAACTTATAAAATTAAAATACTCTCTTGTATGCATATTCAATTTAAGATTTACTTTTTCCTCTTTAAAGCTCTTAAAAAATCTTGATATTGTAGCCAAGTTAAATTTACACTTTGATTCACTAATAATTCAAGAGTTTTTAATTGCATAAGAATAGCATAAATTATTAATCTTTAAGCCTTGGACAACATTTATTTTTGAATTTATTTTGAAATCGCCTTCAGGAAGGAAGTGTTCACTTCAATTTAAGATTTACCAAGTGCTTTACCATTAAATATTTAGAATGTTTAATTTGCTTTTACATGATGTACTCGTAAATTTGTTTGCCAATAAAATGAAAAGAAAAAAAAATTAATATGAAAACTGTGCAAAAGTTTTGACTGTCCGCGTCCTGGGCCCTTATTTCCTATTTCCTGTGAACTGTTTGAGCTGCTTCTTCTTCTTCTTCAACTTTTTCTTCTTCTTCCTGATGTTGTTACTTTTTCTGGCACTTTGGGCATACGAGAAACTTTATTAAAAAGTATGCAAGATATTTTTTGCATCTATGCAATATGCCCCTACCCCAAGCTCGCATATAGGGGTATAGGGTATATGATCCCAATTCTTGTTGTTGTTGTTGTTGCTGTTGCCGTTGCTGTGCAGATTGACATGAAACGGCAAAATGAAATTGCAATTTCTTGTGATAAATTTCAATGAACCTACCTGCCTGCCGAGGCGTTGAGAGGCACACACAAACAACCGAACAACGAAGCGAGCAAATGAAAATATGAAATTGTGAATAACATGAGAAAAGTGTGCAAAATGTATGCAAATAATTTGAGTGCAGTTTTATGTTCAGCATGAATCAAAGCAGCTGAGGGATAGTTACAAGAGCCATAAAGAAAAGCCTGGCCGGAAAATAATTGTACCAACACAGATACATATATTTCCTCATCAAATAAAAAAAGTAATTTTTAGCCAATTTACTGTGTGTGTGTGTGTGTGTATGTATATGAAATCAATTAGTCAAACATAGTTACAATTTTACGCTAATTAATTTCTGGTTATAATTTTCAAATTTTGTATGGGAACAGGAAAGGATTGAAAATAAGAAATTTATTTTTCCTTTAGCTCTAGGTATCGATTTTCAATGGAACACCTTTTGGAATTTTCAAAATTTAAATTTTCAAGTTTTTACTTTTAATCTACTCTTCTTATCGTAATTAGTATAAAACAACACTTTTAACTTTATTCAGAGACCTTTAATTTTCTTGTAAAACATCATTACAAACTTTACAAAAATTTTGACTAAGTCAAAGGTTTGATCAATTTCAAAAACTTATAACTTTGCCTAAACTGTACCGATTTTTATGAGGAATGTCATTTTGTTCATGGTTTGGCCTTGTTAATCATTCTGCATTCAAATTTGTATTAAATTCGTACAACAAAATGTTTTCCCTCCAGCCCTCGATTTCGATGCTAAGGGTCCCCCCTTTGGAATTGTGAAAATTGAAAATTTTAAATCTCAAGTTTTCACTTTCAATTAACTCCTTATAACGTAATTAGTACAAAACAACACTCTAAACTTGATTCTGAGACCTTTGATTTTTTTGTAAAAAATCATGTCAAATTGAACAAAAATTGTGACTTGTAAAGTTCCTGACCAGGAATTTGAACAACTGCAAAATGTGATAACTTCACCAAAATTTATCCAATTTTCAAGCGCAATGCCTTTTTGTTCATGATTTGGGCTCTAAATTCATTTTTCATTCAAATTTATATAATTTCATAAAAAAAAAATTTTTGTAGATGGTACATGGCTCAGGAAAGGAAAAACTGATGCTCGGCCTTATCAACCTAATTATATACAGTTCAATGAGAAGAGAAAATCTCCTAGTTATTTACAACAAATTAACCGACAGTTAATGTCTGAACTCTGTTTTATTACAATATCAGAATGCACATAAAAAATTTTGATAAATATTTTACTATTTTTTCCATAAAAAACAAGCACTACACTTTAGGTACATAACATATGCTTATATAGATCAAATAAAGCTTTTTATAACTGAAAGTTTGCCGAGCTGTGTGAGACATTTAAATATGTAAAATAAAAAAGTTGATGTTTCCAACAAAATGCAATAAAAATGGCAAAGAAATTCTCAAAAATTGGCAAATGCGTGGCGAAGGCAGTGGAAACTCTGTCAACGCCACGCAAAAAATAAATGAATAAATAAATAAAATAAAAGAAATATAAATTTGTAGTTATCGTGCAATTTTGTAGTTGTTGTTGTTTCTTTGCAACTCCATTTAACTGTAGATATAAGTGTGTGTATGTTTGTGAGAGAATGTGTGTGTGTGTGTTAGTTATAGCTGCTGTTTGAGTTGTTGGTAAAATAAAATGCATTGCTCTTTGTGCTGTTGAGCAACTGTCAAAGTATTGCCGTTGCCGTTGCCGTTGCCGTTGCCGTTGCCAACTGCCAAACTGTCATCTTGGCCAACAAATTGGCAACGAAACTTTTCAATTAACCTTTAAAAGTCGCAGCTGTCGCGTCAATTAACGAGCCATTAAGCAAAGTGCAAATATGCAATATGCAATCCATTTTAAATATTCGATCTTTCTCTTTTCTCTCTCTTTTGAACAGCTGCTGTCTTGGCGAATCACCATGACCACGATCCTGATAGTCTGAGCCTGAGACCCGCGGAGCACAGCGTTGTCCGCTATACAAACGAGTCCCTCATTGTGCAATGCGTTGCTCCCAGTTCGGATGTGAAGCTGCATTGGAAATCGCCGAAAGGGGAAATTATACGTGAGCACAAAGGACGCATTCACATCGAGCAAACGGCACCAGGTGGGTCGAATCGAATCGAATTGAATCACGTGGAAGGGGGTCGAAGGAGACTCAGCAAAGCAAAGGAGCAAAAGTTGCACAAGGAAAACAGGGAACACAGGGAACACTTTATCGCCAACGGCACAACAAACAAACACAATTAATTGCAACTATGCACACACAGATACACACACATACAGAAACATCTGCGCACACAGTGCATTGCAATTGCACTTGGCTTTTGTTTTTGCAAATCTCTTTTGAACAGCGCAAATACCCTGTAAAACAAGCCAATCAGCAGATAGTTGTAACAGGATAAAGAGAAGAAAAATTAGGGCAATTATTTACATAACTTTCTCTATGAGTAAATGTTAACCTAATGAAATAGGAAAAGGAATTGAATATTGGTTTATTATTTGAATATGTTAAAAAATATT
Source organism: Drosophila innubila (assembly GCF_004354385.1). Classification (NCBI taxonomy): domain Eukaryota; kingdom Metazoa; phylum Arthropoda; class Insecta; order Diptera; family Drosophilidae; genus Drosophila; species Drosophila innubila. Next base: position 1,992,735 of record NW_022995372.1, on the reverse strand, counting down.
TTTATATTATCAAAACATTACTGCTCTGGCTATAACTATATTGCATTACACTTTACCTATGCACAAGTTTATTGTACATAATAGATCCGCAAATTTAAAAAAGCCATACCCACGGTCGGAAAACTAATAAAAAAAAGTTTATAGGCAACTGTAAAACTGTCATTCGAACAGGTTAAAACCAATTTTTCAGAAACTAAATAAAAATAATTAGCTTTTTTTCAATTTACACTTTAGGTGGAAAGTAGTCAGTGTAAGGTTCTATGAAAATATAGTTAATTTATGTCTGATTGTCCAAGTTTTATATTAAAAGCTATACATAAGTAAATTTGTTCAGTTTGAAAATTACACCCACGGGTGGGAAATTTGTGAAAAAAGTCTTATATGCAGCTTTTTTCCGACGAATAGCCTAAAGCGCATTTTAATCGTAAATTTGATCATGTTCAATAACTTTTATAAAATTCACCCCACGTGGAAAAAGTAGTCGAACTAAGGTGATGTATTAAAATATTTTATTTAATAAGGATACATCCCTAAGTGATTTGCAAAAAAAATTTACTAAGCAATTATCTCTACTTTCTTGTAAAAGTCACACCCAAGGGTGGAAAATAAAAAAATAATTTCTTGTTACAGCAAGAAAAAATATTATATCAGATGAAGAGACAAGAAATAGTTTGAATCTAACTACTTCAATTGATACCATAAATTCAACTTGAAAGTCTTGTTACAGGGTATCTGGCAGTGCATTATTTATGCAACTTTTTTCACTTTTTTATGTTTATTTTAATACTTTTTTAATGTTTACCACACAGAACAATTGAAAATCGTTTTTGCTCACATCGCACTCGCGGACAAGGGCAATTGGAGCTGTGAGGCAACTGAGGGCGGACCACATAGTAAATCGTTCGATTTGATTGTGTATCGTAAGTGCAGAGATACCCTACAATAACCCCAAATACACATTCATTAATTTTGCATTGTATTCTATCTCTTTCTCTCTCTCTCTCTCTCTCTATGTCTCAAACACACAGAGCAAATTACGTTCACAGAAAAGGAGACAGTGCAGATTGTGAGAGAGGGACAAAATGCCACCATATTGTGTGAGGTGAAGGGGGAACCGCAACCGAATGTTACCTGGCATTTCAATGGACAGCCCGTTAATGCGGAGAGTAAGTTTCCCAATGCTAATGAGCTTTTCTCCCACGTTGATTTTCTTCTTCACTTTCCTCGATTTTCACACAAATTTCGTTGGTTTTTTCCTCGTTTTTTGTTGTTGTCGATTTTCTCTGGACACCCGTTTATCATGTTTGTTGTCTTCTCACTCATTTTGACAGCGAATGCTTTGAAATTTCGCATCCTGGCGGATGGCTTGCTCATCAACAAGGTAACACAGTTTGACACCGGTGAATACACGTGCCGGGCATACCAAGTGAATTCGATTGCTTCCGATATGCAGGAGCGAACAGTTTTGATGAAAATCGAACGTGAGTGTGATTTATGATTTTACTCAACTCAACTCCAGCCAAACAACACTGCACAGTGTCTTAAAAGCTATCGCACACTGAAAAACTAAACCAAATTAGCAATCATTTATTGATTTCGTAATTTGATAATTAACTGCTTTTAAAATTTCTTTATTAGTTTTTGAATTTCTTACTTCTAAGCATTTTTGTTAAGAGAGAAAAGTTGAGCTTTGTTCTCATATACTTGAAAGCTTCTTTAACTTAAGTAAGAAATAATTAAACTTATAAATTTGTCACATTTCAGCCCATTAAGTTTCAGTAGTTAGACCAAAATATGTATTAAAAAGCTTTTCATGTGCTTTGATAGCTGTTTAACAGCTTCCATTACATTTAAATATGTTTCTATGTTCTTCGTAAGCTTCTAGAAACTTTCTACAATATCTTTCTATGTACTTTGAAAGCGCTTCGAAGCTGTTTATTAATAGGAGGTCATGAAAAGCTTGTTAATGATTAAAATGCTTCTTAAAAATACTCATTGAATTTTAATATATTGAAGCTTTCCATAAGCTTAACTGCTCTTTAAGCTCATGCCACTTACAAAGCTCGATGTTTCTTATAAACATAACTAAATTTGAATCGATTTCGATGTGCTTTAATTTTCATGTAATTTGGACATAATTTTGAAGCACTCTCGAACCAGTGTGCTTTTGTTGTGAATGCCACTGAAATTACTTGAGCATTTTTATGGGCGGCTCTAAAATTTGTGCTGCGTTTTAGTATGCAGCGCACTTTGCGGCAAATAGTTTTTTGAGCACGAAATATTTTAAAATTACATCTGTGTTCCTGCCTCGGTGGGTGGCAGGTGGGCGTGGCACATGTGCAGCTAATGACTTTATTTTTTGATTTATATGGCTGACACATGAGCTCAATATTATTTCGTAGCATACTTTTGTGCGCGTCAACTTGATTGATAAATGATAATTAAATATGCATAATTTGCAAATAATTGACAACAGACAAGCCACAATGGATTCACTCGCTGCACACAGCGGTGCAATATGCATATATCAATGGAACGGCGACTATTGAATGCAAGGCAACTGCAGAGCCGCCTCCGATCTTCAGCTGGTACCGCAAACAGAGGCGGTTGGAGAGCAACGAGAAGATCTACACCATTGAGACGCACAGCAATTGGTCGCGTCTGACCATCAATGTCCTGGAGGTCAAACAGTTTGACAACTATCGCTGTCGGGCCCACAATCTGTTGGGTAGCATTGAGAGGGTTACGAGCTTGGAGCAGGGAGAGAAACCGCCAATTCCCCTTGTGTTCCAGCTGCGAGGTTTAACTCCAACACTGTGGATGTGGATGTGAGTGTGCCGCGGGATAAGAAAAACATTACACTCATGGATGTCAATGGATTTCGTATCGAATACTTGACGGAGCTGGAGTTCAAAACGGATCTTGGGAAATGGACCAATGCCAAGAGCAAGGAGTTCGCCTACGAGGAGGGTAAGTCACTCCTTGACATTTTTTCCAAAACTTTGATCTCTCATAACTTCATTAAAACTTAACCGATTTTCAAGCGGAATGTCATTTTGATCATGATTTGGCCTCTAAATTGATTCTGCATTTAAATTTGTATCATCTAGAAAATTTGATATTTTTTCGTTACTAAGCCATATATCATCCAATTTTCCATACATACCCCTTGACATTTTTTCCAAAACTTTGATCTCTCATAACTTCATCAAAACTTAACCGATTTTCAAGCAGAATGTCATTTTAAACATGATTTGGCCTCTAAATTGACTCTGCATTTAAATTTGTATCATCTAGAAAATTTGATATTTTTTCGATACCAAGCCATATATCATCCAATTTTCCATACATACCCCTTGACATTTTTTCCAAAACTTTGATCTCTCATAACTTCATTAAAACTTAACCGATTTTCAAGCGGAAAGTCATTTTGATCATGATTTGGCCTCTAAATTGATTCTGCATTTAAATTTGTATCATCTAGAAAATTTGATATTTTTTCGTTACCAAGCCATATATCATCCAATTTTCCATACATACCCCTTGACATTTTTTCCAAAACTTTGATCTCTCATAACTTCATCAAAACATAACCGATTTTCAAGCAGAATGTCATTTTAAACATGATTTGGCCTCTAAATTGACTCTGCATTTAAATTTGTATCATCTAGAAAATTTGATATTTTTTCGATACCAAGCCATATATCATCCAATTTTCCATACATACCCCTTGACATTTTTTCCAAAACTTTGATCTCTCATAACTTCATTAAAACTTAACCGATTTTCAAGCGGAATGTCATTTTGATCATGATTTGGCCTCTAAATTGACTCTGCATTTAAATTTGTATCATCTAGAAAATTTGATATTTTTTCGATACCAAGCCATATATCATCAAATTTTCCATACATACCCCTTGACATTTTTTCCAAAACTTTGATCTCTCATAACTTCATTAAAACTAAACCGATTTTCAAGCGGAATGTCATTTTGATCATGATTTGGCCTCTAAATTGACTCTGCATTTAAATTTGTATCATCTAGAAAATTTGATATTTTTTCGATACCAAGCCATATATCATCCAATATTCCATACATACCCCTTGACATTTTTTCCAAAACTTTGATCTCTCATAACTTCATTAAAACTTAACCGATTTTCAAGCGGAATGTCATTTTGATCATGATTTGGCCTCTAAATTGATTCTGCATTTAAATTTGTATCATCTAGAAAATTTGATATTTTTTCGATACCAAGCCATTTATCATCAAATTTTCCATACATACCCCTTGACATTTTTTCCAAAACTTTGATCTCTCATAACTTCATTAAAACTAAACCGATTTTCAAGCGGAATGTCATTTTGATCATGATTTGGCCTCTAAATTGACTCTGCATTTAAATTTGTATCATCTAGAAAATTTGATATTTTTTCGATACCAAGCCATATATCATCCAATTTTCCATACATACCCTTGACATTTTTCCAAAACTTTGATCTCTCATAACTTCATTAAAACTTAACCGATTTTCAAGCGGAATGTCATTTTGATCATGATTTGGCCTCTAAATTGATTCTGCATTTAAATTTGTATCATCTAGAAAATTTGATATTTTTTCGATACCAAGCCATTTATCATCAAATTTTCCATACATACCCTTGACATTTTTCCAAAACTTTGATCTCTCATAACTTCATTAAAACTAAACCGATTTTCAAGCGGAATGTCATTTTAATCATGATTTGGCCTCTAAATTGATTCTGCATTTAAATTTGTATCATCTAGAAAATTTGATATTTTTCGTTACTAAGCCATATATCATCCAATTTTCCATACATACCCCTTGACATTTTTTCCAAAACTTTGATCTCTCATAACTTCATCAAAACTTAACCGATTTTCAAGCGGAATGTCATTTTGATCATGATTTGGCCTCTAAATTGATTCTGCATTTAAATTTGTATCATCTAGAAAATTTGATATTTTTTCGATACCAAGCCATTTATCATCAAATTTTCCATACATACCCTTGACATTTTTTTCCAAAACTTTGATCTCTCATAACTTCATTAAAACTTAACCGATTTTCAAGCGGAATGTCATTTTAATCATGATTTGGCCTCTAAATTGATTCTGCATTTAAATTTGTATCATCTAGAAAATTTGATATTTTTTCGTTACCAAGCCATATATCATCCAATTTTCCATACATACCCCTTGACATTTTTTCCAAAACTTTGATCTCTCATAACTTCATCAAAACTTAACCGATTTTCAAGCAGAATGTCATTTTAAACATGATTTTGCCTCTAAATTGATTCTGCATTTAAATTTGTATCATCTAGAAAATTTGATATTTTTTCGATACCAAGCCATTTATCATCAAATTTTCCATACATACCCCTTGACATTTTTTCCAAAACTTTGATCTCTCATAACTTCATTAAAACTTAACCGATTTTCAAGCGGAATGTCATTTTGATCATGATTTGGCCTCTAAATTGATTCTGCATTTAAATTTGTATCATCTAGAAAATTTGATATTTTTCGTTACTAAGCCATATATCATCCAATTTTCCATACATACCCCTTGACATTTTTTCCAAAACTTTGATCTCTCATAACTTCATTAAAACTAAACCGATTTTCAAGCGGAATGTCATTTTGATCATGATTTGGCCTCTAAATTGACTCTGCATTTAAATTTGTATCATCTAGAAAATTTGATATTTTTTCGATACCAAGCCATATATCATCCAATTTTCCATACATACCCCTTGACATTTTTTCCAAAACTTTGATCTCTCATAACTTCATCAAAACTTAACCGATTTTCAAGCAGAATGTCATTTTAAACATGATTTGGCCTCTAAATTGACTCTGCATTTAAATTTGTATCATCTAGAAAATTTGATATTTTTTCGATACCAAGCCATATATCATCCAATTTTCTATACATACCCCTTGACATTTTTTCCAAAACTTTGATCTCTCATAACTTCATTAAAACTTAACCGATTTTCAAGCGGAATGTCATTTTGATCATGATTTGGCCTCTAAATTGATTCTGCATTTAAATTTGTATCATCTAGAAAATTTGATATTTTTTCGATACCAAGCCATATATCATCCAATTTTCTATACATACCCCTTGACATTTTTTCCAAAACTTTGATCTCTCATAACTTCATTAAAACTTAACCGATTTTCAAGCGGAATGTCATTTTGATCATGATTTTGCCTCTAAATTGATTCTGCATTTAAATTTGTATCATCTAGAAAATTTGATATTTTTTCGATACCAAGCCATTTATCATCAAATTTTCCATACATACCCCTTGACATTTTTTCCAAAACTTTGATCTCTCATAACTTCATTAAAACTTAACCGATTTTCAAGCGGAATGTCATTTTGATCATGATTTGGCCTCTAAATTGATTCTGCATTTAAATTTGTATCATCTAGAAAATTTGATATTTTTTCGTTACTAAGCCATATATCATCCAATTTTCCATACATACCCCTTGACATTTTTTCCAAAACTTTGATCTCTCATAACTTCATTAAAACTAAACCGATTTTCAAGCGGAATGTCATTTTGATCATGATTTGGCCTCTAAATTGATTCTGCATTTAAATTTGTATCATCTAGAAAATTTGATATTTTTTCGATACCAAGCCATATATCATCCAATATTCCATACATACCCTTGACATTTTTTCCAAAACTTTGATCTCTTATAACTTCATTAAAACTTAACCGATTTTCAAGCGGAATGTCATTTTGATCATGATTTGGCCTCTAAATTGATTCTGCATTTAAATTTGTATCATCTAGAAAATTTGATATTATTTCGTTACTAAGCCATATATCATCCAATTTTCCATACATACCCCTTGACATTTTTTCCAAAACTTTGATCTCTCATAACTTCATCAAAACTTAACCGATTTTCAAGCAGAATGTCATTTTAAACATGATTTGGCCTCTAAATTGATTCTGCATTTAAATTTGTATCATCTAGAAAATTTGATATACCAAGCCATATATCATCCAATATTCCATACATACCCCTTGACATTTTTTCCAAAACTTTGATCTGTTATAACTTCATTAAAACTTAACCGATTTTCAAGCGGAATGTCATTTTGATCATGATTTGGCCTCTAAATTGATTCTGCATTTAAATTTGTATCATCTAGAAAATTTGATATTATTTCGTTACTAAGCCATATATCATCCAATTTTCCATACATACCCCTTGACATTTTTTCCAAAACTTTGATCTCTCATAACTTCATCAAAACTTAACCGATTTTCAAGCAGAATGTCATTTTAAACATGATTTGGCCTCTAAATTGATTCTGCATTTAAATTTGTATCATCTAGAAAATTTGATATTTTTTCGTTACTAAGCCATATATCATCCAATTTTCCATACATACCCCTTGACATTTTTTCCAAAACTTTGATCTCTCATAACTTCATCAAAACTTAACCGATTTTCAAGCGGAATGTCATTTTGATCATGATTTGGCCCCCAAATTGAGTCTGCATTTAAATTTTTATCATCTATAAAATTTGATATTTTTTCGTTACTAAGCCATATATCATCCAATTTTCCATACATACCCCTTGACATTTTTTCCAAAACTTTGATCTTTCATAACTTCATCAAAACTTAACCGATTTTCAAGCGGAATGTCATTTTGATCATGATTTGGCCCCCAAATTGAGTCTGCATTTAAATTTTTATCATCTAGAAAATTTGATATTTTTTCGATACCAAGCCATTTATCATCAAATTTTCCATACATACCCTTGACATTTTTCCAAAACTTTGATCTCTCATAACTTCATTAAAACTTAACCGATTTTCAAGCGGAATGTCATTTTGATCATGATTTGGCCTCTAAATTGATTCTGCATTTAAATTTGTATCATCTAGAAAATTTGATATTTTTTCGTTACTAAGCCATATATCATCCAATTTTCCATACATACCCCTTGACATTTTTTCCAAAACTTTGATCTCTCATAACTTCATCAAAACTTAACCGATTTTCAAGCGGAATGTCATTTTGATCATGATTTGGCCCCCAAATTGAGTCTGCATTTAAATTTTTATCATCTATAAAATTTGATATTCTTTGGACCTCTAGGTCTAGCTAATTCTTTCGATGTCATATATATTATAAAACGACATCTTAACATTTTAAAATAATTCAAAATTGATTTGTTGTGCCGTTACGCACCGGAACTGATACCGGAACCGAAAGAAAAAAATGAAATAGAACCATTTACCGAAAATGTTATTTTGGGATGTATAGGAACCGAAACCGTAACCTATACTTGTTTCGGTTTGATTCCCTGGCTTTAATAAAAATAATAACTCATTTTTCTGCAACAGGTGCCAGTTTGCTGATAGTGGACCTAAAACCGGACACTGTTTATTTTATTCGCGCTGCTTCTCGGAATCTGGCTGGCTATAGTGACTACACCAAAGTGGAGAAATGCAGGACTCTGTCTCTGGAACCTCGTGCATCGGCAGGAGCATTGTTGCCATCTCTCTTGCAGCTGCTGACTGCAACCCTGTTGCTTCTTCTGTTGCGACGCTGCCACTGAAAATCTATTTATATATCTTCCTTGGACTGTGTGTGTCTTACCCAGATCTAGATCCCTGTGCTTTGTGTAGCTTTAAGAACATCTCTGATTTGCCGAATTGTACTAAATATTGCTCTAAGTTCTTGATAATGAATTATAATCACTCTTAAGTCTATGTTTATAAGCAGTTTCGTTTTGTTGACTCAGCCAAAGAAATTAGTCGAAATTTATTAAATAAAAATACAAAATAATCGAATTATAATAATATTATATAAATACGTGAAGTTCTGTTCCGAATTACACTTTGAACTCATTTAATTTGTTATAAGATTTAAAAATATATTTCAAACAAGTCAAATAAAGTTACAATATTCCATAGACATTTGCGTTGAAGTAAAGAGTAAAGTATAATTCAGAGTACGTTTAATGCTTAGCTTCTAGCGGAAATATTTGAAAGTTAAACTTAAAAGTTATATTGCAATTCCCAAAGAGCTGTGGTCCCTAACTAGCTTCAGTTGCGTGCCTTGAGGCCAAATAAGTTAAGAGATTCAAAAATAAACTGAAGTTACTTGAAGACCATTCCACTTAAAGTCATTTACGACACTTTGCAATTTTACCCAACAATAAGCATTTATATGCCATATCTACTTGAAATTTATTCAAACGAAATAAACTCAACTCAGACAAATCCTCTTAAAAATTGTAAACTATACAATATTAATATAAAGCAGCTTAGAAATACAATTCGCAGTTCTTTTATAAGCAATTTACAATATTTAAATGTAGTCAATGTCAAAATAAACAAATTAAATGCGGAACCATCCATTATTATGCAAAAGGAAACACAAACAAAACTTTAAATACAGCTAAACAACAAATGGTCAGTCGTTTAATAATAAATGGAATTTTATAAAAACTATATACAAATATAAATGCAAAGAGACATAAATATTTCACGTAACAAAGTTGCCAATGATTAAATGTTTTGTGGTTTCTGTGTGCCAATTGTGCAAAAATACAACTAAATAAAATAAACTATAATAAATACTGAAAATAATTTGCAGTTTTTAATATAAAATTTTCATTTATTAAGCTGAAATTTAAAACTAAACTTTTATGTTGTTGTAGCACCATTATTTAATTGGGGTTTCATTGGGATTTCAACTATCACATTTCACTTTTGATGTAGTCAAGCAATTAGTTTGAAAATTTTCACATTTGCGAGAAGAAACTAATTGGAAAACTATTGTATAAACTTTAATTTGCTTGTGATTTTATCAGCTTCGAGTTTCCAATTAAAAATATATGGGAAAATGTATCTCAGAACTGAAAATGCAAATTTAAAATGAAAATTTAAGCTGAGCTATAAGAAATTACTTGTTTTATTAAAGATTTCTGGTCAAATTTTTGTGGAAACTTTGCTAATCTTAAATTTTTTTTTAATTGTTGCTGCTTGTTCTATGACAATCCTAAGTTATTGACAGATGTTGAGCGATTACAATGAATTTGAAGCATTACAAAGCAAGCGAAGCAGCTGTCAAATAAAGTTTGAGGGGAAAAAGAAAAGATGTGAGCAGTTCGAGTTGAGATTTTATGAAATGCAAGTAAATTTCCAGTTAAGCTACAAAATGGGTAAGTAAATGGACTGTAGCTGAATGGTGACCACGAAAACTACACTGACAAAAACGAAGCAGTTTCAAAATTAAATTGTTGGCCCTTTATTTTATTAGTGCAAAGACTTTTCTCTCCCTTCACAGATGCCGCACGTACTTATGAAAAATATGTGAATGCTCGAATTCGAGTGGAACGTCTGAATGTCTTGCTCTCTAGAAATCGTCATCTACCACTGACTCGACATAGTCAGAATCGTTTGCCCGCTGGAGGAAGATTGAGTAAAACCTTGGCAACTGGTTCTATACCAAATTTCAATTGTTTTCCACATCGATCTAGTAGAGAATGCAATTGCCAGGATCATTTAGTGAGTTGTGTTGAAAAGAACCTCTCAAAAACAGGAAGCTACCCAGAAGAAGGCAAATCATCAAACAAGATGGAAATGCAAGTGCAAGTGCAAGTGTAAGCCTCCAGTAATTGTTGTACCCTCCAAGTCACGTGTGAATAACAATAGCTCCGAGGCTTCAGGATCCCATACACGTATCTCAAAGTTCCCATTTAGACTGTGTGCGAAGAAGTCGAAGAAACCCGTCAGCTGTGAAGTAGAGCCCGTTCAATGCTCATCAAAACATAAAACTGTGTCCATTAATTGTCCAAAAATTGAACCAACAATAGAACCCTGCCCATCGAAGAACAGAAACTTATCAAAGGAGAATCCAGAGACATTAAAACGCATTAGCTTTCAGGAGAATTATGAGGAGAAGATTCATTGTGCGGAATGTAATCAAATTCCTCAATCTCAATGCAGTTGACAACGTTGATGAAGAAACTGGAGGATCAGGTTGCTTGTGAAATCCAGCAAAAGGAGAAACTGAATGCAATAAACGAGCAGTTGAAGCAACTGAGTGGAACTGTGACCAATCTCAATGATAAATGTAAATTTCTGGAAACAAAGAAGGAGAAATTACAGGGCAAGATTCAAGACGATGCAGAAGATTACAAACTTTGCCAAAAACCCTCGAGTTTATGTCAGTTTTGCAAGAATAAACAACTTCCCATTTTGAGCTCCCTTCAAAGTGAACTTTTCAAGCTAATGGGCAAAAGACTCTTTACAGAAGTTGCACTAACCATTCTACTGAGAGCCGATAATGTTTATCATATAAATGTGCGGGATTTGGAGACTGGAAAAGTGTTGGGCTGTTTACTGGTAAACGATGTGGGCATCAAGGAAGCCAATTGTTTGGGACTTTTTCAGGAAATACTCACATTTTGTGTGATCGATGTGCGCAGCTCGATGAATACCAAAGATGCGATTTTTGGTGGCATTAACTTCGAGTTCGCCAGTGATCATCGTCTCAGCGGTGGAAATATATCGTTGAATCGAATGGAACTATTCAAGAAGCTGCACAATCCCGTCATGCATCTTGAGGTTGATCAAGAAAGTCTAAAGTCTACATTGCCGCACGAAAATCAATCTCAGGATAATAACTCTGAGTCGATCAAGTTGAGCGTTTCCCAAGCAATGCTCCAAATTGAAAGCATCAGCAGCAGCCTTATTCTCTCCGATGAGGAGGCTCAATATCCAGTGCGCAGCATTGAAATTATTTCCCTTCTGGAATCTAGTTCCGAAAATAGTGAACAAGATATAAAATAAGAGACTTCCAAGCTTCCGCTCGATCCGCTCTAAATAATGCAAGAAATCATTAAATTTTAAAGTCTTTTAACATGTTATAAATATTTTAGATTTTTAATAATATACGAAAAATAAACAGACTGAAGGTATTTAAATAATAAAAATGGAGTTTCCCAATTTTGACGCAGAATTAAATAAGAGGTAAAATAATAATAAGATTAATATTCCGCTGGAAGATCGGTTGAGATTTTGCAAAGCTATGGCAGTTTGATGTTTTCGAAAATGAGTCAAGTGGAAATTGTGAAAATAATGGAAATTGAGCTATCCAATTTTGATGCAGATTAAAATTCGAGCTAAGTTGTCGATTTTTTATGAGAATCGATTAAAAGATTTCGATTGATTGGAAAAAAAATGGATTGAGTATTTGATTAATCTATATATGTTTACTTTACTAGTTAGTATGAGAGACAAAGGAAAAAAGTTTTCAAAAATGAAGAGATTGAAGAGATTCCGATTACAAATATTAAAGTTCTTCCATATTGAACAGAAAAGTTCTTTTTCATCTTTTTTATTATTTCAATTTATTATTTTTAATTTTTAATTTAAAATTATGTAACTTATTTAAACTAACTCCAAAATATTTTCTGAATGCAAAGTCTTCACAGTCTGTTTTTTTTGCAGGGGTGCGTCTGTTGCAACTGCAAGTGAAAGATGCAATGCAATGGAATTGCAATCAATGCAAGTGAGGCAATGTTGAACGTTGTGTGGTGCAACTTCCGACTGCCACAAAAGCAATTTTGAACCGGCATCCGTGTCGGAGAGCCGTCAAACCGCATGTCAAACGGTTCATTTCGGCAAATAGCGGTTTGTCAATCAGTTGGCCGACGGAATGAAAGGCTGAAAGCAGCCCAGGGGATGGGGAATGAGGAGAGAGATGAGTTTATAGGAGCTGGAGTGTAGAGTAAGCAGCAGCTGGTGACTGCTAACTCTCAATGGGAACCTTTTTCGCTGACAGCCGCATAAATCAGATGCACGGTAAACAGTTCGGATGCGGATTCCAATGCGGATGCGGATACGGATGTCGGACCATGAACAATGCACACAAATAACAACAACATGTAAGAAGATTACAGCCGTGCTGCTCGACTGCTGAATGCCCAGTTCTCGTGTATTTATAAAATTAAACCTACACTGATAAAAAAAATGTTCTAAAATCAAGATTTTGGTCTCAGAACTAAGATTTTTGGTCTAAAAAATGCGTCGAGAACATCAAATTCTTGAATTAAGAGAACACATCTTGATTTTAAGAACATTTTAAATAAGACCAAGTTCTTATTTTAAGAATAAATGTTCTTAAAATTAAAATCAAAAAATAAAATAAATTAATATTATTTTTTATATTTATATTTTTTTTATTTTTAAATTTTGATTTATTTATATTTTATTCTGTTGTAGTAATTTTATAAATGTTATTTTAATTTGTTGCGAGGGGGATTCGAACCGCCGCCTACTGCTTCACCATCATTTGTTTGATACGAAATAGTACCTATTTATACTTTCCTAACAATTTAAGATTTTTATTCTTATATTAAGATTTTAAGATTTTTTAGATTAATAATCTTAGTTTTAGTAATTTGGTCTTAAAATAATCTTATTTTAAGAACAAAATATTTAAGATGAATGTTCTTGATTTTAGAACTTGGTCTTTTTTTTTCAGTGTAGTACACACTTATAAACTCAATAATTATTTAACGAGCCTAGTGCCTTCGACTAAAATAATATTTATATCGATTAATGATGTAAATGCATCGAAGAGATTTAATTTGAGACGATTTACAGAGTTAATTAAATCGATAGTCATGAAAATCTGACAATTCACTTAAGTTCAGGTGTTAAATTTATAAAGAAAAACTCGATTTATACTTTGAATTTACATCACTAATATTTAAATATAAAAAAAAAAATAGATATAATTCTTACTGGCTTGAAGTTCAGCTTGCACACGAATAGATAACTGCTAACTGCTTTCTCACAATTTTGCCCGATTTTCAGGATATAAAAAAAACAATTTCAAATTTAATGAATTATAAAAATAGTACATAGTACAAACAAATCACGTAAATAAGTTGCTCTTACTTTTATAATCTCTGAGATCTTGGTAATAAAAAAATAGTCAAAAAATCATAATCCCTTGTACCCATCGGATACTGGGCTAAAATACGCCTCGTAGCGCCATATTGTGTGCTTAGGCCTCAAACAGACTTTTATGACCGCGAACCGCGAGTTGAATAATACTTTGCTGTGGTTGTTGTTGTTGATGTTGCTGTTGTACATGATTCTATTTGTGCCTCATGATGGCATCAAGCAACAGCATTTGACATTTGGAATTTGGAATTTGGCATTTGGCATTTGGAATTAGCATCAGGGCAACAGGACCCTGTTTTGGATCAACAAACAAAATGGGAGCGTGGCCTGGACATTTGTATAATTGTTTTGCATGCAGACGTCAGTCCACAATCAACATTTAAAATTCAACAATCAACAATCAACATGCAGCTGTCAATGCCAAAGAATAAACTATAATGAGCTCACGTCACTGGAAAACCATATGGGTGCTTTTTCATTTTAAAGCCTGAACAGAAATTCGAAAAATGCTCTTTAAAGTCAACTTAGTCGTTGACAAAAAATGTCCTCTATTCCATGGATGAATGGTGTCGGCGTTGCCCACGCTTTTAGTCCAAATCGTTGCAGGCTTTTTTCTCACGATATACCCTATACTCAAACTGTGCGATAAGCGGGTAGTATGAAAATCTGATATAGAAACACTAGGACAGCTCTGATAAAAAAACACTGCTTCTTGCAAACGAAAGTATTTTTCAAAACAAAGGAATAAAAAAGTTTTCGTTCTTGATGCATTTTTTTTTTAAATTAATTGAAAATATTTTCCTTTATAATGGTATTTCTTAAAACAAGTGAAGAATCAATGGCCTTAGATGCTAGCACTTCCTCCCTTTAATTATTATATTATTTTTTTTGTATAATAATTAATCGTGTAAATAAATAAATAAATAATAATTCAAGTGTAGTCTATTTATGTTAATTAAACAAAATAATTACTCAAATTGGTATAATTACATTATTTGTAATTGGGCATTTTACCTAACTACCCTTTTTTTACAAAATATTTGCAATGCACAATTACATGTCAAACTTTATTTATTGTATGAACTTTTCTCTTTATATATACTATTAATTTTAGACGATAGATTATTGCTGCTTAGTACCAAAACACATAATCAAAGTAATAATCAAAGAAATAATAATTGTTATTGGCATTGAATTTTTTTTTAATGCTTTTTGAAAATGCTCCTTGGCAGTAATTGCAGAAATTTATATGTAGCATTTTCAAATACAATAAAATACAAATAATTTTTTTTAATTACAGGGTATTCAGTTGTTGCACTAGCTCTTTTAGTTTCTTTTTTGTTTGCTGTCCGCTCAAAGCCTTGCGGCATCAATGGAAACTGCAGCTGCCGCTTCAGTTGCCGTTAGAGTTTATTAAGCCAATGCTGTTTTCATGTCAACGCTCCTTTTTCTTTCCTTTGGCCGATTCTCTTTCACTTCATTCGCTTTATCGATGGCAAACTGTAGCGCTATTTATGTGCACCCAAAAAGCTTTAAGTTTGAGCAAATAATTCAAGTTAAATAAAACATGTATTGTAAAACAGAATGTAAAGTGACTAATTGCAATTTATTTTAATTTAATGTTTATTTAGCTTAGAGTAGTTGTTAATGCTGAGAAGAAAGCGTAGGCAATTTTACAATTTCTATTTCTTTGGTTTTTTTTTTGTGGCTTTCCTATTTTTTTATTTTATGTCAAAACAAAATACATACTTTAACATTTAAAACAATTGAATATAAGCACTTTAAAAACAGTATTCTTTACTCTCAAGAGAGTTTTGCACAAAACGAATTAAATTGCCGCTCGGTGCATTTGATATGCGCTTTGTGAAAAGCTCTGTGTGAAAAAAGGCCGTTGGGTAAAAGCAGTTTAAAATGTACACTGAGGAAAACACACACACACCCTCACTTGGCTTAGGCCAAAAAGTTGTAGTCAAAAAGCAAGTGCTACCCTTCTAACCCACTCAAAGAACAACAAAAATTTTTCACCCCCTTTCCAATTCCCTCTTCTGTGTCGAGGCAAATTTAGAACTGGACTCGACTCGGCTTTTTCCACAGGCAGAATAATTAATTGCGGTAATTAGTGTGTTGCCAACAAACAGCAAATACACGAAAAACAAGAAAAGCTAGAAAAAGCTTACAAAGTGTGGTTGGTATGAGAATTAAAGACTAGACGATACCCTGTTAGTAAAACTAAATTAATTTAAAATTCAGAAATTTATAAAAATGGCTGGAGAATATTCTTAAATAAATTATACAATTATAAGAAATTTGTCTAAATAAAAATAGAATCAACTTTAAGTTACCTTTAATAAAATTGCAATTAAAATTATTTATTTTAAGTCATGAATATTATGATCAAAAATGACACACCCAATAATTAATTTCCTTGTATTCCAATTTAATAAAGTTAGAGGCGTATTTTAAAGACTAAAGTTTTCGATTTAGAAACAGCATCAAAATATTATTAATTTTTTTAATTTTACCTATTAAAATTCGTATTCAAAAAGTAGGTTAAGTATATATTGAATGTTTTCTTGATTTTAGGAAATCGTTCATTTTGAGCAGAGTATGTGAGATTTCCTTCCTCAACTGCCCGTCAACAGATTTCGAGTATAATAAGAGCAGGATGTTAGAGCATTAGCAGCCAAAGGTATTGGCGAAAGTAAAGAGAAAGGCATAAAGTAGAAGTAGGTTAGAAGCAGTGGAGAAATCTACAACACTGAACCGGTAACAAAATTCCAATGCAACTCGCGCAATTTACTTTACTAAAGATTTGTGGGCCACGGCAACTGGCTGGCATATTAGCCAGTTCTGGCCAAGTTTTATTTACGACTCTGGCGGCGGAGCTGTTGACTGTTGTTGAGAGGCCCGCGGTGGTAATTTAGTTTGCTCTTTCAATGCTGCCTTGCGATGTGGTAACATGGATGGCAGGACTTGGACAGGACTCGGCATCATTAGAAAGCTCAAAATGATTTTATTGCTAAACAAACAGACAGCTGAAGGAGCGGGAAAATACTTCTTGGATAAATCTCGGCGGGACAGCAAATAAAAAAAAAAAACAAAATATAATTGAAAGGAGAAGCAGTAACAGATGCCGTAGAGATGTCGAGACGTCTGTGGTGAATATCCACCTCACCACTGCCAGTCCCCTTGATCCGCCGGCTGTTGGTTCAGCTTGTCGAGTGGGTCGAAGACTTTTTGCAGTCCATTTTAATTGGTCACTTGGCGCGCGCACAAAAAAAATTTAATTTTCGCCATTTTCTTCTTATTATCTCGATATTACACGCCAGCTTGACTTGCTCTCTCTCTCTCTCTTTCTCTCTTCTTATACGAGTGTGCTGCCATCCTCCATGTTGAGTTTTTTTTCCTTCAGGCATCCATTTATGTAATTAAGCGTTGCATACTTTTGTGCGCCATGCTTTTTAATCAGCTGCCAGTAATAGGCAACTGTTGACTACTGACAATGTCTGTTGTGTGTTATTACCACAGCAAGTCATTAAATCTTTTGCGTGTAATTAAAAAATTACAATTTAATGCTTTGTAAATAGCCCAGCGTTCATTTATTGACATGGCCACAACCTCAGACAAAGCCAAACCTGAATTGAAAGTGGAAATTGTATTGAAGTGGGCGCTACAATAATGAAACCTTTTTTTATGAGAATGCTCTATGATCTGCAGCTATTTTTTAATATCAAACACTTATTTTTAAGCGGTTTTCCCACCTTAAAAACAGAACAAATTAAATTGGACTCGATTTCAAAACACATTTCTTATTGATAAGCAATAACAAAGAAGTCTCTAACTGTAACAACATTATAAAACACTTCTTCAGTGTCACAAAATATTTTGTCCTATCAAAAATTCAGTGTTTTGTTTAAAATTAAAATTATGTTTTGGTTGTATCTAAAAAGATTGAAAAAAAGTAGAAAACTGAATTGAATTTGGTCATATTTGTGTAGTTTATCATATGTGAGTTAATGTTTTATTATTTGATAACTGACATCCTAAAATAGTTAAAAGCTTTTTTAATTGGTAAATTTTTTTTTTTATCCAGAGAATAAAAATAAGTTACTCATGCTTTAAGCTCTCTGCTGTTGCAGAAAGTTACTTTGTTTTGTGAAATTTACTCGTATTGTGATAATTATGAAAGCTTTCAGTAGAGATAAGAAATCAAACATTATCATTGTTCCGTTTTTGATAACAAGATTTCGCAAGTGCTATAAAAATGCGAATCGAACTGCGATTAGTTCAGTTCTCATTCTAAAATCAGTTAAGAAAGGTCGTTATTATGGAGCCAAAGTGTACTGCTCTTATCTTTATGATAAGTACACTTGTGTGGATTAGTGAAAGCAATGAAACTGCAGATTTCAATGTGACTAATGAAATTTTAGCGATAAAGTGAGTAATTTCAGTAAATGGTCTATTAATTAAATCTATATTAATGAAAGATCTGATCAGACAGGAACAAGCAATTCTCAAATCAAAACAAGCTGAATTTGAATTGAAGAACAAACAGGATTATGTTAGAAATATAAATAAAAACAGCCATGTTTACGCAGATTGCGCTGAAGTCAGGGACAATTCAATGCCCAGTGGGATCTACGAGATACAAATCCCCAAATCTGGATCCAGTAAAGTTTATTGCGATACAAAAACTTGGGGTGGTCCCTGGACAGTCATATTACGGCGGATGGACGGAAGTGTCAACTTTTATCGGACCTGGCGAAGATATAGAGAGGGATTTGGAGATCTGGATGGCGAGTTCTTTTTGGGCTTGTACAAAATATATGCTCTGACATCAGAGAGCAGTCAAGAGTTGCTTGTTCAACTGGAAGACTCGCAAGGTAATCAAACTTATGAGTCCTATGGCAAATTTGCAATTGCATCAGATGACGAGTACTTTGCATTAAATACATTGGGTGAAGCCAGTGGAACGGCTGGAGATTCTCTTTCACATCATCACACGCAGCCGTTTACAACCTACGATCTAAATAATGGCAATGGAACAAACTGTGCAGAAAAATACACAGGCGGTTGGTGGTATGGCAATCCCTGTCATGAAAGGTATGACTAACAATATTTATTGTATCTTTCTATCTGTTGATTACAAATATCTATATTATTTGTAGCAACTTGTGCGGCAAATATGGCGATAACACCTTCGGCAAGGGAGTCAATTGGAAAACATTCCGCGGATTCGAGAATTCCCTGAAACGCGTTGTTATGATGATAAGACCACGAAAGCTATAGAACTCTCCAGAAGAGCAGAGTGTAAGGCCCTTGCAACATTACTAAGAAATCCTTAGTAAGCTTAAACAACACAGGGTATTTACATGTCAAAAATTAAGCATATCAAAAAAGTGTTAACGAAGCATATAATAATAAAGCAAGAACCTCATAACTGCACTAAAAATGTATATAATTTACAGGGTATTTCATAGTCGGTACATAAATATAATTAATCAAATAAAACAGATACTATGGGAAAATAAGGAAATGCATAATAAGAAACTTAAAATACGGCATTGCCGTATTAATAATTTGTACAGGGTATTTCCAAGTATGAAAATAAAAACAACAAAGCAAATATTTTTCCAACATGATAATTACAAATAAAACAAATACTTTGGGAAAATAAGGAAATATATTTAAAAAAAACTTAAAGTACGGCATTTCCATATTAATTTTATTTAGAGGGTATTTCCAAGCTTGAACATAAAAACAACAAAGAAAATATTTTACCTACCTGATATTTGCAAATAATTTAGAAGAATAAAGCACAGAATTCGGTAGACAGAAATACATATTTCTATATTTTATGAAGGGTATTTGTAAGTTGAGAAATTCTTCATTAGCTCTGTGAGTTACATTAATTTAAATTCAGTACTTTTGTTAAAAAATCGTATCAAAATCATTTTTAATTGCATTAATTCAACGTGTTAAATCCGATAGTACATAATACTAATAATAAATAAATTTTGTTGGCATTAGAAATTAAATTGGAAATTGTGCCAGAAAAATTTAATCAAAGTTCCATTCAAAGAGAGAAAAATGAATAAAATATATATTTATTAATTTAAAATTAAAGTAGTTGTGGCATTAAGCATGCACTTAACAAGTTAAATTAAAAAAAAAATTTTTTTTTAATGAAAATTTAAATAAGTTTTTGTTACAATAATGTTAAAATTTGCATAGCAAACTTTTTTGGCAGTACATGCCACTAATACAATACAATGAAAACCACAGGCACACTCACAGACACACATTCCACATAGAGAAAGATGAAAAACAAGCACAAATATTATGCAACAATTCGCATTTTCCAAGCTACTTACGAGTTGCCAACCAAATGGCAAAACATGCATGAAAATTGAAAATTATGTTGAGTCGAGCGCTGAGTGCATTCAGCGACAAAAACAGCAACAATAACAATTGTGTACATATGTATGTGTGTGTGTGTGTGTGTGTGTGTGTGTGTGTGTAGTTTGTTTGTACCACAGAGAAGTGCCATATGCCATTTGTTGTGTGTTGCATGTGCCACACTTGGGCATTGTCAGCGCAATGAAGTGCAACAGCTAGTATATATATGTGTGTGTATGTGTGTGTGTGTGTGTGTGTGTGGTATGCATGTGTGTTTGTGGCAGCAACTCAAGCAACTCTGTGGCATGCCACTTCATATTGTAAATTTGGTAGCAAATATATATTTTTCGTGTTGTCAGGATTTCCGCTATAGCTGCTTTTACCACCTGCAACAGCTACCTGCCACATGAAACCTGCCACCTGCCTCTCATTGTTGCCGCTGCTGATTGTTGCATTGTGGTTGCAAATGCTGCTACTTGGCACCTGTTTGCATTCTTATGCATGCAACTTATGCATGCAACCTGCAACCTTTTGTATTCAGCTTAATGCAATTGTTGTTATTGCTTTTGTCCAATTGCTTCCGCTCTCAGCCGGATTCACCGCATTTTTTATAACCCAATTGAGCTGGTTGTGATTTCTTACAGTGTGCAGTTCATAAATCTGAGATTATCAAATCAAATACTTGTAAATGTAACTAAGTTGTTTCTTTTATTTATCAAACAAAATATATTTATTTTTAAATCTGTTTTGAATTGATTTTGAAATTATTATTAAATTCTTATGAAATATACAAATTAAATTTGCAATCAAATCATTTTTGGTCAATTTTCATTTATGTATTAAAAGCAAGTATAATACAATTTTTCTCTCAATATTCTTAGTCAAAATGTATTTCCTTGATTCGATTAAGTCACTTATCAAATTTCCAAATCTTTATTGAATTGTTTTTCAAATAAATACAAATATGTACCTTTGAATATAAAAATTAAATTCCTAAGCTAAACATTTTTGGTATTATTGACAGGTATTTATTAACTGATATTTGCTAAGATAAAGATGCCCAATTACTTTCTAACTAACACTTCATTATCTATATTAAATTTACAATGTGAATTAATACGAATAATCGAATAATTGTAAATTAAAACGAAATGCAGAAAATTGCAAACAACTGTGAAAGAGTGGGACCAATAAAACTGTTGAGTTTTGGCCTGGTCCGGTTATTGCAGCGCTTCGTTTTGGTAAACAGATAATGGCATAAAGGCTTAGAGAGTATTTGTTGGCTTTCAACTCGTTTGGCAGCCAACAAAGCCACAAGCCAACAGGTAAAATGTAACAGGTAACAGGTTTGATTTTCTAGCTGCTATTACAACCATATTTGATAGTTATTTTGGTTTGGCATTATCATTGTTTTAAGCATTTTATGGGGCATGCCAACTATCTGCCTGGCGCCATTATGTATGCTACACTATTTGCACAACAGAGCCAACAAGGACTTCAGGACTCCAGGACTGCAGGACTCAAGGACAGAGCCTGTCTGAGGTGTCTGTTGTTGCCGTTATGTTATTTTTGGTTTTGGCAAATTGTGGATTTTATTTAAGTGTAAGTTTCACTTTTATTTTGTGCTCTCGTTAGCAACTGCAGTCGGTTTATTTGCTTAGTTGTCTGTATCAAGTCCTGTTGTCCTTGTGTTCTGTTGTTCTTTGCTCTTCCTAACTTTATTTGAAATTCAGTCTGTCTTTCGTTTTATGAGTTGCCTTTCTTTCATATGTTGTGACGTTTACTAATGATAGCTCTACTTTTTTGTTTGTCTCCCTCAAAGCGAATTTTTTCTGCAAGTCTTTTAATTTGCATGTTGCTCTCAATTATCCAATGACACTGGCTGAAAGTTGGGAGGAAGCAGCAATTTTAAATAAGTGTCTGTAGATAATTATCAGCATTTGTCAAGAGGTACTCTTTACACCAACAAATTGATACTCATTCTATTCTATACTAAAGCTTTAATTCAGGAAAAGCTATGAGTATTTTTTCTTAGTGCTTTGTATAATTAAATAAAATAGATAAACACGTTTATTTAGAAATACATACCTCAACATTTTTTTAGAAACAGTCTAACATAATGTATTTAAAACCTTGGGGTTGATTTATTTCTTCCGATATAAATCCTTAATAGCAGTTTGATTAAAAATCATTTGCTATAGACATAATTTCTTATAGTAAATCTTTTAGTGCGCATTATTCAGAATTTATCATTCAATATTTTTAAAATAAAATTTATCTAAAACACTTAAAATCCTTAATAATAAGAAATTAATACATAATATATGATATAATTAATTTCAGGCGACTCAACTGAAACTTCCATTGAACATTTTTCTACAACGCGCTTTCAATTGGTGTCATTAGCACTTGCAACCCGATTGCTGCCTGTTGCTGCTGTTGCATTTATCAAGCCACTGTCATTTTGGCTTCTTTGAGAGTCGAAAAATGCATTTGCCAGTGTGCATTAATCACAGGCGAAATAACGACGCTCGTTTGATGGCCAACAAATCGGGCGCAAATTCACGCAAACATTGGCAACGTCGCTTAACGTCTTTCAACGCGTAACGCGTCGAGAGTTGCATGCAAAACGTGGCAATGTCCCATCGCAAAATCAGTTTAGCTGAGTTCAGTTTCAGCTCAAACTTTTGCCTCATCGGAGACTCCTGCATCCTTCATGCTGCATCCTTTATCCTGCTTCTCTGTTTCATTCAGCGCATTCC
The DNA here is from genome assembly GCF_004354385.1 of Drosophila innubila. Taxonomy (NCBI): domain Eukaryota; kingdom Metazoa; phylum Arthropoda; class Insecta; order Diptera; family Drosophilidae; genus Drosophila; species Drosophila innubila. Next base: position 1,969,575 of record NW_022995372.1, on the reverse strand, counting down.
CAGTTGCCATTTCTGTCTTCAATCTCGTCAGCATGACTGGCAATCTGCTTGTCTGACAGTCTGACAGTCTGGCAGTCTGACACGTTTGGTTGCCTGACTTTCGTGCAACGCAGTTGCTGTCTGCCTCATTATGTGCGTCGCTGTCGCTGTTGCAACTTCGTTTCCAAAGCACACAAATTTCCCCTTAAGTAATTTACTGGCAACTGATGTTGCTCTGCTTGTGGTTGTTGTTACTCTTGTTGTTGTTGCTTCGATTGTTGTTGTTGTCGCTACTGCAAAGTGCACTTTGCTATTTTTCAAATCGTACAACTTATAGCACAATAATAACTACCATATACCCTATATACCATAAACAGCTGTCAACTAATTCCATTTTTATGGTAAGGGTCCCCCCTTGTGATTTTCGAAAATTCAAAATTTTTAATCTTGAGTTTCGAGTTTTAATCAACTTCTTATTACATAATTAGTATAAAACAACCATTTAAATGTGATTCTAAGAGAGTTCATTTTGTTGTGGAAAATCAGACCAATTTGAACAAAAATTTGGACTTGGAAAGTTGCTAGATCAAAACATTCACCCTCTTCCAACTGGCATAACTTTATCAAGACTGGACCGATTTTCAAACGAAATGCCATTTTGATTATGGTTTCACTTCTTTAATGATTTTACATTCGCATATTATTAAATTCGTAAGAAAAAAAATTTTTCACACTGGCTCTTGGTATCGATTTCAATGCTAAGGGTCCCCCCTTTGAAATTTTGAAAATTGAAAATTTTGAATCTCAAGTTTTTACTTTTAATCAACTCCTTATATCGTTATTAGTATAAAACAACACTTTAAACTTGATTCTGAGACCTTTCATTTTTTTGTAAAAAATCATGTGAAATTGAACAAAAATTTTGACTTGTAAAGTGGCTAAATCTGCAGTCTGACCAACTTCAAACTGTCATAACTTGATCAAAACTGAACCGATTTTCAAACGAAATGACATTTTAATCATTATTTGGCATTTTAATTCATTCTGCATTTAAATTTTATTAAATTCTTAAAAAAAAATATTTTCCCCAAGATTCTACTAGAAATTGATTTCGATGATAAGTGTCCCTTTGAAAATTCGAAAATTCAAAATTTTAAAACTCAAGTTTTCACTTTTAATCAACTCCTTATATCGTAATTAGTATAAAACAACACTTTTATGACATTTTAATCATTATTTGGCATTTTAATTCATTCTGCATTTAAATTTTATTAAATTCTTAAAAAAAAATATTTTCCCCAAGATTCTACTAGAAATTGATTTCGATGATAAGTGTCCCTTTGAAAATTCGAAAATTCAAAATTTTAAAACTCAAGTTTTCACTTTTAATCAACTCCTTATATCGTAATTAGTATAAAACAACACTTTTAATTTGATTCTGAGACGTTTCATTTTCTTGTCAAAAATCATGGGAAATTAAACAAAATTTTGGACTTGAAAAGTAGCTATGTAAAAAGTTTGACCATATTTCAACTGGTATAACTTTATCAAAACTGAACCGATTTTCATTCGGAATGTCATTTTGATCATAGTTTGGACGCTAGATTCATTTTGCATTTAAATTTATATCACTGTGTGTTTTTCGGAAATTCAAGATTTTCCAGCGTTCTTATGTCGCAGTTGCTTAACTTGTGCGCACGTTACTTACAGGGTATATTTAGCAGGCACAATAGCAATAGTTGGCTGACTTCTGTTGCTGCTTGAAGTAGAAATTGAAATTGAATTGCGATTGATATTGATTGGCTGCGTGCTTGAGCGACAACTCGGCCAAATCATGTCCTGAGGAGGCAGCGACTTTCCCAGCTGGGATTTTCCAAGGCACTCGAACGTCTTGTAACTTTCGCTTATTGTTGTGCATGTGTGTGTGTATATATGTGTACAGGATTATGAGCAGCAGAGAGAGTATCAGTCAGCTCCATTCTACGCTTGCGGGCAACATCTGAAGTGGAGTCTTCATTTTGGCATTCGAGTATGTGGCATGACTTCAAATCGAATTTGAGTTTTCGCTGCAAGCTTCAGTTGTGCACCCTCTATGTATGTGTATGTTTGTGTTTGTGTGTGTGAGTGTGTGAGTGAGTGTATATTGAAGTAAAGTTTGTGTATTGTTTAGTCAAGTGCAGCTGGTCGTGCAACTTGTTTATGTGCTGTGCAAATCGAGTTTGGCAGCTAAATGGAGAAATCTTATTAAGATATTAAAATCCAGATCTAAATTGACCTTTAAGTGACCCTAATAAGCCCTATGAAATTTTCCATTTGGCACTTTTAAAGCCATAAATGTTCCTTGGTTTGATGGATGTCTTTTAAAATTCTGTCTGATGTAAAAAAAAAATTTCTAAACATTTTAAGACATCATAATTAATCACATATACAAAGCTTTCTATGCGATTAAGTTTTTAATGTGCTTTAGTTTGATATATATTTATTATTACAAAACCTTCGAAATATTATTTTTAATCATCAAAAAAATCATCAAGGAAAGTTGTCTATGTGCTTTCAAATTTAAGCTTTATTAACTCTTAAACAAAAGCTCTTAATGTGCTTTTTAAGGTTACCTTTCTCCTATAAAATATTTAATTCTGTATTTTCCATTAAATAGAATTATAAATTTAATGCATTTAGCTAAAAGCTTTGATTTCAAAGCTCGCCGCAATCTCACTTATTCAACACTGCTTCAAAGAGATACTCAAACAGTCTTAATCAGTACTGTGAATTCGAAACTAAGAATTAATTGAAAGCTTAGACGACCTGCCAAAGATTCACATTTACACTCGCTTATTCATTCGTTCATTCAACTAGTATTCAGTCAGTCAACAGACCACAAAAAACTGGCCACAAGTTGTGCAAATGAATTTCAACAACTTTTATTTAAATATTTCCTTGCAATTTCGGTTTCGGTTTTGAATGTTGTATTTCCTTTAGTTTTTCCCTCAACAAATTTTCTATTTGTTAAATTTGTTTTTCTGTGTTTTTTTTTTATTATGTTTGTTCTCTGTTTGTTGTTTTTGTTTTGTAGTAACACCATGCAAATATTTGTAAATCAGGCGGAAACAAAATTACGAGCAACTTCCTGGTCGCCAAACCATAAAAAAGTGTTGTCCAGGGGCGTAGGTCAATAGAGGGGCGAGATTAGAGAGGGGAGAAATGTGATAAAGTATTTCCTATGTGAATTATTCAATTCAGTGAACGGACTTTCTTGTTTCTAACCCTTTTTTAAATGTTTTCTCAACCATGTGCCACGCCCCCTGTTCCAAACTCCGCCCATTGCAATTGGCATGTGCACTGGCGGTTTCGGACCTTCAATACAACATTCAACATTCAACATGAATCGTTGAGGCGTGCGTCCGAATGACCGTTGGTATTTCTTGCCCCCTATTCCCCTCTCACCGTCTCTCTAGGGTTAATGTGCCACATTGAAATGTGCTAGCTGAAAGGCGTGTGGCAAGCAATGCGGCAAGTTGCTGGTACTTGCCCCACTCCCTCTCCTTCCCTCCTTTATTCCACAAATAAGTGAATGCTTCGGGTTTTTCCTTCATTTCCTTGCTTATTTGTTTGTTGTGGTTGTTGCGGATATTTTGAATGTAAAATGTGCACCCTGTTTATGTTTTCCACTCTAAGCAGGTGTTTGAACTTGGATCTATTTGCTTTTCCTTGTGATTATCGACAAACAAGCAGTTGCCAGAAACTTGTCGATTTGCCAAAATTATGCAGGTCACATGCATTGAAAATATTTTAAAAAACATTTTATGTTGCAGCATTCAAATAACAGTAAAGAGTTAAAAGAAATTAAAATTTAAATGAATTGTTTGAACACTTAACTTAAAAAATTATATTTAAATATCCAAATTTATCATGTATAATAAAGGTTTAGAAAAAAGTTTAGCTGAATAGCAATTATAAATAAAAACTGATTAGTTAACTATTAAAAACTAAGTTACAGTTACTGAAAATTAAACTAAAAAACAATTTCAATATAGTTCTAACGGACGTTGTTTTCAAATATTTACAACCTTTCAAAAGCTACCTGCTATCGAATCGCATTTTTAAAGAATAACTAAACCAATCAAGAAGCTTTTAAACTTGTCAGCTGCCTAGGGTTGTGTCTTTGCTGATTACAATGTTTCACCCTGTGTTTTTTGCTGGCGCCCTCTGTTGTTAAAAACTACTTTTAGATTAAATTGACGACGGATGACGCCACCAATTTTTGTCTGTTTTGCTAAGCTTTTTGGCGCCACCTTTTGTTAGTTAGAAAAAGTAGGACATTTAGGAAATTCATAATTCTTTAATAAGAAAACAAAATTTTTTTCACAAATGTTTAATTTATGTTACAGATAAAGAGAGAGTTGTTATTACCAACTACAGACTTTTTAATAATTTTTTAAATACACTTTTATGTTTGTATTAGGTAATTATTTAAAGCTTTATATAAAATTTGATTAAAAAAATTAAAAAGTAAATAGATATTAACATAATATTGTTTTCTTTTGTGCTGATTTTAGTAGGCTTTAAAAAAATATTAAAAGGCTTTTATGCTTGCTTTGTCTAATCTTTAATAAGTTAATCAGACCCTATGAAAGGCTATGACAATGGATAACTTGTCTGGCCCATATCATTGTGGACATGTGTGTACTTAAAGTTTTGATTATTTTAAGCTGGACACGTGGACTCAAAAAGGAAGAGAAGCTAAAGAGAAACTCACACAAAGGCCAATGACAGAGAGGGGGAAAGAAAAGAGGAAGACTTATACATATATGGTTAAAACTTTAAAGTGGAATTTGGTGTTAGGAATTTGAAGCACGGTTTGAATTCGACACGACATCCCACAATTGAATTTAAAACTTTATCGCATGCAAGTCACCCACACACACAGGCACACAATTGGAATGCATTTATTAACAGTGCAACGCCGTGAATACCCCTCCCCTCTCTTTTTTAGCTGCTGCCACACAAATTATATTATTTTCCTTGCGGTTTTTAGTGTTTTTCTGACTTCAGGAATTTCTTTGTGCATTTCTGGGTGCGAAGAAGCTAAAAACTTTGGATCGGCCTTGCATTGCATTTAGTTATTCTTCTTCTTTCTCCTTCTCCTTCTCCTTCTCCTTCTCCTTCTCCTTCTCCTTCTCCTTCTCCTTCTTTAAACTTCTTTTTTTCCATTTGCTGCTTCGTTTTAATGAGACTCTAAAAAGTATGCTACAAAAAAGCAGAAAAGCATTTGGATTACGTTGGCTTTTGGTCGCTGTCCAACACTGGCTGTAATTAACGACACTAAGAGCACTTTTAAATCAATAACTCCCTCCACTTTTACTTCCCCTTTTTCCTATCAGCAGAATTACAGTTAAACGTATTTACGTTCATTAGAAGCGCTTTTTATTACGCATACGCCGCATGTGACGCTGGCAAACGGAAGCTTTTAACGCTATGCGAGATCTAATCGTACATTGCCATTAGATGCCATTAAATGCGTTGAATAGAACAATGTTTCAGATTTAAAACTGGCGTGTCAATGCCTCTTTCGATTTTCATTATGACGATTACGATTATTTCCAATTCCCTAGAGTTGAGTTATAATAAAATGAAAGGCGCGCCGATAAAAATTGCCAGAGCATATGGACAGCCAAATTCGAGGGTCAATGTCCGTTTGAGGCCCAATTGCAATTGTCTGAGACAGATTTGGGACTCTGCTTTTAGCTTATTTGTACGTCTTTATCTTAAATCTCTTTCAAGTGTGTTGAGAGGGGGAAAGGGGAAGAATTCGTAGTCGATAACTTAAGATGAGAGTTCAGCTTGCCACATTGTCATTATTTAATTATGCAAAATGAAATCACAATGAAAACAACCACATTCAAATTATGTTCTAAATTTGTTTTTTTCACTTTTCTTTTCTTTTCTTTTCTATTTGTGCATAAAAGACAAAAGCATTGGACGACCAAGAGACGCATTAAAAAGTCAAGAATTCGGTTAATAAAACCAAAAGACGCACAAAAATAAACATACATATAAACTAAAGAAGCAGCACAGTTGGGATAAAGAAATTTACAGTGACTAAAAAATATACAATATCTAATTTTAATGCAGAACTTAAATAGAGGCTATATAATAATCAAATTAATATTCCGCGAAGAAATCGGCTAAATTTTGACAGAGTTATGCCAGTTTGAAGTTCTAGATAAAGTGTCAAGGTCAGGAAAAAAATTGATAGCAGATGGTAAAAAAATAAAATTTTCGAAATTTTATGCAGAATCAAATGTGGGTTAAATATTGATTAAATTAATATTCTGCTTGAAAATCGGGTAAGTTTTGACAGAGTTATGACAGAAACAAATAAAGAATAAATTGCTATTTATTATTTTAAGAGCCAAGTTTATTCAGCGCATTGCAGTTAGTTATCTACGCCATCGTATCTTGACCACTGTAAAGTGGGCTAAAAACAGCAGCTATTCAGTCAGCTGGCGCTTAAGTACCTTGGTCAATGTGTAGGGATAACAGCAGAAGTAGAAGCAAAAGGGAGAAAGAAGGGAAGAAGAGGCAACAACAGCGGCACATAATCAAGTGGGTTACTTGTATTTGTATGTGTGTGTGTGTGTGTTTGTGTGTGTGAATGGGAATGTGGATGCTTCTTGAACAGACAGCGCACTAAATCGGATTACCCTGGAATTATCCTTGTTGGCATTTATTTTGGCTTTGGCCGCACACACACACACACATACAGACACACACACACACCGTTAAATAGGGTATACAGACAGTGTCTGGACAACTTGTTTGCCGTTGCACAGACATTGAGGCATTGTCCTGCCGCATTGCCCTGCCCCAAGCTGACCTCGCCCTTGGTCTTCCAAACAATGAAAATGAAACTCAAAATGGAAATACTAATAAAAATAATAAAAATAATACAAATAATGTGCTACTTCCGTTTGTTTTTAAAAACTTTTTCGCCTTTTTTGACAGTTTTTTTTTTGTTCTACTTGTTACTTTTAGTTTTGCTTTTCATTTTCATTTTTATTTGCGCATAATGAGTTTTAGCCTCTTGCCTCGAAGTTCAAGCATTGCGTGTGGCATTGTCATTTGGCCCTTGAGGCACATTTAGGTAAACGAGTGCGAGGTGCGAGTACATTGGCACTCACTGTTAAGGGCACAGCAACCACGTAAATCTATTAGCCACTCGCGTCTCTGACTCTGGCACGAGTTGCAGAATAAGCCTGCCCCAAAAAGGTGTCCAAGTGTGCGGTAAATGAAGCATTTGGCCAATGTGGCACGTACTCATTGCTCTCGTTGTTGCTGTTGTTGCCACATGCCGCAATCCACTGTCCGCTGCTTCTGCTGTATCCACACCAAAAGGCCATCGAGTGGTGCGTAGCTCAGCCACCGCACAGTGGGACAGTGGCACAGTGGGGCAATGGGGCGGTTGGGTAACTTTCTCAACTAATTTACATACAGCTTGCGCCGCCAGAATCTACGTGACCATGCAAATCACGAGGTCCACGGGTTAACTGCACGTTTTAAGACCCTAGAGCTGAAAGTCGGGTCTTACACAAATGATACTGACACTTAAGTCTCAGATTAATCCTTGAAAATTACCTGAGAACTTAAGGATCAGCTTTTGAAAGAGAAAATAAATTTATATTAAGGCGATTTTAAATGGTGCTAAACATGTTTAGATATAGACACTATAGACAAGTTCAATCGAGGATAAAAGCTCATTAAAGCTTCGATAACAGAAACGTAAGCAAAGCTTTTTAAAAGCTCATTAAAGCCTAGTAAGAATCAAGCTAGTTTGTTTTATTTTATTTGAGTAATTCTTGCTAGATGGCAATATAAGAAATTATTTATTTACTAAGATAGTCAAAGTAAGGCTTCCCATCAAATTTGCTTTAAATAATCCATCTGTAATCAACTAATGTCATTTGGGAATTTAGCTGCTGAATAGAGTGCTGAAAAGTTGCCACTGTTCTGGCATGCGTTTAAATTAAAGAGAGCTTGAGGATTTTTTATATGCATCTTTAGGGTTTACCATTGGCTAAGAACAGTTTAAGATTGATTAAGACGCATCTCTTGTCGAACACGTAAATGGAGAGCACGTAGCTGAACTGAATACCTTAAAAGCTAGGGATGGGGAAGGTGTTTTAAGCTTTACCTTTTATATATGGAATGTGTTGGAGTTCGTGATGAAATCACATCCATAAACGTTAATCGCTCATTTTTATGAAGTGTAATAAATTTCAGGTTACACGTTTCCACATCGCAATTTAACGGCTGAAAGTCGTTCAGATCTTATCTTATTCAGATTAAAGTAAAAGTCGACTCGATATTGTTTTGAGTTTCTCTAAAAATAGGTTTATTCATATATATATTTGATTGGTACCCCAAGTTTTGGTTTTGTTTCGAGTTCAAGTTTGAGTTTTTCTTGTGAATTTTCAGTTGATTTTTTAGTTGCAAGTAACATGAACAAACATTTAATGAAGTTTTATATGAATATCATATAACAATCACGTTTAATATTTAATTATACGAATTGATTTTGCAATATATTTTAGTATATATTTTTAAACAATTTTTACTGTGCTAGGAATATAAGTTAATCTATACACATACGAGTATACATGTTTATTTAATAATTTGCAATTATAATATGAACATTCTATCAATTCTCTATAAATAGAAATTTATTGATATAAATATTTACTTTTGGTGTTTGATTTATGCCTAAAATGAAATTAATACTAAATAAATACCAAGTATTATTATTACTAGGTATAATTATTGTGAGTGGCTCTATATATTGTTCAAATCCAAACAATGTACAATAAAATTCTAGTTTACATGTTTTATTTTTTTTTTGTTAAATATTGAATTCAACTTAATTCCATTATTTCAATTCAAATCGATTTCGCTTGTTTAATAATTTGTAAAAAAAAAAATAAAAAGAATAATAAAAGCGCTATTTACTTGCAATTCTTTATTGTTCAATAAATAATCATTTAATATGTCGTTAGTTTTTGGTAGTTGACTAGCTGATACCCTGCAGAAACATTTGTTTTTCCTTACAATTTTTAAAATGGTTTTCCTAAAATTATCACTTGAAGTGAATTTAACAAATTAATAAATTTACAGGCTATTAATCATAGAATTAGTTTTTTTCTGATACCCTCTTTTGATAATTTTTGAATTTAGAGGGTAAAAACAGGAACTAAAGAACAATGTTAACACATGTTTAAAATACTATATGCTGAGGGTATTAATTTAATGAATTTATAAAGCGCGCACAGAAAAAAAAAATTACAAAAAAATACATATAAATAATTAAATATTAATTTGATCTCGTAATGCATAAATGGATTTATTTGAGTGCTATAGCAATAGATGAATATTGAATACTTGTTGTCTCTTTAAAAATGCAAGTAAAATATGTAAATGTAAATTATTCTCGTTTGGAATTTACTGAAATAACGAATTAAATTCATTAAATTTTCCATTACTAAGTGCCTTGTTGTTATTTGTTAATTGTCGTGCGTTGCTTTTTGGAATATATATATTTTATAATATTATTATTGAATTAATTGATAATTTATTGTGGAAATTTTCTACTATTTGAGAATGCAATAAACTAAAAACTGCTCTCTAAATTAATTTAAAATTTAATTTATTTAGATTTATGTTTTTTATTCTTCGTTTTATTATTTTTATTGGTCACATGTTGCTCATTTTTAGGTACTGCGCACAGTTCAACTTTGTTGTTGTTGTCTTTCAAATAAGCTAACAGAAACCTAAGGACATCGTAGATATATATGTATATATATATATGTGTGTGTGTGTATATTGGAGTGTTTATGTGTTTGTGTGATTTAATAACAAGTTGTTTTATTGCTTTTTATTCTAACACATGCCCAGACACAGATTTAGGTCGAGAATAAAGTCCAGATCCATGTCAGGCTTTTAACTTAATTACCAGGTTCCCCCCTTGCTCCCCCTACTGACTACGTAATGTTAACTCAATCGTAATTGTTGAATAATGTGCTTTTTTAGTAGGATTTCTCTTTTGTTTGTTTAACATTTACTCTAAACAATTACTACACAATGTACAGACCTAGAAAAGTCTTAACTGTTTTCTAATTTTTTTGATAGATGAGATTCGCAACACTAGCTGAAGGTTCATTAAAAAACACTTGAAAGCTCCAAACTCTGATTAGCTTATTTTATTGGGAATTGAAAGCTTAAAAATACTTTAATATAAACAGAAGCTTATTGAAAAGCAAATGAAAACTCACCGATTTGTTCATCTGAGAGTTAATTAAATTGAGAATTTAATATTGAAGTTCCCTTAACATTTGCTAAAAGCTCAATTAAAATCACAGCGTTTTTTAGGCGATAGCTTGTGAGGCAGTCGGCAATTCTAATGGTCTATAAAATTATTAAAAGCACATGAAACTTTCAAAATTTAGAGTTAAAAGGTTAATTGATCAACTGAAAGTTTAATTAAAGTCTTAATTCAGAATTTACTTTCAGCTAATTCCATTGCGAATTTAATTGAACTACACTTTAAGTGTTTGAATAAAACATTCCTACTTCTGTTTTCATCCCAAAAGTGAGATTAAGTATTGTATCATGCAGCATAACTAACTTTGATTATACACAACATCCCTTAAAAGTATATGTATATATGCGGAGTATTATATATATTTCTATGTATAAATTAGTTTGTGTCTAGAATTTTGACCTTGGATTCCGAGTATGTTACAATGATAATTGAGTTGTTGTTGTACACTTAGTATTAGTTGTTTAGTTGTAGGCTTAACTTAAACACTAGTAATTGATACAAGTAGTGTGTGTGTGTGAGTGTGTGAGTGTATGAGTGTGATTAAACAATTTCCTCCTCGTCTCAGAGATAATTTGGCCTGGAGACACAACAGAGTAGGCTCATATTTTTGCATATATAATTCTGTCGTCGTTTTGTTGGCCAAGGACCATTTGTATCCAGAGCTGCGTTTCGTTCTGTAATCATAAAATGAAAGGAACCAAAAAGTGAAAAAAATAGAATGAAATAGAGAGAGAAAGTCAAAAGTTTGATTAATGAATGGACGGACTGAAATGTGAATACATAAACACTAATAGCTCTGCACATTTTTGGGCCCTATTTTGTATGCTATACATTTTTTGGTTTGCACTCATCGGAGACTGAAGCCGAATCTAGACCTTGGTTAAATATCAGAGTGCAAAGTGCAAAATGCGAATGTGAATGTGAATGTGAATGTGAATGTGCGGCGACTGCGCATGAACTCACCCAAATATGCCTCATGTTGTGGCATATATTCCTGCATCTCCGATAACAGCATGGCAATATCCTGCGAGTCCTTTGTTATGCTGCATAATTCCTCCTCATTAAAATCGGGCGTAAATTGCTTGCACAACAATATCTGGCTTATAACATTACCCAAATTCGAGGGTCCCGCACGATTCTCTGCAAAAATGTAGTCGCAAAAATACAACCATAAATCTTTGGGTTAAGCTGAAAGCCAAGTGAATAATTTGCAACCAACTGCAACTGCATTTGACCACAAACTTTAAAAGGTCAACAAAGGATTAACAGGGCCCAACTCAGGCACTTATATTTGCCCCAAAAAAAAAAGTGTATCCATATTATACTCACATTTATAAATATAAATAGATTGAAATAAATATAAATAAATTTGAACATTTATAAATATACGGCAAGTTTTTATTTAACTCATTTAAATGCAAGCAATTAACTTTCTTTTTTACTTTTTTTCACCGTATCTATATACATTTTTTTGTGCTTCATTTTTTTTTTTTTTATTTTCCTGCACCCTCAACACAAAATTTTGGTTTGCAATGCGCTATGATGTTTGCTTGACTAAGTGGCTAACTGGGTTATTTAGCTATCCACCAGCTGACTGACTGATAAACTTAAAAACTGACAGAATGATTAACTAAATGAAGCTCGGGCATTTGAATGTCAAAAATTGTAAATGCCTTTTGTATTACGCTCGAATTTACATCCAAGTGCTTGGGCATAGAGAATCCCAATGTCGAGTCTAGTTAAGGCCTTTAATTACTATTTGAGCAAGATGTTTGATATGTCCCTTTAACAAAATTTAATGGGAATGAATAGTATTATTTTTCTTATTATTAGAATAAAATTTAATTGTGTATGGGTTTATCATTCCAGCTTAATGATTTTGAGATATCTTAATCTGTATTAAATATGAAAATATTGCAGCTTAAGCTTTAGCATATTTAGCGTGTAAAAAGACAATTGTATTATAATTTCTAAATAGTTCATGTGAAACATGAATTCTTCAATTTACTATTTTTTCTTGAATCTTCTTTAATTTATAAAAAATTTTTAATTTTTTCGTTATTTTCAACCAGCATTTTCTGTTTAAAACTAGCTGTTAATTTTATTCATGATATCGATATTAAAACTAATAGTTATTTCCTAACACGTCAAATGTTATCATTAGAATTCATAAGAATTTGGCGGCAACCTTTGACCTTTCATTTCGAATCATCATCAATCTTTGTTAGTGCAACAGCAATAATTACAGCATGCAACATCTAAAAACCTTGTTGATTTTTATGCAACGATGGCTTGCAATTTATTTGATCGATCAACGGGACGTATACACAATATATGAATACAAACACGAAAATAAATATATGCAATATATTGCAAGAATTGCAATTTTTGATTTATGTGAAGCTGACATTTTTCGCCTGCATAGCACATTTTAATGCCACCTTTTTTTGGTGGTGGAAGGGAGAATTCTGCACTGCCTTCCCCCTTCCCCTGTCACTTGCATGCACTTACAATAAAAACTCAATTTCATTTTGGCCGGGCTTTTGGCATTTTTATGGCATTTTTATAACATTTTTTGGGTGCATGTAAATGCATTGGGTAACATAAATTTATTGCAGCTACAAAAACCACTGAGCCACGCCCCCTACACGCCCCCCTCTTGCTGCGGAAATTGGGCCTAGAGTTGCGGACTTGTAGCTTTGTAAATATTTGGTTTGTTGACAGAAGAGCGAAAGTTGGAATGGTAATTAAAAAATTAATGGTCAGCAATTGACATTTTGACATTTTTGAACTGCATTTGGTATGCAAAACAGGCAACACAATCAGTCAAAAGGGGCAGAAACATGGCCAATGATTGTTGGCAATCAGAGCTTGTAAAGTCAAGCGGAATGCAAACAATGGCCAAACATTTGTTGGCCTGCATTGCAATTGGCTAAAACCTGCATCCAAAAATTGTTGGAACTATTGCACTTACCATAATAGCCAGACATATCCATTGGCACCACTTGAATGAGTCGATAGCTTTTCACCAGTTCACGGAGAAACAACTGAGCCATGTAGAAAAGAAGGACCAAGTGCGGGTTGTCCGTGAGAATGCCATCGGCCATGGCGCTGGAAAATAAAGGAGAAATTATTACATCCTCTCTCTCTCTCTCTCTTCTGTCTCTCTCACTCTCTTTTTGTCTCTCCTCACACACACACTTTGTGGCACAACAAATTGCATGCAGATATTGAGAAATGAAATTTATAAGGATTTTATGACATTCTTTTATTTTTTTTGGGTCATGTGTGTTTTTGACTGTGTTTTTTGGTTTGGGTCTCGGTTTTGAATCGGATTTGTGCACAAACCAATTCATTTGGCCATGTTTTAGGGCTACTGTCAACAGCTAAATCCAAATTATTATGCTGGTACACAAATACTTCAATCGATTTAAATGTATCTCTTATTTGGTAAAACATATGCGAGTATTTTTCTGATTTCAATAAGCTTTGCATATATGAATATTAACAAATTATGCGGGTTTTGTGACTCAATAACAAAAGCTGAATATTAGCAACTAGAAAAGTCCACATAAATATTGTTGCCTTTTAAAACTATACCAAATAAATGAAAAGTTAAACTGAGTATTGGCAATTGCAATTTTATAAATATAGATTTAAAATCAAATTAACATATTTTTTAGTAGAATAAAGTGGAATCTACAAAATGTATTTGCTCTATAAAAAAGATGCACTTCAAACTCTTGGCTTTAAATATATATATTTATTAGTAACAAAGATAACAGCTTGAAATTGTAACTAAAGCTTAAAACTCTAATATACTCCAAAAGGAGAAATTTATGTAAGGATTAAACATTTTCTAGAGCTATTAAAGCTTTAAATCATATTTAAAACTTATAATTTTAAGTAGGTAATTCACTTACCGCTTCCTCAATTAAGCTCCCAGTTTAAATAATAAATCATATTTAAATAGCCCACTGCTTAGCTTAAATTAATTTTGAAATGCTCACAAATCACAGGCAATATGCATTTAATTCGGCTAATACACGTATTATTTATTTTAATATCATGATAATAATCGTTACAAATCGCTTTATTTGCCACTTAAAATGCAATTAAATCTTCAGCTTCAGCTTTATATTGAAATTTAGATTTGAACTCGTCCAACGCACAAACGTGGAAATTTCTGCTTAAATGCTCATAATTCAAGAAATGTTGGGAATTTACAGCTGCTGTGTAAATTGGCGCTTAGTTGGAATTCAGAGCATTAATTTTGCAAATTGTGACACACACTTTCACAGCAATTATGAATCTGGCTACTAACTTTCCCTCATTTCTCCCTCTGACAGCACATTTTATAGGATATAAATTGCCATAAATGTATTTACATGCAAGCATGCAAATAAATTCAATTTGTAAAATTGCTTTCGCTTTTTGCCTGAACTCTCCAATTGGAGTCCCTCCTTATCTCCCACTCTCTCTCTCTCTCTCTGGATGGTGCTAAGTACTAACTAAAGAGCGGAAATGTGCTAGAATACAGTGCTCGACTCAGACATATTCTGTTAATATTTTTTTGTTAACTGGGATGATAACGATTTTAAAGTTTACAGTAGTGTGTATTTTAAAATTCAAAATTTTTTGGTAATTTTTTTTTCTGAATAAAATAAATTATGAAATATGAATTGATTAGTAATTCTTATTTAAGAGTCTTAGAATAACAAATATTTTCAATATGAAAGAACAATATTGAATATGATTATATGAAAAATCTTTTTATTTTTCTATAATTTTTTTTTTTTTCGTTACAGTTTATAACTTACTTAAATATTTTTAATCTCTAACTTAATTTTATACTTGGTAATTTTTTGTTTGCCGACTGCTTTTAGTCGTGCATAAATAAATAAATAAAAATAAAATAAAAAACATGATATTAAAGCTATTAATTAAATTTGTACAATAAAAATTTAATTGCCACACACTTATTATAATATTAAAATGACTTGTTGATTTGTTATCAAATATAAGAATAGTTATCTTTGTGATCTGAAAAAAAAAATTGTAAAAAATAAAAAGATTTTTCATATTTGTTTAAAAGTCATATAATAACCATTATTTTTAATTTATAAAAAAACTATATTTATAATATATTATTATTATTATATTATATTTATTGTTTGTTGATTTTTAGCAATATTTAGAATAATTTTTTTCAGTCAGTAATTCCATATTTTTATCTGAGTAAAATAATACTGAATAAGAATTAAATTTTAACGTGAATTCAGCCATCCTTAAAAAAATCTTAATGTATTAAAAATTTAATAAGTTAAATCTAAAGGTTATTATTCAATTTTTATAATGTATTAAGAATGGCACTCACATACAAATAATTTATTCGAGGTTCGATTTTATTATCTTTTTACTCATATAAGCTGGTGAAATCTCCAGGTTACATTTTCTTGTTTTAGTAGTCGTTAATGCTCACATTTTGCATTATTACATGGTATAAATAGCTAGCTGAAAATGAGATATATGCATTTTAGCCAAATTACCAACTTGTCCGACAAGCAGTTGTTTCTACTACACAGCTAGGAGTAATCCTTGAAGTCCTGAATATGGTAAGTGTGGCCATTTTCTCTGAGCCAACTGTTCTCAGTTCCCTTTCAGTTTATTTTCTCCTTTTCAGTCCCATCTATTCACTCTGCTCCCTGTCAAGGTCTACGCCCACTTTCACCATTAAAGCAAATAAATTGCAAATTAATCTTGCCTTAGGTGTCCCTGTTCATTTCTCACTGGGTTTATATATGTGTGTATGTGTGTGTGACAGTGTGTGCATATTTATATGTGTCAGTGTGCTTAGTTGTAGCTGAAGCTACTTAAAGCTATTTGGATTTGGGTTCGTTGCTCATGCAAAAGTTGATTGCTGCAAAAAAATTTCAAGAAACAGTTGCTGAATATTCCTGTCTCCTCTGTCTGTGTTTCTGTCTGTGTTTAGGATCACAGCAATATTGTTGTTGTTGCCTAACCTTCATGCATTTCGAGCATGTGTCACATGTGGAAGTAGAATAATTATGTGAGTCGAGCATTTAATAAATTGCGTGTTTCGCCCTTTTCCAAGTTAATTATTTTCTTTAACGTTAAGACTTGCAGGTGGAATTCGGTCTAATCAATCTCATAAGGCAAGAAATTTGGCTAGCAGAGTTGCTACTTAGTACATAAAATTTCTTAATTACTACTTGTAAAGAAAATTAATAAAAATGTAGCGTATTGAAATTTTAATCTTGGTGTATTTAACTGATTTATTATATTAAATTTTGTAACAGAAAATTCGTTACCTTTAAAAAATTAATTTGTTTTCACAATACTAACTTGCTGAAAATTAAATCGATTTGGATAAATTATTTGCAGTATGACATACATATATTCTAAAATAATTTGACAGCTCTGAAAATTTGTTTAAACATTTTTCAGAGCTCACATACTTTCTAGGCTTTTTTTCCAATTTAAAAACTATAGCGGATAAAGAAAGAGACAGAGGGAGAGAGAGAGAGTTCTTTATATAATTATATAATTTTATTTATAATACTTTTCTCTGTTCATTGCGGCTTACAAAGTGCACTTGGTCAATCCGCTTTGTCCTGGCTTAAATAATATCCGACCATAAAAAACAGATTTTAGTTGCGCTGCTGTTTTGCATAATTATGTGGCATGCGGCATGTGGCATTCATAAAACCCATAATTTGTTGGTATTTAATGTGCTTAAAATATGATTAAATTAATGCAAAGCGATTTTTATTCTCAAGCTGCAAGTCGTTTTTGTAAGGACAACGCAATTTTTTTAATGCTTTTCGGTTACACTCTTTACTCTGTCCTTGTCTTCAGCATATATACTATATATCTCTCTCTTTCTGCAGCTCTATTCTATCTGCTACTCATTGCTGTGCGCATTAACGCGGGTCATTTTCACCAACAGCTACAAAATCGCAATAATAAGTTTGAAAAAAGCCAAGCAAGCATGCGCCTAAACACAGACTACAAAATACCCTGGAACTATTATTTACATTCAATTATTTAAGAAATTTTTATATTTTAATTATTAAAATATTTTTGTAATAATTATTAATAAAATGAATTTTTATAGAATATTAATAATAAACTGTGATATGATAAAGTTAATTATACATTGAAGCTGTTTTAATGGAATGTATTTAAAATGTTAACTAAAGGATCTAGCTACTATGCTTATACATAAATAGTGCCTAGCTTAAAATATTCTATATACCAAATTTCAATAATTGTAAGCTTATTTGTAAGACGACTGAGTTTTTAAAGGTAAAAACATACAATTTTGTATATTTTTGTGCTTGAAAAAATATAAGTATTATCAGTTTAATAACATACTTAATTAAATGTCTTTACATTCAAAATGTTTTTAATATTAGAGCACCCATTTCCAGGGTATATAAACGAGCCAAGTCTGGAAAGCATCCGTTGTAAGTGAGTCCCAAAACAGCAAAGGAGCATCTACATTAAAATAGGAAAGGAGCAATAAGAGGAGCATTGTCAGCAGCTGCTGTTGATTACAGTTCGGACGTTACTTTCATTTATTGCAAATAACAGTGAAATATTTTTTATTGTGCCTGTCTAGCCCCAAACTCAAATGGCATTCTTCTTCGTTGTTTTTTTATTTGGGTCGAAAAAGAAAATGGCAAAAACGAACATTCCAACGAAAATTGCACAATTATGCGTTGAGTGGATAAAAATGGTAGGAGAGTGCCAAAAAAGAAAAAGGTAGCAAAAAAATGGAAGATTCATAAGCTGTATTTAACGTGCGATGTCTCAATGCGATGATGACTCATCTTTTGAAAAATCGAAGTTATTAACTGCAGCTGCGTTGGATTCTGGCTGTAAAACTCCAACTCCGATTGCTGCTCCTTCACTGCACTCGTTAAAGTGTAGAGTATGCTGGACTACGTGACCAGCTCACTCCCTAATGGCTGCTCCAATATTTGTTGTTATTCCGACCACAGAAACCACTGGCGAAATCCCCAATATCGCCAATATCAAGTGTTGAAATAACAAAAAAAATCTTGCCAAGAACGGTAGTAAAATAAAGTGTGCAGTAGATGACGATGTTGGACTAAGAAATACCCTATGTCTGATATACTTTCAAAGAGCTTACATATAACATACTAAATATATTCACCGTGCTGTTAAAAATTTCGAGAGTCGAAATCACATAATAAAAAATAAAATAACAAAATAAAATATTAATTTGAATTTTAATAAAATTAAATTTAAAAAATGTTAAGTGAATATATTAATACAGTATTAAAAATTTGATTATTTAAAGACTTGTACAGCCTTTTATTTAAATCAAATTTTATAGTGATTAAACAATTTTATTAAATGGTGACTTAACGGCCTTATCTTTTTAGTTAATAATTTAATTATACATTTCAATATATTTGTACTTTTTAAACTCACTTAAATGAATAATTTTGTAAAGATATTGCTATAGTAAGCCAATAAAATATTGATAAATAAATTAATCAATAAAATAATAATAATAATACAATTAATAATAATAATAGTCAATCAAAATAATAATATACAGGGTATTCAAATACACCACGAAATCGTAGATAACATAAAATATTTGACAAACGTATTGCTTCAATAATGTCAACATTATTGACTTTGGCTTTGTGAATTTATCCCTGTGGAATGAATTTTAGATGCTTCTCTCAATGTTATTCTCTGTTTGCAGTGCAGTTTGCAGTCGACAAGGACAACAGGAAGAGAGACAGATGTTGGGTAATATGATGCCTGATTTCCTGACATTATTTGTGTAGGAAATGCCTTCGAGGCAAACATCATGAGTGTTGCTCTGCTTCGAGGCATTCTGATGACTAACTCGCTGTCAAAACAGATGCCAAAGACAACACAGTTAAAACAAAGACAGTCAACGACAGTAATTTAACAACAACTACAACTAAAGCTACACATAACTGCAAGACAAACAGACAATACAGAACAACAACGATGGCGACAAATACAACATGTGAAATGAGCGTTGAACGAGTAGAACAGCAACTGAAACACGCATACGCCACGTTGGACACTCTACAAGGCTCTCTGTCTGTCTCTCTCTTTCTCTCTCTCTCTCTCTCTTTCTCTCTCTGTCTTACGGCCGAGCAAACAAACATGCAAACAACTATCAGTCACTTTAGGCAGTTGGACAAAGTGCTGCCACCTCCTTCCTGATTCGAAGAGGGGAATGAAGAGGGGAATATATGGAAGAAGTTGGCTGACATACTTGCCATATCTTCTGAGTCAAGGTAACTGCACAGGCTGCTCGAGGTAAAAGCAAACTTACAGCATACTTTTAGGGGGAAAGCAGAGTATCATAGTTGTATAGGAATGTTTGTTCAAAAGGTATGATATATTGTACATATGTACTTAAATAACTATATTTAACTAGATAGTAAATTTAATCGTTGATTTGTTGTTCGTGTAGAACATTAAAATTAGAGCATATTTTATACAAAGAAGTTACGTTACTAGAAATTAATCGCTAGCATATTTATTTGTTAACCTAAGCTGTGGGTATTCAAAAATTAATATTTATATAATATATACATTTTAATAAGTATATATTTTGTATAATATTAGATTATTAGCTGCATTAAAGTCCAAACTTATTTATTGTTTAATTTAGAAAACAGTGTTTTGAAAAGCAAATCTCATAAAAATTTGTAGAGATTTGTGAAACACAGCTTAAATATTAGTTTATTAACTTAATTACCTGTTAGAAAATTAATTATTTTATAACTAACGCATTGACTTAGATGAGTTAAATTTAAGAACAGTACTGGGAGTTATTTAATTCCTGTAAGAGTATCACAAGTTCGTCAGCTGGCCATATAATGCAGTAGTTACTTATTTCTTGTGTGTTTTCTTGTTTAACATTTTCATTTTCTGCATTTTTTTTTTTGAGTTCTTTGCTTTCGTTTATTCTTGTGACTTTGGTTGCCTCACATGGCTTGGCATGTGTTTACAAAACATAAAAACAACGACGCAACACTGTCAGAAAGTTTTGTCTGTGTCATTGTCAAGTTGCGCTCAAAGTTTTGCCAGCATACACACACTCCCCCTCTCTTTCATTTTCTCTCTCTCTCTCTCTCTCTCTGACTCTCCTTTTCCACACTCCCTCCCTTTCTGTTTCACTTTTGCTTTATTGAACTTTTACTTTCAATTTAACTTTCTGGCCTGGCGCTTTGATCCGACCTGCTAATTTAATGCCGTCACTCATACGCCCCGTGGTCCATTGAATAACTCGATAAACAGCTGCCGTCGTTGCTCTTCTCGCTGTGTTTGCTGTTTTCTCCTACTTCTCGAGTCCCTCGTTCATTTGTGCCAATACAAGGCCAGAAATTAATTGAAATCTCTTGTGTCAGTTTAACAGTTGCTCTACTCGATATTCCTTTATTCTTGGCCGGCTGCCAAAGCCAATCATCAATTTTAACTGCCGAAAGTTGATTTTTTATTGTCAGTTTCTTTGCATACACCAAACAACAACAAGAACAACAACAGCGATGTAAACAAATAAATGCTGATGCGAATGTTCATCTCGTTATATGCGGATTGACATTTCTGCTGTGCTGGAATGACATTTAAAGCGTCTGCTCGATAATAAATCACATTGTCATATGCCACAGAGCGTGGTGTGCTTGAAAAGTTACTCCAAGATACAACAAAAACACTCTCTCTCTCTCTCTCACCGCCACTTCTTCTGTCTCCTCTGTCTGCTTTTCTGTTTTTATTCTCACAATTGTCAACATGTTCTATTGAGTTTGTGACTGAAATTACAAATAAATATCGCACAAACATATGAGAAAATGGCAGAGAAGAGTGCTCGACTGCAATATACCCAGTACTCAGCTGTGACTTATATACTACTAGCGATAGATGGCGCTTTAGTTAACTCAAATAATGAAAAATAGTTTTTTAAATAAGTTAAGTGTTTCTTATCCATTCGCAAATAACTTTTTAAGATAAATAAAAAATATAGTAGTATTATCTTAAATAGGAAATGTTGTTTCTAGGTTCAGACTGCGACATACTTAATCACAAAGCTATAATCTCTATTCTGTCCATTTTTCATCCGACAGAGGATATAAAAATGGTTTATTGTATATGAAATTCCGCTCAAGTTGTTTGTTAAAAGTTGGGTGTTTTTTTCTGAGTTGTTGTTGGTGTCTTTTGAGTTTGCTGAGGCGTTTGCTAATGGCGCATGTGTGACAGTCACATGGGGATTCATTTTGTAAAATTTTATGCATCAATGACAGCATAAATCAATAAGTTGAAGTCGCTTATCCGACAGACAGACACACAGACAGACATCTTTGAGTTTTCTGTTGTAAAAACCAAAAAGTTTTCACTTATTACAGCTGAGACAAAGTTCTCTGTATTCTCTACTCTTCAGTTTGCTTTTATCTACGAATATATACAACTCCCAAGTGGTTTAGGCACATACAATCATCTTCACAGAACTTGAGAACTTGAACTCAGTTCGCTTACGGCATAACAAATATTCAAATTGTAATTCTTTTCAACTGAAATTAATAATTTGTTATATTTTGCTTAACTTTTTTCAAACTTTGCACCATTAAATGAAATTAATTAATCAATTATTCAGCTTTTATATTGTTTTAATGATTTGAAATTCAATTTGTTTGCAGCTTTTTGAATTCCCACGTCATTAAAGAAAATAAAAACTACTCCACATCTTTAGTAAAGGAAATTGCATGTGTTTTTTTTTTTTTTTTTGATTGTGTCCGCAGCTTGTTGTTAACAAAATGTTATTAACTTTTCACTCTTGTGTTCGTGGCCCTGGGCAACTCTTCAAAAAGCCAACCGAACCTCTATTTACCCAAACCAGTAGAAAGCACATGCTACTAAATTATGCAGCATTCGAAATTGAATTCCAACCGGCACTAACTCATTTCAGAAACCAGCTTCAACTTGGAGTGGGTTTCAGAATTGGATTCGGAGTCGGAGTTGGAATTGGAATTCAGCAGCGACAAATTGTTATTTATGTTATCCTTTTTGTGCCGTACGTTGTGAGTACCTTTCTGTGGGTTGTCCCTCTTGTAAATTTGACTGCAATTAAATTTGCATACATTTCCATAAAATGTACAACTTTAAAAGCCTTTTCATTCGAGAACCAAGTGTGCTCAACTGCAAGATATGCTCGGAAATTGCTATCAAAATTTTAGAATTTTGTAAATTATATTTTCTTTAATTGGTAGAACTCGTATGTCAAATATTTGCAATGTCTCTAAAACTTTGATTGTCATATGTCTTTTAGAAATATCTAGAGATTTTAACTATATTTGTTTTTCAAAACACCAAAACACCAAATTTCGAGTCTTAACAAGTATTGAAAAATTGGACAGTAGAAGACAAAATCTGTACACCAAAACACCAAAACACCAAATTTCGAGTCTTAACAAGTATTGAAAAATTGGACAGTAGAAGACAAAATCTGTATTTTCCCATTTTGATGCCAAATAATAAAAAACTTGATATTACGGAAAAAATTAACAATGATGGCAAAAAACTAAGTTTTCTAAATTGAATGCAGAGTTAAAATAGTGGCCAAAATAAGATTAAATTGATATTCCGCAAGGAAATCAGCTGAGATTTGGCAAAGTTATGAGAGGTTGAAGTTCTGGATAAGTTGCTAGGGTCAGGGTCAGTTAGATACGGAAAAAATTGGCAGTAATGGCCCAGAAATTTCATTTTCCAATTGTGATGCAGAATCAAAATAGAAATAAAATAATGATAAAATTGATATTCCGTTTGGAAATCGGATAAGTTTTGACAAAGTTGTGAGAGGTTGAAGTTCTAGATAAGTTGCAAGGGTCAAGGTCAGTATCAGATACGGAAAAAACTGACAGTGAAGGCCCAAAAATTTAGTTTTCCAATTTTGATGCAGAATCAAAATAGAGATAAAATAATGATAAAATTGATATTCCGCTTTGAAATCGGTGAAGATTTGACAAAGTTATGAGAGGTTGAAGTTCTAGATAAGTTAAAAGGTCAAGGTCAGTATCAGATACGGAAAAAGGTGACAGGGATGGTCCAAAAATGAAATTTTCCAATTTTAATGCAGAATTAAAATAGAGATCATATATGATGATACTAATGGTTAAGTTTCGATTAAGTTATGACAGTTTAACGTATGGAAAGAGCAGTTGCCCTTTCTATGTATAGTCTGTAACTGTAGGATATGCTTTTTATCAATAATTATGAGTACAGGGTATGTGAACCGTAAAATGTCACACACATGTTGATGTTTATGTTTATGTTAATGCGATGCGTGTTTTCTAGTCTGTCCTCAACATGGGAATGAGTTTGGGCTTCTGTGATGAGTTTGGGTTGTAATGTATGGCAAAAGGACACATCTTTCTCCCTCTTTGTCTATACCGCTCATTCACTCTCTTACGCCTCGACCTACCTCTTGACCTGGGGCATGAGTATTTGAGCCGTGTGCTTGAATGCCTCCACGCAGGTGCGTCGCAATTTGCGTATCTTTTCGCGCAACTCCGGACAGTCCTTGGCCTGGCCAACATGTATCAGCATATCGCGGAAAAGCGCCACGTGGCTGTTGATCTCGACGATGAGCTGCAAGTGGAAAGCAAATGTTTATCTTTAACGCAAGTTCGTTTTAATTCATGCCACAGCATCAGAATAGACAGTTTTAATACTGAATACTAAACTCATACTTAATTTATGCCAACCTCTCTATTGCCCCATACAAATTACACATTACACATTTTAATTTATGCACAGAGACGGGACGAAAAAGGACTCTCAATACATGGACAACAACATTTCCAGACTATTCTCTATATACCATGTTTTTGTTGCTGTTGTTGTTGTTGCTGGTGCCTTTTTACGGCTCATTTGACCAGCTTTGGGGCAGTGGCAACAAATGAATCGAGCAATCAAGCCTAATTTTCCAGCCTGCGGCCAAATCGGGCTCATAAAAATAAGAGTGGCGAACAATGAGAAGTCGTAAAAACGAAAGGGTGAAGCCAATTTTTGTCTAGCTTTCTCAGCTTTCTGTTTTTTGTATACCTAAAAAAATTAAATAAATAAATCTATATATATTAAACTGTTTGTCCTGACTTACTGACTGATGCTTTTACAGCCAAAACGGTAAAGCCTGGGAGGCTAAAATTTTGACAAAGCTTAACTGACTCAAATTTATCGTGCAAAATTATATAAAATAGATAAATGGAAAAACTGTATAATAATAATTTTTGATCCTAAATTATTACTTAAATGTATGTTTCTATAGCTCTAGATAGTTCTTCGAAACTTATGTTAATTTGTATGGGTGTTTACACAATTTTTCAATATAAATTTTGTTACATAAAGTAATCTAGTAATTTGTATGTCTTAGCAATAGAGTATATTTGAAGTAACTTGAATTTAATGCATTTATAAGATCACATAATATGTTTTTGAAATTCTAATTATAGTAACTAACCCGCATATAATTCATTGCAAATGTTCTTCTATTAATTAGTCAATAATTTCCTAGACTTTGTAAAAGAATTTATGTTGTTTTTTATGGTTTCATAAATGCAAGATCATTTGTTAGTTGCGCCGTCTATTCTTCCATTTTCTGAACTAATTTATTTTAATCTAATATTAAATATTTGTGTTTATAAATAGATTTTACTTCTACCCGTCGACTTATTAATCACGTGGTTAAAGAGCAATTTATCATCAGCGAAAGAAACACAAAAATAGACAACAAATTGTTGTATTTCGCTGCATTACATTTATGTTTATTTTTGGCCTTCCTTCAGCAATTTGTTTCCCTGTTATGCGTATTTTTAGCCAAACAATAGATTAATTTCGAAAATATATCCCACATATAAATCGAGGTGGCTGAACCGCAGGCATATTGTGTCACGCCCACTCTCGCAAATGAGGCATCACCAGAAACAGCAGCGCTTAAATATTTATGACTGTCTGCCTGACTCTTCCCCTTACGCTGTCCTTACTTATCATCCCCCTCAGGCACTTCATTTAAAACGCGGCGTATGCGTAATTTTAATAATCCTACAACGGCTGACGCGGTTGCCGCTAGCGAATGCAAAGTGAATTTTGTGGCTTGACTCAATTTAAGCCGACAGCTGTGCGGTTTTTGAGGGGAGGATGAAGAGGAGGGGGATTTTGGTATGAAATATATGCATGATTAGTCATATTGACAATAGGCAGAATTTGGGGGAGAGACAGCGTGAAAGGAGAGAGCGGCACTTAAGCAAATTGCTTATTAAAAGTACCACCAAGAGCTCTAACGAAATACCGAATTTTCTAGACCCAAAAACTGTTGCCAACTAGCTACAAAATGGGCGCTAGGGGGCGTGGCAGCGTCATTGCTTTGTAGTCAATCAATGGCAAAGTTTGCGTATTGCTGAGAGGCATCAGCTGTTGCCGTTGTTGCTGTTTCTGTTGCTGCTGCTGTTGCCCTTGCAACATTTTATTGGTTCTCATTTTGGGCGTTCCCCTTCAATGTTGACATTTGGCAAAGCTCAAGCTCTAATTGCCAAAAGCTGCCTTATTGAAGTATTTTCAGAGCTACTAACTAATACCACATATGAACAAGTCGAAAAGCTGTAGACAAAGCAGAAAGGCACGCTAAGTAAGATACCCTGTAGATCTGAAGCAACACGTGTTAAATACAACGCAGATATTCTTAAGTATATTCTAAGGAAGAAGAGAATAAAATTCAAATGAAATTATTCTCTAAATTTATACTTAATTTAAAAACAATACATTTATTAAAATGAAAATTAAAAAAATTGTTTTTTTTTAATTCGTTTATCACTTTTATATTTATTAACGTAAGCTAATGAAAATAATTTCAAAATAAAGTTTAAATTAATAATAAAGATAATAAATTTGTGATATATAAAAAAAAACTATAGTAAGTTGAATTAAAAACCAAAATTTAGATATAGATTACTTATGTTAAGCAAAATTAGACATTCCAAACAAAAAATAATATTACACTGAAAATAAAAAAAAATATTTAAAAATAAATATAATCATATTAAAAATACAAAGTTATTAAAATAAAATTTTAAAAATATATGCTACATTTAAAATCAATTAAGGCAGATAATTCAAGAAATTTTTAATGTAAAACTTTTGAAATTACATTTAAAAGCAATATTAAAAAAACTGTTTAAACCCAATATTCAAAATATTTAAGAATATAAAATTTTCAAATTTTCAAATTTTTAAATTTAAGAATTTATAAGGTTACATTAATTAACTTACTGTTACATCACTTGTAGTAGTTTTTCTGTTTCTAATAAGATCCATAAATACCCTATCTACAAAATTGTATTGACTAAGAGGTTGCTTCTCTTGTTAATACATGCCTTTTTCGGATAGACAAGGTATAAAATACAATAGGGACTAATCTTTAAACTAAATCTGAATAGAGTTACTTTATGTTAATTGAGGCTAACAGGTCAGCGAACATAGAACATAAACCTTGATGTTAATAGGGTTAAAAGAAGAATTCTTAAAATTGTTGGGGTTAGGCATTCGGTCAACGTGTGGTTTGGCAGTTTGTATGAATACAGGGTATAAAAACAAAGCAGGGAGTAACCCAAAAAGTCGCACATACTCATAAAGGTCACACACGCATAAATTTTATATGTAGCTTAAATCTCAGCTGAGGCAAGGACACACACACACACACACACGGGGACATGCAACACACACACACACATACACACATGCAAATCCCCTATGTAAACGCGGCAAATGCGAATAACTCGCATAAATAGTAAAAAAAAAGTCACTAAGAGAACAGAGCGTTAAACCAAAGACAAGCCGGACCACAAAACAGCGAAAGAGAGAGAAGCATAGAGGGGAGAGAGAGAGCATGAGTGGAAAATGAAGTAAAGCCTGGAACACATTTCTGAAATTACCTGACTGTCAGACCATTCAGGCATTCATTTAGACTACCAACGAGTTGTGCATAAAGCTCGTAAACCTGGCCAACAAAAAAAATCAGAAAAAAAACAAAAGCCACCAAAAAAAGAAGGAGCTGAAATTCAATTCTCTAAGCGCACTGTCCAATTCAGCATGCATGCACAGTGACCGCAAATAGTTTTGGTACTCAACGCATTTTTCTGCTAATGGAAAAGGCAGCTAAGAAAAAACTGAAATAGATGTACGTGTTGCAGAAGAAGCTTCCGCAGTTTGCATATACATGTGCCACATGATTTTTGCAACAACAACAACAATAATAAACACAACAACAACATCAACTACAACAACAACAATTTCTTAAGCATTTGCTTGCAGTTGAGTTGGAAAATTGAAAAACAGCTGCCGGCGTTTGTTCCTTTTCTTAGATTTCTATTCAAACAGCAGAAATAAAAGATAAGAAAAAGGGAAAATGGAAAATCTGCATGCGTGTTGAGCTTGGTCAAAATGGAAACTCACTCTACAATGGGGAAGAGCGAGCAGAGAAAATGACGATGGGCAAACAAAAACTGAATCTAGACAAAGTGAAAGCGGAAATTAAAATTGCAATACAAAGAACAACGCGTTACAAGCAGAAGAACAAGAAGAAGACGCACACAAGAAAAACACACAGAGAGACTGCCTTGCATTTGTAATGAAGTGAATGTGGAGGGCCGAGAATAGAGGATGGAGGATGGAGGATGGAGGATAAAGGATGAAGGATGAAGGGCTATGAGATATGCGTACATGAGTGGTTGGATGATTGTGGATTGTGGCTGAGTGGCAAGTGCTTTGGATGCATTCGCAATGCTTCTTCTTGCTCGCCTATTTTATTCCTCAGGGCCAAAACGAACACTACAAAACACAACGAACTGCGACGCCTACAAAATAAGTGAGAGCTGTCAACGTTTTTCTCTAACTTTCTGCGTGTTCCCACAGATGATAACCACTGCAATTCGCCAAGTGAAAAGCTTAAAAAAATATATGGCAAAAAAAATATTATTTTAGCTATACTTTAATTCTTAAAATTAGTTTGAATTAATTTATTTCGAGATTAATGCTAAAATATTTTTATAATATACCTTCAAATCATATAATATGATAAATTTATATAAAAATGTTTAAGTGGTAAATTTATGAAAATTAAAAAATAAAGTTATAATTTCTAAATAATATTTTACAAAAAAAAAAAAAAACTATATCTGAATAGGTAATAAACAAAAGATCTGACTATCTTAAGACGCAAATTTTAGATTTGAGCATAAGTCAAATTATACAAAACAACTTTATTTACAATTATACTTGAGTTATTGAGACACATAAATTAATTAATAATAATTTTTTTGACTTTAAAAAATCTTAGTTAAGATATTATTAATATTTTTCTAATGTGTTAAAATAAAGTTTTAAAATAAAAAAATAGTGCAATATAAAAGAAATTATAGATTTATACGGTTATTTTTTAACAAGCCAAACTATTGTTTTAGAAATTATTGCAGTTAATTTTTAAGTTTCGGTTCAACAAGCT
This sequence comes from Drosophila innubila, assembly GCF_004354385.1. Taxonomy (NCBI): domain Eukaryota; kingdom Metazoa; phylum Arthropoda; class Insecta; order Diptera; family Drosophilidae; genus Drosophila; species Drosophila innubila. The sequence continues at coordinate 1,940,629 of NW_022995372.1, read as the reverse complement.
TACAACGTAGATTTACAGTTCTTGAAAATGTTTTCTGAAGCACTCAACACTGAGTAGCAATTGCAGCTTTTGGTTGCAACGTTGCAACACGTGGCACTGTCCAAAGTGTAATCTGTTAGCTGTCGGCAAATTTTCCGCAAGGCTTATAAATAAACAATGTGCAACATTTGAAGGACACAAAGAGCTGGGCAGAAAGAGACTGAGATATAAAGGGAAAAAGAGAAAGGGAGAGACTGACAAGCAGCTGATAAAAGTGGTTGCTAATGCGCTTTTCACATCTGTTGATATGGCACACTCCCACACACACACCCTCCCACACACACACACACACACACACACAAGACAACGGGATAACGCATAAGCCAAGAACTGTAGCTTCACTGTGGCATAATTACAATTGAACTGCCAACTGCAACTGGCAGGAAATGGCCAACTAGCCAAGTGACTAACTGGTCAACTGGCCAAGAGACGTTTCAACCGATTGGCAATCGACCTATAGGACCTGGGTAAAAACGGTCCTCATAATGCGCCTCAAACCAAGCAAAGCGTCTCAAATCCAGCAACAAATGGAACAACAACAATTGCAACAAAATACAAAGTGCAATTGGACACACGCTGTCAGTATCAAATGGCCAAGTTAACACTGTGTGTATGTGTGTGTGTGTGTGTGTTGTACTAGTGCTAGTGCAATAACAAAAGCCAGTTTCCCAATACTCAATACTCTAAGCTCAATATGGTCAATGGTGAATGGTCAGCAGAAGAGCAGCTGAGTTTTATAAGCTGATTGCAAATTGGCAACATGCTGTTGGCCAGGCTCACAGCTTGCTGCCCATTTGGACAACAGTTGCCTCGGAAGGTCATTACATATATTATAGGTATAGGAGTATAGGCCAATTGGCAATTTTATTTTATATATGCAGCTCGCTCTGTGGCCTATTATGTGTTTCAAATTATTGTCCCTGAATATTATTACAATGGGAATAGCTGATTAAATGAAAGCAGACGAGAAAAATTTTAAATTTTACATTCTTTTTCTAGAGTTTACTACAGAATATCGCTTATTATGAGAGAAATAAATGTATTTTTTTAAATAAACATTATTCTTTGTATTATTTTTCTTCAGTTAATGAACTGAGCGCTCCGTTTTCTTTAATTTGAACTATGAGATGCTTTTTATAGCCGTTAACTAAAAAATAAGTTAAAGGGTATATTGTGTTCGTTGGAATGTATGTAAAAGTGAGAAGGAGGCATCTCCGACCCAATAAAGTATATATATGCTTGATCAGCATTAATATTTAATATTTTATGTCACTTGCTTTTAAAGAAAATAGTGTTAAAATAGACGCCTTTATCAACAGAGCTTTTATCCGGTTTAAAGCTTTCAAATACATTAAAGTAAGGCAAACAAAGCTTACATCCCCTATCTCTCATACCCATTATGCTGAATAGCTTTCAGCTAGTGTCATTCCGATTTAACTTAAAGCTAATCCATCAAAAATTACCCTTTTTTTAGACGTGCTCGTAACAGACACTTTGTTTTATCTGATCCACGATTACAGCGTCCATTTGGTTGCTTTGGTTAAATGGTAGCAAAAAGTGGTAAGACTGAAATCGATAGATGCTTGCTCGCTTCATGACTGAGACTGGGCCAATCAGTTGGCCTGGTTATCTGTCCGTCTATCCGTCTGTCTGTCCGTCTGTCTGTCTGTCTATCTGAAGTGTGGCCAGTGTGCTTGTTAGCTGCGTTTATTCCCAGGGAATGAGCTGAGATATCACACTCAATGGCAGACGATAACGACGCTGGTCTGACGTTCATTTGAATTGGCGTATATGTGTATCTCTCTCTCTCTCTCCATCTTCCTCCCTCTCTCTTTATAAGTGTGTGAGTGTGTGTGTTGGAGGCGCCACTCAGTTTACATTATCAATCAAGCTGACTGACAATCAACGAGGGCAGCTCATTTACCTTCTAGTTGAAAGTGATACGACTCAGTTCAAGAACGATATCCTTCAAAAGCTAAACATTTGTATGTGTATTTGTGTGTGCATGTGTATGTGTCTCTTTGTCATTGTCATTAGTATCTATTTGTTTGCCTGGACATGTGCCTTGAATACGATCCTTTGTTTGCGCTACGCTTGCCACAAAATAAAAGGGGTACAAACACTGCGAGATACGAGATATGAGATACAGATAAACACTTTAGATACACTTTGCAGGAGCCATAACTGCTGTAAAGAATAATCAAAAAATTATCACTTTTTTAATCAATCAAATTTAATAATTTTTTACTTTAAATGGGTATTGAAATACTATTATTTTATTAATCCACTTTCATATTTAATAATAAATTTAATAAATATTTGTAATTAGAAAAAAATGGTAAGATGGAAGTATTATTATAAATTTGTATATTTTCAGTCTCTTGTAAGAGTTAATTGTAACTTTTTAAGCTAATGTCTTTAAAGACAAATTGCATGTATTTTTATAGTTGATTTAGTTTTAGTTGCTACTTTGATCAAAAATGTATATGATTTTATTAACTATAATATTAACTATTCAAAAATATTTTAAAAAAATAATTATTACACATTAAAGTAGTATATTTTTGTTGATCCAATTGAAAGCAGAAGCATAGCTCAACACATATTTGGGAAATTGGGATATATACGCTTTGTATAGTAGAGTCCCTTGATTTCTACTTAAATCTCAAGACATTAAAACGGTTCAGATATGGTTTTAAAATGGTTAAGAGTTCAATATGTGTTCACTATGAACTATTTATGTAATATATAAAAACAAATTAGTAAATAGTTTCCACACGAAATTGATTTCTTCACTAAAATTTAAATTTTAAGCTCAAAATCGGGTTTTAATAGCCATAGCTCGAAAAATATTCAAGTAACGATATTGATATTTGATATATGAACTTGTTGTTGCAGTGTACGCGAATTCCGGTTGAAGCTTCCTTTACCGCTCCAAATAACACAAGTTCCTGTTGAGCGCTTTTATACGAATTTCCCGACATCGATCCGCATACCAATTCCACAATCCAAATTCATTTGTCCTTCAAACATTTCCGGCACACAAACTGTCAGACAAATGCTCGGTTGCTAAAGTGAAGCGCAAGTTTTTCTAGTATACAGTGAGCGTTAAATGTTTACACAAACATGCCATATATTATTTTGAAGAAAAGTAATGAAGATGTATCGGCGGTTGTTGTTGAAGCGCTTCTATAATGAAAATTGGTTGTAGTTTTTACACGCACTTGCCCGAACTTTTCTCCATCACTTGACCAGGGCCAGGACCAGCACCAGGACCAGGGCTACTACAGCCGCTGGGGAAAAATAGCAATAGCCATCACAAAAATGATTATTTTTACTCTGGCTGAAGGCGGCGAGTAATTTTTCTTGAGCTCTTTTTATTTTTTATTATTTTTTGTATTTTTTGTTCGCTCTCATCACAGTCAATTCACCAGTTGCCACTTGCAACTTCCACATGCTGTTGTTGTTGTTTTTTTCAAAAGCAACAACAAGTTGAAAGAGCAAGCTAAGGGGGGTGGGGTGGCTGTAAAAGGATAGCGGACTTGAAGTCCTGTGCAAAAGTGCTTCATTACTTTGCGCAGCAGCTCGCGAGAATATAATGAATGGCGATAAACGTGTTTCACATTTTCCTTCGCCTTGGCCAGTTCTGAATTTTCTGACAGCATTTCTCATTTATTTTTGCAGCTGCCCAGCAGCACTAAAAAATTATGTTGTATATTAAATTTTATGTATTTGACACAGAGCAAGGTAAGGCAATCATATGAATAGCTCTCAAGAGCTATTTCTATTTTCTATCATAGATATTTCCTTATTATTAGATATTAATTAACTACTTCAAAAAAAAAAATATGGGAATGAGATTTCATATCATTTTCTTATTCACTTTATTATGTTTCACATATGAGAAAATGTGTTCTTATCTGATAATTTATTTGTATGTTCTGTTTATCGGAAATGCGCAGCTGTTGCAGTTGCAACATTTTGATTTACGACTACTGACAAGTTTAATTGAAGGTCATTGCAGTCAGTTTACTGTTAAGTCTTTGTTCAGGAAAAGCTGAAAACGCCTTTCCTCAACTGTTGACGGAACTTCAAATTTTTGTTGCATAGCTTAAGGCGCCATTTAGTTAAGTTATCTCAGCATTTTTAATATTGCAGTGCATTTTAAAAAGATTATCAATATATATTAGTAGCAATGCAAATCTAAGCTTTACTTTAGTTTATCATGGCTTAATAAATATGTATAATGTACTTTTAGGGGCTTGTATTGCCTGAATTATTAATAACTTTAATTAGCTATTACTGCCGATCGTCTTGTCCGATCATGCTGCGATTAAGTTGCATAATAGATAATATTAATAGGTAACGTAAATAACCATAAAAAACGAATTATCTTAAAAACTGTGGGTGGGACGATCAATGTATATATACTTTATAGGTTCTTCCTGTTACATACATTTCAACGAACACAATTTACACTTTTACTTATTTTTTAAGTAACTGGTTTGCATATTTATTGTTTTATTGATGCATTTAATTTGATTAATTTGTATTAAGAATTTGAGTTTGATTTTCCTACTCACCGTATTCAAATTGGTAACCTTATCCAAATCGATGGCCGTGCTGCCGCGATGATGATGCAAGTGATGCAAGTGGTGTGTTGTTAACATGTTGTTGTTATTGTTGTCGTTGCTGTTGTTGTTCTTGTTGCACTCAACGTATCACACATAAGTCTCAATGTGCTGTATATACTATATATTCTCGGTTCTATTTGATTATCGTAGCTATCGCCGGCTAAATTGAACAATCCATCAAGAACCGGAACCGGAAGCGGATGTGGATGTGGATTTGGAACTGATTGTTGTTACGAACTCAGCCACAAGTTCAGTGGTAACCTCAGTGGCATTGACAGGTGTCGATGTGGCAGAGACACCACACAAATTGCTGCTTGTTGCACTTAGAGTCGAATAATGCGATTTGCATCACGTGAATTTCCATCCACCTGTAGCAACTATCAAAAAGAGAGAGAGAGAGAATAAATTATTGAAATGAGAATGACAATTGAAGTACACGACTCGCGACACATTGACACGCCTCTTGCCTGCCTTAGGGCAGGTGGCATGTGGCATGTGGCACGAACCAACGATATCCGCCACGTCACATTTCATGCGCTTGAAGTTCGATGGATTTTTAGTTTGTAGAATTTTGTGACCCGCCATTTTCAACGCAACGGAAGCGACAGTTGCCAATTGCCTGTGGCAATTTTCCAGCTGCAAAGTGAGAGAGAGAGAGAGAGCAGAAGAGAAGACAGGAAGTTAACACTTCAATTGCCTTTGAGTGGCAACATGACAGAATGACGCCACGGGCCAGTTTCTGGTTTAAACTGTAAGCTGCATTGTGCGTTGCATTGTGGCAAGCATAAATAAACAAGAAGTCAAGTGAAGAGTCGAGAGTTATGAGATAAGAGACAAGAGACAAGAAACGAGAAACGAGACTTAGTCAACTTAAATGAAATTAAATTCTGCACTTCTACAGAACTCGAGGCTCCTCTGTCCCCTATTGTCTGCATTTAACTGGAAGCTAACTGGATTTCCGTTGTTTGCATATTAGACCATGAAATTGCATTAAAAACTTAACAGAAGATGGTTAGTTATTAGCAGAAGGAAGATTGAGTACCCTATACTGAATATTTATTGATTATTTATATTTTATTATTTATTATTAACTATTTATTACTTGTTATTTATTTTTCATTATTTATTATGTAATAACTATTATTTATTTCTTATTAATTTATTTATTTATTATTTATTATTATGACCATTCAAAATATATATTTTTTTAAACAACGTTATATGTTACATATTTGTTACAATGCCACAATTATACACAATGAATCGCAATTATCTTTATTACTATTTTAATTTTCTAGTATTACAAATTTAACATTAATTTCTATGCATTTTACGTCAAAATATTTCAACAAGTATATCATCAAATATTAATACTATGCTTTAATATAAATGTTATGTTAAACTTAGAAAAATCTAATAATATCTCCTGTGAGGGTATAATAAAAAAAAAGTAAACTGAGCTCTAGTTAGTTGCAGAAAGTCAGAAAGTGAACGCAATAAAGTGCGACGAATACAGAAAACGCAAACAAATAATGCAAAGCAATTGTTCAAGTAAATTGTGTCCATTTTTCCGAGTTGCAGTTGGACGCAAATACAGCAAATAAGCATTGTTGTGGGTGAAGTTTTCCACTTTTCGCTTCAATTGGCATTTGCTGACCTTATCTGAAAATCTTTTTTTAAATTGAATTTCTAAACTGAAGTCGAGTTTTCATGCGCTTCAAAAGCTCCTCGATTGATTGAGTTAAAAGCTGCTTTTAGGTGTTGGCATTATAAAATTTGCACAATTTATTTAATTGAGCTTTAAAAAGTATTCGGCTTACATAAACTTATAAAAGATATTGTTCTGTATAATAATGATTAGTTTAGTTTCATCATGTGGAAGTTGTTTAATAAACTGAATGCTAAGATAATAAACGGAAGTCAGATGTGCTTTAAATGGAAGTCTGCTTTAATCATTTCATATTTGAATAATGGAAATATTCTCAAAAGCACATTGAGTGTGATTAACTGACAAACAGCGGCAGCTGAAAATGATAAGAAACTTTGTTTAGTATCTCATTTTGAAAACAGGAGCATTCAGGTTTATTGTCAGAACATTGCGTGCTTCGCTTGGCAATGAACATGGTAATGGTAATGATAATGAAAATGCGACTCATTAAGTCGTGTCGCGTTGCAAAATATGCCGCCCAAAAGGATTAAGCAGCGTCTGTGGAAATGTGGAAATGGCGCAACGCCCATTAAAGGATTTCTGTAGCTCATTTTACTGAAATGTAATTAAAAACTTAAATTAAAAATTTAAATGCATCGCTCTTAGCACTTATGAAATATTAATGCGAATATGATTAAGTCAAAAGAGAGAGGGAAAGAGAGAAATAGAGTACGTTATGTCGCTCTTTAATCACCCCAACTGGTGTTGATGTTGATGGGAAATTTAAAATGATTTGTTGCGTATACGCAGCGTTTGCCACGTGCCAAAAACTTTGTTGTTTAAACTTATACAGCGCTTAATTGTTTCTGCTTCTGATTCTCAATCTGCTTATGATACTGATTCTGAATCTAAATCTGTCTGAAAGTTGTCAGCGACAGCAGCCAAAGTCAAGTGAATGCCTAGCGGGCACACTCATGTATTCGAATGATGTATTCAGTGACTCACACGCACTACAAAATGCCATCATCATACCAAGGACTCGTAAGCCTCACTGTAATGGCAACAAAACAAGCGGAAACTCAAACAAGTTGCATGCAACAAGAAAAAGGATTTTCCTCTATCTCTGTCTCTACCTCAACCTCAGAATTTTGCCTCGGAATGAGCCTGAAACCGAGCCTGAGTCACAGAATGCCTCAGAGTCTGGGCAACTTGGCAGACATGCCAGAAACTCATTAGCTTTATTACAACGTCAGCGTGTTAGAATTGCAGACACCCTGTACTCAATTCAATATATTAACAATTTTCTGAATTAATGATTTCATTTTTGGATTAAAATATTAAATAGTTTTAAAAGGAACAGATTAAAGCGATAATAAATACTGTAACTTTTTTATTTGGTTTCTCAGAGTTCTCAAACACCTATACTACAGGGTATAATAAGACAGAGAACCGCAGAGGGACGCAACCACAAGAGAGACAGTTAGAAATGTCAGTGTGACTCATTTGGCATTATTTGTATTAACTATTCATGTCATGTGTATGTGAATGTGTATGTGAATGTGTATGTGAATGAGTATGTGAATGTGTATGTGAATGTGAATGTTTACACGCATTCATACTTAAACTCACACATTTGAATAATTTTGACAAATGTGTGATTAATTCAAAGACATTTGCCAACTTGAGCTTTAATTTTATATGTGTAAGTCAACAACAACAAATTAGCACTTCATCAAAATGTTATGTTTATCTGTTGGTATAAACTTTATTTCAGCTTCTTATTCCCCTTCTTTCGCCAAATCTTGAAAGGTGTATATGATTTTTAAGGGTAACACAACTTTTGTAGTTTAATTTTAAGTGGTGTAAAATATCACTATAAAGCGGAATATCTTTATGGACATGGTTTGTCCTTTTTTTGATTCTGAATACAAATTTTTATGTAATGCTAAGGTCCCCTTGCTGAATTTGACAAAAATTTTGACTTGTAGAGTTGCTAGGTCAGAGGCTTGAGCAACTTTGAACTGTCATAACTTTGCCAAAATCTAACCGATTTTCAAGCGGAATGTCATTTTAATCATGGTATAGCCTCTTAATTTATTCTGTATTCAAAGTTAATTCATTTAGAAAATTTTGTTACTATCGACCAAGACATGATTTTGATGGTAAGGGTCCCTTTGAAATTTCAAAAATTTAATATATAAAAAAAAAAAAACAAAATTTACTGCTTAGTCTTGTTTGCGATTTTAATGTTAAGGGTTTTATTCTAGATATTGATTACGATGCTAAGGGTTCCCACTTTAGAATTATGCAAATTTTACATTTTATTAATTTCTTTAGTTTTGTAGTATATTCTTGAGCTTGAAAAAAGCTATTAAGGATTAGCAATTAAGACGTATTGGCGCTTAAGGCTAATGATAATCGTTGTTTAAGCCTTTACGGTTTTAATTTTTTTTGTGGTTGACACAAAGCAATAAAAAGAGGCAGAAGGCTTAAAGCAAAGACCAAAAAAAAAGTTGTAAAAACGCCAACAATGAGCAGGCAGAACACAAATAAAAGAGACTTTTGAAAAGAGTCACATGCCGGAAATGGCAAACGTCTAAGAGAGGCAGACTAATGCCAATGCCAACACCGGATGTGGATGCGGATGTGTGACACATGCTGCCGACTGCCAGCTCTCTCTCTCTCCTCTTTCTCTCTCTTGCAATATAAGCATTCGCACACACTGAATGTCGTCTCATTGTCGTTTGCGTTAAGTAGGCGACTTTATTAAGCCGAGGACACTGTGACCAAAAAGTGTGCAACGCGCAACAGCAACAACAACAAAAGCACAGTGGGATAAATTAATAGATTTGCTGATTATAATTAATGTCTCTGTCTGACTGTATTACCTATGTGCATTATGTAAATCGTAAAAGGGTACAGGGGTATAAATTTGGCACAAAATGAAATGTGCATAGCATAAGTATTGTTTTTTATAATAATATTTTTTTTTTTTTAGTTCTAATATACAAGTATTTTAAATTAAACAGAAAAAATATTTTTTTATAAATTTAAAAATTAAAAATATTTTTATTATTTTTAAAAATGAAAATTATATTTTTATTAAATTGACATTACTATGACCTAAGTAGACTAAAAGCGAAACGACCGCGTAATGAAAAACTTCATATAAAAAGAAACAACAAAAAAATTTTTACGATTTTTCGTTTTAGATTTGGTTTAAACTTCAATTCTATTTTCGTTTGTCAACAATAAAAAATGTTGGTGCTCCAATTAAGAGCAGAACAATTCTATTCTGCAACATTTTTCTGTAATATTGTAATGTTTTCATTTCGCTTTCTGTGCAAGTGAAAATAAAAATGTACTATAAAAATTTTCTTAACATTTCTAGGATTTAAAATTTAAATTATTAAAGCTAATCGGGCGTAATATTTTCCACTGTGAAATTGTGGCAAGCAATTTGAAATTTATGCACAAAGGCCAAAAGGCATTGGGGAAGAGACAAACGAGGTGACAGCGAGAGAGGGAAAGAGAGAGAGAGAGATGGTGAGAGACGGTGGACACCTTGGTAGATCCCAGTTGGCCACGTGTTTACAGTGTCTATGTGTGTGTGTGTTTTTTGGCCTTGCGGCATCAGCGTCTGGCATAAAATTAAACGCCAACTGCGACATCGCAACGGGAGAACTTGAGAAAAAGCCTATTAGGCCGCCTCGGCCTCCCTATTTCCCCCATTGGCCCAACTCATCTCAGCTCAACTCAGTCTCAGTCTCAGGTTCTGCCGCAATTTGTTGCTTTTTGATATTTATTTTGATGGCGGCGCATATGATATAAAAAGAGCGGCACATAAATCAGAAGCATGACGCGACTTTTTCTGCCAGGAAAAGAAAACAAACAGCCGCAACGGAAACGGAACTGTGAGCGTCTTACAGCAAAAACAAGGACTACCACAACAACAACAAAAAAAAATGGAGAACAAGGAACAATGGCGCTTAAGATGGCGAGCAGCTGCTAAGCGAGACTTAAACTTGTTATTTATGACATCGCTAAAGAGTTGCATCTGTTTGTGGCGCCTGTTTCAGTTTTAAACACAGTTTGACACACACACACACACTTTGACACACACAAAGGTGCCACTAATCGACCATCAAGGTTGAGATTACAATAAAGTGTTTCTTTCGAATTTATGATTATATACTTGAAATTTTAGAGGAGTTTTAAAATAAGTTTAGTAAAGAGGAAACTTAAAAGTAGTTAAAACAGATTTCTCAAATATAAATTCTTTGTAAACAGTTTTCACAAGGTAATATTTTTAGAAATCAACTTGTTTTTAATATCTATCTGACAACTAGTCAATTTATAGCATCAATTTGAAGCAGTTAAGCTAAAAAATTATTAAATTATACTAAAATTAACTTTTTTTTCATTTAAACTTTTTTCTTAAATTTAAATTTAATTGAAATTAGCAGAATAATTTATAGCGTAGAATTTAAAATAAAGACAGGTTTTACAAATCTCTATCAACCCAAAAGCAACAATTTTATCCGATTCTGAATTAAATAAAATGTACTGCTTATAATGGAATTTTATTTTTAGTGCTTTTTAATGATAAAAAAAAAATAAAATACGCATTACGGTTAAAACTGATAAAAGATTAATTGCTGCCAATTTTTGTGACCATGAAAATGTGTCTGAAAAGAAAAAGTTTTGTCATTTTCTTTGTTTGTTTTAAAAAAAAATTTGTCTTCAAAATCTTTAGAGATTTTCTATAGAAGCACACTGGCTAGAAAGTTTTATTCGCAAGCTCGTAATCGCAAGTTTTGGTAAACATATTTGTAGGTAATATAAAACAGAAAAGCTATCGAGGTAGTTTAATGTTTAAGCAAATGAAACTTGTATTAAATTTCCATGGAAATAGTTCAAAGTTTGCTCAAAAAACATTTTTGGGTTATGAGTTTAGTGTTTGTTTATTCAGTTCGCAGTTCCCATTTCTCAATGGCACCTGCCAGGCAGCTTCTCATCTTTTCTGACCCACTCAAGATGCCACTTGACTTTTACTTTTTCAGTTGTTGTGTGAAGAAAAGTATGTGTGTGTGTATGTAAGTGTGTGTGAGTCGAACATTACTCAAGTGAGCTTAAAGTGCCATAAAAATGCCAAGACGTACAAGTCTAATGCCCGCACTCATTCACTCATTCACACACTCATTCATTCGTTCAGTCCTACACTCACAACTTGTACTCAAACACGCAAGCATTTACACACATGAGCGAACAATGCAAATGGAGTTTTTCCTCTTTAATTTTTCTTCTCTTTAAGCTGTTGTTGTTTTTAAGGGTCGGTTGCTTTAAAAGGAAGCATTTTTCTGCTGCAAAACAAAATATAAAAAGAGAAGAGCAAGAGGAGGAGGAAGAGAAGAAGAACAATACAATGCTGGCCATGACCATGGGGCATATTGTGTGCGAAAAAGGCATATATTTTTCAGTGCCTTGGGCATCTCATTTAAACACGCACAATCCACTCTCTCTCTCTCTCTCTCTTTCTCTCTATCTCTCTTTCTTCTACACGCTCTTTAGTGCTTTGTTTTCTCAGAGAAATGTTCGAAATCATAATCCAAAAACGACACATTGGGGCATATTTAAACTGATTTGATTTTGGAGCTTGTGTGCACAGTGGATCAAAGCTTATTTAATTCACAAACTTTTCAGTTATATTTCTATATTTTAAGAAATAATAAATTTAAATATTAATTTACAAATCTGCGTTTAAATTTTCTATATATCTGCTTCCCATTAAAAGATTTATTTATTTCAGATTTGTAATACTTAAAAATAATGGGTCAAATTAGCTGCGAGCCACGGTGTACGTGTGTGGGGTGTGTGTGTGTAGACGCGTGCCAACAAAAACATCAACAACAACAACAACAACAACAAATGTTGAAGTGAAAATTCGTGGGGCGTTTTCCTTGACACGCACGGATCAAAACCACAGAATTGGAGTTGAGTGAAAATATAATGAATTTGTCGTGCATACATTTCAAATGCATGCCTTGACACTGTGATAATCACACACACACACCCACACACACACAGTGAAAAGGAAGGCACACTTTGCTTTGATTTGACTTAGTTTCTCCCTCGATGAAACTCGCCAGATAAGCAGTTAAGTGATTTTGGGCTGGAAAACCAGCCAACAGCTTTTAGCACTCGCCAATCGCATCGCAATCGTGGACATGAAATAAATGCGATATGTTGTTGTTTATGCTATACCCTGTAATAGACAGCAGCAGCTTGAGGGTGGCTCAAAAGTGTGCTAGCAAAATAATACAAAATATTTCAACGAATGCTCATAATTTAATACGTTTACAATAAACATCTTATTAATAATAAGAAGTTAAATTTGTCGACTTTTCTTAAATATTTGGATAAAATTTAATTAGTTAATTTTATACACAAAGCCATGATTTTCAAATAACTGACACCTCAAATTTTTGTGTTCTTAAAGTTAAAGGTACTAAAAATATTAAAATGTATAAAATTAAACAAAAATAATTTTTAATTTAATATTTATATATTAAGTGCTTAAGTTATTCCACAAATAAACAATTTAGTGGAAATCTGTATATATAAAATTGTTTGTCCAGCCTTAATGACTGACTCATAGTAAATAAATTAATTATTTTGACTTCATACAAAAAAACTTTGACAATTCACTCTATTGTTTACAAAAAACGAATGCCATAAAAATCTCTATAGATTTCTGGATAAATTAAAAATTTGCAACAGTTGTTGCAGTTATTACAGGGTAATTACTATTCCATCCCCTCTCTATTTACTTTGATTATTACTATTGCTGTAGCTGTTATTGACATTGTGGTTGTTGTCGCTTTTTGTATTGGGAAATAAATTGAATTAAAGTGAAATCAGTTGCCCTTGGCTGCAATAATTTAATGAAAATGTGGCAAACGACACAATAATCCAACAAAAAGAAAGGAAACCAATAACAGCAACAACAACTACAATCGTAATCAAAGAAAATCAGCATAAATCAATGAATGAATATACTCATAATATTTGTAAGTAGCTTTTGGTTTTGGCTTTGGTTTTGGATTTTTGGTTTCTCGTATTGGTTTTGAGATTTGGCCAAAGTTTTTTGTTGATTTCTTTTGCAGTTTATTTGCCAAAGTTGAAAATTAAGTTTGATTTAAGCCGCACAAATTTGAAATTGAAGCCATTAGCCAGTTAGCCAGTTAGGCAGTTGCCCAAACAGTAATTAAAAGCAGCTTTAGTAGCTTAACAGTTTATGACGTAAGCTCATCTTTAATTAAATTCAAGTGTTCTTTAAACCAAAAGCTATGGCAACTCTGCCGGAAACCGAAGAAGCTTTCAATGTGTGTGTGTGAGTGTGTGTGGGTGTGTGAGTGTGAAAGTAACTTCTTTATTTTGGTCACTCACAAACAAATTTGCAAGTTATTCATCGCAGCTTAGAACTTGGAACTGGAGTATGTCAAGTGAAAGTGTTGCGATTTATGTTGCCAAAGGGTTTTGCAATGTCATTTGACCTTGGCTTGAATAGACGAATATGTGGCAGCAATTTGTGGCAAGCAACAATTGGGGTAAAGTTGCAAAGGAGTAAAACTCTTAAGGGCAACATTAATTTCTTTTGAGTTAGAGTTGAAGTGCAGCTAAGTAGCAGCGTTTAATGGCAGTTGACACAGCTTAAGCTTTAATGAGCTTTTAGACTAGCCGATTGAATACATTTTATTCAATCAACTTAATTCAATATTTAATTGATTTCACGCATGAAAGCTCTAATGTGTTTTTATAGTCATAAATACTGCCAAATTTATTAAAATATTCTGAGCTTTGAGCTTTTTGTGAAATACAACAAAAATTATATTGATATTGAATAAATCATTAATTTGCTTTTTAAGCTCCCAATAAAACTTTAAAGCGTTCATATATCTAGTTATTTGAATTAACTTTCACATATGGTCAATATTACATTTGCAATCACACTTCAAACTTTTAGAACTTACATTCGTAAGCAAAAGTGTAATCTTGGTAGTGCAATGTAAAAAGTGTTAAATTTTATGTAGAGCAATGTTCATAAACTGTTTTTACGACCCTTTCATATATGGGAAAGTTAAGCTGAAGCATAAAATAAGCCATTAAGTTGACAAGCTTTGGCTTTTTCGTACACTTTTAATGCAATTTAGAGTCCTTGAAGAAATCTGCTTTGGATTTATTTAAATGCAGTGGCATAACTTAAAGCTGGCAAATTGCAAAGCGTTTCTCAAATTATGCTCAAATCTGTTTTTATGGCCCTGCTTGGGGCAAGTTGAGGCATCAGCTGCGAATGCCTCGCCGGGCACCTGTCATAAAGCAAACACTTGGCCAATTTATTTATGTGGCAAATAAAACATAAATACTCGTTAAACGAAGTCAAATGATGATAAATACATATTTAATATGACAGAAGCCGCAAGCTTGAATGGAATTATGGAATTTAATTACATTTTGCAATTGTCATTGTGACAGCTGACAACCCTGGCGCATCATAGGTAACATCAAATACAAAAATAATATTATTACTGCTTAAGTGCCACGACAACTGGCAAAAGCAAAGCAAAAATAATTTCCATATGAGTGCGATTTATGTGAGCGTGTGTGTGTGAGTGTGTGTGAGTGTGTGTTAGTAAGTGCAAGGGCTCAACTTTGCACTGAGGCAGCTTGTTTGCATTTGCATTTCATTAAAACACACGGACAGGTAAACAAGTCTTCGCTGCTGCAGCCGTAAGGCAACTCTCTCACTCACTCCCATACTCACTCTCTCACTCGCTCGCCTGACGAACGATGACTGCCTCCAAGTAGCTAAAAAGCTTGATGCCATTGGGAATAATGAAGAAAGCGACAAAGACTGTGAAGGAAAAGGGGAATATGGAGGGAAAAGTAACAAATGGCAGTTACCAAAGGAAATGTTAAAGATGATTTCTTTGTAAGCCGAAGGGTTTCTTAAAATTCTTATAAATTTTGAAATAAATGTAGAAATGCTCATGAAAATAAACTAAAAGATTATAAAAGAAAGTAACCTAATTAATGTAGTTTTAAAAATCAAACACTCTAAACTTAAAATTAATTAGAAAAGTGATTTTCAAATATTTATCTATTTTCTAAAATAAAAAATCAATGATGTGAGTTTTTATTTATTTTATAGTGTTCAAATATTTTCTTTTTTAACTAAACATTAAAAATAAATTTACGTGGAAATTAATACTTAGTCACATAAAAGCATTTAAATATTTTTTAAATAATAATTTTTAAAAAAATTTTTAATGTTATGATAGTTAATTATTGTGCTCAGTCACTTAAGAACAAGAAGTATTTGTCTACAATTAGTGAACCAAATGAACCAATTTGCAAGGGTATTTCATTGTCTCGAACTAAAATCTACAATATTTTTCTTGCCTTTCTAGCACTGCAATTGCACCTAAGTGCTTATTTCAACGTATGTGTGTGCGTGGGTGTGGGTGTGTGTATGTGTGTGTGTGTGTGTGTGTGTATGCTTTCAAGGAATTCTCTAATTGCTGGGGCCGAGTGTACAAACGTGACAGGCCGTAGGCAGAGTAAGCGAATACGCGTTGCGCATACGCCGCGTAGACCGCGTAGTGAATGTCTCAATTAGTTAACGTTATCCACGAATAAACACACGTTAATAGTGCGTGTAAACAGACTAAACAGAATAACAATAAAAGCATTGGCCAAATTAGGTGACCAGCACTCCTCCGAGACCAAATGCACCCCCCCTCATTCCCACCGGGAGGCAAACAAACAAAACTGTCACTTGTCACAGGCACCTCAGGGATGAAGGAGGCTCAAACAAAGGCAGATGCCAGTAGCACAAGGGGCAGGAGCGGGGAAGAGGGGAAGGGGAGAAGCCTAAGGCACGCCCCAGACCGTTGGTCAGATAATTTTCTTTGTTCTGCACAGCAAATGTTTTTATTTCTCATTGTTTTTTTTATGTTTTTTGTTGAGAAGCGGGAGGTTGATTGTCAGCTATTTTTCCGCTTATTTTATCACGTTTTGTTGCCAGTTTTTTCTTCTTTCATTTTTTCCTTTTGTTTCTTCATGCTCTGTTTACTTGAGCGTGTGTGTGTCGCAACTCAGACAGGTAGCAATATGCAAATCAAACAAAGAACTGAGTGCCACCGTCAAGAAGGGCAGAAGAAAAGAACAGGAAGAGACGCTGACAGCAGCGGAAGATGTGTCTGAGGAGAGACGAACGACACATCAATATGGATTTCACGTGCCTCAGGGAACTGATGAGTTGAGGGAAAAAATGGAAAGTGGAATTTAAAAAGGCGCTGATCTAATGCAAATTTATATAAATATGTTAGTTGATTTGCGTTTATTTTTGAGTTTGCAAATATATTTAAAGGAGCACAGTTGACATTTATTATATTAAGTCAATCTTGATTGTTTTGTTTTGTTTTGTAAAATTGGGCTCAAAATATAAATAAAAAGCACAGCTTCAATTCAATAAAATTGTAGTATTTTTTACTCGATTTTGAGTGAATTGATATTATATTTTATTTGGATACAAAATATTTCGCAACTGGAATAAATTTGAGTTAAAAATAATAAAAAAATATTTTATTAATTTTATTACATTTATGTTGCTGTTAATATTGTTAGTTGATGTATTATTAAATTTATAAAGATTATTGATAATGTAAGTATTTATTATTAATATTAAATTTCAAATATTATTTATTTTACCTTTTACATACGGTAATTTATGTTAAATTTAGAAATATTATTTATTGATTATGTAAATATGAATTATATTTTTATTATTATTATTAAATTTAGGTATATTATTTATTGTATTTATTCCAAACGTTTATTGTGAATACACCTTGACTCACAGCAGTATTTATTAATTGTATGCCAACTGCCTGCATTTGATTGAGTTAATTTTGTGGTAATTGAACATTTTCGCTTGTTGATCAAACAAAACAATTTATTTGTTATTTTAGCTGTCATAATAAAGTCGAACTGACCATTTTATTTACTGAAATGCACTGATGAATGTTGTTTTTTCGCGACCACGCCGCGTATACGCAACGTGTGTGTGGCTCGTATTATTCGAAATATACTCGGTTTTCAGTATTTACCGCTGAACATGCGCGTCGCGTGTGCTCTCGACTCAACGTCTGTCGTTCGACTGAGAATCAGACAGACGACGACGACGACACACAGCTGTGGCAGAGGCAAAAGTAGAAGCAGAAGCAGAAGCTGTGCCGCTGCCACATTTCGAGTGCTGTTAAGTGAAAGAGCCACATTTAACAGTCGCTTTACAGTGAGTTAACAGCAAGAGCAATAGCAACAGCTGTGATGACAATTCATTCATAATTACGAGTATTTCGAGTGAAATTCTTTTACTGTTCTGTGAATCAGTTTGAGTTGAATAAAAATGAGTCTCTGGAGAAAAACTGAACAGCGCGTGTTATTATCTTAGCCATAAGCAATAGGAAAATAAAAAAAAGAAAAAGGTATGGCATTAAGCATAGGAATATGTTTATTGTGTATGCAAAACGAATGTTGACCTTTTTGGGCACAAATAAAAATAAAGATGTAACGCCAAAAATGCGCGTGAAATGTCAAAATCACTGTCAAGGGCGGGGGCGGGGGAAGAGCGCTTCAAAATAAAAGAGGAAAAACAGTGAAAGATGACAACGCATAAGCACTCAAAAAACAAACAAAAAGGAAAACAAGAAAAACAGGCGAAAATGCCAATGCCAATGCCAAGGCAATCAAGAAAATTTGCTCCAGCAAATGGCAAGACAAATACGAGAAACATAAACGAGAATGGGAATGAGAATGTGAATCGAGAAGAAGAAGGAGGAAAAGCATACAGGAAAGTCAAGTATTTGCACGAGATGACGATGATAATGATGATGATGATGATGATGGGGTAAATACACTCAGAAAAATATGCCAGCCTTAAATATGGCAAGTTAATACATGAATTTATATCATATTGTTCTCAACATTTTAAAATTGCTATGCAATAAAATTCTCAAATTAAGTTTAAATCGATTTTAAGTTTAAAATTCTGACAGAACATTTCTATAACTGCTTTATGATATAATAGTCAGATTTTAACTAAACTTAGACAGAATATTTAAGACCATATCAAATTTTAAATTTTGGAATTTGGTTAAGATACCTTCAGAAACAACAGAGTTTTTTATACTCATTTATTAAAATATTTTTTTTTTGTACTAAACATTGTTTGTTTCTGTTTATTTTTTTAAATTCTTGCCCTAGAAACAAGTACATTTTGAGATAAGATTAAGATTTTAATAAACTTGGTATGTTTCGAAAAAAAAATTAAATTTTGTCATACTCGTGATTGTGAATTGAGATTTTTGTACTCAGTTTGGAAATTTCGAACTTAGTCAGCTTTTGAGTACTTGGACTTGAATATGTATAAAAGTACGGAAATCTTAATTTTTTTCCTGAGTGTACACTTATTTGCAAATACATACAGAGAGTAAATCAGCTTACAGACCATAAGTTAGTAAGCAGTCTGAGTGTTCCCATGGGCAACTTTGGGTTTCCCTTTTGGTCTGTTAAATTGCAACAATACAGCTCGTATTGCACTTCTTATTGCAGCTACTAAAAATCGCCTGGATTTGGCCTGACTTTATCAGCTGGCCAAAATTATCCTCTCTCTTTCTCTCGCTCTTTCTCTTTCTCTGTGTTTATACTGACAATTTTTAGGTTACCAACAAAACTTATGATCCAAAGCTGGATTTATTGTCCTTATAGCGTGCACAAACAAGTTGCAAATTAGACCACAGTCAGAGCAGCACACGCATTGTCCTCTCTTTATCCTCTCCCCTCGCTTCCCTCCCCCCTTCTTCCCTTTAGACGCCACTCTGTCTGACTCCAGCTGTGAACTGCAGGCAGCCACAACTCTGGGGGTCTGGGGTTGTGGCTTATTAAGGCAAATTGCTCTCGCATTTTCATCTTTGTTGCAACTTTTTTCTAAAATATATTAAAATGTCACCTCAATGCAAGCAAAAAATAGTTGAAAATCGAGATAATTACACAAAGCATAATATAAAAATACAAATGCAACCCTTCAACAACTTAAAAGAAAGTTTTTAATGAGTTAAAGTTTTAGTTGCAACTTTCAAATAAAACCGTGCGTATACGTAATAATTATAACGGACAGATACGAGGATAATGCAGAAGGAAAAAGGAAAATAAATAAAGTAGTTGAATATATAATTTTATACATATATAAAGAGGTGAAATAATACTCTATAATTGCATCTCTAATAAATAGCATCAATAGTCGCATTATCCTTGCGTATACGTAATATTTATAGCTGGTAGAGCCATGGAGAATGCAGAAGGAAATAGAGCAATAAAATATTTGAAAATAGTATATTATACCCTTTAAATGCATTTTTATTAAATAGTATCAGGTTGGAGAATACCCTGTAGATACATTTTTATTAAATAATATTAATGCGTATGCGTAATAATTATAGATGGCAGATACATGCAAACTGCAACATGGAATTGTTAAATAGCATATTAAAACATGTTGGAGTTAACTCCATAAATGCATGCAAAATAAATACTATCAATTATGTGTGCGTATACGTAATAAA
The DNA here is from genome assembly GCF_004354385.1 of Drosophila innubila. Classification (NCBI taxonomy): domain Eukaryota; kingdom Metazoa; phylum Arthropoda; class Insecta; order Diptera; family Drosophilidae; genus Drosophila; species Drosophila innubila. The sequence continues at coordinate 1,920,623 of NW_022995372.1, read as the reverse complement.
AAAACATTGTATACTAGTTATGGAAAATATATTCATTTAAATTTGCTTTTCAATTGATTATATTTTCATTGATATTTCAAAGTCAAATGCGACAACATCCTCATAAAGTGGCAGCTGTGAAAGGCAACTCAAATTTCCCACACTTTAAAGTGTATTATACGCTCAGTATGCTCATTAACATAAACAAATGTTTGTCTGTCTGTTTATTTCTGCTATATCTTCCAACAGATTCTACACCTTCTTTAATGAAATCGTATGCTACACGCACAATTTCATTGATACTACTCTAACAAGCATACGCCCCGTTGGTTTTTATGGAACTAACCACTTAATCACCATATCATATCGATGCCATAAAAACGCAACAACAACTTCATCAAATATTGATGTGAAACTATCTGTGTGCGTGAGATTTAAGTATTTCTTCCGTAGTCTAGATTTCGCTTTGGATGAGTCGTATTGACTTGCTGATTATTTTTATTTGCCGCTCGCAAACGTTTCGATTGAGACATAAAACTATGACGATGCCAAGAAGCAAAAAGAGGCAAGATGAAAAGAGGAAAAGAGGCAAGAACCAAAGAAGCCTACAGGGTGAATATAAACATTTATACACGATTAAGTGTGCTGTTTATTTTGATGTTTGGTTTAGTGCTTCCGTTTCTGGTCCCACATCTAAATATATGTGTGTGTGTGTGTGTTTGTTGTTGGCAGATATTGCGTATACGCCGCATTAAATGGCCCGTGGAATGAGATAGCAGCAGAGCAAACCAAAGATGAGAGTTATCCAAAACAATAACAAAGTTTAACACATTAATGCATTGGGAATGTTGTCTGTCTCTCTCTTACTCACTCGCTCTCTGGGCTTAGTTCCATTTCGAATTCAATTCAAACATTCGTCAGTGCCTCACATAAATCAATAAAAAACTAATCAAAAAATCAAAAGCAAGCATTGGGAATTTGTTGTACACTACTCGTAAATTGATTGCCAAATGTCTCTGTCTCTGTCTCTTTCCCTACCCCCACTGTGGGTGTGCGAAAGGGTGTGCTTGTGTGTGTTGCAGATGAACAAAGTGCACACAGTACACAAAAAGCCAAAATTAACGCTCTGCTTCATACAAATTTCATTCAATTTAAAATGCAAACCAATTACATTGAAAGCCATTATATGCCAGTGTTATCTGTCACTGATTATACCCTACAAAACAGATAAATTAGATTAAAGATTATTACAATTATAAAAACCTTTATTAAAGTCATGTAAACTAGATTAAAGAAACTAGAATTATAAATTAACTAGAATTTATAAATTAAAACTAGCTATTTCATTTGAAGATAAAAATTAACTTAAACTTATAATTTGGAGTTTTATTAAATAAAAAAATTATTACTCTTATAGGTGAGTTCTATAAAAAAAATTGAAGATCCTTTTTTTTAAATCATAAATCTCTGATTAACAGTAATATCTTTAACGCACATTTTAATTTTTATCAAAAACAGAATTTTATATTAAAAACTGCATTGGTTTATTACAATTAGTAATTACTGGTTATTATATTTTGTATTTGGAATAATAACACATAAGTATTTAAAATATATTCACCAACAATTGTACCAGAATTGATTAATAAGCTCCAAAAAAAAGAACGATCTGCAAAATGAGAGTATAGGATATCTTTATCTCAAGTAAACTCCTATTTCTATATTTTTGTTATTTGTTATTTTTACCGCCTGCTGTACCAATTTTGGTCGTTTAACAATTTCAATTTATGCAAATGCAACAGCAGAACATTCGAGTTTCATTTAATAGAACCCCATCTAAAGGAAGGGACGGACCCCAAGTCAGAGACAGAGGCTTAAATGCTCATTAGAACAAGAGGAGGGGTTGCTTTTGAGGGGGAATAAACTCGTATATGAAGACGCCTGCATATTTGCAATTACTTATGTACTCAGCGCGCTGAAATTACATTTTTATCTTCAGTTTATGGCAAATGGTAAAGTCAGTCTCAGTCCCCTTTTTCCTTTCTTCTTTCCCAAGTTTTCCAGTTCAGCTTTCGGTTTCCTTTTACCCAGTTGGAAATCCCTAGACCAAAGCTGCCTCTTAAAATGCAAAGTGATGGAACTTGAAACTGTAAGCTTAAAGCCACCGAATTGCATGCAATTAATTTGAACTTACGAGTTGTCGGAATGGAATCAAGTCTGACAACAAACAGCCACGACTGCTGTTGCATTGCCATTGTGTCCTTATTTCCTTGGATATTACGATGTTTTAATGATGATGCTGCGAGTGCGAGTAGCACTGCCAATTGAAGTGGAAATGCAGCTGAAAGCCAAAACAAATTAAATGCGTTTCACTTTAACTTGATTTCTTGAAAGAGAAATTATTTGCTGTGTGGAATCACTAACTTGTTTTCATTACAAATATTTGTTGGCAGTCTTTATATCTATGAGTATATAGTATGTAACTATACTTCGATTTTTTGGCACTATTGCTTTAAATTTAATTTTTATTATAAGAACCCGGGAATCAAACCAAATTAAATATATAGGTTACGGTTTCAGTTCCGGTACGTGAAAACTTGAGATTTAAAATTTTGAATTTTCAAAGGGACCCTTAGCATCGAAATCAATATCTAGTAGAACTAGAGAAAAATATATTTTTTTTTAATTTAGTAAAATTTAAATACAGAAAGAATTAAAATTCCAATTCATGATTAAAATGACATTCCGCTTGAAAATCAGTTTAGTTTTGATCAAGTTATGACAGTTTGAAGTTGGTCAGACTGCGGAATTAGCTCTTTACAAGTCAACATTTTTGTTCAATTTCACATGATTTTTTACAAAAAAATGAAAGGTCTCAGAATCAAGTTTAAAGTGATGTTTTAAACTAATAACGATATAAGGAATTGATTAAAAGTGATAACTTGAGATTTAAAATTTTGAATTTTCGAAATTTCAAAGGGGGGACCCTTACCATCGAATCGTCGAAATTAATAATTTTTCTAAATGAACAAAATTTAAATGCAGAATAAATTTAGAGGCCAAATCAAGACCAAAATGACATTCCACTTGAAAATCGGTTCAGTTTTGATCAAGTTACGACAGTTGGAAATTTGTTTACTTTTTAATTAAAATCAACTTTAAATTTTATTTGTTAATTTTTATTTATTTTTCTATATTTCCATATAACTATTAATAAATCGAAACTGTTATTGCTTGATTAGTTTTCTGAATTTAAGAATGGACTTTTAAAGCCTTTTAATCAAAATGAGTTGGTTAAGTTCTTTGTAAATAAGTTAGATATTTAATTTGAGCCTGCTTACTTTCAGTTTAAAATCGATCAAGTCTTTGGTCTTTTTTGGGAAATTGTTATAATAATTAATTAGTTGTGTATTTTATATATGCAAATAAATTGATTACATTTTAATTAATATTACGCTTTGGTTATAGGAACTTTTTTAGCTTAAAGTTAGAAGAATTGTCAACCTACTAAAACTAGCATGCAATTTATAGAACTAGGTTCAAAGTGGTTTTAGCTTAGGAGTACATAAAACTGATTGGGAATATGAAACTAGTGTAGTTAATCACGGGAAGTGGAAGGTGCTTTGGAATTCGCTTGACGGCACTGCAGATTCCTGTTGATGTTGTCGACCATGTCGAAGGCTTCGATGATCATTGCGGCCTCGTTCTGTGCCTTCGAGCTCATCTCTTCGAGTCGGCGACGGAGTTGTTTGTGTTCGCCGCTGGAGTCGCGTTGCTCGGAGCGCTGGAAGAGCGTGGTGCTGGTGCGGGCAAAGAGGGAGGCGGTGCCGCCGCCATGTTGCAGCTGCTGGTCGAGGTCCTCGGGCAGCGGCAGGTCCAGTTCCAGGGCAAAGCTGCGCAGTTGCTCGCACTTGTCCTGCAACTGCTGCTGATCCTGGCCATAGCAAATGACCACGGCCTGCAGGACGACCTCATTGTCCGGCAGTTGCACGTAGGCGATGACATCCTTGAAGAGATTCTCCTGACGCCACACGGTCTGCGTATACGAGATGACCTGATAGACGACCATTTCGGGCTCAGGACTATACTGGACCAAGAGCCAGGTCTTCTCATCCATGGGCAGCTGATTTGCATCCAGTTGCTCGTCGAAGGCGTGATCAAAGCAGCGTGCCTTGAGATTCAGCAGCACCTTCTCCATGTAATCTCGCTGCTCGTAGGCGTACAGCACATGTCCAATGAGTCCCGGTCCCAGCTTGACCAGCGGAGTGCCGCCCAGTCCGGGATTTGTGCTCAGCCAGACAACGCGATGGGGTGAGATCATCTTCTGCACCAGTCGCTTTCCGGCTGCATCCTCCTCGGTGTACTGCACCAGCATTTGCCGGGCATCATGATCCTCGTCCCGCTGCTCCTTGCTCAGCGACAGCAGCGCCGCATCCACCAGCTTCCGCTCATCGGCTGCCAGGATGAGTTTCGCCTCCAGCTTCATGCCATTGATGCGGAACTCCACAAAGCGAGTCATGTACTTGTCGGACACATCGGTTTCCAGCAGCTCCATGCTGTGCAGCACACACAATCGCTTCCTGCCATTTGGCTTGCCGTTCTTCATCGATCCCTCGTCCACCTCGGCGAGGAACCAGGAGAGACGAGTGGCTGCTCCCGCTGGCACAACAGCTCCGCCATGTTGTGCCGCGCCTCCAACTGCCGAATCGTCCAAGCCGCTGTCGTTGCTAATATTATTCATGATTGCACTTTGCCAGAAAAGAAGTAAATTATTTTGATATTGAATTTGATTTGCACTCTTGCTCTGCTCTTGGCACACTGATACTCCTTGCTCGCTGACAGTCGCTTTTAAGGACCACAAAACGATCCCTTTTCCTTCCTCGGGTCCCTAACAGGTAGTAAAACGATCGGCAATCTTCGGGCTTTACGCATTTACCTAATTGTCGCGTAGATTTACCTAATTGTACCGCGGATCGGCAAACAGCTGCAAGAATTGAGCAATAAAACATATTTCACCAACTGCCTGAAAATCAACTTTTTTTTAAATAAATTTTCATTCCACCTTACAGATGTATACCTGTACCTGGTGAAGTGCCTGTGCTGTGGCAGCTGCATGCGAGACACGATCCTAAGACTGAACATCGACCACAACAAAATTCTGTAAGCTATAAACTGAAAATGTAGTTGAAATTAAATAAAGTTATGTGTTTTGAAATGTAACTTCTCTTTTTTATCTCAACAATATATAAAGTTAAATTACTCTACTTGTTAATCTTAAATAATATAAACAATGGGCGCATTCACCAGGCAGGTTTGCTCCCTGATACTTCTGGTGAACGGCAGTGTTACCGTATCGTAATACCAAATTTTGTGTATCATGATCAGTGTTGGCAGTAATCGACTGTTAAAATAAGCTAGATTTGAAAAGAGCAATATATAGAAAAGAGGTAAAAATAAAATAAAAAAAACTCTAAAATAAGCTAAGCATTAATGTAACCCAAATCACGAAGAAAAACTTTGGCTTTAAATGTATAGCTAAAAATTAAAAGAACTTTGAAACCTACCGATAACCGATAAAAATAAGCTGTTCTGGCAACAGTACTCCCGTCAGATTTTCTTTTCGAAATACATGAAATGTTTATTGAAAGTTTTCTTTATTATTAATGTGCAACAGCAGTTTTTCAATAACAGATAATTTATTTTAATTTATAAGATAGTTTTAATTTAATTTCCTATCAGCGCTATTCATAACTTTGATTATCGATAGCTCGACTATCAGGTGTTGGCAGAAAAATGTATTAAAGCGATCACCAAGCGTTCACAAGCGTTATTATAATAATTAAATTAAAGTTTTTATTAAAAAAAAATATTCTCAATCTTTTATTTTAAAGTTTATTTTTTATTTGTATAAAATTAACAGAGCACAACTCTGTTAGAATGTAGCTATTTTAAAGCTATTAACTATTTTCATAGTTCGATTGCTAGAAATATTAAAAAGTGCTTTTAGCCGGAAAATGTGCTTAAATCCACGATCCAAGATTTGTTGGCTAGTTTTTTTTTTATCCAAATTGCAGTGCAATTTCATAAATTTTTCGGATGCTTTACAGCCAGAGACAGCTATATTTTACTCTTTAGAGCTTAGCAACACTGGCTCGATCAGTTGACTACATATGTCGATAGGTTTTGCAATCAAACAGCAATCGCTTCGACAATAGGAATACAATTTGTGAAAGTTTTAAATTGGGACGTCTTAATATTGTCAAAGATCATAATACTTTGAGTCTTAATTCATTTGGGCACCCAAAGATCGGTAAGAAATTCGTCAATAATTTAGCAATGTATAATATAATTTAATCTGTTGGCATTCTTAGAACTTTGGTGATAAATTCGCAGACTCTGTAATCACGGGGCCTGTCGTCTTCCTCGTCTTTTTTTACACTCTGCGTAGCTTCCTCAGTTGAAACAAACTCGAAGGGAATGCCAAAAGGACGACCCGTTGACTTGATCGTATGTCGCACATCGGTCACTGAATAGGTGAGAATCTGATTGAAGAATCCCTTATGGAAGGCTTTCTCGATAGCTGCATGAGTAACCAAAATACAGCCTAGACTCCGCTTTGATTTTCGCTCCTGGACATTCACATGATAGATATTGTCAGCTCGAAGCAAGACAGTTAACATGATATCATCAAATCTTCGTTGTGCCTTTAATCGCAACACTTCGGCAATAAGATCACTGAGCACGGGCTGCAGTTTTTCCGAGCACAGCTGACATTCACTGGAGTCTTTACTTTGCAGAAGAAAATTCGAAGTCGATTGAACTGCAAATTCGACTTTAGAGCGCGGATTTTCCAAAAATGCTTTGGCTTCCGACATTGGACTTTTTAGATTTGCAAAGGCATTATATATGATTATTGGATCTGTTGATGTGCAGGCATCACGCATGCGAATTGTGATCAGAGGATCCTGATTTTCTCGTTGCAACTTCATGGATTTCAATGCATCTTGCAATTCTTTCACTTGTGCCTCTTGTCTGTCGAATTTTAGTAATAATTCATTCAACTTTATATAAATTTCCGGCACTTGTTGGCAATTTAAGCAACTCGTCTGTTCCGTTTCCTTTTCTTGACTCTTTTCTCTCATTTCTTTTTTCATCATGATATGTGTTTCGGACACTGTCAAAGTATTCGTATCTATTTGACTGTCCACTGTGGTTAATGGCGGCATTTCGGAGTGGTTTCTTCGCCAGAAATGCATTTTCTGTAGAACATTTGTTTGCTTAGGATTAAGGGGTGCTGAAAAGTCCTTGGTTCTGCTGTGATTGGATACATAGTAGGATGGAGCTGGTTTAATATCATCTAGTTTCTTCAACCTTTTCTTTTTGTGAGTCTCTAAGTAGCTTTCTTCCACCTGTGTATACTCATCCCGCACTTTACTTGGCTTATAGACACTTTCCACAGTCTGTGTAGATTTGTGTTCCACGAATATAGTTTGCGTGGATTGAGAAGTGCTGGCAGCAGCCAAATCGAAGCTTTGTTCGAGTGCAGATATAGGATCGAGTTCGTCAAAGACAACGCACATGGGACGATTCACTCGCCTGGGTGCAGGTACATCACAAATTGGGATCAGTGTTTCCTCAGCCTTACAGTTGTCGTGGCAGTTGAAGGGACAACCAGATGTTCCGCCTCCAGGTAACCGATCATTAAATCCTTCTCGCATCCTTTGCAGGTGGCTTAAAGCCGTCAAGTATCGCAACCTAAAAGTCCATAAAACATCTGCAATTCGAATAAAAGGGTCATAAGAGAATTTACTTTTTGTAACTACCTGATTTAATTTGGATCGTATTGGTCGTGTGGTATATAAGAGCTTCGTTTATTGAAAGAGACATCAGTCTACAATTGGACACCAGTGAAAATGGTAAGTCACTGCCGGATACGGTAATTGTTACAAGTCTTAAAGTAAAATTAGCGATATTCTTATTTATAAATTTGAATTTAAAACTCTCAAAATAAATCAGATCTTTGATTTTAATTTAAATAATTATTATGACAGAGTTATTTTTAATTTTTTAAATAATTCGTACTTGAAAATTTAAAAAAATAAAAAATATTTTTTATTTTTAAATAATTTGTTTTTCTCAACATTTATTTTGAAATACAAATTATTGCTTATTTATTCTAATTCAACTTAAATTTTGAAAATAATTTTAATTTAAAGATAAATTAAATAAAGAAAATTACTAGTTAAAAGTGCTATTTTGTACCATTTTAAATAATATAAATCATTTTTAATTCTTATCAGGAATATATATTTATTAATATAATGTATTATTTATATTAAATCAAAAAAAGCTATAAAATAATTATATCATATAAAAATATTATATTCTACTGCTTTAGTTTTTAAGCAAATTGATTTATTTAACTACAATTGGTTAACATCCTTTTTTAACTTCTTCCTGTAACGTTAGACTAATTTATTTTTTTCTTATTCTACAGATTAATCGCCGTCAACGCTTAGAATTTGCGCTCAGCATTCTGCCCTACGATCACAAGATGGTGCAGTTTTCAGAGGCCCAACAGAAGGTGGAGGACATTATTGCCAGACTGCGCACTGACGAATCCTCTGGGCACGACGAGGAGAGTGACGACGAGAAGGCACGTCGTCAGGAGAACAAAGCCAATGGCTTTGCCGAGCTGGCATTGCAACAGATTGAGGAGTCCGATAGGGAGAACCAGATGCCGAAGCCACAGTCAAAGCAAAAGCTGAGCACATTGGCAACCCTGACACTGGCAGCTGAGAAGCTGATGAAAAGCAGCTGCAAGCAGGAGGTGGCGGATTTCGATCAGTTCGATGAGGACTCGGACATGGTAATGGATGAGGAGGAAGCGCTGGCCAATATCGATCGCAGGGAGCTCATGGAGAACAATATTCAGGCCTTAAATGAGGCACGCCTCAAATTATTGCAACGTTGGGAGCGCAGCAAACGCAAAGCTCTCGATTTGCTAACAATTGAGATCGAGAAGGTGCAGAACATGGAACGTCCACAGAAATCGCCACACTTTAAGATGTTCCGCGATGGCACCGAAGACCACAACACTTCCACGCCCAAGACCAACGAGGAGGAAGAGAACGAAGTCATTGAGCTGGATGCTGACGATGAAGAATATGTGCCGTACACCACGGAGAAATCCAACAAACGCAAGCGATTGCAAAAGTCTCTGGTGACCTCAACTCCCAATGTGAAACGCACTTGTCCCAACTTTGAGTTCGATCAGGATGGCAAATCCAAGATGATCACCATTGGACCCAATGGCACCCAGATATCTCGTGTCTGTCTCGAGGCCATCAATTGGAGCACCTCCGGACCGGCTATAACTCGCAAATTGCTTTGTGAGATCTTCGATCGTAATACACTCGCATTTCACACACTCTCCGGCAAACCATCACCTGCTTTTAAGGACTGTGCACGTCCCAGCAAACAACCGTTGGATCCACTCAAGGTTGCCGATCTGGTTTACCTGATGACCAACAGTCTGCAGATGACACCACGCGAAGTGCGCACTGCGATTACCACCAAATGTGCCGATGAGAACAAAATGCTACGCACTCGCCTCCAGAAACGTCCCCGGAAAACTATGTAAATTTATATATAGTATTTCCAAAGCCAAAAACAATTCTTGGCTCAGCCATATACTAAAATGGCCCAGTGTTCACAACTTAGATTTACTATTACTTAGTTTAAAATTTTATATAAAATTTCGATTATTCTTTAAGCCAATTTACACAAATTAGACTAACAATTACTTTGAATAAAATTCCGTATTTTTGCAAATGAAACTAGTTATTTTTTACCAGTTCTTTCCTTGTGCCGATATATTCTATTATCCAGTTGAATTCCATATCCTTGCAACATCTGTAGATCTTTTTTTTTGCACTTTCTAACAAAGTTTGGAATTCACTTTTTCACTTCAAGCATTTTTCTGATCAGCAGCGAATTGCTCAAAGTTTCTATTGTACTATTAATTTGTTAATTTTTGTGAATTTAAAAGTTTTTTAAAAAAGTGTCAAAAGTGTGATTGCTTTGTTATACTCATTGATTTGTTTTTTTTTTTATATAAAGTGATGGAATTATTTATAAATTTATATTTCTCTATAACTATTATTTTCAGCTTTAATTCTTTGATTATTAAAATATTTTTAGTCAAAATAACAAAGCAACGATTCTTAAAAGAGAATATATGTAAATTGAGAAAGAGAAGAAACCAGAGAGAGAGTGAATACAAGACAGAGAAGAAAGGATAGAGAAAGGAAAATAGTAATAATATCCACAAATATGCATATAGTAATAAATTTGTATATAGAATCGTATCAAAAGTGTAGGTTTCACTTCCTTGGCCGTATCATCATTACGGCTTTTTTCAGGGAGTACTCCCGTTTGTGAAAAGGTCCCCAATGGATGCCCTTGTAGCCGGTGGTGGCATTATATTTGCCCGTCAAGTTGCTGTAAAAACTTAAATTTATCAGTAAAGCTTTTTAAGACAATGAACTGATTATCATACTTGCAATGGCCAGTCTTGTACCACCAGGCACCACTGTACTTTTCGGCGTCGTTGACGCTATCAAGATCATTATCACGATCGAACGTTGTAAATTTCATGGTATGGTGATATCTTAGACAGTCGCCAGCAGTTCCACTAGCTTTTCCCAGAGTGTGTAGCTCATATTGTTCATCCTCGTCCCCGATTGAGAATTTCTCATACTTCTCAAACTTTTCAGTTCCCTCAAAATCCTCGAGAACAACGAGCAACTCCTGGCTGTATTCTGACGTCAGGGCATGTATTTTATCCAACCCCAAAAAGAACTCTCCATCCAAATCTCCAAATCCCTTTTTGTAGGTATTCCAGTTCCGATAAAAGTCCACACTTCCATCCATTCGACTCAAGATGACAGACCAACCTCCTCCCTGAGTTGTTGAATCACAGAACACTTTAAAGTGGTGTTTACTGTAGCTGGGAATGAGTATTTCGTAGATCCCACTAGGCTTAGAATTAACAGTTGCTTCAGCACAATTACGGCCGTAAGATTTTAAATGATGCAGATTTGTATCCTTGATTGAGTCTTCGAGCAACTTTCCTTGACGTTCTAACTCCTCTCTGAAAATAGTTTTATTTTAAAATTAATTTATATTTTAAGTTTAAAAAGCTCACCTCAGTTCGGTTAGCTGAGAACTAATCGACAAAAACGCTTTAGTCTCATTAAGCTCGGAAATTTGAATAGAATCAGAAAGAATTATATATGTATTTATTAATACAATTGTGAAAAATGTTTTCGTCAACATTCTTGCGACTGTAACTAACTGAATCCCGTGGAAGACTGAACTGAGACACCGATTTTATAAGCCAAGTTCTGAAAGCCAAACATATTCACATTGTGAGATATTCCTCCAAGACAATGAACTCCAATTGTTCGTTGCTCTTGAGTGAAAAATAGATTTTAATGACAGTTTACTATCTTATCTTTGGATATGGATATACTCTTTTAATTTTTGTTACTTCAAGAAATGGCATTATGTATATTTACAATGTACTCAAGATTGTTCGTTGAGTAAATACTTTTAAGTGTTTATCATATATGATAAACATTATTGCTCTTTGCAAAATGCTGTTGCTTAAAGTATTTGGACAATCTATTTCACAAGTAAATACTCATACCCTCAAGATATTTCGTTGTGTAAATACGTTAGACCTCTTTGTATATATATTTGTGTCATACATGGAATTAAGATTATTGCATTGGAGTTCATTACTTATATATATAATCTAAAAAAGTATTGCATTGCATACAAGACAATTTTTCTTTTCCGCTTGACGCTTTTTGGCAAGGGGGCGCGGGTGGCAAACGAAAATCTATAAATAGAACAAATGTTGTTCGACTGTTGTCTGCTGTCGGCTTGCGCTTTCGGTTATAGCTTTCGTCGATGTCGTTATCTCGAACATTGAGTTTGTCAAATTTTATTTTATAGTCTTTGATATAAGTGAACTTTTGAATAAAGTCAGTCTCCTTAGGCATTCAGTAACGCTTACTTGCAAAATGTTGTCTAAAATATTAAGCATAGTGAAACCCGTTACTTATAAAATAAGTAAAAGGGTATATTGTGTTCGTTGGAATGTATGTAACAGGGAGAAGGAGGCATCTCCGACCCCATAAAGTATATATACTCAAGGATATATACTTGATCAGCATTAACAGCCGAGTCGATATAGCCATGTTCATCTGTCCGTCTGTCCGTCTGTCTGTCTGTCCGTCTTTCTGTCTGTCCGTCTGTGTGAGCGCCAAGATCTCAGAGACTATAAGAGATCGAGATACCAAACTTTCACACACAGACTTCAAGTTCAAAAAATACATACACAACTCCGTGGGCAAAGGAGTAATTTGGCAGGACTTTCCGTAATGAGCCATAATGATGATACGGCCAAGGAAGTGAATACCACTCGTATTTAATATCCAAAGCTATTTTGTCATTAACTGACATGTTTTGGCAGAATCATCAATCTGTATTTTATTAAGTATATTCAATAATCTTTACTCATCAGATAAATAACAACAAGTATAACATTTTCAATATGCAATCAATTATGTTTTTTATCAGGAATATATTCGAGTTCTTGGCCGTATCATCATAACGGCTTTCTTTAGGGAGTACTCCCGATTATGAAAAAGTCCCCAATAGACGCCTTTGAATCCGGTGTTGACATTATATTTGCCCGCCAAGTTGCTGTAATATTTAAAATGCTTATAAGCGAAGTTTTAAATAAAAATATAAGCATTTCCTCATACCTGTGGTGACCAGTCTTGTACCACCAGGCACCACTGTACTTTACGGCGTCGTTGACGCTATCAAGATCATTATCACGATCGAATGTTGTAAATTTCATGGTATGGTGATATCTTAGACAATCGCCAGCGGTTCCACTGGCTTTTCCAAGAGTGTGTAGCTCATATTGTTCATCCTCGTCCCCGATTGCGAATTTCTCATACTTCTCAAACTTTTCAGTTCCCTCAAAATCCTCGAGAACAACGAGCAACTCCTGGCTGTACTCTGACGTCAGGGCATGTATTTTATCCAACCCCAAAAAGAACTCTCCATCCAAATCTCCAAATCCCTTTTTGTAGGTATTCCAGTTCCGATAAAAGTCCACACTTCCATCCATTCGACTCAAGATGACAGTCCAACCTCCTCCCTGAGTTGTTGAATCACAGAACACTTTAAAGTGGTGTTTACTGTAGCTGGGAATGAGTATTTCGTAGATCCCACTAGGCTTAGAATTAACAGTTTCTTCAGCACAATTACGGCCGTAAGATTTTAAATGATGCAGATTTGTATCCTTGATTGAGTCTTCGAGCAACTTTCCTTGACGTTCTAACTCCTCTCTGAAAATAGTTTTATTTTAAAATTAATTTATATTTTAAGTTTAAAAAGCTCACCTCAGTTCGGTTAGCTGAGAACTAATCGACAAAAACGCTTTAGTCTCATTAAGCTCGGAAATTTGAATAGATTCAGAATGAGTTATATATGTATTTATTAATACAATTGTGAAAAATGTTTTCGTCAACATTCTTGCGACTGTAACTAACTGAATCCCGTGGAAGACTGAACTGAGACACCGATTTTATAAGCCAAGTTCTGAAAGCCAAACATATTCACATTGTGAGATATTCCTCCAAGACAATGAACTCCAATTGTTCGTTGCTCTTGAGTGAAAAATAGATTTTAATGACAGTTTACTATCTTATCTTTGGATCTGGATATACTCTTTTAATTTTTGTAACTTCAAGAAATGGTATTATGTATATTTACAATGTACTCAAGATTGTTCGTTGAGTAAATACTTTTAAGTGTTTATCATATATGATAAACATTATTGCTCTTTGCAAAATGCTGTTGCTAAAAGTATTTGGACAATCTATATCACAAGTAAATACTCATACCCTCAAGATATTTCGTTGTGTAAATACATTTGACCTCTTTATATATATATTTGTATCATACATGGGATTAAGATTATTGCATTGGAGTTCATTACTTATATATAAGCAAAGACTATAAACTAATAAAGTATTGCATTGCATACAAGACAATTTTTCGTTTTCGTTTGACGCTTCTTGGCAAGGGGGCGCGGGTGGCAAACGAAAATCTATAAATAGAACAATTGTTGTTCGACTGTTGTCTGCTGTCGGCTTGCGCTTTCGGTTATAGCTTTCGTCGATGTCGTTATCTCGAACATTGAGTTTGTCAAATTTTATTTTATTGTCTTTGATATAAGTGAACTTTTGAATAAAGTCAGTCTCCTTAGGCATTCAGTAACGCTTACTTGCAAAATGTTGTCTAAAATATTAAGCATAGTGAAACCCGTTACTTATAAAATAAGTAAAAGGGTATATTGTGTTCGTTGGAATGTATGTAACAGGGAGAAGGAGGCATCTCCGACCCCATAAAGTATATATACTCAAGGATATATACTTGATCAGCATTAACAGCCGAGTCGATATAGCCATGTTCGTCTGTCCGTCTGTCCGTCTGTCTGTCTGTCCGTCTTTCTGTCTGTCCGTCTGTGTGAGCGCCAAGATCTCAGAGACTATAAGAGATCGAGATACCAAACTTTCACACACAGACTTCAAGTTCAAAAAATATATACACAACTCCGTGGGCAAAGGAGTAATTTGGCAGGACTTTCCGTAATGAGCCATAATGATGATACGGCCAAGGAAGTGAATACCACTCGTATTTAATATCCAAAGCTATTTTGTCATTAACTGACATGTTTTGGCAGAATCATCAATCTGTATTTTATTAAGTATATTCAATAATCTTTACTCATCAGATAAATAACAACAAGTATAACATTTTCAATATGCAATCAATTATGTTTTTTATCAGGAATATATTCGAGTTCTTGGCCGTATCATCATAACGGCTTTCTTTAGGGAGTACTCCCGATTATGAAAAAGTCCCCAATAGACGCCTTTGAATCCGGTGTTGACATTATATTTGCCCGCCAAGTTGCTGTAATATTTAAAATGCTTATAAGCGAAGTTTTAAATAAAAATATAAGCATTTCCTCATACCTGTGGTGACCAGTCTTGTACCACCAGGCACCACTGTACTTTACGGCGTCGTTGACGCTATCAAGATCATTATCACGATCGAATGTTGTAAATTTCATGGTATGGTGATATCTTAGACAATCGCCAGCGGTTCCACTGGCTTTTCCAAGAGTGTGTAGCTCATATTGTTCATCCTCGTCCCCGATTGCGAATTTCTCATAGTTCTCAAACTTTTCAGTTCCCTCAAAATCCTCGAGAACAACGAGCAACTCCTGGCTGTATTCTGACGTCAGGGCATGTATTTTATCCAACCCCAAAAAGAACTCTCCATCCAAATCTCCAAATCCCTTTTTGTTGGTATTCCAGTTTCTATAAAAGTCTACACTTCCATCCATTCGACTCAAGATGACAGTCCAACCTCCTCCCTGAGTTGTTGAATCGCAGGACACTTTAAAGTGGTGTTTACTGTAGCTGGGAATGAGTATATCGTAGATCCCATTAGATTTAGAATTGGCAGTTGCTTCAGCACAATTACGGCCGTAAGATTTTAAATGATGCAGATTTGTATCCTTGATTGAGTCTTCGAGCAACTTTCCTTGACGTTCTAACTCCTCTCTGAAAATAGTTTTATTTTAAAATTAATTTATATTTTAAGTTTAAAAAGCTCACCTCAGTTCGGTTAGCTGAGAACTAATCGACAAAAACGCTTTAGTCTCATTAAGCTCGGAAATTTGAATAGAATCAGAAAGAATTATATATGTATTTATTAATACAATTGTGAAAAATGTTTTCGTCAACATTCTTGCGACTGTAACTAACTGAATCCCGTGGAAGACTGAACTGAGACACCGATTTTATAAGCCAAGTTCTGAAAGCCAAACATATTCACATTGTGAGATATTCCTCCAAGACAATGAACTCCAATTGTTCGTTGCTCTTGAGTGAAAAATAGATTTCAATGACAGTTTACTATCTTATCTTTGGATATGGATATACTCTTTTAATTTTTGTTACTTCAAGAAATGGCATTATGTATATTTACAATGTACTCAAGATTGTTCGTTGAGTAAATACTTTTAAGTGTTTATCATATATGATAAACATTATTGCTCTTTGCAAAATGCTGTTGCTTAAAGTATTTGGACAATCTATATCACAAGTAAATACTCATACCCTCAAGATATTTCGTTGTGTAAATACGTTAGACCTCTTTATATATATATTTGTATCATACATGGGATTAAGATTATTGCATTGGAGTTCATTACTTATATATAAGCAAAGACTATAAACTAATAAAGTATTGCATTGCATACAAGACAATTTTTCGTTTTCGTTTGACGCTTCTTGGCAAGGGGGCGCGGGTGGCAAACGAAAATCTATAAATAGAACAATTGTTGTTCGACTGTTGTTTGCTGTCGGCTTGCGCTTTCGGTTATAGCTTTCGTCGATGTCGTTATCTCGAACATTGAGTTTGTCAAATTTTATTTTATTGTCTTTGATATAAGTGAACTTTTGAATAAAGTCAGTCTCCTTAGGCATTCAGTAACGCTTACTTGCAAAATGTTGTCTAAAATATTAAGCATAGTGAAACCCGTTACTTATAAAATAAGTAAAAGGGTATATTGTGTTCGTTGGAATGTATGTAACAGGGAGAAGGAGGCATCTCCGACCCCATAAAATATATATACTCAAGGATATATACTTGATCAGCATTAACAGCCGAGTCGATATAGTCATGTTCGTCTGTCTGTCTGTCTGTCCTTCTTTCTGTCTGTCCGTCTGTGTGAGCGCCAAGATCTCAGAGACTATAAGAGATCGAGATACCAAACTTTCACACACAGACTTCAAGTTCAAAAAATACATACACAACTCCGTGGGCAAAGGAGTAATTTGGCAGGACTTTCCGTAATGAGCCATAATGATGATACGGCCAAGGAAGTGAATACCACTCGAATTTAATATCCAAAGCTATTTTGTCATTAACTGACAAGTTTTGGCAGAATCATCAATCTGTATTTTATTAAGCATATTCAATAATCTTAAATCATCAGATAAATAACAACAAGTATAACATTTTCAATATGCAATCAGTTATGTTTTTTATCAGGAATATATTCGAGTTCTTGGCCGTATCATCATAACGGCTTTCTTTAGGGAGTACTCCCGATTATGAAAAAGTCCCCAATGGATGCCTTTGAATCCGGTGTTGACATTATATTTGCCCGCCAAGTTGCTGTAATATTTAAAATGCTTATAAGCGAAGTTTTCAATAAATATATAAGCAGTTCCTCATACCTGTGGTGACCAGTCTTGTACCACCAGGCACCACTGTACTTATCGGCGTCGTTGTCGCTATCAAGATCGTTATCACGATCGAATGTTGTAAATTTCATGGTATGGTGATATCTTAGACAATCGCCAGCGGTTCCACTGGCTTTTCCAAGAGTGTGTAGCTCATATTGTTCATCCTCGTCCCCGATTGCGAATTTCTCATAGTTCTCAAACTTTTCAGTTCCCTCAAAATCCTCGAGAACAACGAGCAACTCCTGGCTGTATTCTGACGTCAGGGCATGTATTTTATCCAACCCCAAAAAGAACTCTCCATCCAAATCTCCGAACCCTTTTTTGTAGGTATTCCAGTTTCTATAAAAGTCTACACTTCCATCCATTCGACTCAAGATGACAGTCCAACCTCCTCCCTGAGTTGTTGAATCGCAGGACACTTTAAAGTGGTGTTTACTGTAGCTGGGAATGAGTATATCGTAGATCCCATTAGATTTAGAATTGGCAGTTGCTTCAGCACAATTACGGCCGTAAGATTTTAAATGATGCAGATTTGTTTCCTTGATTGAGTCTTTGGGCAACTTTCCTTGACGTTCTAACTCCGCTCTGAAAATAGTTTAATTTTAAAATTAATGTATTTTTTAAGTTTAAAAAGTTCACCTCAGTTCGGTAAGCTGAGAACTAATCGACAAAAATGCTTTAGTCTCATTGAACTCGGAAGTCTGAATCGATTCAGAAAGAATTATATATGTGTTTATTATAAAAATTGCTAAAACGATATTCGTCGACATTCTTGCGACTGTAACTAACTGAATCCCGTGAAAGACTGAACTGAGACACCGTGTTTATATACAAAAGTTGTATAGGAAATTCAACTACCAATAATCATTTATTGCGATAATTATAGTCATGGCTCATAAAACTTAATAATTTTGCATATTCATTAAATCTTATATCTCATGACTACTCTTTATAGTTTTATGGTATGTATAAAAAGTCATACATGGTCTGATTGTCTGACATTCCTTAAAGAGAACGAATCTTAAGTATTCTGTGCATTTAAATGAATTATGACAACAAAGTAAATTGATTATAAATAAATCTTAAAATTTAAGTTATAATATTATATTATAAATATCGAAAGATGATATCGATAAAAAAGGTTATAAGAACATTAAAATTAACATAAAATATATTTAGTAGAAAAGTCTACAGCAGAGTGCGCCTGATAATATGATACCCTGTACAAAACTCTAAAGAAAAATTTAAAACACAATTTTGAATAGATCCACAAATTTCTTCAACATTTTTTTTCTTTTATGTCATTTACTCATTACTTGTAGCTATTTTCTGTAAAATATTGGACCGCAATTATATAGAAATTAAAACTGTTTTATACGAGTAAGTTAAACAATTTATTCAATTTATTTAACTCATTTTCTAATACAATAATAAATGTAAATTATTTGAAAATAATTTGTCATGCCATCCTGACATGCAAATGAATTTTATTATTTAGTAGACGACTTAAATCAACATACATTGTAGTATGAGAATGTAGGGAAAGGAGAAAGTGAGAGAGGAAGTGTATAAGATTTAGGACTACAATACATTATTTATTTGTTCCATCAGCGAGTCAATATAACTCGAGTGTACAATATATTGCTTAAGTTATTTTTCATTCACACACACATTCACACACTTAAGTGAGTATTTGAAGAAATATATTTCTAATAAATAAATAGAATAATCAATTTTCTGTTGTCTTCTAAGCAAAAACGTGTCAATGCTTTCTGCATTTTTGCGTAGTAAATATTTTATTTTTTTCGTTTTATTCAGCATTTTATTTTTATTTTTCCCAATTTTTTGTTGCCAAACAACATTTTGATATGCAAATGCCATGAGTGAGTGTGTGTGTGGGTGTGTGTGAGCCATAAAAGGCAGCCTGATTTGAATATTATACAGTAAAATCTCATTAAAGTGAACACCTGGAAAATAGAACTTATATTTATTAAATGAAGTCTGGATTTCATTTACGATTTTGTCGTTTATTTCTCAGATATTAACAGAATTTTGTCAAGATTTTAAAATATTATTTTATTACTTTTATTACTTATTATGTAACTATTACTTTTAAAGTAAATATATTAAACATGAGCAGACTTCCTAAATTCGTACATTTTCTATTTCACTGTCTAATCATAAAATTCCGGTAATTAATAGAGTGTTGATCAGTTTATATGGTTATTGTAGTAAAAAATCATTAATGATAAGTTTGATAAACAAATAAATAATAATAGTAATATTTTACTTAGAATTCCAAAGGTAGCTAAGTTTTAAAAAGATCCACTAAGAAATTCGAATATAACGCTAGTCTGTTTGTAAGCAGAGGCTTTACTGTACACACAAATAGTTGGGTATGTTCTTTTATATAAGCATTGTGTGGAGAAAAGTTTTTGGCATTTTGGTTTATTTTGCTTGCCTCTGGTTGATTGTAGCTTGTGGATTGTAAATTGTAAATTGTATAGAAATGGCATTTGGAAACATTTAACTAGCCGCAACTAGCAAATAAATTGGCTTATGGTGGCTCTCCAACAAAAATGGCAATAAATAACAAAAGCCGACAAACACTTTTCCCAATTCCACAGGGCATTTCATCAAAGTAAAATTTATATCAATCATACGCACAGTTAACATGTTTACACACACAATTCACACACACACTCACACGAGCATTCTTACGAAATGCGGCTGCAAATTGAAACATTATATAAGAAATAAAGAAGCAACAAAAAAAAACATCACAGCAAATTTCGCTTAAGAATCCCGCAAAACTCACCAACGAAATTGGCTACAAACTGTATTCAATTTAAAGAAAATTTCGCTCTAAAGTTATTTTTAGCCAGAAAAGTAAAACAAATCAAAATGCGTCAGTTGAGAATGTTAAACTATGAGTTACTCTGTAAATATGTTTTATATTTTTCAGTATAATTATAAAAATGGCACATTATTCAATTTTCAATATACAATATATATTAATATATATATTGATAGGTTTTAATTTTTAGTCTGAAAGTATAAAAATTCTTCATAAAGGTTTTTAAAAATTTTCAAATATTTAATTTTATATTTATTTTTTCTGTGGTCTTGACTTACATAATAAAATGTACTCAAAATTTCAACTTTTTTAACTTAAAATCTTTCTGCCTATTAGGAAATTTATGTTTATGTTGAAACATATTTTTTTTACAATATATTGTAACAAAAAAGTAAGATGAAATAAAAAGAAATGATTTTAATTGGTGTAAAATGTAATTTTAAAATCGTTCATTGATTTCAATATAAGCAACGTTTTTCGAAGAGCTTATACCCTAATATCACAGAGCACAACACAGACAATTTGATTGATTCCGCTTAAAGTAGAAGAATTTTGTGTTTGGTGCTCAAACCAAGGACCAAGAAGGACATGACATTGACAAGCATGTATGCGGTTGAAAATTAAGTCATTATTCTTGGCAGAAGTCACGTTGCTCCGTCAGCAACCTGGCCAGGGAATCACAGTCACACTTCACAGCTTCCCTCTGCCCCCTCCTTCCACTCTCCGTGTGTCCTTGTCAGTGTCTCCTGCTGATGGCCTTGTCCTTGCTCTCGTTTACCCTTTCGAAATTTGGAGCTGAGTCAAAAGTGTCATCGGCAGTCGTGCGTCGCCAGCCACAGTCACTAGTCAGCAGTCACCAGTGAGAAACCACAGGGAGAATCGGAGTCAGAGACACGCATCCTTTGAAAAGACCTCGCACGTGTTCTTCTGCCCTCTCTTCGCCTCTTTCTCTCACTTCTTTCTCCTCCTCCTGTCGCTTTTTAACACTGGCAATGACATTTACACTTCAGCAGCCGCCGCTTTGCTTGGAAAATTCACGCAGATGATGAATGAATCTAAAACGCGACTTTCACGTTCTCGTCTCGCTTCGTTTCTTTTGACCCTTTTCTCCCTTTATTTAGTTCATTAAGTTTTGTTATTGAAATACCTTAATCTTGCATTCCCATTAGACACTTTATCATTATTCACACACACAATAGGATAAAAAGCGGAATTTGATTGCTTTTTTAATATGACGTCAGCTTAACTGTCCGAACACAAATTTTATTACTAAAGCTGTTGTTTTCTTGAATTTTTTAAAAATTTACACTTGGGTTCAAATACGCTGATCAAATTTTATTTTATTTTCAACTAATTTTTTTGTCAATTACTTTTAAATACAAAATACTTTTGAGCCTTTCGTCTAAAAAACGGACCGAAAAAGTTCTAAAAAATAGAGTAAATATTTTGAATGTACGACATTTTTTTTATATATTTATAAATTTGTATTTTTCGCTAAAAATAGTTTAATTTTTTTTTTTAAATAAAATATTTAACACGAGAAATCTTGTTTTTAAATAGTGTTCTATTTTAATAAGTCTACGCTTTATTATTAATATTAATTTCGTTTGTAAAATCTTTTTGTGGTATAATAAAAAATCAGTTTACTTCTTTTATTACATATCGGACTTTAAATATTAGCTTAAATTCAAAACGATAGAATTTTGCCACACAAGAGTAAGTTTTTAGAAACTACATAAATTCAACGTGGATCGACTGAAAACAAAATTTATATTTTAATGTGTTGTGCATTTTTAAGAATTTATTTATATCATTAATGGAAACAATAATGCAATCATTCTGTCAATCAATCAGCCAAACACAAATTCAGACTGTCAGTTATTTTTGCTCAGTCACTTATTCCGATTTATAGAATGTTCAGTTTTATGTGAATTTAAAACTCATAACTAATCATGCTTAAATCTTGTTCATATTTGAATCTTAATTATTATTTTTTTTTTTTGTGGAAGTGTATCCATCATAATTAGCCATATAATTCGTTGCCTTAGAGTCTGAGTCTCGGTCTTAAGTCAATAAGATGTTGCTATATATATATATTTTTTTTTTTTGGATGCCAGTGTAGCGCAAAATGAAAATTTTAATAATGCAAATGCATTGCCGGCGGCTGCCTCAAACAGTTGCCAGTTGCCCGATGCTTGTTGCATGCAACCAGAAATGTTGCTAGCTGTTGCCTTTGTGCTAGTAATTTTGGTATTGGCCATGTGCCATCTACCAACTACCATCTACCATCTACCATGTGCCATGTGCCATCAACGTCATCCGACTAGTTCTAGTCATCATGTTGATGATCATCATCATCATCATCATCATCATCATCATCATCATCAACATCATCGGCTTGTCGTTTTCAGTTTTCAGTTATTTTAGCGTCCTTGCCGGCTTGACAACAATGGCCAACCGCTCGACAACAATCGCCGAGTTAATTGAATTGTGTTTACACTACGGCACAAGACAGCCCTTCTGACACCCCTCTCTGTCACCCTCTAACCCCTCCTATCCCCTCTTTTATCTACTCCCCGTTTTGTGCTATTTTGGGGCTGCTTTTTTTTGTGGCTGCAATTGCATTCAGCCAAAAAGTCACTTCAGAAATCGTCAGCCGCTTGACTTGAATTTTAAAATTCGTTATTCAAGCATTGCACATGCTAAATTTATTTACACTGGTCAACAGCGAATTAGTGTTCAATCAATTGAGCTCTGTTCAATATGCTATCATTCTTGAATTTTATAAAATCACTCTAAGCGCCTTTTAAATAATATTTAAAGGCATTTATTTTTATTAATTTAATAATATAATATTTAATATTTATTTTAAGAGTTTGAACATCAATTGATTTTTATATTAATTTTATTTAGTTTTCGAGCTTTTATATTTAAAACTAAAACAATTATTCGTTTGGGTCAATTTTACATTTTAGTTCTCCTTGCATATTTCTATAAAATCATGAATATCCGTCTAAAAAAATTTTTTTTATGTATATACTAAAAACACTATTTTTAAAAAAATCTTATAAAGAAGAAGATGTTTTAAAAGTCTTGATTACAATAATTATAAAGTTATTTGTAAAACAAAAGGGCTTTTGATTTAGACAATTATTTAAATATTCTTGGGTATAAAATTCTTTGAGTACAAGAAATTAATTTATTTAATCACTGCACATTTCATTTTTTGAATATAAGTATCCCAATAATTTTTTTTCCTAATTTTAGTTGCTATTAATTTTAATCAGTCATAGTTAAAAATTCTTATCTTCAACCACACACTATTTTAATTACTTTATTTGCTAACTAGTGTTATTGGCCAACTATGTTTTCATTGTGTTTTGGGTTAAGATTTGTTTGGCTCGAGTTGATGAAAAGTTGATAGCAACAAACTAAAAAATTGCCAACTAATTTTACACATTTTCATCAAAATGCTCATTAAAAGTTTTCACATAAAAGTTGCTCGCATGCTGCCAAAGCTGCCTAGAAATTCAGTTAGTGAAATCAGAATGATTTTGGCCAACAAAAGTTTTCGACAATGGATTTGCCAAAAGCACGCAGCTGTTTTAAATGTTTTATTGTAATAACAATTAGCGTAATTAGCGAATGGGTTACCTGGCCACAAAATCAAAATCAAACCCAAAACTCATTTATTCTAATCAACTGACTGACTTTCACTCTCCCTCTCTCTCCATCTATCTGTCTCCCTTGATAATCGCCTTTGAATTTCAACCCAAAATTTGCCTTTTCTTTTGAGCATTGTCTTTTGCCGGTTGCTTTCAATTACAAAGTTTCGTTATGTTTATGGCCCAAAATGTATCGCATTCCTATAACGTTAATGCGCCAAATTGCTGCAGGACTTATTCCCCTTCTTTCTCTTCTGTTAAGTAATTTTGAGCGCGTGCGAAATGCAAAAGTTTGTATACCGATAAAAAGTTTCGATTATTATGGCAAAATGTTTGGGCTCCAATTTTTTTTTATGCTTTTCTTCTTCTTCTGACCGGAAATGAGAAATGTTTGCTGGACCAGCAAATGGTAAACAAACTGGCTTTTCAAAATGAGTTTTAGTTAGATTTTAGATGGAATTCTTAAGCAGAAATTTAACTAGTTTGTCTTTGTCCTAAATTTGCTCAGATTTGCTTACAAATATTTAATTTCTAAACTCAGTTTGAGCTGCCTTTTTGTGTCTAACAGTCTGTAGCTTAAAATCACTCATACGCCGCATGTTCAACCATAACAAACAACAGCTGTTTGCTTAATTCACTTAGATAACAGCAACAGAGCTCTGTTAAATTTGCTGTTAATGCTACTGTTACTTAACAGCACTCAAAGAGCAGACCAGTCTGTTAATAACATTCCATTTGCTTGCAAATGAAAAAGCATTTGAATCAGGTGTATTAACTGAAATATGCTTTGAAATGTGCGTTATATGTGATAATGGGGTAGATGGGGTATTTATGCCAATCGAGTTGGCTGGAAATTAAAGCCGCAGTCGGGAAAAACCCATTAATGACACGGCAATACTCAAACGATGCTCAGATACTCAGCATAATGACAAAACTTTCACACGTGCTGCGACAAAAGTTTTGGGGCAATCATTTTAATTTTTATGAGCTGCCAAAGCAGCGAAAGCAAATGCCAAAATACACACACAATTGCGTGTAGTTTTCGCCTTTCTTATACCCTACAAATGATAAAAGTTACAATAAGGTATGTAAATTTATTGGGAATTGGTTTTTATTTTATTCTAAACTATTTATTGTCAATCTACAAGCAGTCGATATAATATAAAGTTTAATAAAAAGTTAAAAAAATTAAATTTATAAGAATATATTTCAGTTCTTATAAAATTATTTAATTTTGTTTTTTTTTAATTACAAAAATAATTTCTATTTTTATGTAAATAAAAAAAAATCTGATTGGCATTGTCTGAAATTCCCACAATCCTCGTAATAAGTGTTGGATATGCTAACCACTTTTTGATATACCCAGGCTTTACAACTATTTATATATTTTCAACTTTACATCAAATTTATTTTAGCTAACTTACTGAATTAAAATCGTAATTGAAAATTATATTGTGAACAAAATAAATATTTTAAATAATAAATAAAATTAAAACAAGTTATTCCTTATCAGTCTGTACATGTTTAGCTGGAGTGCTTTGCACAGAGTATCTGCGAGTCTACCATTTAAAAGTAAAACTCTCTTTAGATGTTGCGTGTGTGTAAATAACACTTTGGACTTATTTCTAATACCATACTGACAGGTTTATGGTGTGTGTAAATGGTGTGTGTGGTTGTGCGTTCAATTGCTGTGGCATGATTGTGCACAAAAATTAAGCATACGCCACGTGCACTTACTAAACACTTGAAGTGCTAAGACGGAGGCCAAATTATGAGACTGCCATGCTTGAATTCATTTAAATGAGAGTTTTGTTCCATTCTATTCTGTTCTCTTTTTGTTATTTATGTGTATTTTATCAATGTTATTTATGTGTCATGCATTATTAACGCATTTAATTTGTCTAAAGGGCACAACACATACAACCATTTGAGAGTGTTTTTATTGCGCCTTGGTCGCTGCGACATCACGGCGTATGAGTTATACCATTAAATACAGCAACATGAACATAAAAAGCACGTCAAAAACCAATTTTTATGCAAACATAAATGAAAATCAATAAAAACATGTCAAGTCTTACACGAATTTGCAAATAAAATGACAGCGGAAACCCCTCAACCCCCTTTTATATGTAAAAAAAGGAGTCAAAGCGGAAACGGCATTTAAATATTTTCCGTATTCTCCTTCTCTTCAGGAAAGTAAAAAGCTGCGCTAAATGAAGCGCAAAATGAGAGCAACAACAAGACGAAATATGCCCGAAAAGTGTTTGGCCATGTAATCAATAAGAAAAGTCCCAGACCTCGACCCCTGACCCCTGACCTCCCACCCAAGACCCATTCCCAAAACCCCAATCAAATCTAGCAAGAGGCAACATTAGTACGAGCGATGAAATCCATTGATATGTAAAACGATTTGACATTTCATTTATCAATGAAATTAAATGGAAAAGGAAATGGCAATGCGAAGTAAAAAAGAAAGAAAAGGGAGCTGGAAAAGTGGAAGGGAAATGCTAACGACCTCATTAAAATGACAGCATTATAAACTTCAAGACAAGTTTAATTAAAAAAGCAATGCAAAAAGTAAAGTGTCAAGTTTTTAGTGTTATTGACCAATTGATTCTTGTGCCATAATAATCTTAAAAATAAGTTTAATATCGCTAAACTGTTTTTCTAAAAGTCATGGCTGTTTATCAAGATCTATAAAATACTAAAAAAAACTGAGCAAGCTACAAAAATAATAATTATTTATTAAACTAATAAAAAGTAATGATTATCATTGATAAAAAAAAAGTAAGACATTGCAATACAATTATTACCAAGTTATTGTTATAATATAACTTATACAGACTACGGTTCCCGATTAACAAACTTGTTTTTTAAATTTAATGCAGCACTAAAACTACTTTGAAAGCTGCTGCAGAATTTAAAGCTTCACTTTCTGACTCCTTTGGGCCATAAATTTTCGACTTGATCAACTTTTGATGGACTATTAAAATCTCTCAGTTTGCATTCGCTTGCAATGTGACACAGATGATCAACTTTTTTATCTTAACAAGGTGACAAAATGTGTGTGGAGAGATCAAAAAATGGTCGTAGTTAATGTCAGCTTAAATAAAAACGATGCTTAAATAAAACTGCTGCCGTTTGCACTTATGTCAACCTTCAACCTATAAATTGGCAGTCGAGCACATAAAAAGCGAAATAAGAAAATCAAAGTAGTTTATGGGTAGTATATATATATATATATCTAGATATACTTATATTGCAATGATACAAATGGAAATCTTTGCGGAACGCTGCATCTGCAATTGAAAAGGAGCAAAATCGAAATTTATGTGATTTTTATTTGGCTGTGAACTTTTGGCTGGCAAAGTCAGTTAGCTGCAGGCCAAGTGCCACCGAAGTCAAAAGCCAACTGCTGCAGTTTTGTGTGGCAAATGAGCCATGACACATACACACACACACACACATACACCTGCCAAATGCAGAGAGGGAAAATCAAACTTAAAGCCAAACTCGATAGCTGGATTTTGGCTTGGCCTTGACTTTTATGACCCTGCGGTTAGATCGGCCGTGTTGCATGCACTTCATTAGCTATTAATTTTTATACCAAGTGCGGGTATATTGAGTTTGTGCAAAGTATGTAACAGACAGAAGAAGGCGTGGCAGACCCCATAAAGCATATATATTCTTGATCGCCATGAACAGACCGAAATCTCAGAGATGGTAAGAGCTAGGAGCACCAAATTTGGGATGTAGACTCCTTATAATGTCAGGCAGATCAAGTTAATTTTTTTAACTTTGCCACGCCCCCTCTGGGGGATAAAAAATTTAATTGAACATACAACACCTGATAGTCTTATGACTATAACAGGTAGAAACTTCAAATTTGGTATGCAGTTATCTTAATGGCATACGCGTATCCAGTTTTTGGATCGGACGACTATATCATATAGCTACCATAGGAACGCTCAGTCGAAAATAAGGTCTGTGTACGACAAACTTCTTTGTTCTCTAAGATATATCAACCAATCTGGCAGAATAAGCATCTGGGCAGGTGTTATATGTCCTGATCAAATTTGATTAAAATCGCATCACTATAACATATAGCTGCCATGAAACGCTCAGTCTATAATCAAGTGTTAGTATAAAATACTTCTTTGTTTGCTGAGATATCTCAACCAATCTGACAAAATATGCATTTAAGTTGTCTTATACATCGTGACCAAGCTGTCAAGCTGTCATAAGAAAAATCAATCGAATCAAAACTTCTGCCTCTTGAATGGCATCTAAACGCCTAAGCACAGGGTATCCTGCTGTCGAGTGCGCTCAACTGATCCGCTTGTTTTTGTTGTGGCATTTTTTGTTGCATCAGTCAACGAATGCCATTAAATCCCGTCACGTCTAATACGCTCGAATAAACAACAGCGTGAGGGAAAACTGATCGGGAAAAACTGAGAAACTGAGAAACAGCAACATGCACGAGTTGCACACATGACCACAGCAGCGAGGCATGCAACGCATTTTGGTGGCAAGCACCCTACACTGAGCTACCCAAATCGAATAAATCCAATAGACTGAACTCAAAATACATTCCCCAGAAAACAAATCAGTGAAACTCGAATACGATTTGCCTTGAAAGCATTCAATCTGCTTGCAGTCATCTGAAACGAGTCAAATGTGAAATTTTCTAGTCCAAAAGCGGTTAAATTTGTATCATAGCCATGAAAAATGTTGTATCTGGCATTTACTTAATTTAATTTAATATAGTAGTGGGAAAAGTTATTGACAACGTAGCAAAAAGTTGATCTAATCAAAGTTTGAACTGAAGATTAATTTATTAGTTACAGATTATTATGATTTATTTACATGATTTATTTATTTAAGAGTGCTAGTTATTTATTTTAATTTTCTTATCAATTTATCATATTATATGTTTTGCACCACTGTGCACTCGATAGACTGTCATAAGATAATTCTAGGACTCGTCAGTAGTAGTATAAAAAGTGGCAAAGACAAACTTATTTTGCTATTGTAAAGTGCCAAATAATCTATTAGGTTTTCAAAAATATATAGAGCGACAACAACAAGAAATTACAACAGCAGAAGCAACAAAAACATTCCTAGTGACAACAACAATGTGTCAGCATCAAAATGAAATAAACTCGCTGGCAAAGATGAAGCAAACAGCAAAACATGCCACACTACAAACAGTTGTGGCATCTACCGAAGCTGCCACAAGAGAAAAATAAAGAAAAAAAAACTATGCTGCGCTTGTACAACACGTCGTATGCGCTATGACTAGAAAAAATCCCAGGGATCGCAGCCATTTTGGCAGCAGCAGCTTAGCGACAACCCGCACACACATAACACACACAAAATAAGACAAACAACAACAAAATGAGTTTCCCCATTGGAACTGGGAGAATATGTGTGACACACAAAAAAACTTGGCTCAAAATGAAATGAAATGGCCAACAGACGCGAACAGGCTGTCTCTCACCCAAGGCTAAGAACAGCTGGGAACAAAACCAGATATAAGATATAAGATAGACCGAAATTTGGATACCCTTACAAAAGAACTTTATTCAATATTCAACTGATCGTTGCTATGAAAGATATATATAGAGATCTAAGATATATAGTAGTCTGATCTTAACTAAATTAAAAATGGATGTTTAAGATAATATCAAATACACAAACTCTGAGTTTTGTTGAGTTATCTCGAAAAATAATTAAGTGTTTCATACTAAAGGATGATTTTCTATCGACTTTTTCTATGGCAGCCATAATATATATAGTGCTCAGATCTTGACTAAATTTAATCAGTATGTAACAGGCAGTCACAAATATATAATCTGTAAATTTGGTTGAGTTATGTCGGAAAATAATTAAGTTTTTAATAACAGAGGCGAATATTTGATCGATATTTTCAATTGGATCAGATCAGATTAGAAATTGAATCAGATATATAAAAAAATTCTTTATATTGAGCACTTTTTAAATTATAATACTCTCTGCAATGGTATAAAAACTTTGTCCTTTGTCTCTATATATCTGTATATGTGAATCTTAGTTCAATTTCGATGGCATCGACGACTCGCAGCTGTTTACACATATATTATCAACAGGATGGCCTTGAAATTGACAAAAAAAAGAAAATAGAGAAAATAAAAAAGAAAAAAGAATTAAAGTTTTAGCTATTTTATATGTGTGTGCAGACTTAAGGCATGGGTTACATCTGAGGAGTATAACAGTCTTAAGGGATGTGCCAGACTTAGAGCAGGCAACAGTTTTGAGAAATGAACCAGACTTAGCGGACTTAAGGGATGAGGCTAGACGCAGCAATGGAAATTGAATGCGATTCATCAGAAATAGAACTTGAGGAATCAAGCAAACGGTTTAAAAAAGGTCAGACTTGTGGCTAGCGTTTAAGGATGGTTTTATTTTGAGAAATAGACTAGACTTAGGAAAATAGCACGGACTTAAGAAACGCAACAGCTCTCATGTATGACAACAACTCGAGAAATAAAGTACATTTTAAAATTCTACAGCTACTTAATTACAGTAAAAGTCTAACAGAATGAATCAAACTAAGAAAAGAGACTAGATCTAAAAAATAAATAAAGTAATAGATCATTTTATAAAAATAACTTAACAAATATATAGCTAAATCTAAACAGATGATATAACTGCTTAAATTTTTCAAAAATTATGCTGAATTTATTAAAATATTTATTTAGGCGAAGCTAAAATCCGAAATTCCCGCCAGTCATATAATCAAAATGTACTTTTCAATAACATAAATGCTTAGCTAATGTTATATTCTATATACCTTTTGTATAGTTTAAATAGTTAAAAATAAATAAATCGTATAAAATAGAAATAAATAAATTGCTTATTATTTCATAAAATCATTAAAACACACATGTAAAAAATGAAAAATAATAATATCAAATATGATAATAACAAAATTTATAGTTATAGTTATATTTATAGTAAATAGTTACATGGAAAACTTTAATTTCCTACCAATTAAGTTGTTCATAAATCTTTGAAATATAGCTATAAAATTATTTTAAATACTATTAAACTTAACCAAAATGATTATTTAATGCCAGTTATAAATTTAGTTGCTTAAAATTTAATTAAATGCAGTAACTCTCAGTTAAGTCATTAATGAAATGAAATGCAAGCCAAATGCAATTTAATGCAAATGTCTAATGAATATTTATGACGTATACGCCGTGTTGTGCGGCATGCGTAAAATGTAATGCATGTTCGAGTATTCGTGAATTATATATTGGGTACACTCGTTAACTTCGGAGCGACTGTTAACTTTGCCATTGAGTGGCATAACATGCAGGTTAATAATTTAAGCTGACGGCCACGACATTGCCAACAGGGTATCAAGGCTAAAAAGAGGTGAGAGACAGGCAGAAGCATGTCGAGAGTTAGAAGACGAAGGGTGTGGAAGAATCGAGTGCCTCGGTGGTAAAGAAGGGTAGCGGGGGGGAGGGGGTTAGCTACCTTGAGCCTGTTGCCGTTATTGCCACGATGCTTGCTACTTAGTTTAGCATAAAATTTTAATTTTAATTGCTAGCATGTGCGTGGCAGCAATGACAGCTTGCATGAGCTCTCCCCTCTCTCTCCCTCTCTCTCCCTCTCTTTTCCTCTCTTCCTGTCACTCCATCTACATGTCTTGCCCATTAATTAAGCTTTTAATTATACTTTTTGCCATATTAAGCGAGTGCGTAAAGTTGATTAACTTGGTCTTTTAAGTAGGTGTCAATGTTTAATGCACGTCGAGTTGAATCACAACTGCTACCTCTGAATTTATAAATTATTTAATACAGCTCAGGACACACACACAAATACACAATTGGCTGGACTTAAGAAATTAACTGATATTCTTCAGGAAATGCAATTTATTCCCGCCTCAACATGCAATTTAGAGTTGAGAGGTCACAGCTCAGAACTAAATGCCATTTCCATTTGCATATGGATCGGTCTGCCAAAGTGATTTAAGTGACTTGTCGCCGTAATTTTGGACAGAATATATAAAGTAGACGATTTAAAACTCCCTGTAAAAAACTCTAAATAAATATTAAATTCTCTAAATAAATATTAAAGTTTAAACTTACTAAAAGTCAGTGTCCAAAAAAAAGTTATTACTCAATGAGTCCACAGCAGAGACTTATAATTCTTAGAGCTTATTGGGTAAGTCATCAAATAGCTGTCAAAATTCACGATATAGTTGACATGTTAACTATGCAAAAGGAGCTTAAAACGTTTAATGGCAACCAGTTTCACTTTGATGACGTTTTGACAGCTTATTAAAATGTCAACGGGTTGAAGTTTCAATTCGAAACTTGGCCTTTGGAGCTGACGCCAAAGAGAGAAGGCAAGAGGGAGAGAGATGGATATAGAAATGGAGATAGAGATGGAGATAGCACTGCAGTTAATCAACAAGCAGCCATAATTTATGCAATTTAATCAACGCAGAGACACTCACTTACACTCACACACACACACTCACGCACACGCAACCACACACAGCTACCGAATGTGTTTTTGCCTGCATGCAAAATTATCACGCATACGCCGCGTTTGGCATTCGCCATTCGTCTTGCACGCGCTTGCATAATTTTTTTTCACATTTCTTTGTGTATTTGTATTTTTGCTTCGCATTGCAACTGCTGCGTGTGCGTTGCAAATTGCGCAAATGAATTTTAAATGCAGCAACACGTTGAATTGTGCACAGAACAATAAATAATACGAAAATCATTCCAAGCACACGTTGACTTTGAAATACTCTGCCATTTAACTTAGATTTTAAAATTTTATTTAATATTAATTAATTTCAAATGTATAATAAATAATTCAAGATAATTAAGATATCGACTTAAAACATAAAGTTTTGAATTAAAGCTTCAGTTTAGAAAAGTTAAGTACTATATTTTGAAATAATTCTTAAACTTTTTTTTTAAACATATAGAGATTGTTAGAAAGTATGCTTAATATATTTATATATAAATAAAGTTTATGATATATAGTAGAACATAATCTTCAATTAAATCTTCTTAATAAAGCTAGTCGTACATCTTTTATGTACATAGTGAATATAATACAGTCATATAGCCTTAAAGAACACGAATTTCCAATAACAATTAGTTTCAAATAAATATGAATCAGACTCTCAAAAGAATACAGTAAACATTTCCAAAAACATTTATTTCGATTAGTCATTTAAAGAATAAACCCCCTTTGTGATTCAAAACGAGTCTCTTAGTCATTATACCCAACTTGGAATTTATACTTATTTGCTGATTGTAAATGTCATGTAGTTTGGTGCAATTGTGGTGCAACTGCAACTTCAACAGCACCACCAACATTTAAGTTTTCAATTTGCCGGACAACAAAAGTTGCAAACGAATTGTAAAAATTGAATTTTCATTTAATTAAGTTGCAAAGTTGCTGATTACTGTTGCAATTAGTGTTGAGATTAATCCAATAAAATGCAGTTCATCTGCTTTGATTGTATATCAGCCAGTAAAGCGGTGCTACAGTCAAAATTCTCTTCTGTCTGATAAATGTTTTTTCAATTTCAAGCGCCACTTGATAACATTTGCAATGCTAACGACGAGTGGCATGCAACATGCAAATGCATAATAATGCTAAAGGTTGCACGCCCAAAGGAGAGGGGGGTTTAAGGTGTGGTGAGGTGGTAATGGAGGGGAGCGGAAACGGAAGCTTAGCCTCACTGACTGCCCTCGACGCGCATTTTATCATTACCTCAAACATTTGCGACGCTTTCCGCAGCGAACTTTTTGCGGCTTTTCGCTCGCTTTTCCCACTTTCCCCGCTTTTCTCGCTTTTCCGTCTGTCGTCTGTAGTCTCTCTTTTTACTTTTCCACTTTTTTATTTGCTGCTGTGCAAATGTTTGCATTGTCGGCTTCAACTGGTCGGTTTTCCTCAGTGTCCAGTCGTTTAACTTTGGATAACGCTCCGTTAGCTATGAGTTTAATTGGC
Organism: Drosophila innubila; assembly: GCF_004354385.1. NCBI lineage: Eukaryota > Metazoa > Arthropoda > Insecta > Diptera > Drosophilidae > Drosophila > Drosophila innubila. The sequence goes on along the minus strand of NW_022995372.1, from coordinate 1,886,679 downwards.
GTGCCACGCCCCCTTACGCCTGCACCACAATTTAATGCAACTGCTGGGTAAATTAATCATAAAATTTACAACATGCGTTTGTCTCTCAAACTTACTACTTTTCGCTCTCTCGCATTAAAAAGGAACAGTTTTTTATTTATGAATTTAAATTTAAAAGCATTTTAAGCACACAAAAAAAATGTTTTCTCTAAATTAAGGTTGCGTTTATTAAAACTAAGGGTCCCCTTTTCAAATTTTGAAAATTTAAAACTTTAGATCTAAAATTTTTGATTTTAATCAACTCTTTATATTAGTATAAAACAACATTTAAAACTTGAATCTGAAATCTTTTATATTTTTGTAAAATATCATGTTATATTGTACAAAAATTTTGACTTGTAAAGTTGCTAGATCAAAGGTTTTTTCAACTTCAAACTCTCATAGCTTTGTTAAAACTTAACCGATTTAAAAAAAAATGTCATTTTGATCATGATATGCTCTGTTAACTCATATTGTATTTTTTTTGCCTCTGGATCTTTGGAATTTTAATCGACTTCTTGTACCGTAATTATAAAACACCATCTTAAATTTAATTTTTGAATTTTTGTAAAAAAAACCATGCCAAAATGGTAAAATTTTTGACTTGTAAATAGGCTAGATTAAAAGTCTGATCAACTTGAAAGCTTTTTTCTCTGTGTGTAGACACTGTGAAGCAGAGGGTTAAGGATAGGTTAGTACCCTGCAGTCATGACTAGTTAACATATTGCGTAGTTTCTCACTCTTTTTTTTTCATAGCTTTTTCTGGCATTCGCTTTTTTTTGTTTTATGAGCGAACCGCCATCAAATGCAGTCGATGGGCCCTGACTGTCGCTGGGATTCATCAGGGGTTGGAGTAAGTATGAAGTTACAGTTTTGGCCATAAAAACTGGTATGATATCTGGGAATATGGGATAGACGAGTACGTATGGGTGCAGATGTGCATAAGTATCTCTAGTCATATAAATGTGTACTAAAGATACATGGACTACATTGTGTATTTGACACCATATGTGTGTATCTACTGTAGTTTTTGTTGTTGTTGTTGCTGTGCTTTTCGGGTGTTAAACCAAATGACATTTTGCCTTGATATATTAAAGTCAACAGCATGCTTTGAGAATAAGTATGAGGGAATGTGAAAGAAGTTGTTGATGAGGTTGAGTCTGAGCTTGAGGTTGAAGTTGATGGTCTGGATGTGTCTCTTTCTCAGCTGCTACTGCCGTAAAATACTTGAAACTTGTCTCATTCGGATTCTAAAGTCACAGCTTAACAGCACAACAGGGTTGCAAAACAAACAAAATATTGTTGCAGGCAAGCCTGGAAAACAAAAATATATTGAAGTTTATTTTTGTACTGCGAAATGAACAGAATTAGGTGTTTGGTTAATGAACTGGTTCGGTACGGATTCAGTATCGAAAGAAGGCACAAAAAAAAGTTGAAAAGAAAGATTTCAATAAAATATTCAACATAAATAATTCAACTAAAAGCTTCATTTATTTTTACAATTTACAATAGTTTACTTGATACATAAAGTTCTGAAGTACTTAACCCCTAAGACCTTTCGAATATTTGGAATTGCTATAACTTAGTCAAAAATCAAGCGATTTCCATGAGGAATATCAATTTTTGTATTATTTGAAATCTACTTTAATTCTGCATTAAAATTTGAAAACTTAATTTTTTTCCATCACTGTCCATTTTTTTGATCACCGTCCATTTTTCCATACCAACACCCTTGACACTTTATACAAAACTTCAAACTGTCATAACTATGCCAAAAATCAACAGATTTCCATGAGGAATATCAATTTTTTTATTATTTGACCTCTACTTTGATCTTGCATCAAAATTGGAAAACTTAATTTTTTTCCATCACTGTCCATTTTTTTGATCATTGTCCAATTTTCCATACCAACCACTTGACACTTTTTCACAAACTTCAAACCGTCATAGTTTTGTCAAAACTCAACCGATTTCCATGAGGAATATCAATTTTTTTATTATTTGACTTATACTTTGATTCTGCATCAAAATTGGAAAACTTAATTTTTTTCCATCACTGTCCATTTTTCGATCACTGTCCATTTTTCGATCACTGTTCATTTTTCCATACCAACCCCATGACACTTTTTCACAAACTTCAAACCGTCATAACTTTGTCAAAACTCAACCGATTTCTATGCGGAATGTCAATTTGATCATTATTTGACCTGTAATTTAATTCTGCATCAAAATTGGAAAACTAAGTTTTTTTCCATCACTGTCCATTTTTTTGATCACTGTCCATTTTTCCATACCAACCCCATGATACTTTTTCACAAACTTCAAACCGTCATAACTTTGTCAAAACTCAACCGATTTCCATGCAGAATGTCAATTTGATCATTATTTGACCTGTAATTTGATTCTACATCAAAATTGGAAAACTTAATTTTTTTCCATCACTGTCCAATTTTTCGACCACTGTCCATTTTTCCATACCAACCCCTTGACACTTTATACAAAACTTCAAACTGTCGTAACTTTGTCAAAAATCAACCGATTTCCATGAGGAATATCAATTTTTTTATTATTTGACCTGTAATTCAATTCTGCATCAAAATTGGAAAACTTAATTTTTTTCCATCACTGTCCATTTTTTTGATCATTGTCCATTTTCCCATACCAACCCCTAGACACTTTTTTACAAAATTCAAACCGTCATAACTTTGTCAAAACTCAACCGATTTCCATGCAGAATGTCAATTTGATCATTATTTGACCTGTAATTTGATTCTACATCAAAATTGGAAAAGTTAATTTTTTCCATCACTGTCCAATTTGTCGACAAAACTTCAAACTGTCATAACTTTGTCAAAAATCAACCGATTTTCATGCGGAATACCAATTTTTTTTATTTTTTGACCTATACTTTGATTCTGTATCCAAATTGGAAAACTTAATTTTTTTCCATTACTGTCAATTTTTTCGATCACTGTCCATTTTTTCATACCAACCCCTTGACACTTTTCACAAACTTCAAACCGTCATAACTTTGTCAAAACTTAACCGATATTCATGCGGAATATCAATTTTTTTATTATTTGACCTGTAATTTGATTCTGCATCAATATTGAAAATCTTTTATTTTTCATCACTATCCATTTTTTCGATCAATGTCCATTTTTCCATACCTTGAGAATTGATACCCATTGAAAATATTTCAGTCATATTTTGATTAAAACTAATCCAACTTCCATGCCGAATCTAATTCCTATCATTTTTTGACCTCTTATTTGATTCTACCAAATTTAGTGGAGTATTCTCTCTGTAAATTGTTTGTGGACATGTGCTGAAAATGCTACTAACCCACCGCTTACAATTTCACCATTGTGCAGACTTAAATCTTTGGCACGTTCTTGCGGCACTAACAAAATTCACATTTATACTTAAAGAGTGTGTGTGAGTACAAGTGAGTGTGTGTGTGAGTGTGTATATTCATTCATGTGGGCTTGGGCTTGTATTTAAATGATTTCATTAGAGACGCGCGTGCCTGAACATTTCTCGGAGTAATGCAGAGGCTGAAGCTGTGGCTTTTAGGCCATGTAACGCATTACCTTAACTCATTTATCACCAAATTTAACAGCCAGCATCAGTGTCGGCAGATGGAGATAGAACTGAGGCTGTAGTCGAGCCTAGATCTGGTCAGTTTTTGGTCTGGGGTTAAACCTTCATTTCAATTCCTTTTCCCTTTTTCCGAATGTCGTGTAATCGAGCGCTACGCAAATCGTTTTGTGTGACTTTCATACGTAAATAAGAAACGGCTGAAACGGTTGAAACGGTCTTGGCCAGGCTCAGACTCTTGGACCAAATTTTGTGCATGCGCTAGCAAAATTTGTTAATTTCATTTGCAGAGTTTGCACAAGTTTTAGCTCTGGAGCCCACGGGCAATCGCATTGTTTGCTCTTGGGCCACTTTGGTACAGTGGAAAAGTGCCTTGATTAACTTGTATTAAAAAAAAAAAAATACATTTTTCAACTCAAAAAGCGGGAACTATTAATTGATTTAAGAGCTGTAGTTCAGTGGAGAAAAAATCTTAGAATTGACCGTAGATAACGAATTCGGGTCACCATTTTTTTATATTTTTTTTGGCTCATAAAAATCGATGCACCCTAATATATATATTTGTATACTTTACTATATAAATAAATTACTATTGCTTAGAATAAAATTAGTTTTCTGTATATAATAATTTTTGTTATTTTTTTTTTTGGAAACATTGTTCATAACATTACAAATGTTGTATACTCTCAGTTTTGAGAGTTTTCTCTCCGCTGGTTTTGCTGATTTTTGTCTCTGCTAATTAAGGAAAATTATGAAATTTAAAGGCCTGTTTCAAGTTTATATAAATTTATTTTGGTTTGTTAACTAATTATTTAGAATTTATATTAATTTTAAAAACCGCAAAATAAAATTTACAGAAAAAATCAATTTTTTTCTTCACAAAACTTACATAGAAAAATTACAAATTGGCAAATTCTTTGCTACTTTAAAAAATTGTAATTTATATAAACTTATCTAGCATGCTTTCCCACTGTATTTTGGCCCATTTTCCGCCAACTTGGCGAAAACTGTTCTGTTCATTGTTTAACTTTTTGTTCTCGTATTGCGAAAACTGACTTGTAATTATGTTTGTCCTTTAATTGTGGCTCATTATGCGTGTGCTTTGATTATGCCATGCCCCAAGTGGCTCAATTAATGTATATCTCCCTCTCCGTTCCTCTCTGTGTCTCTTTCTCTCTTTACTTAGAGATACGCCCACTCATATGAATTGACCGCTCTTAACCCCCTCAACAAATTCTTAGGCATGGGCGTGTGCGTGTTTAGTGCCCACAATTTAAATGCTCAACTGTTGGCCAATTTTTTTTATGCATGTTTCTGCCTATTAAGAGAACTAACTTCTTTGTTGGCACTGGGAAATTCATTTTCATTTTCATTTGCAGCTCTTGTTTATTTAAAACATTACAACAGTTGGAAATTGAAACCTTGGCTCTTTTTCTGCCACTTTTGCCAAATACCCAAAGACAAACAGCGCAACCCTTTTGAGCTCCCTCTTAAACCCCCTTTTAACCCTCTCTTATACCCCTGTTCCACCTACCGAGCTCTTTTTTGGGTGCACACAAAAAATGAAATTGGTTGGCATTATAATTGAAAATATGTTCAATGAAAATGTTTGCCAAAATGAAAACATTGTCAGGGATAGAGAAGGAACAGAGAGACAGAGAGGAAGAGAAATGTCCAAGCTGTCTATAGGTGGCAACAGCAAATGGGCAACAGCAGCAACTCAATTATTAAGTGGACCCTCGAGGGGTGAAATGAATATAGTAAAGAAAACTGTTGCCAACTAGAAATGATTTTATTCAATTGGTGCTGCAACTCGGAGACAATTGGAAGAAAAGGAGTGAGGAGAATAAATTTTTCGATTAAACGCTAACAAGAATTTTTTTCCATTTTTCTGAAAACTAGGAAAGGCCAAAGTTAAACTCGCTCGACAGTGAGAAATAAATAGCTGATTTAAAATCTCAGCGCACATCCGGACTATTTATTGCTCTTCTAATTAGTTGTTTTTCTGATTTGATTCACTTCGAATTAAGAGAAGTTAACAAACAAATGTTGATCAAGAGTTTTTTTTCTATATATATTATTTTAGGGTCTGCCACGCTTTATTTTGTTTTTTCTATAATATAATAATATAAAAAAAATATTTATTTAAATCGAATAAATGAATTTCGACAAAACTCAAAGAATAAACTGGATTTTTAGCCCATCGTATTTTTTAATATGTAGGAGCAGTATGTATTTGTACACCCTGAAGATATTATTTTCTTGCAAATGTGTTTAAAGGCAGGGCTGGGAATACTGATTAAATTTTTTCCCGATTAAATTTATTTACTTAGTTGAATGTTCCCAGCGAAAATTTTTTTTCGCTATTATTTATTTTATAAATATTTATAAATTTATAAATTTAGTTAAGTATTCAAGCCTTATAGTATGGCATATCTTGTCAGACAAAGTGTATAAAATTTTTGTGTTAAGTAAATATTTATTTATTTGGTGAGCATGAGAAAATTTTAATAAAAAAAATTTATAATTTGATAAGCCGATTTGTTTTGGAAACAAGTGATGGAATATAGTAAGTCGCCAAGAATCACGCATTAAAAAAACCTTGTTATTTGCATAACAACCTCAATTTTTTACATTTGTTTAATGATAAGATTGATATCAAATATTTGGTAATAAGGTATTGGGCGCAATTTATTCAATAATTGTGACACAAGATAAGAAACTTATGCCTCAGCTATAAAATGCGATATAAAATGAGTAGCTCAGCTCAGTCTTTAAAGTTTCTCAGTCAATTACAGTCGCAAAAATGTTATCGAAAATATTTTGTACAATTTTCATAATTAATGCATTAATTTTAATCTCAAAAGCAACTTATATCCCTGAACGTAATGAAACGAATTCGCCACCATCAATCAGCTCTCAGTTAACCGAGTTGAAGTAAGATCATTATCCAAATATGTATTACTGAAATATTTTCAAAATATACTAAATAATTTCTTAGAGCGGAGCATGAACATCACGAAAAGTGGGTGAATGAAATTCTTAAAAAAGCTGAACTTGATAAGATATCAGATATTAAACTTTTGAGAGCAGATCTGGATCATCAGAAAAAGTTAATAGATGGACTTCTTAAGGCATCACACTTACGCAACTGCAACGAGGCCAGATCTAGTAAAGTCTACGATATTGTCATCCCCAATTTTAGTAGTCAACCCTTCTCGGTTGCCTGCGATGCGGAAACTCAGGGAGGTAATTGGACGGTCATATTGAGGCGTATGGATGGCAGTGTGAACTTCAACCGAACCTGGAATGCTTTTAAAAAGGGATTCGGAGACCTGGGAGGCGAGTTCTTTCTAGGCTTGGATAAAATACATGCAATGACTGCGGAGAGGAATCAAGAGTTGCTTGTTGTTCTTGAGGATTTCGAGGGAACTGAAAGTTTTGAGACATATGACAGTTTTGCGATCGGCGATGAAGATGAACAATATGTTTTACACAAACTTGGCAAAGCAAATGGAACCGCGGGTGATTCACTACGACTTCATTATGGCATGAAGTTTTCCTCACAAGATCGTGATAATGATATTGGAGATGGACACTGCGCCAATGATTTCAATGGCGCATGGTGGCATCAATTTTGTCACAGAAGGTACGACGAAATGAATATACTTATTTAAAGCTTTGTATATTCACGTAAATTCTTGCAGCAACTTAATGGGAAAATATAACGACACCACCGAGGGAAAAGGCGTTATTTGGCAGGACTTTAGGGGTAAGGAGTACTCCCTCAAACGAGCCGTTATGATGATCCGGCCGGGAAAGTGAATAACAAGCCCTTTCTATATCAAAAACTATTTCATTATTTCAAATTCTAAGATGCATATTTGTTGAGAATTTAGGTACAAAATAAAAACAATTGTTATTTTCTCAATATCTCGCATTCTCCAAGTGTTTATGAATATCTTGATCTCTCACTTTTCTATTTCTCTCTCGGTAGTTATTTTTCTCTTGCTCTTTCTCCATCTCTCTATTTACGAACTCTATCTTTCACTCTTTTTTTATAATTAATTCTATATTCCGCTCTCTATATCTCTCTCACTTTACCTCTTCCTATTCAGTTTCTTTTACAATTTTTTTTTTTTAGCATACAACTTGAGTTTCTTAAATTCTTTAAGGTCTTCTAATTATCTACTTGCTTTTTCCTTTACTTGTAGTTACATTTATTTATATTCCATCGAATCAATGAAAGATCAAGAGACTAACGCTATAACATGCATTTTAAGATATTATAAGATTATCATAAATATATTTTGCAGAGATGGGAATTTGTTACTAACTAATGGGAATTATTACAAATTAACCTACTAGGTCCTTAAAAATGTATTTATTGTATTTATTTTAATTTTAAGTATACAGATAGTATTAATCAGGAATCACCAAAATTTTCCACAGCTCAACTTTCCCTACGTCGAATCTTCTTCTCACAGTTTATTTATTGAAAATACCATAAAGATATATCCAATTAGAATATCTCTCTGAATCTGCTTTGATATTGCGATTTTTGCTAACTCGACTCTTTATATGATTACATTTCAAGTTCCACATTACGGCCAGCTTTGATGGTCAGCAAATCGAACCAGTGTCATTTGGCTTTTAATGAGTTCATCTCTTACCAAATTTGTTGGCCGTCAGCTGTTGTGTCCATCATAGGAAATGTTGCAAGTTCTATAAAATATTCAAAATATGCCAAAGCGCTGACATTGACAGCACGAAGAAGAGAGGGTCGATTGAGAGGTTATTGAACGACGCGTACAACGAACGTTGGTCAAACAAAGGCAAAACGCCAATAAACTTATTTGTAGACCGCACAAATTGTTGGCAAATATGCGTATAACATAAATTAGCACACAGAAGTGTGTGTGCGAGTGTGTGTGCGAGTGTGTAGTGCCCAAAAATGTATGCAACGATAAAAATTATGAGCGTTTATTTGAGTGAATTTTAGTCCACGCCAGAGCAATTGCCAATTGGCAACGGGGCGTATGAATAACGAAAACTAAGCTGCTGCTGGGCCAAAGACCTACACAGAAAGAAAATCTGAAATTGTGGATTGAAATTGTGGAATAAAATAAGTTGCAAAAGGTATTAAATGTTCGTTGTTATTGAAGTAACTTTAGTCGAAATAATAGATTAATATATATATATATATATTTTCATTTCAGCTAATATTTTCATTATCAGGCATTTTATTTATTTTAATTTATTTATGTATTAATCCACTACATTTCATTTATTCACTAAAATCAGTCAACAGAAAAACAATATTTCAAATTTATAATAAAATCTGAAAAATTTGAAATATAATATGATTAAAAGTACAATTTAAATATAATAAATAAAATTTAAATTTATAACTGAAAAGAACTTTCTTATCTTTAAAATAATTATACAATTAATTGGATTTAAGTCAAACATTTAAGGCCTTAATATTTATCTATTTTAATGGTGAATAACTGCCAGTAAGTCAGCATATAATCTTAATAATATAATTTAATAATTAGATTCAGCATTATTATTATTAGTTATACCACAAAAAATAACATGCTAAAATTTGGAATTTTAATTTAAAATTGATTAATAATATTTTTTGTGTAGTCAAGCAATTCAAATTGCTTAATAAAGTTGAAGCAGAAAGGCATCAAGAGAATTCTTAAGACTTTCCGATAAGCTTTATTTGCCTTTCACCTTTGAAAAATCTAGAAACGGCCAGATTTTTCATAAAGTCATTTTAATGGTGTTTATTAAACTTTTGAAGCCTACTCGGAGGGGCTTAAAAATGTAGGCTGAAAAGTGAGACATGGAATGGGAAGACAAGGGACTTAATTTGTCAACACCCAAAAAAAAAAAAAATAGATGATGGCATAAAATGTGAAATGTTGAGCTAACTTTTGACCTGTCCAAGTGTGTGGCAATAATGATGTTGCATGTTTAATTGGCAGTGTTTTGAGTGGACGATGAAGTGAATGAAGGGGCAAGAGAGACATGAGGGGAAGATGACTTTCATTCAGTCAGTCAGTTGATATCTGTATGTACTTTTATAAGGATTATGCGAGCCTCATTAGCGTCAATTCTCATTGCGTATGTTCTGACATTTTAGTGGCATAATTAGTTTCCTCCGTCCACTTGCCAATTTTCCCTGCCCCCTGCCACTTGCCACTTGTAACTGCCACTGTCTGTGGTGCTGCAAAATTAGCATGTGATTTGGCTGCCATTCAGGCAATTTGAAATGCCAGTTTAGTCGCAGTTACCCAAGTGCTTGGACACTCAGAAAAAGTGTCATGTTAACTTTTACATATTTGCCTCCTTACAGTGGCAAAAATTGTTAGATTGGCTAATATTAATTAATTTCCTCAAAAGTAGCAATATATATTAAATGTGTCTTTTTTTTAAATTTATTTCTTATTAATTAAAACAATTTGCATATTAATGTAATTTAAAGGGGTTTATTTAATGTCAACTAAGAGCATTTGAGCTAGTGTAACTTAAAATTTAAAGTAATAAAAGAAAGCATTTAAAATTAAAACAGAAAAAACCAATTAAATACTAAATTAAAACTGAAAATTAATATACAACATTTAAAATTAAAGCTGAAAAATATAACAAAGCAAATTAGATATTGAAAATTGTAAAGCTCTAATGATTTAAAAAATAATTGAATTTATTTAATGAACTCAATCAAGTGACAAGTTCGGTTTGTCATGGAATTCTATGGAATTATTTATGTGGAATTACAGATAATTTAAAAATGGATTCATAAATATATAAAGTTAATTTACAATTTATTTAAATAATATTTAATGTATTGGTAATCGAATATTTTAGAAAAATACAACTATATATAAAATTGTATAATTTTATTTAAAATCAGCTAATCTATGCTTTTATCCCACTGTGCTTCGATGTTTGGTATTTCACCTGTCCTCTGTGCTCTTTGTTCCCTCACTTCCTCTCTTTCACACTAGCTCTGCTGTTACTCCTCCTTTTTCTTTTCCTTCACTCTGTCTCTCTATTCTCCAGAGTGTCAGACTCATGAATGCGCTTTTTGCTTTTCCAGCATGCTTTTAATCCCGCCAGACAGTCAAGGGCGACAGCTTCAACCTCAACCCCCCCTCTCTTTTTTTATGTGTCTGTCTCTCTTTCTACACCCCAAGCATCCTCCCTGAACACAGCATGTTTCATTATGCGACTGTTTCCTCTTGGGCCACACAGAATAACACGCGACACTTTATGCTTTTGACATAAATACTCGGATCTTGAATATACCCTAATTAAAATAAAATAGATTTTCCAGTAACATATTTTAGTTATTTTTTTCAATCAATGCAAACAGTTGCGAAGCACATTAAAGCTATAAATAATTTAACATGTATGAGAAAGCTCATCGTTCGTTTTCAAAAGTTCAATAAATTATATTTTAAATCACAGAGAGAGTTTTATTTACAATAACTATTAAAAAATTGATGTTATTTCTTTGGATGTTCTTTTAACATAATAGATCATTAAAGCTTTTAATTCGACACAAGCTTTGTTTTTTTTTGAGTAACTAACTTTTAATTTTTATAAAGAGTATTAATTCATCGTTTTATTTTTCTACTTTGGCTGTTTGAATATGTTTTATTTGCTTTGCATTTCCAGCTCAGCTGTCTTTCATTTTGTCTGTCCCTCTTCTCCTCCTTCCCTCCAACCATTCTCCCCTCCTTTTCCTTCCTCTTGGAGGCTGCCTAATTTCATTTGCTTTTCCTCCGCCGCCATCAGGTAATTTATTTCACCGCTAATTTGTATAAATTCTTTTCTCAGTCGCATTAAAGCGACAACGACGAGACATCAACACAAAATGGCGGACATTTGGCTGTCAGCAGTTGGGGGGAGTCCCCTTTTTCCACCCTCACCCTCACCCTCCCCATCCCCTCACTTGTACCTTTTTATAACCTCTGTTGTTTATGTGCTTTCGCCTGACTGCAGTTGTCCTTATTCCAATTGCTGTTGTTGTTGTTGTTTCTCTTGTAATTCCTGCACCTTTATGTTTATAATTAAGTGCCTGGACTTTGACCGTTTCCTCCCCCTTCCTCTTCTGTCCCCTTCCGTTATTTAGGCTTTGTTTTTGGTGCGTTTAGTGTGCGAATTTATGACTGTTTTATGGTAGCATAAGTTTTATTAGTGCGTAATAAATCAAAGTAACTGAGTAGCGAGCTTTTAAGACTTTCATTTGGTCATTCACATTTTGTTTATTATCTTGTCAACAACTAAACTCATTCCCAAATCGCTGCTTACAATAAATTATGCGCATTGACAGAACTAATTAGTCCATATATCTATTGCTTAAAGCTGTCAAACACTGCTTTTATATCTTTTGTTAGTTTTCTTATAGTTAATTTCAAAAGTAGCGCCAAAGTAACAAATCGATAAGTTATCGACAGCTGAAGCTCATTAGCAAAGACACAAACCAACAGCGTCAACTTGCGCAACGTTAAGCTGGCAGCGCAACGCAGTTTTCGACTCACATGAAGTTGGCTGCACAGCGCAAACTGAACCAACGTGAAGTTGGCTGCGCAACGCAAAACTGAGACTCACGTAAGTTGGCTGCAATCATAAATTTGCTTCAACGTGAATGATCAAAAGTAGCAAACGGCGTGCAATTTAAATATATTTTAGCAAAATAAACTATTATACTTGGCAATTGGACTCATATGGTACGACTTATCAGATCGGAAACTATTTCCTGGGATCAACCTCTTGAGCCGGGGTGAAACAACAAAACAAACAGAGCAGAATTTAAAACAATTAAAATCGTACTATAATCATAAAATAATTACTTTATACGTTTGGTAGCAGCTGCATTTATTAATATACTGGACTCCTCATGCTAGCTTATCAAGATTCAATTTGCTTATGAGCACTTTCGCACTGTAATTTACTTACTTATATTTAGCCAGATTTATAGCGCAACAGCGGGATAATTTGCCTTTAGTTTGGTTTGCAATAAGCATTTTTATTCTGACTACACACAATGCTTGCACATATGGCAAAAGTCTCTCAAATTCTGCTCTTCCGCCAATCGATGACGATGTCGATGACGATGGCCACTGCAACACTGGGCAGACGTTGGCTAGTTAGCCAGGCAAAGGGACAACTGGAGACAAGACAAATGCGGCAGAGACACGTGTTAAGAATTCCGCACATTTCCAGTTGAAATGCCACACAGCCAGCACTTTCCAGACTCAGACTTCAGACAAAGAACGACTGAGAATTGGTCTCATGCATATGCAGAGGCGTCTGGTAAGATCAGCCCGCCCAGAGTCCCCTTTGGATACACTTACAGTAGGTACTTCAATACTCTCACGAAGTGTGTAACTCAGGGAAAGAGGCGTGGCACTTATAACAAGGTATGTGCAAATTAATTTTTGGACAATATTAAAATTATAAATAAATATATATTTTCAAAATATCAAATGTTTGTTATTTTTATAAAGTTGAAAAGTTTTAAAACTTTATAACTCATTCGATTGGCAAAAGCCAATCTGTGAGTTTGTTTAAGATATTTCCATAGAACCAAACAGAAACAAATATCGGTTCTGGTTTCGGTACTTTCGGTTAACGGTTTCGATTCCGGTATAATTCTCTGAATATACAAAAAAAAATCAATAACGCTCTTCATACTTAAGGTTAATTTGTTCCTATGGCAGCTATATGACTTAGTAATCCGATATGGACCAAATTTGTTCAAAATGTAAAATATATTGCAAAATCTACAATCTGTTGGTTTGGTTGAGATAGCTCTTAAGCTAACAAAGTTTTTTTTATACTAAGCCATTTCTCGAAGTGTGAACTTTGGCTCCGAATTTGACCTCCTTTTAATTCGAATTTCGAATTTCGCTCCTAGGTCTTAAGGCTTGAACTGTGCAGGACAAAGAATTAAAATTAAGTTGAAATTTGAATACAGTGAGGGCACAGAAAGGGTATCAATTGTTCGGCGTGCCACAGATATAATTGCATTGGTCTGCACAAATCTCATAACAAATGACTAACAACATGAGCAAGGCAGCAACGACAATCGCAGCTAGATAAACAGCAGCAGCAACAGAGACAGACGGACAGACAGACAGATAGACAGCAGAAGTAGATGCAACACTAGATGCAGATGCAGAATCAGATACATGTGCATGTATCTGGGATCGAGTGGAGTCGACTTGACTTTGTATCTGCATGTGCACAGCGGGTCGATTAAGCGAACGATGATCAAAGTGCTGCAGCTCCAGTTGAGGCAGCTATTGATTGCGTGTGGCAAATAAATGCCACAGCCCGAAAGTAGATGCAACTGGCCAACTTGCAACTGGCAACTTACCAACTTGCAACTGCCACACTGGGCGCACAGGAAGCGCCTCGATCTCAGCTTATCTCCATCTTTGTTATCTCTGCCTGCATCGCCAACAGTTGCATTGAGGGGGAGGGGGAGGGGGCAGGGGTACGAAGGAGCGGACAGCGCCAGCTTAATATTCAATTTGTGCAAACGTTTGTTAAATAAGTTCTCCCCTCTCTTCCTCCCGCTGCTCCTGCCATGTATTTGTATATTGAAAATTGGCCAAGAGACTTGGAATCTCAGCTTAACAAGGCTCAGTTGGCAGTGCACCAAGTGAATTCGCCTGGCAACTGGCAATTCCCAATTCCCAACACTGTGGCAAGGGCTACACTCAGAGAAAAGAGCCGTACTAAAATTAAGTTCGAATTAAAAATCGTAATATCCTTACTTTATACAAGTATGAATTAGTTTAAATTAGCATATAATTATTTTTACGTTAACTAGAAATTATTAGAAACTGATCACTGGTAATACTGACGGAACAAGCTTGTTACATTTTATATAAAATTCTTTAAATTAAAAAATCGAGTTTAAAAAATTCAAAATTAAGACCTTTAAATTTTAATTTTTAGACCAAGTACTTAAGCAAAGTACAGGGGCCTATTAAAAAAAGGCTTGGTAGACCCTATAAAGTATAAATATTCTTGATCAGCAGCAATAGCCGAATCGACTTAGCCATATCAGTCGACCTGACGTCTGTATAAACACCTAGATCTCAGAAACTATAAAAGCTAAAGGCACCAAACTTTGTATGGTCTCCTCTATATTGCAAGCAGATCAAGTTTGTGTTTTTTTTGATCGGACTACTATATCATATAGCTGACGAAGAACCGAGCGGTCGAAAATCAGGTTTTGCTAAGAATTTTTTTTTTTGTGTTTTGAGATATCTTAACCAAACTGACAGAAAATGAATCCCGTCCTTATTGATATCATTTATAGTAGGAAATGAAGTTTAATTTGTAGTGCTTTAAGTACAAATTACTTGATTATTTTGCTCTGTGTAGGCGCACGCAATCCACAGAATGTGGCAGGGCACGTACACCGTACAGTGCAGCTTCCGCGCCGCGCAACTTGTTGCAGGCAACACTTCATTTATTTTGATAACCATAAGATTGCGAATAAAAGAAGAAGAGAAGAGTGCAACAATAACAACTCGTAGTATCCATAATCCCAGGTCAACCCTTAGCCTGTTGCGCCTTGATTGAAATTGCAGCCGACGGCGCACAGATACATAGATACAAAGATACAGGAACAGACTCAGATGCAGATACAGATACAGATACATTCGCCACGCATTTTCATTTCGGTGGTCAGGTGTCAGATGACCGCGTTGAAGTTGACAACTGACACGACGGTCCAGGGCCATTTGGCAGCATCCCAACACAGACTTTGCTTCTGGCCTGTCTCTGTCTCTGTCTCAGTTTCTGGCTCTGGCATTGGGTTAGTTTCTGGCCAATGGCATTGACATTGCCTTGCCTAACCCAACAGCCAATTGGGCGCGGCGGCATTCGGTTTTTAAAGTCAATTAATTTAAATATGTCAAAAGTTAATACAGGCGAAAATTGACTGCGAATTATTAGGGCTACAAGAGCTTCAAAGGATAATAAAGAATGGATAAATAACAAATATAAATACTTTATTTATTATTTATTTATATACGAAGGCACAAGCAGAGCTGCCTCAAATTAATAACTAAATTTATGACTTTACATAAGTTAAGAAATACAGAATAACAATAAATTTAAAATGTAAGCCCACACAAAATTACAATCAAATTAAATATTCTTAATATTTTTACTAATAAATTGTTAAGGAAGTGTTTATTATATTAGGCAAGAATACTGTACGAATTATATCTCATTTTCGGACGTTCAGAGTTGTGCCTATAAGCATTTGAATTACTTTTTAATATGCAAATAAATAAATAAATTTGTTCAACTTACAGATAAAGAATTTTTTTGTCGCGATCATAAACTATTTGTTGGGCAATTTCCATTATTTACAAGTTATAAAATTTACATACGCCCATCTGGTCACACTGATTGCTGAGTGCTGATTGCAGCTGCTTCTTTACATTGCAGTAAATGTCATAAATCCCTAGTTCTAACTGTACTGTATACAGTTTGAACCAAGTCGAATATAGCATGTAAAAGAGAGACCCACATGAGTAGCGGGAGGTACTCGTTACATACGAGTACTTTATCGTGCCTGCCTGGCATTTGCCTTATAAGGTTTGGCTCTCAGGGCTTGCCAAATGTTGCCCAGCTGTGTCAATGGCCATTTCTTTGCTTCTTTTTTTTGTCTCTTTCCTTTTTGGCATTGTTGTTGGCCCCTTCACCCACTGACTGCAGCATTCCCCCGCCCCTCTCCCTTTCATACCCCTTCTCTGCATCAGATATCGTTGGTAATTTTTCAGTCCAGGCTGATTGTTCAGCGAGCTCGACTCTGACTTAGTTTTGTGCACGAGGTCATTGCTTGCGGTCGGACCGCCCGCTGCAGCTACAGTCAGTCTGAAAATTTTGTTGACAAAAAAAATTACACCATTTCTCTTGAAAAAAAAAATTTTTGAAATTGATTTCTATTTTATTGTTTGTTTTATTATTCTTGTCAAAGGCTTTTAGAATAATTTTCATCGAATATAAGTATTCTTAAAATTAAAAAATAAAACTATTTTGTGCATTTTTACTTAGTTAAAGCACTTTCTGTAATAACTGCCTAAAGATTGTTAAAAATATATATATAGTAAAATATTTCTTATGGTTGTCAATGGTTTTTAAAATAAACAAAAAATAATGAAATATAAATATAATTATTTTTATAACTTATAACAAAACACTTTCTTGACTAAGTGTATCTCTGTCTGCCTGTCTCTGTCTCTGTCTGTCTCGTCTATCTATCTGACTGTGACTGTCTTCAGAATGTTTGCTTACTTTTCTGGGCATTTTTATCTATTGCCGCTCACGTCGGGTCACATTAACGGGACTTTCTCAACGCTCGGGTTCTGCAATTTGATTTGCTTACCTTACCTCAACTTCCCTTTGAATTTTCGCATGCTCTCCTGCCCCAACTGTCTCCCCCTACTGCGTCTGAGACTGCGACCAGACCTGGATAAGTTCATTGCAGCGAAAAACAAACAATTAAACTCATCAAAAATGTGGCAATTGTTGTTGTCATTTTTGTTGTTGCTTACTGCATACACTTGTTGACTGAATTGGAACTTGCCACATGAATTTCCCTCCCTCTCTCCCTTCATTTCCCACAGAACATTTTGTGGTTACATATTCTTATGCAATGGAAATGTCATTAATAAATTATAGAATACCACAAGCGAATAAATTTATAGCTAACAGATAAATTACTATCTCAAAATATTATCGTATAATATTTTATAATGTACCCTACAGATTCTGTAGTTTTGTTGATTTGAAATTTTTTTTTTTTTATTATTTTTTATTTATTTTTTATATTAGAATTTATTTTAATCTCAAAAACAGTTTTGCACGTAAAATATATTTTGATTTCCA
Organism: Drosophila innubila; assembly: GCF_004354385.1. Classification (NCBI taxonomy): domain Eukaryota; kingdom Metazoa; phylum Arthropoda; class Insecta; order Diptera; family Drosophilidae; genus Drosophila; species Drosophila innubila. Next base: position 1,869,123 of record NW_022995372.1, on the reverse strand, counting down.
TATCGAAGGTAAATTAGGGGAACTCGCAATAGATTTAAATAGTGAATATAATAATAGTTTTGAAATTTTAGATTCTTGGTATTTACTTCCTTGGCCTTATCATCATGACAGCCCTTTTAAGGGAGTACTCGTAGCCCTTAAAGTGCAGCCAATTGACGCCTTTTGCTCTGGTGTTGTCTTTATATTTGCCAGCCAAGTTGCTAAAAGGACAAAATTTTGCTACTGAAGTTACAAATAAAACATTTCATCATACCTGTAGTGACCATCCTTGTACCACCAGGCGCCCGTGTAGAGTTCGGCAGCGTTTTGAGTAAGACGATCATTATCTCGATCAAACGTAGAAAATTTCATGGTATGATGATATGAGAAAGAATCTCCAGCAGTTCCACTCGCTTTTCCCAGAGTGTGTAGGGCATATTGTTCATCCTCGTCTCCGATTGCGAATTTCTCATACTTTTCAAATGTTTCAGTTCCTTCAAAATCCTCCAGAACAACGAGTAACTCCTGGCTGTATTCTGACGTCAGGGCATGTATTTTATCCAACCCCAAAAAGAACTCTCCATTCAAATCTCCGAATCCCTTTTTGTAGGTGTTCCAGTTCCGATAAAAGTCTACACTTCCATCCATTCGACTCAATATGACAGTCCAACCTCCTCCCTGAGTTGTTGAATCACAGAACACTTTAAAGTGGTGTTTACTGTAGCTGGGAATGAGTATATTGTAGATTCCACTAGGCTTAGAATTAACAGTTGCTTCAGCACAATTACGGCCGTAAGATTTTAAATGATGTAGATTTGTTTCCTTGATTGAATCATTGGACAACTTTCCCTGACGTTCTAGCTCCGCTCTGAAAATATGTTTGGTTTTGACTTAAAGTATATTTCAAGTTAAGAAAACTCACCTTAATTCGGATAACTGGGAGCTAATCGATAAAAATGCTTTAGTCTCATTTAACTCGGAAATCGGAATAGAATCAGAAAGACTTATGTAGGTAATTATTACTAAACTTATGCAAATTATATTTAACCACATTGTTGCGATTGCTATCCACTGAAAACCGTAGAACACTAAACTGATAGACTGATTTGTATACCTTATATATATAGTAAATTCTTGAAAGGCTTATCTTTTATTAACACGCGATAAACAATATGATAACGCAAAGTTTATTATTATCTTTTCAAAATGTGCATAAGTAATATAAATGTATCAAAGAGATTTGCGAGTTTTCTGCATCAGATTTAAATTTGTGACACTTCTTCTAGATAAATATTTAAGAGTGTTCTTTGCTTTGTAAATAGATAAGAGAGCAAAATGACAAAAATTTTAAATGTCTAAGAAGTTAAAATTTAAAATAAATTTGATAAATCAAAAATTTAAACAAAAAAAATTGAAACAAGTAAAAGAAATTGGGAATAATATTAATTAAATTCCAACAATGTTTCTAACTTATAGGTATTTATGTTTTTATTATTTGACCTAGGCAGTAGGGATTGTATCTCACAGATACTTAAGTAATTTCTACAACCAACTTGAAGTGATTTTGAGTTTATTTAGATGTAGGCGCTCCGATTTGCCAACCTACTCTTAGGGTTATCAATTATCAACAGAGCAGAGTTAATTGTGGCACCTTGTGCCACATTTTGAGTAACACCTTAGCACTTAACACCTCCTTAGTTCCCGCTAACTGTTTAATTCAAAGACCTTCCTGAGATGTGTGCAACTGTGCCGCATAATAATTGTTAGCTGATTAAAATGTAAATCATTCTTTTTTTTTTTGTTTGTGCTTGCTTCACAGACAACAAATTTCAAATTGCAGAAATTCTCAGTAAATTTTGCTTTTGAAATCAACGAAATGTGGTGTGTTAAAGGGTATAGGGGGTGGTTAGGGGGTAAGTTAGAGGGGCTGGGCCAGAGTTGGTCTACGGAGTGTAACTTGTTATTTGCTGTAATTAATTTTGAAGCCAAAGTGCTAATTAATTCAGAGCTTCAGGTGAAGGCGTTGGAAGCGTAGAGCAAATTGTGCTTAACATCCGCCGGACAGCGCCAAATTGGACGCGTTGGGCAGCTGTTGTTGTTGTTATTGATGTTGTTGTTGTTGGCAGAAGCACAGAAGCTGCCGCCGCTGAATTAATGGCCAAAGCGAACTCCAAAGTTAGGCGCTGCCAAAGTAATTTCTCAAGAATTTGAAAGACAGGAAACTTGCATAACTGTACGCGCAGAGTTTGGCAAAAATCTGAAAAGGTTCTTAATGAAGATTGTTGCGGTGGTTGCGGTTGCACACTTACGCAATGTGCCTGCTAAATGTCAGGCCAAATCAGAGATGAATTGTCTGCAGCTTGGCCAAGTTAACTCAGCCAGCAGCCAGCAGTCAACTCTGAGCCAATAGTAACGCCTACCAATACCTTTAATTATAGTCCCCAGTCCCGCCAAGAACTTGCAACCCGGGGGCAAAGTGGCTCTAGCTCTAGCTGCAGTTTCAGCATCAGCATCAGCATCAGCTTCAGCTTTACCTGACCAAACATGACGCACGTATAGAAAACATATTTCAAACTAAACAAACTCATCAGAAAAAATGCTGGAACGCGTGCAAAATTAAAAGTTAAGCGAGAAAAAATGTAGACAACGCGTCAGTCTAAAAGGGGAGCAGATGAGACAGAGGAAGGGGCCTGATATATCTGGTTGGAGCTCAAATCGTACACCCAGCAAAAAGAGTAGGAAATTTAGAAAATTTTTTTCTTAAATAAAAACATTTGATTTAATTAATATGAACAAATATTTAATTATAAATACGATTTTTATATATAAATGTACTTTTTTAAAGTAAAATTTAAAATTAAATAAAATACAATATTTATATTTTTACTACACTGATAACAAAATTATACAATAAAAATTAGTAAAAACATCTTATTTATAAACATTATCTTTTCTTGTATTATCTGATAGAAGTTGTCATATTCCATAATAATTAAATTAAAACACCAATATTTTTTATGTTTAGAAACTGATAATTTTTCCAAGTGTATGTGTTTTTGCTCTGGGTGTACAGAATGCCGCTTGTTATGCGCTGCACATCGCCAAGGTCGTCTGATTTGATCGTTTGGGGCGTTGACTAAGGCTGCTCCCCTTTCTGACGCAATGCCAATGAATCATTTGGTCAAAATAAGAAAAAACTTGGCTAAAAAACACCCACGCTTAGTGTCAGCAAAAAAAGCGGGAAAATTTCAACTTTTCTTTTACATTTTGGCCTTAACTTGAAATTGAACTTTTGTAAAGGCCGCTGGCAATTTAGTAATTATAAAATGATTAATTTTTGTGCATTTTCTCAACACCTTCCACTTAGCAGTGGACTGCAATAAAGGGGACCTTTCTGTTTTTTTTTTTTTTTTTTTGCTGGAACTGGGTACGGACCCTGGGCCAGGCGTTAAAGCTCAACTACTGTCGATTTAAGTGCCGTTGGGCCGTGCAGGGTATCATTAGGCCAGGCAAAACAATTTAAAATAACTGCCGCAACTAGCATAATAATATTAAGACGGCGACTCGAGCAATGAACTAGACAATTTTCATAATGGCCAGAAATAAATCTGCAAAAGCAGCAGCCAGAGTTGCAACAACAACTGCAACAAGAACAACAACAGCAACAACAAAAGCCCAACAACCCTGGGAACGTTGAATGCGATGCACAACTTAATTAATAAACTAATGAGCAGTTTGCAGGCAGCCAAACGAGGTGCATTCTTGGTATGGGCACAGCCTGAAGAATCAAACTGCCAGAGATTATCTATCATCTCCCTCCCTCTCTCTCTCTCTCTCTCCCTCTCTTACTCTTTATGTGTGCCCAGCCTATTTGCAAAAGATCAGCGAGAAATTAAAATAAATGTGCAACGTGTAAAAATGCCAAAATTATAACTCAAAACTAAAGCTGCGAACGTGTTAAGCAACCCAAAAAAACACAACACAACAAAAAATACATACAAAAATGTTTGATTTATGCTTAAGTGAATTGGGAAAAGCCCCCTTGAAATACGTGACAGTAAAGCAATGTGGGATTGCATAATAAGTGAGAGATTAAAGATACTGACATCACTTGCATTTAACTTGTGAACTTGAAAACGACAAGATTTCTGAATTGAAACGAATTTTATGAAATCTATGACGTATTTTAATGATGCACATTATATGCTTTAGTATTAACAATACAGTTCTGTTTTACTTAAATCTTTAACCAATTAAGTGAATATAATCTAAATTTTAACTTGATCCAACTAATATTTATAAGCTGATCAGATAAGGTAGTTAAAATATTTATAGAATAACATTTCATCTCAAGGAAATTTATAGTTCGACAGTCAATGCGTCAAAATTATATAAGCAGAACAATTTTAAGATGTGAGTTATCAAAATAGATTGATACTTTAGAGAGCTACTCAAAGATCATGTTATTATAATTATAAAGTTTGTTATAAAATTGAAAATATCTTTAAAATGTATATTATTAAGGAAATATTAAATATATGTATCGATATGAATAAATCACCACATAAATTTTTAAAGTCTTAAAGTTCGTTTTAAAGTTGTCAGACTGTATAGCTGATAGGAAGATTCTTTACAGTGTTTTGAGGTAAGAGCGATTTACATTTATGACTTGAATATTCAATACTTAATATAGTCATAAACCCGATGAGGCATTAAAAATACGGTACATATATAGAGGGGAATTGTAGAAAGGTATTTTCCTGAGGCTAGGCTGAAATCCGTTGCCGGTGGTTATACTTTGGCATGCTATTAAGTTCAGGCGAGACGATTTGAGAGAATTTTACGCCTTTTTTCCATTTAAGTGTAAATCTGAAAGTGTTTGTCTGAATGATGTTCAACTTGTTGGCATTTGGGCTTCAGTTGAGCTTATAAATATTAATGGTCTAGACTTACATATAAACAGCGGCTGACGACTCTCGCCTTCATCTAGTGGTAGTCGACGTAAATCATTTTGTTTTCACTCTTCGGTTTAATTATCACAATTCCAGATTTGGTGCATGTTCTAAACCCGTTGCCCGTTGGCTCCAACAGCTCATAAATTGTGGCACGAACAAGTTGATGCTGACGGCGACGGCGACGGCAACTGCTTGAAAAAATAAAAGAGAAGAACAACAGAAGTACAAGAAATATTTATTGCAACTTGTAAATTGAAAATCGTCTTAGTTTTAGCTTTAGTTGCAACTGCGAGTCCTATTCAAGTCCTATTCAAATCAAAGAAAACTGATAGCCTTGCAGGCAGAATCGACATCATGATGCGCGTATTAACATAGACCCAGACCTAAGTAGTACTCTCTGTACTGAGCCAAAGATGGCACCGCCAACATGCCAGCAACTGCAGCGGGTACACTGGAAAAAATCTACATTTTTTTCTCATATCTCAAATATTATAATCATTTGTGTTATTCTAATAACTATGCACTTGTAATAAATATTTATGACTTATTGATGAAATTTGGAGAATATGTGTAAATATAAATATAATAATTAAATACTTAAACAATAGATAAATAAATATATGTTAATCTTAAAATTATTATATATTTAGTTTTATTTTATTATTCTTTTAATATTTTCTTTCAGTATTAAATTTAAATTTGGCTGCTTTCATTAAATTTTAATCTTTAATCATATATTCTGATTATATTTTCATCAGCTTTTAGTCAAGTAAAATTAAATAGATAAAATAAAATGACAGAAGAAAAAGGACTGTTAAGTTGATTAATTTATAACTATATGGTTAATGCATTAAATAATATGTAAATCCTTGTAGAGCTAGTATGCAGGATAATAAAATAAATTAAATTTATTTTCATTAATTAATAAGAAAATAGCTTTAGTGATTTTGTGAATTTTGAATTTTAATTTTAGATTGTTTTTTTTTTTTTTTTTGCCGTGTAGCATTTAAGCGACATGCCAACACTTGGGCCACTTGCCACATTCAGCCTGCTGCTTCTTATTCGTATTCTTCTGCCGCAAAACGTATCATTAACAAGTCACGACAAATTCGCGGTCAGACATTTGAAAAGCCAATGCCAAATTTGGTGAGGACAACGCCGACAGTTGCGACTGCCAATGGCATTAGATAAACTCCTAGTTGCAACTTCGACTGCAATGCCAAGTTTACCTTTAACTTTAACTCTCTCTTGGTATCAAGTGCCAAGTGCCAAGTACATGGACAGGTTGGCGACTGCCGGCGGCGGCTTTGAACAGAGACCACCGTCAGTTGCGAGGTGTGAAAAATCTAAAATGCAAACACGAATCGAGTACTCGCAACCACAACCACAGTCACAATCTCTGGCTCCACTCCATTTGTAGTTGCTCCCCTGGGCGCTGCCCAAAAAAAAAAAAGAGAAACAAAAAAATGGAATGGAAGGAAAAACTCTTCTCTGTGCAAAGGGAATCGATTCTCATACGCATGAATTATTTATTTCGATTGTCTGGCGCGTTGCTTGGCATTATTTTTAGTGGCCATAAAGTGGCCAGTGAATTTATGAGCGAAGCGAAAAGCGGGTTGCAGCTAAGGGAAATCGAACTCGAACGCGATCGCTCAAATTATCGCAAGGGGCATGCAAAATTTATTAACAAACATAAAAATTGCTCGAGAATTTATTTCATCTTAATTCAATTTAACAACTTAAACAGCCATAAAGTGTTCACATAGTAAATCAATGAGAGCAAACCTATGCAGAAGGAGATGCCCCATCATAATCATCATCCACATGATCATAATGATCATCATTATGATATGGCATAATGCTGGATCTAGACTCTACTCTACTCGTGCCCCTGTAAATTTATGAGCTGTGCATGAAAATGAGTCAAAACAAATTATGCCGCAACTGGGCAGCCGACTTGGGGTTGCATTGGGGGCTGATTGACAGCGACGATTATGATGTGAGTCTGGTCAAGATTTCCATCAGGACAAGCAACAATTTCAAGGCATTAATCATGCAGCTAAATACGAGGGTGGATCGATATTTCAAGTTACTCTCACTTGCCGATAAAAATCAATTCTCCACTTGACAATGGCTCAGGGGTTTCTTTTAGGGATGGGTATCGGGGAAAGGTATCGAAATTGACATGGAAAAAAACCAGCACCTTAAATAGTAATTAAATTTATTAATTTCAACAATATTCTGTCAACAACGAGCCTTAAAAAAATTAAGAAAGTAATAAAAAGACAAACAAATTTAAATAACTTTTAAATAAAAAAAAAATAGATTGATATCTAAAAAAAATTAAATAGAAAATCATATAGGATCATAAATTAAATGTGCTTCTAAAACTTCCTAAAAAAAGGAACAAATTTAAGAGATGTAAATATTTCCCGTTTGTACACTAACCGCATTTAATATCCTATGATATTTTTTACTTGACCAACGTTTATGTGTAACGATACAATATCGACAACACCATATACTAGTGTCCATCTCTAGTTGCTCTTCATTCTATTCTTAGACTCTGTCTGACATCTTCTTTGATATATTCGAAATTAAATAATATTTTATGGGGAATTATTTATTGGATGAGCAGAATGTTGAATAATTTAAAATAATTTACGATGCTATAAATGCAGGTGAAGATGGAGCTCTCCCATACTCTAGCTGTGGCAATAGCAGCCATCGGCCGAGTTCTTCTTGATCCAATCGAGGAACTTGCTGACTCGGGCATAAACACCAGGAGCATTGGCCTGAGCACAGCCGTAGCCAAAGGATACGACACCAGCGAGCTTGTAGCGACCCTCGTTGACAATCAGGGGGCCACCGCTGTCGCCCTGGCAGGCATCTTTGCCGCCAGACTTGACCAGGCCGGCGCAGAGCATCACCTCGGCAATCTTGTCCTTGTAGCGTGTCGCCCTGCATTGTTGGTTGGTAATGATGGGCACCTCCACCTCCTGCAGATAGTTGCTAGTGGTGCCGCCCTCCTTGATGAGACCCCAGCCAGCAACGGTGGCCTAACGGCAGCAAACATAATTTAACAATTTAACATAATCAATGCAAAACAAAAGACTTAGGCAACGAACTTACCGTCGTGCCATCAAAGTTGTGATTGGGATCGGGCAGACAAACGGGACGCATGTTGGTACCAAGTGGCACTGGAGACTCGAGTTTCAGCAACGCCACATCATTGACAATTTTGCTGGGATCGTATTTGGGATGAATTGTGGTTTTTACCACTTTGCGCACAATGCCAGGATCCCGTGAGGATCTGTCCAGCTGCATGAGGCGTATGGTAATGGGATCCCTGTTGCCATGCACACAATGTGCTGCTGTGAGGACATAGCGATCATTGATCAAGGAGCCGCCGCAGAAGAGACGTGGATAATGGCGACCCTTGACCAGTTGAGCGGTCCAAGGATATTTGTTGGAACGCACCTGTTGACCGCCCACAATGCGATTCACATTTGGCAGGCCACAAACTGTGAAAGTGATAGAGAGACACAGAGAGAGTTGGGATTAAATAAGAAATAAAATGGATACATTAAAAATAAAGAGATAATAAAAAAATACAAATATTAATCCAAAAAAATGTATTTAACTAATATTTTAACAAGTAATTAATATAAAAAAAAAATTAATAATAAAAAATAACTAAATAAATAAAAAACTAACGTTTGTTATAAAAATAAATAAATTGTCTACTTACTACAATTGGCTTTGGTAGTGCATTGATTGCGGTTCACAGGACGTGCTCTGCCTTCGGATAGTGGATGACCTGGTCCCAAAAGGTCCATCACATGACCAAATCGATTATATGCTGTCTCCTTCAGTTCATCTCCTTCTTGTAGCTTTATAGACGGCTCCGGATATTCATACTGAGCCAATGCCAGGGTGCAACCCAAAAGAAGAAGCAGCAGCAGCTCCAGTTGAGAACGCATCTTGTCTGGAGTTGTTTCGTGTGGAAAGTGACGATGTTGTTTGCACAACTCGGGCTACTTATACCACAACGAATCTCCAATTCTCCAGTGTCAAAGCTTCAACATTGTTATTGTTGTTGTTTAATAAAACTAAAAATATGAATTTTTTATTGGTTACAAAGTTTGTGCGATTTGCTGCCTTTTCTTTCTTTCTTTCACCGCTTTCTTTGTTTGCTTTCAGGTTTATTTGCATAACACTTTAAAAGTTGCCCCGCAGTCAACACAAACAACAATCAACAGCCAGAACATCGCAAATGACAAATAAACTTTTGAATGTTATTTTTATGCGCTTGCAAAGGGTATTTTCATTTAGTCCTTACTTTTGATGCATCTTGAGTTATTTCAACCAAACTCGCAGATTGTGTATTTGATAATATTTTTTTTACATTCTGATTAAATTAAATTAAATCAGGCTATTATATCAAAAGTCGTCTTATTGCACGATGAATTTGTAATATATATGTAAAATATATGCAGGGCTTTACAAGCGTAATAAATCTTCGGTGTTTCGAAAAACATCGTACATTCTTGATTATTTATTTTTGCATATTAAGAAAAGTGGAGCAAACTTAAAGCCGCCTCCACATTGGGGCTTAATGGACTTTTAATGCGCTCGAGAGGCTTAGGCAGAGTCATTGTCATGCTCATCATCATTACGATCATTAACCACATCATTATCGACTTGAGCCGCCGTTGACCCAGCTCTGTCCAAAAATAAACTACGAAAAGCCAAAACTCATACGCTGAGTTGGCAATTTCAATGCGATTTGTTTTGCCCCACTCTTATTCGGAGTTGGAGTTGGAGTCGGAGTCGTATTCTCGATTGTGTATTCTGGATAAATACTGCAGCACTTGCAGCATAAATATCCTTTAAGTGCCGGTTATCCGGTATCATCATTAACCAGGCAACCAAAACGCCCGCTTTCACGCTGTTGCGCATAATTTACAAGACTTTAACTTACAATCTTCCTTCTGCTTCTCTTGCTCTTTCTTCAGCTCTTTTTTTTTTTTTTGTCATATTTTACGTGGCAAAACCTGAGCTGCAATTGCTGTCCAGGCTGTCCAGGCTGTCCAGTCTGTCCTTGCTCTTCCCGCCGGCTACTCATAATTTCTGGCCCCGGAATGTCGTCGCTTTTGGTGTCTGCCCCCAAAAATGGCATGCCCCAAGCTTCAATGAACGAATATATGTGAAAAATAAAAATGAATAACATTAAAAAAAAGAATCTGAGAGGAGACAAGAATAAGAGCGTGTCGTTATGCAACATGTGGCACTTGTGGCGTTCCGGCGCGTGCATTAAATTGCCAATTTTATAAAATTTTAATTAATAAATTATGTAGGACAACCCGAAATCAAACCACAACTCAAAAAGCGATTACTTTTTTATGATCCATAAGTGCAGCTTTTTATGGCGTTTCTTTTACAGTATCCATGACAGTGTTTACACACCGAGGGGGAAAGAATATGAAGGTGAGGAAAGTCAGAACAAAGGAAAAAGCTAATTATGAAATAAATTGAAGTCTATGAAATAAAAGTGGAATACGAAAAATATGTACTATAGATTTTTTATTAAAATAAAACAGTTCTTTTGTTACTTAAGTTCTTTTAATCATATATAACTTCAAAAAAGCTCTCATCGAAATTTGATTTCAGCTATTTAAAGAAAAACTTTGGTGGGAGATACATTTTTAAAAATCTACTTAAATATCAAAAAATATTTTTAACACATTTTTCATCTTTTTCGTAAAACAAATTCCCCTAGATAGAAAATAAGGAACCTTTGATAGATTCAGAAAATGACGAGAGGAAGCTCAATAAAATTTATGCTGTTAGAAAAGACTAAAAGCATTTCAATAACTAACTAAGCTAAAAATTCTGACACAGTATAATAATTAAATATTTACTATTTCCTTTATAAATTTAAATTGAACAATTTATTTTCAGATAAAAATGGTTTTCTGCTAAAGCACATAAATCACACACAGTATCACAAAAGAATTGATAGATTTATGAGTATTTTTATATGGCATTATTATTGTCATTATTGTTAAATTTCTCACTTAATTGGATAACGCGTGTGTCTAAATTTCATCTGCTCCCCAAACATAAATAACTTTTACTTTTATGTCAAGCTCAAATGGAATGCAAATGTAAACACACAAAATTTAGCATTTGATTTTCGAAATTTCATTTTTATATCGTTTTTTTTTTTTTTGCTCATTTGCATAGCAAATAAACCAAGCGAAACGAATCAAAACCAAACTAAGCGAAATTAAAGCAAATATTATAATCGATTTAGAGATGAGCGCAAGTCGTGAGTGAATAAAATATGAATTTGAGTAGATGAGTATAAAAATGCTGCTGCGTGACAAGAGATCTGATCAAAAACTGAAGTCGAGGTTTGGCTGCCTCACACGCTGATAAGACAATTGTTCAAATCAATTAACTAAATGCGGTTGCATGCCACATGGGCGGGGCAGCACGACCCACAACTTCTATGTGTACTTGGTGCATTGAACTTTGCGGCTGGCAAACGAATAACTTAGGCAACAAACTTGCTGCATGCCAAACTATAACAGAGAGTGTTTAGAAAGGTTGAATGGCATTTGCCATTCACTTGGGCGCCCCAATGGCAGTTGCCACTCCGTCTGTCCATCTGTCAGTCAGTAAGTCATAAATTTGCATAAGAATAGAATTGCATTATCTAAGCTGCAAGTTGCCAAGTTACAAAGTTGCAAACGTTGCACTTATCTAGGCGGCACAAACAATCAAGTTACATTCAAAGCCAAAGCATTTTAATTATTGTGTGTGACGTCCAAAGCAAACATTACACACACACACTCACATAGACAAATCATGCAAATGTCTGTCGTCTCATCTTGTTTCATCTCAGCTTGGTCTGTGGCTGATGTGCTGCATTTGATAACTGCCAACAATGAAGACGACTTGAACCCTTAGATAATATAAAGTAAGCAAACAACTCTGTCGTCTCTCTCCCTTCCTCTTTCCCTATCATTCTCCCTCTTTTTCTATGTCTGTTACTCATAGAAATTTGTAACATTCGCAGGCCGCTGGGCAAACAAATCTAAAGCCTGAGACCAACGCTAGAATTCTAACAGTGCTGCCACAAATTAAAAAAAAAAAAATAAGATGAAAAAAAAATAAATATTTTTTACAAAATATGTAGAAGAGTTCCACAATGAGATTTGATGATGTCAAATTACAGAGATATAATTTTTAAGATATTTTTTTGTGGTCACAAAAGTCGGCGGCCATAAATTATGTTTCCATTTTTAAAATTATCAATTGTACTAGGACATTTAAAAAAATAAATATTATAGATTTATTCAAAATTAATTTGATAACTTATTACGAATTTAAAAATAAAATTTAGTTAATACAATAAATGTAATAGTTTTTTCAAATTATTTCATAAAATATTTTGACTTTTGAAAGCAAACAAAGTTAGTTTGTGGAATACCGACTATAGATTTTTCATTTTCTAGGTTATTAGAGCTGTATAAAGCATTTCTGAATAAATATATTTTCACAATTTTTTAGAATTGTTTAAAGAACTTTTAGGAATATTTTTTAAAAGAATTTTTAGGGGTTTTTCTAAATATTATAAAAATATTTTTGACTTTCTTTCTTGTAGAAAATAAAAATGATTTTTTGAAACAGAAAATGAGCTAGAAATATTATTAATATATATAATTTGGACTTTTCTTTTGACGATATCTAGCTTAAAAAATGCCAAATTGTCAGCACTGTTAGCAGCTACTACTGGTAGATGAGCAACATCTTCTTCCTGCTCAATGACATTAATTCATTTTGTATGCAAAGCAATCAGTGACAGTAACTGCAACTGCAACTCTGACTTTTCAAACTGGCTGCAACTGTTGGCAATTAGAAAAAGAGTTGGAAAATTGTATGCGAAGTAAGAGTCGTCTTGGTTTGTGGGTTGATTCTGGTTCTGCAGCTTTTCCAACTGATTTGCATTGCACGATTCTCAACTTAATTTAACATAAAGTAAACAAGCGCAGTTAACAAGCCAAATACAAGCCATGAGCGTGCGGGTGCCACAAGTTGTGACCAAGCACTCTCTCTCTTTCCCCTTTCTTCGTCTCTTCGTAATCCCCTTTCTAGCTGATTTAAAGGGCCATCCATAGTTGCATACATGGCCCTTTTAGTTGTCTGTCTCCGTGTCCTCTGCCGTCGTCTGGCTGTCGTGTGACGTGTTTGTAAAAATTCTTAAATATTTGAACTCAACTCTCTGGTCCTGTAGCCTGAAGAGTCGAGTAGAGCTTTCTCACAAGTCAACGCCAGGCGCGAGACACTTTAACATGGAGTATCGTGAGGAGTTTATTAAAAAAGCAACGACCAGTCTCTGTCTCTGTCTCTATGTCCAAAACGTCCACTCACAATCCACACACTGTCTACTAGCTGTATGCTGCCAAATCCTTTGCAAGGTAATTGCTCATTTCAGTTATAAACACGCACACACAAAGTCCATGTTATCCATGTCTCCATGTCCACAGATGGCAATCGTTGTTATGACCACGCCCCGCTCTGCTGCCTCCCCTCGTTGCTGGAAGGGCTTTCTTGCAATGCTTTGCATGTCTAACAATTGTTCTTCTAATTGCGTTTATGGCCCGGTCAAAGCCAAGTCAAGGGATTGGCTTGTAAACGCAATCGGACAAGATAATCTGCAGCCCAAAAAGGGCGCATGTTGCGTGAACGTGTGGCATGTGGCATGTGGCATATGCATTTGGTTCGCAACAAATTGCCGCTGAATTCTGATAGAGTTCTTCAAATTGGCAACAGCTTTAGCCTTCACATTGATTGAAATGCGTTACACTTTGCCTTTATGGCAAATACATTAGCAATAGGTATAACGATCAACAGAATTGGTCAGTGTAAACTTCGATTGGGTTTGACTGAAAATCGCATGCACTGCATTGTTGAGATCTCATCTCATGATGTTACATTTAAATTGCTTCAAATAATAGGTGCCTAAAAGTATGCTGTAAGAAATTTACTGGCGAATATGTAAGCTAGAACAGCCTCAGCTTGTGCCTGCAAATGAATATAAGAAAAGTTCTATATAAACATAATTAAACTAATAATTAATTTTAAAAATATTTAAATAATATTATCTTCTTTCTTATATAGAATATTCCAAATTTAAATAACTTTTCAACATCCTTATTAAATAATTTTAAATATTTTTGTCTATAATGTCTTAGAAAAAAGTTTTAAGCTAAAATAATTATATAATAGACCTTTAACTATTGTACATTATATTTTTTAATTGTTTAATTGTTTGTTAATTGTTTTGTCAAAAGCATTTTTTTTTTAGAGAAACTAAGGTATTTTTTTTAATCTTTTGCTATTCAGCCTAACTAACAAAATTAAAGATATTTAAAAAAAATATTCCTCAATCAATTTTTATAAAATTAAATATTAATGCCGATTAAATCATGTGTACTTGAACACTTTGATAAAATCCAAAATTTGAGTTTGCTTTAAATTTAAGTATTTTTCAAGTCATTTATGTAATCTGCTCTTCTTTGGTTCTCGCTGTCTTCTATCAAATTCATCTATATTCTCCACTTCCATTTCTAATCTTTTAAAGTGCTTTGAGTTCTCCACTTCCAACTGCTGTTTGCCGTCTTCTAATCATTTTCTAGAATTATTTATTAAATATATATTGCAGGGGTTTATCTGGTTCAAGTTATGTGATGAAGTCAACTGCTGTTGTCGTCCCGATATGCCAGCGTTGTCTGGGCAGATGTAGCGCAGTGTCATAGCAACTGGCGACTGGCGAGGACTGCAAACAGATCGTGCAATTGCCAGCTATGGGCTGACTGAGCATCAGACAAAAGACACAACAGAACATAAGGAAAAAGGTAAGAAAAATGCTTGCGTCAAATAAGAAAAACGCCTGCGGCAGGCGAGTTGAAGATCGAAGTAGAATTGGGAGGTTCAGGGACTTCTGGGGGAACTGAAGTGGTTGCTGCTATTGCACACACATGGGCCGAGTGTGTGGCTAACTTAAATCAGTGGAAAATTGAAGACCAGCATAGTGTCTAATGATAACTGCAGGAACTTTAAAGGCGCGAGATTGCGGAAATTTCAAGACAGGCACAGCTTAAAGACAGGCGACGATGGCAACGACTCTACCACCAACAGCAACAACAACAACGACAACAACGACTACAACGACGACGACAAGTGTCAAGTGAAGCTTAGATAAATTTCAAAAAGGGCAACAACATTGGCAAGCAACAAGACTTTGACTTTGGAGGCGACTTTGCAGTTAAAGTCGGGAGTCTATACACTGAGAGAAAAATTCCCTATTTATTTCAATAGAATTATAATTTAATCATAATTCAAGAAATTGAATATGAATTTAGTTAATTTATATAGATTTCAAAAGAAATATAAAATTACACCCAGAGAAAAATGCCTTAAATATTTAATATTTTTAATTTGATTTACTTCAATAATAAATTTATTTTACAATATTTTAAGAAAAGATATTGAAAACAGTTACTTTAGGGAGAAATTTCAATTAAATATGAAAAATATTTGACTTCAATATTTTAAGCGAATATGAGTAAATATTTTTTAAATACAGTTTTATTATTCTTTGCATATTTTTAAATTAAATAAGTATATAAATTTTTAGATTTAAGTATTTTTCAGTTTGGCTTTGCTACATATACTTAAAATAGCTTTGATATGAAATTTTGTTTATAGTTAACTCATTTAACACGTTTTCTACTTAATCTTAATAAGCTAAAATCCAATATGACTGTATTTAATTAATTTATTTATTTATTTATACAAATTAAACCTAGTGAGCAATACAAAAGTTAATAATTCTTTCACTAGCTACTGGAGCTTTGAGTGGTTTTAGTTCAAATATGCTTTTTTTTCTGGGTGTAGTCGAGAAAGAGAGATAGAGAGGCAGTATGGAGAGGATTGAGGAGGACTTCACCTTGCCATGCCGCACAAGTAGCCGCAGGGCGACCTTAGCCAGAGTCGCCAACATTTGAGCAGCATCCTCGACTTGCCCCAAGTGGCATGCCACGGCCACGGAGAGACTCGTTTCTATTTGAACTTGCAGACACGCTTTTGGCCCTTAACATTTTTGACCGTCATTTCGGCGATATAAATTCCACAACAACAGAACGAAACATAGAAAGAGAGTGAGGGGTGTAGTGGGCAAGGGGGCATGCAACATGCTGCTGCTGAGAGCGAAAACGCTTTTGGGTTGCACTTTCTTCCGGCTGCAACGTGGCCGCAGCAAAAGTGTAGATCAGCGCGAAATCTAATTTATGCGGCATACACAAGCCATGCAGCATGTTGCACGATGATGATGATGATGATGCCAGGCCAGGCAATATTTTTATTTAAAAATTACAACAACAACAACAACAAGAACAACGAAATAAAGAAAGAAGCAACCGCAAGGCGAACAACAACGACGCATGTTTTATGACTCTCATTGTCATTTATGCAAATTAGACAACGTCGCGCGGCAACAGAAACAACAGGAACAACAGCACCAACAGCACCACTAGCATCACCAGTTGATACTGCTGCTGCGACTCAGTTCAAGTGCAGGTTGAGGAGACTCGATCCCGGCATAGTTGCAACTTCTAAGCAACGGCGCAAATTTCCCACCAAACAACGAATCAGTTCGCTGAGCTTTTGTCATGGAATAGGACAAGGGTAGAGTCAGGAGGGTCAGGGCAGGGCTTGAGCTGTCCCTTTTGTAGAGGTTCCTCGGTTGGTTATGAGCAACATGTTTTATGATATCTGCGGGTGATTTATTATCATTTGATTTAAAAAGCAGTAGACAGGACACACATCAATACAGGACTGCGGACAACGGACTTTAGACAACGGACATCGGACATCGGATGTTCAGTCGGGCGTTATTTATAGTTTGGACTTGGTCCAATGGATAGAGTCTGCATTTCATGCTTATTATAGAAATGTGCGCTTTTATGATCGCGCACAGCATGTTAAAGGTGTAGACACAACACAGAGTGTGTGTGTGTATATGTGTGAGTGAGTGAGAGATAGAAAGATAGAGAGAGAGAAAGAGAGAGTTTGTCTTGTGGTCATTTTCATTTTAATTAGCGTTGCTCACTACAAAACGAAAGACTCAGGCAACAAACTTGATTTGTGTTGACTTTGCCGTGGATCGTAAAAGTCAAACTAATTAATTTCAGTTGCCAGCATTTAGCGTTTAGCATTATGTCTGGCTCAGTTACAGTTAATTTCAGCTCAGCTCAATCTAATTAAAGCCACAGGGTGCTCACAGGCTCAAATTAACTCAAACCGAGTTCTTGAAAATGTTTGAGATTATTTTATGCCTCCACTGATGAACTTCATTTTTAATTATCTATGGTGAAAATACAACGATACGTGTTTTAACGTTTTTGCAAATTTGATCTGCTTGGATGGGAATTTAATGTTTTAAGAAGGAATTTTTAAATGAAATTTGATCTTCCTCAAAATCATCAGTAAATTAAAAAGTAATATTTTGATTATATTAATGTAAAATTATGTCATCTACTATTCGGAATAGATATTAATCTTATGTTTAATAGCTCCTAGGGATTTTATCTGTTCCTTATTAGGGATTAAATGAATGATCTCAGTAAACTATGCAAATTGCATTATAAAATTCTAGTTCCGTTTACATAAATTACCTTTAGTCACACTTATTTCACAATCTTTAAAGTCGTCATTGCAATAATCTACGTGTTAAGATTTCTTACTCAATTCCCCAATTGATTTTACACCCTAAGTACATGTCATTTATGTACGTGTATGTGCTCATCTTTATGGCGTGTGATGTGCATAGCTAAAAATAGATTCTTAACTGTTTAACTGTTGTTGTTGCTGCTGCAATTGATTTATTAATTTATTACCTTCACATACATTTAATTCGACGGTGTGCATAATGAAAAGCGGGTTGTATCTAAAGTTTTAAGAAAGTATTAAGGGAGAGTTAAGATAAGAAAAAAGATAAGTATAATGGAAAAAATAGTCAAAATTAAATATTCTTTGAAAAATGTACTGAAACTTTGTTAAACCTACAATATATTTGAGTTGTTGGAATATGAAAAATTATATAAGTTAAAAAATAAATTCAGTAAAAGTAATTAATAAAAAATATTTTAAGGTTCAAAAAAATGGCGAATTATTTAAAAGAATATTAGAAAATATGTTTTAAATTAAATATTAAAGTAAAAGTATACAAATTTAAAATTAGACTGAAAAGATAAAACAAAACAAGATAAATATTTACAAATATATGAACCAACAATTCCTTAAAATAGATGAATTTCATTATTATTATTGTACTTTTCAGTTAAATTTTTTTTATCTTGATTGGTCTTTTTTATTTTTGAAATAAAATAAAAATCACAAACAATATAGTGTATGCTGAATAAATGCTATAAATCCATTCATTGAATATATTTGCAGTAACAGCGAAAAAATGTATTTTATTTACAAGAAAATAACAATGGAAGCATTAAGAATGACTTAAAATAGAAACCATTATATGTTATTAATTCAATTTAATACATATATATATATATATATATATATATACAGAGCACAGCTTGATTGATCTCACTACTCTCTTGAATACAAACCAAATAAAGACTGATGTATTAAGATAGCAATCAATTTTAATGTTTTATTTTTATGTATGTGCAGCTTTGACTAACTTATGAGGCAGCTGGCGCAACATGGCGTTTATTAGATGTTTACATCTTATTACAGTACATTTTGTGGTTGGAGCCAAGACAGCTGGGCAATTAACTGTACATTCACGTGCCACAGAACGGACAAGCACAAGCATGCACGATGACATCATCACATCGCTCGTAAAACATTTTTGCATTTGTTGCCCAGACTGAGCAGCAACTTTGAGCTAAGTTACGGCCAAGTTGATGACGACGACGCCAAAGTCTCTTGTCTCTACCCTCTTGCTTCTTCCACTCTTCCTCTCTCTCTCTCTCTCTCCTAAATGCCGCCCACACACTCTCTCAGACAATAGGCTAACTTGGGTTAGGTCCGAGGCGAGTGTTTTCAATTGCAAATTGAATTCAATCAGTGACTATAATTTGGCACACTCGACTCCAAAAAAGCAAAAGATAACAGGCAACAGAAAAAGGCAGCTCGACAACATTTTAACAGTTAAATGTTGCAGCGGCGTTTGCATTTAACACGCGCAAATTGTTGCCGTAACAACAAAAACAACAGCAACAGCAACAACTGTGACTGTGACTGCAACTTGAGTCCAGTTTTGGGCATGCAACAAAGTCAAAGTCAAAGACAAACGGACCATTAGAAATTCTAATTTTTGGTTTGCCAATTGGCAGCAACAACAAATAAGCAGGAATGATAGACTTTGATATACACAGTAACAATATCTTAGCTATATTTTGCATTTATCATCATTTATCGATCAGACGCATTTTATAAGATATTTATATATTTCTTATTATTATTATTTTATTTTTAATTTTATTTTAAGTATTATTAAATATATTTTAATTAGAATTTATTTGCTGTTTATTTTCAGCAACTGTATGCAAAATATGCAAAATTACTCACATTCCGTAAGTAAAATATTAACTTTAATTTGTTTTTGCGAAAATGAAAGAACTCGATTGGAATATATTTTTATTCTTATAAGACTGTGCTCCCTTTTTGGACTGGGCCAACAATTGTCCATAGCTATTGTCGCTGCAACTCGTAACTGCAATCAGCCATGCAAAAGACACCCACAAGCAGCAACAGTAACAACTGCAGCAACAGCAACAATTGCTACAACAGAAGGTGGCAAATATGTAAGTCACGTTGCACATACGGTTCTCTCAAGGGGTGGGGGGCTTTGGTTGTTTGCTGTTAGCCCTGGCCAAGCTTTCTTTGGTGCTGTTGTCAATGGCAACGACAAACGGCGACGATGTTGCTGCCGTTGTGGCTGCAATTGCTGCTGTGGCTGTTGCTGTTGCAGATGCCGCCATAAAAAATTGCGATAAACAAGCGTGCGAATTTCTCACGAACATTTTGAGGCACAGCACACAAACAAACATATCTAAATATATATATATATATATACTATATAGAAGAAGCAGCATCTATCTATCGCACTGTCTCTCTGACGTCTCTAATTCTTGGCGCATGTTTTGCCTGGCGGTATTTGCGCTTTGATTGCCCAAATTCGAAAAGCAGAAGAACAACAACAACAACTCGTAACAAGCAACAGCAACAACATCTTGAAAAAGCAACAACAACTGTTGCCTTAAGTGGGCTGTGGGTCAAGCCATGGCCAGCATTGTTGTTAATGATTTTGGCATGGTATACAATTGATTGATTGCTTGATTGAGTGCATTGAACCAGCGCAATGGTCAGGGCCACAGAGTCAGTTCCAGTTCCAGTTCAAGATCGAGGGTTAGGGCTAGAACCTTACACTCAAAAGTAGACAAATTTTAACTGCCCTAAAATTGGCAAAATAAAGAATTAAATTTTAAAATGAATGTTTATAAAAATAGAAAGTTTTAAGAAAAATATTTTTGATATGACTTGCAATAATTTGCTAAACTTAAATCCTATTTTTTTTAGTGATTTTTTAATGCTTTGGAAGTACATATATATTGTTTGGCGATTATTAGAGTACGAATTTTTTGAGTGTATACACTGTGGACAAAAGGTCAATTGGTTTGTCTGCCCGCCTGCCGCCTGTGACAAGTTTTACATGCATTGCTCTCATAGCAACAACAGCAATTGCAACAACAGCAACAACAGTTGCTGCTGCTACAAAACTCACGTCGAGAAAATTGTCCAACTGTTGGGTTTATTATTTCGATTGCACAGTCCAGCGAGTGAGAGAGAGTGAGGGAGAGATTGGGTAAGAGCGAGAGAGAGGGGAAGAAAGGAAGCTAGTATAGAACCCAAGGCACGTAGCAGCACTTTGGCTTTGTCTGCGGCAGCAACTTGCAACTTGAGCCATGCAGCAGCCCCCCATTCTCTTTCTCCCTTCCTCCCTCTCTCTCTCTCTCTCTCTCTCTCCCTGTCTCTTCTCCTGCTGGCAATGTGTGTCTGCTGCTGGGAGCACCACTTCTAATGATGCAAGCGAGGTCGTTTCTGCAACTTTTTGTTGCTGATGTTGTGGCAGGCCTGTGTGAGGCTGCCTGCTGCTTGCAATTCTTTTTTCTTTTTTCTGCAACACAGCCCCAGAGAAGAGTCCATGCTTATTTTCTATTACTGCTTTTTCCACTTAAGGCCATTGCACTTTTTACGTGCAATGCCATGGAGGGCTTCTTGGCCATTGCCATCGTTGTTGTTGTTGCTGCTGTTGCTGTTGTTGTTGTTGCTTGAACGTGCAAAGGTTGTGAAAATGCTGACGCTGTGTGGAAAAGTTGGCAACAAATTTTGCGTCATGCTTGGAAAAAATGAAATGGAGCGAAAAAATGTTGCTGTTGCCGGACAAAGCACCGACTTGGATCTTCATGTTGCTGCTGCTGCTGCCTGTTGTTGCTGTTGCTGCTGCGGCTGTTTGTCTGCTGTAAGCGAAATATGGGACTTTTTAGGTTCGTTGACTTTGAACATTGCATTGGCATTGTTCTTCTCACTTTATTATTTGCTTTGTGGAGGCTGCGGCTGCGGCTGCCGTTTTGTTGTGCAACAATTCGCGTGCAGTAGCCACAACAACAACAGCAGTAAACTGTAGCAACTGTTGCCAGGTTGCCTGGCAAACAAAGCGCAAATAATTCATAGCAAAGCCAGCTTTAAAGTCTAGCATCTACAGTCGACAGTCTACAGTCTTCACTCTGCAGTCTACAGTCTACAGTCTGACCCTTTCATTAGACACAGCAGCAACAGGCTAAACTTTATGCATCCTGCGCGTTGATTTCCATTTAAACGACAGCGTTAGAGCAACAACAACATCAAAAGCAACAGCAAACAGAAGCACACACACATATATATCTATATATATATATATGTATATACACTGACAATTCTAGACATAAAACTGGCTTCCTTGATGCTATCCAAACGTTCCAAACGAAAAGCGAAAGAACCCATTAAAATAGCTGCAACTGCAACTGCAACTGTTGCATTTGTTGCAACTGTTGCATGTAGCATCTGTGTACTGCGCGGTAGGTTGTTGTCACCCTTGCGCCGTTGGGCTTTTGATTTGCAGTCCAAGAACCAAGAGCCAGACCCAACACGACATGCGACAACTTTGGCCACCAGCCACGTCAACAACAGGGCCAACAGGGCCAAAAGGGGGGCAAGGCAAGGATGCCGCTGTTGCTGCAAGTTAGCATTGTTGACTTTTGCTGTTAATAACTTTAGTTTGTACTAGTAATTCTGATGAAATTGTTAAGAATATCAACTTGAAATGCTCCAAGATCAAGACAATTTTTTACTTCAGGACTTTTGTTTTAATTATATCAAATATTAGTAGTGGAATTAATTTATTTATTTAGTTTTAAATTCCTTTGCAGAGCCCATTATAATAACGTCAAAAGGACTGATCAAAGTGGTACAATAGTGTTGTAAGAAATTAACAACATGTGGTATATTCTCATCCGATAAATATCAGCAATTACAATTATCTGAAAATTACACAATTAACAAAAAATCAACAAATTTTCTTTCATTTAGCCACCAAACACTTCATGTTGTTTATAATAACTTTATAACGTTATAAAGAAAATATTTCTCCAATTTTTAATTAACGAAACGTTGGAATCGGCTGCTTAATTCTCAGCTGGTCATTTACATGTGCACTTCACTCTGAATTATGTGAATATATTGATGGAATGGCCCTTTAAAAATTAGAAGCATATCAAAATAAGTTTGCTAAGTTGAATTCTGCTATTAGACCCTAAAATATAAATTTGTTCTTTATCTGTCTAAAACTGACGTCGATAGGGAACATATCAGATAAATATACAATATAGTTAACTTGGGAGCAATTGCAGCTAACATATTTATAAAAATATCAAAAAATATTTGAAGTATTTAAATTAATATTATAATAAATATCTGTGTTAACAAAAAGTTATATAATAGTTTAAAGGTTAAATATTAAGTCAATAAATTTGCATAGCTTATGTATCGAAATGTGAATAGATTAATTACAATTGTGACTAGTGCATCAATTCTTATAGAAATACTTGTAGCACTATGTTGTTAGATAATAAAACTAAATTAAATTAAATACCTATCCTAAGCCCTAAAACCAGTCACTCCATCCTGACAAGGTATTTAATCGTTGGAAAATGAATTTTGGCTATGCCTTCTCATATTTCATTAGCTGTAAGAGCTAAAGTTTGTTGTACTTTTCTGGCGATAAATGCAAATTGCTCGCTGTCAAAATGTGGCTGTAATTCGTTTTTATAAGGCACAACGTACCCGATTCCACGCCCAGCTCTGGGACAAGTTAACAGAGGTAGGGGCAAAAGGGAGTTGGCGAGAGCCAATGCAATTTATTCGTGTCTAGGCGCAAGAAAGAAAGCAGCATGGGTCGAAATGCTGCTGCGTGCAGCAATTAGTGGCAAATTGCATGGGAAAATTCTATCAAAAATATGCAAAATAGAGAGAGGGAGAAGAAAAAAGAGTTGCTGTGCGGGTAAGACGAGTCAAAGCTAAAGTCGAAGCCGAAGCCGAAACCGAAACGTAGCTGCAGCCGTTGGGCATATGCAAAACGAAAGACTTAAGACACGAACTTGACGCATTTGGCTGCGTTCTTAACAGTAAAAAAATGTGGCTGCAACCTCGACTCCTACGCTGGCTGCCACTTGCTGCCACAGTGTGCTCCATGTTGCCAAATTGGCAAATTGGGAAATTCAATAACGAATCACTATGATTACCATTTACGAGATTCTGTGCTGCATTTGGCTTTAAATTGGTAACAACAGCCGCAAAATGGCCAAAAACTTGAGCAGCTTGACTGCAACGTTGCTTCCTTGTTTTGTTGCTGCTGTTGTTGTTGTTGTTGTTTTTGTTTTTGTTACTGTTGCTGTGGTTTTTCTCTTTTGGCTAAAAACAAAATCGAAAATTTAACCTTAAACTTGCAAGTCTTTCACAGCAGAGACAACAACAAACAAGAGAACAAGTCAAAGATGTTGTTGCCCCAGTCGCATGCAATGTGCGCATTTGACGTAATGGGCTGCAACAACAACAACAATCACAACAACACGCAAGCACTAGAAAAAAAAAACAACCACCGTGCGCCAACAACTGGGCAAAAGTTCATTACTCCACTTAGGGCCACATTTGCCGCAGCTGCACAAAGTTGAACAGTTTTATTTATACCCTGTAAAATTAATAAAACAAAGAAAGTATGCTAGAGCTGAACAAATTCATGAAATTTCACTACATAAACAGAATATTTATATTTTTTTAGACAAGAAGTTAAACAGTTTGATAAATCTTGTTTTCCACATTAAATATTATAAGCGATAATTTCATATACTTAACTCAACTTATATATTAAACAATTATGAACCAGAAACAGTCTACTTAAAGATTTAAATTAATTTAATTAGGTCTTAATTAATAAATTTACAATAATTTTAATTTTTACAAAAAAAGAAAGTAAAAATAAATAAATAAATACATTTCTAATTTATACAGAACACTTTTATCTTCAATTTAAAAAATTGACTAGTCATTATAGGAATGCAAAATAAATATAATATCATTTATGTAGGCACTAAAATTTTTTGGAGAATAGCTGAAGAAAATACTGTAGCTGTTCAAGAACCTTACAGGGTATCTTCAAGTCGACTTCACTTGCGTGTTCTGCTGTTTGGCCGCCTGTAAACTCTTAGCGGATTCTTGAAGACTGCACAGAGGTCGCTGCGCCTTCATCATTATCGTCTGCACCTTCGTCATCATCAACATCATCATCACGGTGATCGTGGTCTTTGACTTTGACTTTAGTTTTTTCTTAGAAAGTTTGGTTCATTTTCAAGTGGGCGGTCAAGGAAGTTGTCGGTTATTCGGAAGATTCTTTCCTTTTTTTTTTTGTTGTCTCGTAAATGCCAAAAACATTTGCCAATATGCTAAACAAGTTAGGGGTACTCCCAATGCCCAGTGTCCAATGTCTACTTCTATTTCTATAGTTGCCCTCAGGCAGAGGGCTCAAATCATTTCAAACAAAGATGTACATCAAGTTGATAAGCCCCAACCAACTGGCAGCTTCAAGTAAATTGCATGCCAGCGGCCCAATAATTGGCTGAGGATCTAAAGTCTAAAGCTGAGATTGAGACTGTTGCTGAAGTTGAAGTTGTTGCTGCTGTTCTGTTGGTGTTGGCAGTCGAATCTTTGGGCTTTTGGGCAATTGTTATGAACATGTCAAAGTTAACGAGTGGCCCGTCGGCTATTTTGACTGTCAGCTGGTCAAAGTGCTAAGTGCCAGTCTAGCTTTTCATAGAAAGTGTTTAACAGCAGCTGCGGCCTTTGCAAATAACTATTTATCTTCATCACGGCACCAAAAATTAACAACTGGTATCTAGGCATGTAGAAGATTTATGCGCAGTCAAGTCTTTGGCAAATCTTTCTTAAAACTTTCACCAGCGCTTCATTGAAATGCCCTTCTCCCACTCAAGAGGTCGCATATTTTAATATTGATTTGACACGTACCGTTTAATTTTTGGTTAAGATTTTTGCAAATAAATTTTAAGCTAAAAAAGAAAATAGAACAAAATTATTCAATAGCTTTTTTAGTATTAAATTTTAGATTTCTTGTATATATTAATTTAGTTTTTAATTTCAACTTGAATAAATATTTTTAGAAATCTTATTTAAAATACTTTTAATTTTTCGTCAGCTTTAGTTGACATTAATAAATAAATAAAATAAAATTAAGCTTCTGCAATTGACGATGAGCATTTATAAGCTTTTAGAAAAAAATTAATATGTTCAAAAGCTGATTGCATTAAAATCAGAAACGAGTATTTACAATACTGTAGAATACAATATGGGCTTTATTATATAGGTTCATCTAAGGTATTTATCTGGTATTATCTTGAGTAGAACTTAAGATAAGTGTTTGTTGCCAAGAGAAATTCAAGCGTCTGTTTATTATAAGACAATTATCGTAATAATTATCTAATTGTAATTAAAACAATTTGCATATCGCATATCTTTTAATTGCAGCTATAAATCTTAAATAGTTTAATGCGAAGCAAAGATCACATAAGATCAGTAAGTGTATTAGAATCTATAGATAGGTATATGTAAGTACAACTCTCAACATAAGGTTAGAAAACATCTTACAAGTTGAAGTCATCAAATGTTAGTTAGATGCTAAGTACGAGAATCATAATTAATTAATGCAAATGCATTTCAAACATTTACGCTGATGAGGAGATTCTTCTACAATATGTACTAACATTACAATACATAATTCATTGTTTGATTTGTGTTGTTTGTGTTGTTATTTCTGATTTGTGTTCATAAAGATGACAATGAGGTAATTGTTCATCTCTCTGCTGAATGCACGTACGTGACGTGTTCGGTTTTGCTTAAATGGTTAATTAAATAAAATATGTAAAAAAAATAGTTAAAAGTTAAGGTAGCCAAGCTTGGCTTGCGCCCAAGATGTGGGGGGCGGATTGGGGCGTGGCAAGCAATGTGATGTGATGCTGCATCATGTCGCATGATGTGTGCAAATCTCTTAAACACCTCTCCCGTCTATTAATAGCGATAAAGATTATTAATTACGAGTCGCTTCTACAGTTGGCACAATTGAAATGCAAACACTGTCAACCGGCAACTGGCAACTGCAACTGGTAGCCAGCTGGCAACAGGTGCAGCTCATGATCTCATCTCAATGCTGGACAGTTGCACGCACCCGGCAAACGACCTTGTCGACCACCAGGCGCCGCTTATCTACACTGAGAGAAATAAGCTCCTAAAACGGATGTAACTTTGTCCATAATCAACCGAATTTAATGGCGAAAATCAATTTGATCATAATTTGACCACTTATTTAATTCTGCATTGAAATTTGAAAATCGAATTTTTGACCCCCACTGTCCATTTTTGCTGATCAGTGTCCATTTTCCATACTAACCCCTTGACACTATATACAAAACTTCAAACTTCCATAACTTTGTCAAAAATCAACCGATTTTAATGCAAAATATCAATTTGATCATTATTTGACCTCTAATATAATCCTGCATTGAAATTGGAAAATCGAATTTTTGACCCCCACTGTCCATTTTTTCTGATCAGTGTCCATTTTCCATACTAACCCCTTGACACTTTATACAAAACTTCAAACTTCCATAACTTTGTCAAAAATCAGCCGATTTTAATGCGGAATATCAATTTGATCATTATTTGACCCATAATTTAATCCTGAATTGAAATTGGAAAATCGATTTTTTGACCCCCACTGTCAATTTTTGCTGATCAGTGTCCATTTTCCATACTAACCCCTTGACACTTTATACAAAATTTCAAAATGTCATAACTTTGTCAAAAACCAACCGATTTTCAAGCGGAATATCAATTTGATCATTATTTGACCCATAATTTAATCCTGCATTGAAATTGGAAAAAATTAAATTTTTGACTCCCATTGTCAATTTTTGCTGATCAGTGTCCATTTTCCATACTAACCCCTTGACACTTTATACAAAACTTCAAACCTCCATAACTTTGTCAAAAATCAACCGATTTTAATGCGGAATATCAATTTGATCATTATTTGACCCATAATTTAATCCTGCATTGAAATTGGAAAATCGAATTTTTGACCCCCACTGTCCATTTTTGCTGATCAGTGTCCATTTTCCATACTAACCCCTTGACACTTTATACAAAACTTCAAACTTCCATAACTTTGTCAAAAATCAACCGATTTTAATGCGGAATATCAATTTGATCATTATTTAACCCATAATTTGATCCTGCATTGAAATTGGAAAAAAAATAAATTTTTGACTCCCACTGTCAATTTTGGCTGATCAGTGTCCATTTTCCATACTAACCCCTTGACATTTTACACAAAACTTCAAAATGTTATAACTTTGTAAAAAACCAACCGATTTTCAAGCGGAATATCAATTTGATCATTATTTGAACCATAATTTAATCCTGCATTGAAATTGGAAAAAATTAAATTTTTGACTCCCATTGTCAATTTTTGCTGATCAGTGTCCATTTTCCATACTAACCCCTTGACACTTTATACAAAATTTCAAAATGTCATAACTTTGTCAAAAACCAACCGATTTTCAAGCGGAATATCAATTTGATCATTATTTGACCCATAATTTAATCCTACATTGAAATTGGAAAAAAATAAATTTTTGACTCCCACTGTCAATTTTGGCTGATCAGTGTCCATTTTCCATACTAACCCCTTGACACTTTATACAAAACTTCAAAATGTTATAACTTTGTAAAAAATCAGCCGATTTTAATGCGGAATATCAATTTAATCATTATTTGACCTTTATATTAATTCTGCATTGAAATTGGAAAATTTATTTTTTGACTCACACTGTCAATTTTTGCCGATCAATGTCCAGTGTCTATACCAACTCCTTGACACTTTATACAAAATATTAACTGTCATTACTTTGTCAAAAGTCAACCGATTTAAACGCAGGATGATTTGATCTCTATTCGACCCCTAATTTGATTATGCATTAAAACTTTAATTTTTTTCCCACTGAAATTTGTGGTGTTTATGACAATTTTAAACAACCTTTAGGATCGGCTACCTTTATTGACCTTAAATAAACTTTATTCTTTTAGTTTTTCAGTGTAAGATCAGTAACTGGCCCGATTACGCATATTAAATTCTAGTTAGCGAATGATTGTAATTATAAAAGTAATAAACTTGCTTCTGAGTTCTGCATTTTCATGCTGTATCGAAGTTGTAGATCTCCTCATTTTCCATGTTGGATTTTCCAATTGTTCGTATTGATTGCTCATGGTTGAACAATGCGATTGCAGTATATGTCAAATTGATTTGCCGCGGGCTCTACTTTGTCTGCGATCAATGAGCTGTAACATGGAAAAGCCTTTGAACTAAACCGAATGCTCATATCATGGCAAATCAATGCAAATTCGCAATTTTTCACAATCAAGACTCTGATATAGTAGAGCTGAGTGCGTTGTTGAAAAGCTTTGCACACTCAAGATTTGAGTTTCGAGATTTGAAATATTTGTGTGTAAAAGGTGTGTCTGCATACCAAGCACAGTCAAAGGCAAAAAAAGAATTAACATGACAGCTACTTATCACTGTGATAAACTGACGAAGCTTTTGGGTCAAGCCCGTTTTGAAATTGTATCTTAAAGGCTATTTTTAGCATATAGATGATGCATCTTTCAACAGCAACAATGCACTTAAATATACTTAGTTTTTATTCTCAGTGTTAAGCTCTAGAGTTTATTTTATTTATGCGCATGCTAATCATGTGTTTACTTAGGCTCATCTGATACAAAAATATCATTAGGCTGACGATTAAAAGTTCATTATTAAGGTTCTAATGTGGCAATTGACAATACAATATGACTATAAAAATCTTTGGATTAAAGTAATCAGCAATCAGGAGATTTCTTAAACTTGCCGTTGCATTTGACAAATTAATTGAATTCAGTAATTTAAAATAACATTTTCATGTATAAATTTCTTGCAAGTAAAGTTTATTTAAAAATGCAAACTCATACATACTTTTAGAAAACTTTTTTATGCTATAGAATATTGTCTAGTTTTTCAGTATTTAAATTGAAATTTGCACTCTTAGGAAAAATATCATTGTAGCTACAAATTTATTTAAGTTGAAAGCTCTAGTAATAGATGTTGGTGTTATATTTCCTCTTAAGTTTTGTTTACTTGTATTTCTAATAGCTGTTTAGGTATCTAAAAGCTGGTCACACTTGGTGGATTTGCCTGCTCTAGTTTGTGTGGCAAACCAAAAATGTGGTATAAATAGTTTTCGCTTTTGCAAAATGCTATTAAAGTTTCACTCGACCAACAACATGCAATGTTGATTTCTCGATTGTTATTCGTTATTTGTGCTGATGATGCTAGGGCAACAAATTAAAAATTATCTACGCCAAATTATCTTGTGCTTCTGTTTCTGTTATTGCTGATGCGTTGACTTAATTTTCTGACACCCATTGCTTTCAGTCAACACCCCAGACTTTGGTCTTTAGATTTGAGACAGAGTCTCTTTCTCTCTTCCTTTATGGAACGGTGCTTTCTGTTGCAGCCGAGTAAGTTTAAATAAATAAATTTTAAGTACCTGGTAAGTATTTTACTGTGACAAGAAAAACTCAGCGAGCCATATAAAAAGAAATGGCAATGTTTGCAAAATTGCCGTTGTTTCCCACATGAAATTCTCGTTGAGGTTCCTTCAACGTTAACAATTGCAATTTATTTATAATAAAGACAAAACGTTACTTCATTTTTATTACTGAAACGCAGCATGAATCAATGCGACGACAGCAGCGGATATAAAAAATTTAAACAAGTTAAATTTTATTTATTAAGCATGAGAAATTAAACGGAAAATGCCACGGTGAGATACCGTTTACACATTTTCCTAATGACTAGGAAATTATGATAAAAGCATCAGCAAAAATGTGAAAGTTTTTAGCAGAAATAGAGATTATATTGTGAATGGATTCCGTTGCAAAAATATGTTAATCTTTCTGCATTTCTGTATACTCTAGCATAATGTATATACCTTAAATGTAAAAAATAAGGAGAGATTTATTTTTCTACTAATTTTTATATTTTTCTGCTAATTTTACAAAGTAAAATTGATAGTTTCATATCATATCATTAGTTTCATTATCAGAAACTGTAACTAAATAATCAAAGAAATTTAGGCTTTACTTAAACTTTGGTCAACATTTTGCTTTTGAAATATTAGAGAATTTTCTAGAAATTATAAGAAATAAAGGGAAAAAACCTAATTTATCCTAAAACTCAACTTATATTAATATTATATAAAGATTGAAGCTCAAAAGAATTTTAAACAATCATCAAAATAAATTAAATTCTTTTTTTGACAGTCAAAAATGCCGTTTAGGTGCAAATATGTATGACACAGGGTATAAATACTTATAATAAATATGACACGCGACATGGTCAAGCGCAAATTTCACGCACTGTTGATCGATGTCGCTGGGCTGTGGCTCAGACAGAGGCTAAGACCTTGAGAGATATATTCATACTTGTACTCATTGAATCATTTGTTGTTTTTGGCAAATTAGTTAGTAGTTGTTGAGCCATGCAAATGGCAATGTATGTGCACAACATACACTGACAATTTATGGATATATTTTTTCTTTTTTTTTCTGTTAATATATGCTAACCGAATTGGCAGTATTAGTTTTTTGTCTGGGCTCAAAACAAAGGTGTCCCTCAGTGCAAATGCTGCTTTGCCATTTTCAATTTATATGCAAACTAAAAGTTTATGCAAACTATTTATAAAACGCATTTAATTTTTAATTTCCATTTAGAAGTTTTTTCCATTTAGCACTCACAATGTCAAATTGAGTCTTATGCCGTATTTATGGCATTTTTAATTAGACATTTGCAATATTTTTCGACTTTGGCGCCATTTGTGATCAGCATAAACTTGGCTTATGTTTAGTTAATATGAATACTCCCCCTTTTTCCACATTTTATAGCTCTTTCCATGCTAAGGCATAAGGCTATCCGGTTGCCTGCTGTTGTTGTTGTTGTTTTTGTTGTTGTGGCAGCTGCAACACGAGTAATCTGCGCTTCATTAGCATCGACTTTTGCATTGTGGAATTGCGTTTACATAAAAATTGATTGCACATCATTCACCGTCAAATATGCGCCGACATTGGTTATAAAATATATATATGGCCACGCGTTTAATTATCTATTACAATGTATGCAACAGTTCAACTCCTGAATCTTTCCTATGAGCACCCTTTGCCGCCAGTTCAGGGCCTGATGAGAGACGCCTCTGTCATTAGACAATTCCAAATGAATGCTGGACAGCACTTTAAGACATTTATGTAGCCTGAAGACTGAACACTGAAGACTGTAGCCATTAACCACCATGGTGGATAGATGAAGTTGTTATTGTCTTGGCTTATTGCCTCGAATGAATCTTGGCTTTTATCTCCCTATAACAAAATTCTGAAATGTACATAGTATCTCCTGCATTTCAAAATATTTGCATTTAATCACACAACTACTTTTTTAATAGAACCACAAAAACTGCATTTAAATACAGTTTATTTATCGATCTGACTGTTAATAATATATTTAAATTTAATTCATTTTAAAAATGAATTAAGAAACGATTTCAAAAACTCTAAAAAAGGCAACATATATATATTGTTTTTTTATAATATCAAAATTATATAAAAGCGATTTAAAAGCTCTTGAGACTTAAGAAAGTTTTTTTATAGTTTCTCATGCAATTTAAAGAAAACATGCAAGCTTCGAATAAGAATAAATTTATCTTTGTGAATATAAACTTGGATATTAACAAATCTCATTTAAACTTAATCATTGATATGACTACACATTTAAACCTAATCTTCTGGGTATTTCGATTAATTGCAAATCAGCAGATTATTTTGAATCTATGACAAATCATTCAGCAAACTCTTTGGTTATTCACTTAGTCATGGTTCGCTGCGTCAGCTATTAAAAAATAACACTCGAAGTTTTCGACTTATCATGTTTTTTTTTGTGAATATATTCTAAAGTATATATTCATTTGCTCAGTTATTTGTTCGTGAAAAGATCATTTAATTCAAATTGCGTGTAAATTACTTGGCCAAATGAGCAACATTTTTTTTATTAACCGCAAAAAATAATATAAAAAAATATTTGCAAAGATGTGCAAATAGTGAGCTCGTTAGCTGTGCTAAAATGATATCATAATCATAAAAGATCTATAGAAAATACTCGTTAAAAAACAGCGAAATGCAAATCAGCTAGATATTTTTGATGAAGGGGAGTTTTCTTTAGACAGAGTGACATTTCCATTTGAAAATAAATATAGT
Source organism: Drosophila innubila (assembly GCF_004354385.1). Classification (NCBI taxonomy): domain Eukaryota; kingdom Metazoa; phylum Arthropoda; class Insecta; order Diptera; family Drosophilidae; genus Drosophila; species Drosophila innubila. The sequence goes on along the minus strand of NW_022995372.1, from coordinate 1,836,088 downwards.
TTATATTAAGAAGTGTAGAAGAATGGTGACTGTCAAACTGTGGAATGGAAAGTTAATTAAGTTGCCCCATTGACGGGTTCAAGGAACTGAATCAAATCAATAGACAGAAGAAATATATATACAGAAAAAGAGAGAGAGAGAGAGAGAATGGAATGGCCAAAAGGCGCCGCCAGAACAAGAATAAGAATAAAACCAAGAAGAAGATGCCAAGTAAAAGTCGCTATCAACACCAACAGCGATCCAATTGTGGACTTTGAGTGGGCGGGGGTCGATTGCCAGGGGAGTGGCAGGCAGGCAAAATAAATGAAATCACATTGAAAAAGTCATAATTCTTACGGCGGCCAGAAACCGCAGGGAATCATTAAAATTGTCTGTTGCGCGCTTGTCAAACATGAGCAAAGAGTTGCCCCTCAGGAGGGATAAGGAGGGAAGAAACCTCGAACAGCACGCGATTTGTAGGAACAAGATATGAACGACATGTACATTGAATACAACAAATGAATAAATGAATGTCAGCAGAAAGAGGAAAGAGCTACGCATTCATGAATCATTTCTCGATTTACTCGATCGAGTCAAGTACAAAGTTGGTACTTTTTGGTAGCCTTTGGGGCAAACAGTCGATGAGATTATTGACTCTTGATTATCATAAGGTGATTTGTTTACCCAAACTCAAAAGCTCCAACTTCAGTTGAAGTTGAAACTTGGCCGAGAAGTGTTTGGGCTTGTATTTGTTTTTCTGTTTGTGCCTTGTTAACGATAAGTAGCTGCCAATTGCTTGGGGCCAATAACTGTGCCATTTCTAGGCACAGTCACTGCCTGAATTACGCGACTCTGCTAACTGAATTGGTTGCCCCATTCTCAGGTAGCCAAATCCCATTAAATATCCATAAAAGTGCCTCAAAATTTTGATACGAAATTAAATATGCCTCACGTATTCTGACTTGAACACTTGACTCTTTTTTTATTTCTACATGAATTTTTGCGCGTAATTTGTGACATTGTTAGTGTATCACAGTTCCGTCAATCAAACATTGCGATCAATAAGCCAATCAGTCAGTCAATCAGTTCGTCAATCAGCTTGCGTAACACTTAATTGCAGCACGTGATTTGTATCCAACTAGTTACAAAAAAATAATATATTTATCTTTGAGTTTTTCGTGCATTGAGCACATTGAACTCGCCTCTCCTTCTCGGTCTTTCATGCTTTCTCTCTTTCTAGTGTTGCTACAAAATTGTTTAATTGCTCAATTTCAAGTTGTTTTGGCATTTTTTCTTCTTTCATTTGATTTATAAACTTATTTATAGAGCTGCAGGCGCTTTTCGTGATCTTTTTTTCTGGCTCCTTCTTTTTGCAATTATTAAAAAGCAATTTGGGACACAAATAACCAGAAATAACAGCCAGAAATAACAGCCTCTGTTGATTTAGGGCTATTCCCAAAATCATTTCATTAAAAAATTCACCTCATATTAAATACAATATTAAATATTGAAAGGATATAAACTTGTTAAAAGGTAGCTAAAAGAAAGCTAAAGACAGAGACAAAATAATTACAGTGAAAAGAAGAGATAAAGAGGAAGAGGCAGGTAAAAAGAGATATACCCCCAGTTGACTGAGAAGAAGTTGTCAAGTGCAAGTTACGTTTCGACTACTAATCAGTTGTCAAGTCTTCAGTTTGTCATGGGAAAATCATGCCGTCAAGTTGTCAATTCATCACGTATAGAAAGTTAAAGCACTGCCAATAAGCTGAAAAATCATCCATATCATCTATATAAATAAAATTCTTTGTGTTAACTGACGGTCTGGCTGAGAAATTGGTAATCAATTCACTTGCCAATTCATAACTGATTTATTTACAGTAGCTCTAATTTAAGAAATTGCTGAAGAAATCGGAAATCTCATGAATAATATTTTTAAAGCTATAAAATTATTAATTAAACTATCGATTCATTATTGTTTTATTTTACGTCACTTTAATGACTAATAAAATTGGATGAACTCAGCTAAATTACCTTTTTTACCAGAAATAGTTTGTAAGTCATTTTAGTACTTATAGTACTTATTTCTCAAGAAATTTTCAGAACTTTCTGGAAACATTTTATTCATTGAAACTTAATTTTTAATTTTTTCTTCGTTTGAGTTCATAATTTATAGTTAATAATAACTTTAATGTGTCGAAAACGTATGCTTTTGATGAAATAGATCGCTTAACTTTGATCTTTTGATGGCAACAATGTATGCAGATTGATGATCTCATCAAATATATTTATTATTATTATTTCTTGGCCAATTTCATAAGAAACGCGTCTATGCAGAATTCCGCTTAAACTCAACTCGTTGTTAAGCAGTTGCTCCGCAAAAGGAAATGTTTAAATTTGGATTTGAATTTTGTATAATAATCGTAGTTGGTTTATTGTATTTCTGCCTTGCTTTGTTCTAATTGCGCTCGACTGATTTTAATAGCAGACTTTGTAGAGTTCCTATATAGCTATAGGTTATTAATCAAACTGACTTAAAAAACTATGTCTTGTCTTATTGTATTTTAATTACTACGAATTGAAGAGTCTGGAGATTGAAATGATGTCACTTTTGTCTGCCAATGTTGGCTGGCAATTTGTCACTTTTGAGCCGTAAACAAATCACAGCCAATGGCCGTGTCAAACGCCTAAACACCTACTCCAATCTATGTACTACTCAAGCAGCAAGAAGAGAGAGCATAAAGTAGAGAAAGAGGCGGAGAGAGAGAGAGAGAGAGGTGGAAGCACTGTGTCCATAAACTGCGCGCTTGTTTGTTGGTTTTTAATTGGCAGCGCCATAATCTATCATTAATTTTGCCATAAATTGTTGCCGACGATCCGGTTGCCCACACACTCTCTCACTCTCGCACTCTCCCTTGGCCAATATCTAGCTGATAGTCTGCCCCTTGCCTATCCCTTCTTTAGCAATTCACAGTGGCTGGCATTTTATTTATTTTTATTTTTATTTTTCTATAAAGCGTTCCTTTTTATCTGCGTTTGCAAGATTTATGCGCGCGGCTATAAAATAATATGCTGCCAAGACAAGGCCGGACTGAGGCTGAGACTTGGGCAGCTCCTTCTGGACCAGCAGCCGACGCGCATCCTTTGGGCCAATGCCAACTATTTAGCTCAGCTAAAAATAGCTCAAGTCAATACACACACACACACACACACACACACACACACACACATACATAGAGACATTGCAAAGCAATTGCAATCACTCAGTTTGTTGCTTAAGTCTTTTGTTTTATTTTCTGTTTGCATTTTTCAGTGTCAGGCCGACTCCCAACTGAGCCCAGACAATCGACCTGGGGATCCATGCAACTGAGTTATGCAGTCAACAGTTGATAGAAAATATTTTCATTCGTCTCTATAAGAAAAACCCAAACTCAATGCTGCACACTCGTACTCGTATATATTTCATGCGATTCCAGCAATTCCAAAGTTATTTTTGCCATCTATATAGATAGGTGTAACTCCTCACACAGCTGGCTGTCCTTGTCTTGCAATTGGGCATTGAGAATGGGGCCATCAAATGCGGAAGACCGGCAGTCTTTAAGATTTCAATAAAGCAACGCCAATAGCCAATGGGGTTCTCTTCTTCTTTTTAGTTTTCTTTAGCCTCGGCTCGGATCGTTCCGATCCCTGGCACATACACATTTTGTAATAAAATTAATGACACGTCATTACCGTAATATTGTTGTTATAATGTGAGCTGCATGCAGAGTTGCCACAACAACTACGATGACCATGAGGTGGATGAGACACAAAGTACTTGGTACCGGTCTTCTCTGTACTGTAACCACTGAACCACCGTTAAGAACAACAACTACAACAAAAACAACAACAGACGCTGCAGGGTGAAAAAATTTCTTTATTGCCGTTTTTGGACCAGGTCTGTCATTAGTTTTAAAGCATTTAGCCGTTTAAATTGATAAACAACATTTACATGCAAATTGCGGTCATTTAGCGATAATATCTTTCTCTCTATCTTCCGCTCTCTCGCACTCTCACTGTCTCTCTTCCTCCCTCGCTCGCTTGCTCTGTGGCCGTTGAGCAAACGGTTCTCAGGCCTGTTGATGAGCCTAGAATAGGCTGGGCCAACCTAATGGTAATTGAAGAGCTCCCAATGTCACTAGGCAACCCTATTCTTAGCCCAGTCCAAATGTCCCATCCTCTATTGCCTTAAGCTTTCATAAATTGTTAGCTTTATGGACAGTTAGTCAAGCTTTTAGGCTAATTGATCGTTTGCAGCTTTCATGTGCTTTGCAATCAGCTCTTGCGGAAATTTCATGGCAGTTAGATGAGCTTTTAGCGGTAACTTAGGATCTTTGAGCCTTAATGTGCTTTGGAGTAGGATAACTATTTATTTCTTTCATTATATATTTTTTAAATATTTATTTTCTATTTAATAATATTTATTTCATAGCTTTGATGCAGGATAATTCCATTTGTTTTTTTAATAAATTGATTTATATAGTGTCAACTTAGAACATTTGATTAAAATTATAAGAAATTTATAGAATTTTAAGTAAAAAATATTTATATATTTTGAATGTTTGCTGTATTTATTTACTTATGGACAACTAAACGTCGTCAATAGCAAATATTTTATTTAAAAAAAGAACTAAAAATTAAATTCAAATTTTATTTTTTAGATAAGATAAAATATAACTTTGAAAACTGTTAAATTGTAAAAATAGTAGCAACTTTTAAAATTTATTTAAACATTAAATATAGCAGTGATTTTAGCTAATAAAGGGCTTTAATGAGCTTCTCAAATTGTCTTGCCAAATGCTCTTTCGAGATAAATGTTAAGCTTCGTCTAGTGACAACTTTAGCTACTGCCACTGACAGCGTCAATCCTTAACTTTTGATGTTCGAAAGCTTGACAAATTTGCAGGGCATAAACCTTATCCATTTATGGGACATTCCCTGATAGCGTTGCGAGGGTTGCACTCTTAGTTGCATCTCTTCAGGATTGTTGGATTTATGTGGGCAAGGAACGTCAGATTGTCTGACTGTCTGACTGTCGCGTTGGCATCTTAAATGCCAATAGCCGCTTTTCGTTGATGCGATGGCATTTGTGTAATTGCCATGGCGAAAAATGTGCTGCTTAAAGGGATTCGCAGTCGGAGTCTGACAGGTTCCGGCGAGATAAACTTTAATTGATTGTGCGTGATGTGTGCGAGTGTGTGCGAGTGTGTGTGTATGTGGTGGCATTTATTTATGAACCTAGCTCAGCATGGAGACAGTAAGAGATGTGAAACAACTTCACCCATCGGTGAAAAGTGAAGAGTGGTTTTTAACCACTGTGGACAGTGGTCAGGGGGCAAGAACCGCACTTTATGCACTTCCTGGTTTCTGCCTTGCCAAATTGCACAATTTCAATGCGCATTCACTTATGCAAATTGTGCGGCATGCTCAAAATATTTAAATACTTTTATGACTTAATAAAACATTTTTATTAAATTCGAGCAGTCGCATTTTAAATGCAAATCGCATGCAGCAAGAACATCATCAACAGGCGAAGACGAAGACGAAGAAGAAGAAGAAGCAGAAGAATCAACCGAAGAACCATCCCATGCCATCTTACCATTCTTCCAGCCGCTCAAGGCGATGGCTTCACAATTTGAAATATCTTTGAATTGCCAACTGCCAATCGTGCATGAAGTTTTCAGTCCCACTCCAAACTCCAAACTCCAACTCCAACTCAAAGCAGAAGCCCCAGCAACTGTCCACCAACTGTCCAGTCGAGGGAACAGGGAAGAGAGAAGAGAGAACTTTAATGTTTAAAACATAGCGCCGTGCACTTTCCTCTAAAGACAGTCGTATAGTTTAAATTTAAATTTAAAATAAATAATAAAAGTAAGCACGAAATGTTGTAAAACATAAACGAAGCAAAAGCATACTCTATTCTGTATTATCCTCATCACTATATTATACTAATTATTTTTTTTTGTTTTTTAAATATTTTTTTAAATTTTTGTTTGTAGTACTTAAACCCCACATCTTTACCTTGATCCAGAGAGAAACAAAATTTATAAAAATTATATCTGGTTGGATATCGTTTGATCCGACCTTTGATCTAGCAACTTTACAAGTCAAAAGTTTTGTCCATTTTCCCACGATTTTTTACAACAAAATATAAGGTTTCAACTTTACAAATAAAAATGTATGTTCTTTTTGGGATGATTGTATAAAATAATTTTTTGGAAAGCTTTTCGGTATCTTTTCCAGAAGTCTTTTTGTTTCATGGCTGACAAGCAGTTCTTTTATTAAAATATTCATCAGAAGATGTATAATTTTTTAATCTTCAGACATGGTTTCACAATCGATATACCCTGTGGAAGGTAGGGTATTTGGTATATAGACTACATGCATATATCAAATACAAATTCAGAGCCATTTGCTCGCCTTCTGCTGATTTCATTTCAACAGGAAGAGTAACAACAGCGTGGAACATGCAGCGAATTGTCCAAAAGCCCCCATCCCCCATGCTGTGCTTTTGGCCATGTTGCAAGGCGAAGCATGCATACATTTTTTGACCATCTCTCTCTCCTCTTTTCTCTCTTGGATCACAGCTCAACAGGGGAGCTTTAAGTTGCGTGCAACGCATTCAAACTTGAGTGTGGAACATTTTGTTGTTGTGCGAGTTGTGTGACTGTGTGTTGCATAAAGTGGATATGTTTATAAGGCAGCTTGTCATCTAATTTCAACAAGAATTTGTTTGGCTTTGCGGCATTTGTCGCTAATTAAACCGAATGCCAAAGATGCTCAATTCACGCCCAAGTGTTTCTGGCCATAAACAGAAAGTTGCTCCGATTACGCGCCTCGATTCTAACTTGGGGCATGGCAACAAGCTGCCACAATTTGTTACTGGCTTGGCCGTAAATGGAATTGGACTTGATCTTGGTCTTGGTCTTGGACTTGCCATTGCAATTGGCAACCAGTTAACGGTAACTGTTAGTTGGCCATGTCTGTGATTTTCATTTCAATTGAGTTATCTACCAAAAATGGGGACACACGTTAGACTTGCAGCCAGAACTGTGGCTAATTTGTGGTTAGCGCTAATGAAATACAGACAAGAACTTCAGGCTGATTTCTTCTTCTACATCTTCTCCTTCTTTTTTTTTATTCTCGCCAGCTCTCAAGCATCTCCAGTTTCACAAAAGCAGCGAAACAAGAGATCTTTTGCCAGCTGGCCACCCACTCTTCATTGCTGCCAAACAAGTTCGCCCCTAAAAACAAAAAAATACCAACATCTTTGTGTAGATTTTTTTTTGGCCAGGCCAAGTGCTTTGACTTGGCTAATATATATGTAACGGCTAACTGTACACGAAGCGACAATATCTATGGCATCATCGCGACGCAACGGCGAACAAAAAACGAGAATGCCGCAGGCACTTTACGAATTGCCTGGTGCCTCAGTCTTCACTTTGGATTAAACAACTGTTTTTCATACCCATTGTCCCCAAATTACAATGAGAAAACAAACTGCTTGAAAAAGTGCTTAAGTAGAATTCTATTTTACAGGTTGAACGATATTAATATAAATTTAAATTGAAAGCTCAGCAAATAAATTCAGTCTGAATAAATGTATTTATTCTAAGAAAAAATAACACTGACCAAAAAATTGTATTCTCGACGAAAATTTATTTGCCGAAATTCCTTTTTTACATATTGAAACGTGAGAAATTTACTTACTTAAATACAAAAAATGTTTTAAATAAACATTATATATTTTGTTTAATTTTGGGCTTGATTGCTAATTTATTTAATATTTTTGTTATAATTTAATTTAATTACTTAATTACTTTAATTTTGTAATAGTCAAAAATTACGTGGGCGTAGATAAAACCTTAGACTTAAATGACTGAGTCATCTGAAATCATAATTTAAATATATTGATTAATCCAACAATTTAATGATTGAAAATTAATCCAAAGATACAATCTTATACAAATGCATTTGTATATATTATTAATTAACTAATTATTACATGGGCCACAATAATCTAGTGTTAATTGCAGGGTATACCCAACTCGTGCAGCTGCAATTAGGCAGCTTGTTTACTTAGCTTAGTGTGGAAGTTGCAAGTTGCATGTTGCATGTTGCAAGTGCACACACGTCGATCGCACAAAGCACAGATAAAATCATACGCAGAGTTTTACTTGAATTTCGCTTGTATCTAAAGCACGACACGGATCGGATGGGATCGAAAGGAATGGGATGAGATGAGATTAGATGGGTGGAATGGTTTGGTTTTGGATTGGTTGGGATCGCCCAGAAATGCTTTCCCGATATGAGCATGTGCGGAGCATAAACACGGCTAAGACTGCACTTGACTCTGGCTCATCTGTAGTTGGACCATAGCTTGTTGGCCTGTCCACACATTCAGCTAATTATGTGGTGCCGTGTGTGGTGCAGCTGAAACTAGCGGTGCTACTGCAATTTAACAGCCATTTCCGTGGGCGAACTGAGCACTGAGAACTAAAAGATACGAGATGCTCGAGCCTCAAGCTGTGAGATACATTTTGGGTGCTGCGTGGAGTCAAAGACTCGAGATGGAGTTCCATAAATTAGAAGTATGTCATTTGGTAGCTACCGCAGCAGAGCGGGCTCAGTATCTCATCTCGCATTCAGCCAGAATTTCAAGAGTTAAAGAAAAAGCCAAAGACAGTCACAGTTTGCAGTTTGCCGTTTGCATTCTGAGTCGATGATATCCAATTTCGTAATAAAGCATAACGAATTATGCACTCGACTTGCTTTATTTCAACTGACTTATTCGTTCATATTGTTGTTGTTGTTGTTGTTTCTGTTGCTGTTGCTGTTGCATGGTCGGTTAACGGTTCTGGTTCTTGGCTGACTGCCTCTTTGGGGGCTTTCAACGCGGCGCACTGAAAGATGAAATTGCATGCTGCAAGTTGTGAGTCGACTTCAGCTTCAGCCGCATCAGATGCCTTTTTGCATTTTATGCATTTCTTGCAACGGACACCAAATCAAACAAGAAAATAGAATTGCTGGACTCTTAAAAGCCCAGCAGTTTAATTAATTCACCTTAAATAAAGGCAAAATTTAAAAATACCAAAAAAAAACAGTAGAATAAAAATACAAAAAAAATTAAAAGAACCAAAAAATAAAAGAATAATGAGACAACCTCCTTCCGCAATAGGAGACTTTATTCTTTATAAAATACATTTTAGTTTAACGCAATTTGGAAACTTGTTGATACATAAATCTATCATACTTAAAATATTTAAATGTCTTTTAATTATAAGAAATTTAAAAATAATAAACCACAATTTCTTTATCTCATTTATTGGGTTCATGTATTTATTTTTAAATTTCTTTAACATATTATTTTTTATAAAAAACACTACTTTAATTGTTTTCTTTTTTTTTCGAACTCATTCTCACAGATTTATAAGCCTGTGCACACTTTTGTTACTGGGATACAAAAAAAGGCAGCTAACTCTCATCGAATATGCGATTTATGCGGCAATTTGTAAACGAAAATGGCTTTTGCCAAGAATTATTATTGTCCATCATGGTCAGTTCGCGGTCTTTCGACCCTCGCCCCCTCCCCTTCTGCCACACGCCGAAAGGAATGCGTTTGCAGCAGCTTAGCCAAAGTCAAATGCCTTTTAGAGCCGCACTTAGCAAATATTACGTATACGCTCGTACATTTCTCGAATCCTATAAAATTGAAAAACAAACAATTTTTTTTAAGTTATTTCTTTTTTGCGTTTGACTTCCTGCTACTTACATTTAAATCGCTTTCTGGCGTTCAGTTTATAGATCTCCATAGTTATGTGATGTTTAGCCAGAGTCGTTAACGAATGTAATATCAGCTAAATGTCTACTTGTATTGGCCTGGCCAAAAGCAATTGTTTAAAAGCCAACCATTTCCATGTGCATTACGAATGCGATTATTATTTCTTCAATATTTGCACACAATAGCGATATATTAGGAATTTAAGGAATATTATTGGGAATTCGAGCATAAAATTTAATTTATTTTTCGAATGTATTTGATGGAAAAGTTTATGAAATGATTATTTTTCTTGAAATTAAAGCATAAACTAAACAAAATCTAAAAAAAATGTAGGGCAATTAAATAATTAACTATTATTTTACATAGCCATAAGAAATTCTATTTTAATTCAAAATTGTGACTTGTTTAATTAAAAAGAAAAGAATCTCAAGTGCAATTGAGAAAAACTGAAATTGGTTATTTATAGTTAACAAATAGTTATAGCCCTTTTAGGGAGTATTCCATACTTTTCAGTCTTTTTTGCTGTCATACAAATGACATTGGGCCCTTTGCTGTTTTCTCGCTTCTAACACAAATTGAAGATTGAGTGGAACATTTTTATGACTGGGACAACAACGTGTGCCAATTTCAGTCGCATTGCGTTTGAGGCACATTAAATTGTTTACGGGGCAAAAAACGAAAAAAAGAAAACGCATAAAAGTCGCAAAATGGGAAGCCTTGAACTTGACCCAGCAGCAACTTGGCCAATAACAATAACTACAAGAGGCAGTGGCCAATAAGCGAGGAGCACTTGTTGTTGCTGTTCTTGTTGTTGTTGTTGGTGGCGACGTGTGTCAGGGGACTCGACTTGGACTTGGACTCGATTGTGCTGACATTGACGCAGATGGAGGCGCTGTTGTTGCCGCTCTTGTTGTTGTTGTTGTGGTAGTAGTTGTTGTTGTTATTGTGAGGGGCAGCCAGTGAGCCGTATAAGAGGTTGCGGGTAGGTTGCAAGACCAAAGAGCGCAGCATGAAATGTTATTACAAGTGGCAGGGTAAGGAATATGAATGGGGTAAAAGGGACACAGGGCAAGGGAGAGAAAAATTAAACCTTTTGACACAACGCGACGCTTGGACGAGCAACGCAACAACACAACTTGATGAAGATGATGAGGCTGCTCTTTGCTCTTTTTAGCCCATTACCAAAACAGTAAAAAGTATTATGGGTTTGTGACATTGTATGTATGTTTTTCACAGATATTGAGAGCAGTTATTTTGAAATTAGACCCACAAAAAATATAGCTATGACTTTCTTTGTTATAATTTTTCTTATAACCAATAAAAAAAATGATCAAACATTTTTCGTACAACAACTAAAATCATTTTTAGCATTTAAATTTATCGTTTTCCAATATTGTTTTATTTTACAAATACAATTAAAAATATTTAACAGGTACAAATGTTTTTTATTTTATTTAAAATATTTTAAAAGTACAAATATTTTTAATAACGCTGAAAAAAAATATTTTCTATATGTCAACTGTACTCTAGCATATATATGAAGATAAATAAGCACTCAACATTGTTTTGCTTTTTATTACTTAATCTGGCCCATCATTTTAAAGCATTTAAATTTATATAATATTTTATGTTGAATTTATGCTAAGTATAGAAAATTTATTATTTTAACCTAATCGGACATACATTTACAAACTGAAGTTAAATTCAATCATTCAAACCATAACTGGTTTTAATATAATATATTATTTTTCATACAATTTTAGCTTATTGTCTTCTTTTTTTTTAAGGTTTCGATATTATTTTGTAATTTTTTAATTCTTTTTTTAAAACTTATTTTTTCATTTATGTTATTAAATCGAAGGGTATAAAGGAAAAGGCTGCTGGGCAGATAATCGTCGAGCATTTGGACTGCAAGTTTCTTATTGATTGTAGCTGTAGTAGGTTGCTGTGGTTAGTTTTGTTGTTGTTGTTGTTGGCAAGTTGTGGATGCTGCCAATTACTTGTTGTAAGCCATCAACATCAAGCGATTTGGCTGCGTAGCTCCAGACAAAGTCAAAGGCAATGTAACCACCAAGTGGCGAACTGCGTCCGCTTTAGCGGTGGTGTTGGTGGTGATGCTGGTGGTGGTGGTGGTGGTGGTGGTGTTGATAGCCATCTTCTTCAGCTTAATTTAGCATGTCTGCGCGGTTCAACACTTTGCCAACCCGACTGAGACTCTGACTGAGACTGTGGCACATTCCCAGCCTCAGTCTCAGTCTCAGTCGCAGTCAGCGAACAAAGTTCCCTTCCCAACGGACGTGCCCATTTGGCAACTTGATAATCTCTTTCTTAAGCGGTCAGCGCCAATCACTCAGTCGGCACTCGACGACTCAAACGTGAGCGTTGTGTTCCTCTTTTCTGTAATTGTCTTAAATCAATCACAGAAAAGTGTTATTATGACAGCGTTATTAATCGTGACAGCGCAGTCGCAGCCAGCCAGCAAATTGCCAGCCAACGAACAAAAGACTCTGGCAACGAACTTGCCCCAACTATACAACTATACTACGTAGTTGCATCGCCTAATGATTTTGAACTTGCACCGCCATTTGCAGTTAATGCCACAGCCAGAAAACCACATGCATGTCCAAAACAGCCTACAGACAGTTCCAGCTGCCAGCTTCAACTTCAGCTTCAACTTCAATTTCAACTCCATTGCCAACTCCAACTGCGTCCGGCGTTCATGCCACATGCGGCCCACGCGAGTCGAGCGCCATTAAATGCAAATTATTTCATTTCTGTGCCAATTGTTGTGCTACTTTTTTCGGGCTCTGTTCGTGCGCATCATCAAAAGCAAATCATCAGTGCAAAATAGACAGAAGTACTGAACAAAATAACCAACTAAGTGTAGACAAACTTGAGCTAGCTGACAATCAAATACGCTTGTGCAATAAAAATTTCTAAAATTGATATATATTTTGAGCAAACTGTTTTGTTTTCAATGAAAATTTTATTTATTATATGGAAGACTGTAAAGAATTTCATAAAAATTGTCAATGCAAGCTGAAAGTAGGAGTGTTTAGTCAAAAAAATAGCAATAAATTTATTAAGTTGAAGTTAATTTTTTGAATAAAATTTTTTTAAGACATTTCTAACATAAATTTTGTAAATTAACAAGGAATTGATTTTAATAATAATTAATTATTAATTAAAAAATCAGCTGAACAATAAATTAAAAAAATCTTAGTTTTTAAACTGTCATATCTATGATATCTAGATGATATATTTATTTGATCCACAGAATACTTCTATACGATATGTTAAATATACTAGAACTTTCGAAAGGCTTCTAAGGAATTACAAATCTCCAAGTTGCGTTACATAGTTGATGACAAAGTTATAGAAAATCCTTAGTAAGTGTATAAGAAAGCAAAGAAGTATAAATTGGAAATGATGTTTGTGCTTTTATTGATTTTCCATGTTCCGCAGAGTTCCGTCATAATTACGAAGCGGCTCTGATTAGAATTACACAATTGGCAGAGCTGACAGCGGGAAGCAGGAAGAGCTGCAAACAGAGAAAACTAAGAGTTAGGAGACTTGGGAGAGTTGGGAGTCGGGAATTGTGAGCTGGGAACTGGCAAGCTGGCAAATGGCAAACAGAAAAGGTAAAGATGGAAATGTGATTGCAAATGTTGGCAGGAAATTGAGGTCAGTGTTATGATTGTTTTGTGAATGAGTTTTTTCTAGGCTTTTGTTTTTGTTTGCAATTTGCGGCACAGTGGCCAACAAAAGTCCATTAACAGCAGTCAATAGTTAAGCCATAGTCAGGAGTTGTTGAGGTTACAACCTGTAACCCAAAAATGCAAATCAAAGCAAGGAGTTGCTCATTAGACAAGCTGCTTGCCACCAAAAAAATGTGTGGGTGTGGCATGCCACAGTCAAGATTCGCGCCAAATTGACAGCTAAAAAGTATTTTCTAACCTGCCACGCCTCAAGGAGTTGCAACATCGTCTGCTGCCACTGATTTATTATTATTCGTGTGTGTTATGTGGCGCGTGTGTTTGCCACACACACGCACACACATAGAGCACACACACCTTCAGCTACGCCCTGACCGTAGATCATCGCGTTTGCAGGCGCATATTTCAGTTGACAGTTCATTTGCCTGCCTTTCTGGCTTTCTGGCTGCCTTTCAGCCTGATTGGTTGCAACACACACAGTTGCTGGCTTGCCACAATTTATGACTGGCAACTGTTTGCCTTTTGCAAGTGCTTCTTCTCGATCTCGTTCTCGTTGTTGTTGTTGTTGCATTTCTAATTAGCATTTACAAATGCTCGCTGCTGTTTGAACATATGCCCCCTGCGGCAGTTGTTGGCTCATTTGGAGCTCAAGTGCTGACAGCCAGCGATTGCAACGTGCAACGTGCAACTTGCCACTGAAATCTATTTGCTAAGCACTTCAGCTGCCTTTACAGTTTGAACAGCAATGCATGTCAAACTACAGTGCTTGTTAAACTGTTTTTAATGGCAGCAAGAAATGCGATAAACAACACAGAAAGTTTATCATCGGCATGTCGATGTTTTAATACCCTTCCCACTGATCGCTCCTATAGCAGCTATATGATATAGTAGTTTATAATAGTCCGATTTTAACTAAATCGCAATAAATGCACAATCTTTGAGTTTGGTTGATATATCTCAAAATATATAAAAAATTTTCATACTTAAGGTTGATTTTCGACGCATTAATACGATGGCAGCTATCTGATATAGTGAGCTGATCCAGTCAGTTTCGAGATATATTCTAGCTGCAGCAACATGACTCAGCTGCAGCAAGTTTAATCAAGTTAGCTCAAAAACTAAGAAACTAATTTTAATAAAAAGAGAATGATAGACGGACAGATCGACAGACATTCCTATATTGACTAAGCTGCTTATCCTGATCAAGAATATATATTTAATAGGGTCTGCCATGTCTGTTGAATGCATTATGCATTTTGTAAAAGAATAATAAGACCCTCGCAAGTGTAAAACAAAAGACTTAGGCAACGAACTTGCTTGACCATCAACTGCAATTAAGCAATCACTTAACATTCTCTAATGCCAAAGTGGAGTCACGTGTGTGCTTCGCTCCTTAAATTTCTGCGAATTCTTATCATGTTGCAAGGCTGCAGACGTTGCACATTCCTGCCACAATGTTGGGCGTCATTTGGCCAATGTCTGGCTGCCAAAGCGGCGCTAATCAGCCTGTGGCTGTGTGACACCTCCGGGCAACGACCGAGTGAGTGGCATTTAGCCAACGCTTTTTCTTCTGATTTTTATGGGTTATCTCCCCCTGTCCCACTCTATTGAATAGCTCTGCAAATTACAATTGATCGGCAACTGGTTCTGGCATGCAGAATTGAAGCGCCAACAGGTTCTTGAAATCATTGGCCACATTTGCCTCTAATATTCGATCGTGCATTCTCTCAGTTATGTGAAAAGTGTAGTTGTTGATGACGACTGCACTTTCCTCTGGCTGTCAATTAAACAGGCCGAGATTTGATAGCTGTCATTTCCGAATCGCGACTCTGCACCAAAAAGTGTGTCAAGTGTGCTACAAAGCGGCTTAATTGCTTGTTTCGGCGGGTGCAATCGATCATTTGATATCAAAAGCTACTGTTGGAAGCTTCCATCTACAATTTTAACTTCAACTTCTGTTTCTTCCTCCTATTCTGCTTGTGCTGCTAGGCAGCACCTGATGCTGCTCAACTGTACCTGTTCCCAGGCAAATGGCAGGCCAATCATTGGGTTAGCCTGGCTTAGCGTCGACCCTAGCGGCGATTTGGCCAACAAACAGATCCAACCAAGACTGAGACTTCGACTGCGACTGAGACTGAGACTGAGACTGAAGACCCCTCATTAAAACTACTTAAGGTGCTGCTACTTCAGTGAGTATTTCAGCATGCGGAGGGACCTTCAGCATACGAGTTTAATTTGCAACGAGCATGCAACAATATCATTTTTCAATTTTAACTGTAAAAACCAACACGTTATCCACAACATTGTAAACAAATCAATTTGCCAGCAAGGACCACACTAGTCTCATGCATGACTTCAACTTCGACTTCGCCTGGCGACTTCGCCTGAATTTCAATTAAGCCAATGGGGTCGTCTTAAACCAAATCGGACCAACCCACAGCGAATTACTGCTCGCCATCTAGAGATGACACTTGATCGGATTTTGAGTAAGTCACTCGCTTAAAATGTAATATTTCTTTATATAAATATGTATAGAGACATATTATTAACAGGACTAAAAAACACATTTATCAACGAGGAAAGCTTTTATAGTATAGAATATTCAGCTTATCTTTACAATTAAATCAATCTTTAGTAAAGATCTTCCAATATATAAATGCAATTTTCTGCATTTTTAGTCAATTTAAATATTTATATATCATAAATTGAATTGCTAATTATAAAATGATTTTTTTCTTTTTTGGGAAATCAATAAATACAAATTAAATTAATTTAATTTAATAGTTTTTAGGCGCTATGTTAAATCTTAACCAATATTTTGACATATAAAAGAATTTTTGTCGTTGCGCATGGATTTTAATAGATTTAACAATAATAAACTCAGCTATACTAAAAAAAAATGTTTTTCATAAAGCTGACCATTCAGTTATTTTAAAAAGTTTCTAAAATCCTTTACTCTAATAAACTGTAGTCTGTTAAGCTTGAAGCTTTTAATTTTTACCAGCTTTTTTAAGCTATAAGCGAAAAACGCAATATTATTCATATCACGCCTCTTGTTCATCTCTAAGCCGAAGTCACAGTTGAGGTGCAATTGGAACCCGTAATTAAAAAATTTCAACTTTGTCTGAAATTAATTTTGAATATGGCTGTGAAGAAAAGAGACAGACAGACAGACAGACAAACACTTGAGTTAAAGGTGGGGCTGGTGTTGAGGCTGAAACTGAAGCTACTTTTGCTTTTGATGACGCGCCGACGCCGCGCAAATTGCCTAGACGCGTTTCCCATCCAAAAGGGGGTCTCACTGACTATCTGAAACTGAGAATGAGAGCTGCTGGCAGCCTCAAGAGTGACGCGCGTGGATTAAGTTGAGCATTCAAATTGAAACTGACAGCCTGGCATCTGAGTTGGCTCAAGAGTCGAGGCACTTTAACTCTGCTCTCCACTCGCCACTTGACGAGCCTGAGGTATGTTTGTCCTGTGAGCTGTGCAGCGACTTTAATAAAAAGTGCCAGGTCCCATTTAGGAATTTGTTACTTTGTTCGCACGCATTGTAAACTTGTAGAAATAGTGGCAAAGTCATAAAAGTGGCGGCTGTAAAGCGCAGATCGCGTTATATGACAGCATAAATTTAACTTGGCCAACACATTTTGATTCCATTTTTATCTTATCGCTGCTCATAACCATGTCTATGCCGGCTTGACATCAACCTCCTCATCCTCAGCTCCAATGCCAAATGCGCCATAATTAAATGCACATAAAAATCTTGAACAAACATTTGCAGATTCATAATGCCCCCCTTCGTTATCCACCTCTCTGCTTGTTTCTAGGCGGCGCTAATTCAATTAGTTAAAAGTGCTAACAATTGCGAGTTCGAGTTCGAGTACTCGTATTTATGTTTGAGCTGCTGCCTGTTTGCATTCACTAATTGCCACAAACAACTTGAGAATGTGTAGGAAGTGGGCTGCTGGTTTAACTGACCAGGCTGCCAGTTACGCAAGCGGGTCAACAGCGTCACGATATTCATTTTCATTCGTCCACATTCACATTCTCATTCACAGTCACAATCACAGTCACATTCGCAATTGCATTTACATTTACCGACTTTGATGGAGACACTCGAAATAATCAACTAAATCAAATGCTTCGCCCACTTCAAAGTACAAACAAATGACTAAGGACACGATCTAGAACAAAAATAACTTAACAAGCAGTTCCTGGTCTTAACTTTTAACTTTAAAATTCTTGGAACTTCATTTTAATTCTAAGAAGCAATCGAGAACTCGACCATCTTCAAACTTTCATAACTTTGTAAAAATTGAACCGATTATCAAGCGGAATGTAATTGTATTCAAGTTTTTTTTTGTTTTATCTTCCTTTTTTATAAATTTTGTTAATTAAAAATTATAAAACAACACTTTAAACTTGATTCTGAGATCTTTCATTTTTTTTTTTAAATCGTGTGAAACTGAACAAAAATTTGGACTTGTAAAGTGGCTAACTCCGCAGTCTGACCAACTTCAAACTGTCATAGCTTGATTAAAACTGAACCGATTTTCAAGCGGAATGTCATTTTGTTCATGATTTGGCCTTTAAATACATTCTCCATTCCATTTTTGTTCATAAAGAATATTTAATTATTTTCGACCAAGATTCTATTTTGATGCTAAGGGTCCCCCCTTTGAAATTTCGAAAATTCAAAATTTTAAATCTCAAGTTTTTACTTTTAATCAACTCCTTATATCGCAATTAGTATGAAACAACACTTTTAACTTGATTCTGAGAACTTTCATTTTTCTGTAACAAATCATGTAAGATTCAACAAAAATTTTAACTTGTTAGTTGCTAGATTAAAGATCGGACCAACTTCAAACTTTCATAACTCAGTTAAAACTGAACCGATTTTCAATTTGGCCTTTTAATTCATTCTACATTCAAATTTTCTTCATTTAGAACAATTTGTTTTTTTCGACTATAATAGCCATGGTTCGATTTGGACGATAATAGGGAGGGACTTGGGTTTCGATTTTTATGCAGATATTTCCATTGGCTGGATTTTTATTTCATACAGTCGAGGATTATTCGCAAAGTATAATTAAAATATATTGTAGACACCTCGACATGATTAATTTGGGTTCTATCTTCCACTTTACATATTTATGCATATGAGGGCTTTCGGTGTTGTTCACGCAGCAAGAACATAAAAGGTGATTTGTTAGCGAGCCATGCGGAACATGTGCTTCTTGTGTCATAAATCAACTTAACAAATAGAAGAAATGTAAGCCCGAAAGAAGTGACCATGAAAAATATGTAGAATGCGAAGTAATTGAAAAAGCCAAAAAGCGAAAGACACGAATCAAGAGTTATACTTTGCGTGGGAAATAGGAAAATCTAACATAAATATTAACTCTGGATAAAATTAATATTATTATATTATTATCATAATTATTAAAACTATTAGTATTTTTAAAAAAACTCATTATATCTGCAATAGTTTGATCATTTTAATAGAGTAAATATTTGTCTCGTCAATGCCTTTTACCTACTCAATGGGTGACATTCACTTGTGATTTATGATAACATAGAACAGCTCGCATTTATACACACACTCACACTCACTAATATTAGCGACTTTTACATGATGTCATTGCACTCGATTGGGCGATGAAATCGAATGCCAAATTTTGACACAGCGCATTAATAAGCGTATGGATTTATGTTTGACTGGGAGACCGACAAGTCGGCATCTCTTGTGGCATCACGAGACGCAGACGATTGGGGGACACCCACGCAGGCGTTGATTTTAAGCCGATTTCAAAGCCAGACAAATGTGTGTGGCTTAGCGAAAGAACAGCGATTTGCACGAGGTCCAAACCCCAACATGAAATTCAATATCATTCACTACACAAAGCCAAAAAAAAAAGAGAAAAAAAACAAGAGATTCAAACTTTTGTCAAGTTCGTTGCCTAAGTCTTACGTTTTGGTCAATACGAAACTCACCACGACAGCGACGCTGACGTCGTCGTCGGCGTTGCTGCTGTTGCTGCTGCTCTTGCCGTGCTGCTGCCAATTGGAAGTGTCAAAACGATGACGTCACAGCTGTAAACAAAGCTGAAACCAAAACAAACCGAAGCCGGCCACGTGATTTGCGCCAATGCAAAAACTTGTTTCAACTGACAGTTGCTGACACTGGAACGTTTGCTCGTTTGTTTACATGTTGCAGAGAGCGAGAGAAAGAGAGAGCGTGACACACTGAGAGAGTGAGAGACTGTCTGAGAGAGCGAGTGCTTGTTGCTCTCTCGCTCACGTGTTGCTTTTGAGGCGCCTCTGCAATTTGTGCATTTGGTCAAGTTCAAGTGTGGTGAGTCGTTCTCTCTCTCCCTCTCCGCCTACCTGTCTCTCTCTCTAATGCCGTTGCTGCATTGTCTCCATCTTTTATAATCTCAGTCTGCTGAGGCGCTCGCGCTCAGTCTTGCTGCGCACCTCGTCGTGTGAAGTTGTCGTCGTTGTCTGTTCGACATTTTCTTCAGTAAGTTGCAAGCTTCAAGTGTCTGTTGCTGTCTCGCTCTGACAGCGGCTTACGTAGTCCGTTCGTTGACCGATCGCTCATTCGGTTACGTCATTCGCATCGCTTACGTCGTCGTCGTCGTAGTCGTTGTCTTCTCCCATTTGAGAGGCTCACTGCGGCAGCGTCTGCGCATCTTGCCACATTCCGAGTCGCGCTTAATCCCGAGACACAACTCGCGCAACGCTGCAAAAATCTATATTTTGTGAGCCTCATCCAGACAAAAATATTCTTAGAAAATTCGCGAATTCTCAAACTGTGTGTGCGTGTGATTGCAATGATTAAATAATAATAACATTTGCATTTAATTAAAATAATTAAATATTTATTTATATATTATACAATAAAAAAAATATATATTCTATTAAAAAAACTAAATAAATTAAATTTGTTAGAAATAGGAATATGTATCAAAGTTCAGTTATTCAATGAAAGGATTTGGTTGATTTAAAAATTTTTAAATAAAAATGTTTTCAAGAATTCTAATTCTAACTTAAGGAGCAAATTTAATAGAGCAAATTTGAGAAAAGCTTTTAAGTCTCCATAATTATTTAAATTTAAATTTGTTTTTAATTATATAAAATTCAAACAGAGAATAAACTATATGAATTTTATTTTTTTGTAGTTTTTTAAATTTGAAAGTTGTCAGAAAACATAAAATCAAATATTTTCAAGTTTTCAAAAAATATAATGATAATTATTTGAGAGACTAATTTGTTTTTGATCACAGTATTGCTGGATTAGAAAATATTCAAATTGTGAATTATAAATTTCCTATAAAGGGAATCAGCAAAGTTTCTTTGATCAAACTATTTGTTAGAACTGTGTGTTGAACCATCTTTCAGTGAGTGTGTGTGTTTTGTGAGAGTCTCTGCTTAAAGTAAATTTTGCATAAAACATTTTGAATTCCCAGCATAAATGCAATTAGCCAAATTGAAGGCAATCAAATTAAAGTGCAACTGCAACAAAGTAGCGACTGCATAAAACGAATATCGAAATCAAAATAAACATAAAACAGAATAAAGTAAAAACAACAAAAAAATAACAATCAAAAGGCAACGCCAACGCTGCAAACAACGCGAACAACTTTATAAATATAAACTGAGACTCAGACTGAGCACGAGCCGCCCAGCAATTGGCATGAGTTGGTGGAAGCTGAAAGCTGCAACTTTAGTGTTGTAGTTGTTGTCGTTGTCGATGTTGTGGATGTTGTGGATGTTGATGTTGGCTTGCTGCCACCTTGGAATAGGCAAAATTAACTAAATTACAACATCAATGCAAGGCAACAGCCAAAGCAGAAGCAGCAAATTTGTTGCACATGCAAATTTATGTGTAAGTGTAGCAGCAACAATAACAACAACAGCAACAACAACATGCAAATAATTGTGTTTAAATAAAGCTGTAGCCAAGAATTTCGTCTAGGCCTGCCCAATGGTCACTACACAGAGAAAAAAATCAATTATTTTTAAATAAACGTTTTGAAATATTTGAAGTTAGCAAGAATTTTTAGGTATGTATTCAGAAAATACAGTTGTTTTGACAAAATAAAAATTAAAGTATTTGTTTTTTAATTTTAAAATCGTCAAAGTACATGAAAAGTCATTTTCTTTTTTATTTGTTCTCAGAACCATAGACAAGCATAATCAAATAAGAAATAAAAAAAAAATCCATAAGAAACAATTATATTTTCCAAAAGAAATTGTGTGAATTGTGGATTTGTCAAAAAAAATTTAATTAATATTTATTAAACGCCCACTAAGAGGAGTTTACCAAAAACTTAAAATTATATCACAAATAAAAGTTTGAAATTTACTACTCAAATTGTATACATTAAATTAAAAACTGAAAACTGAAACTGAAACTTAAAACTGAAAGAAAATAAACATAAAAAACTAACAAAATAACAATAATAAATAAATATTTGATAAAAACTTTAAGTTTTTATTAGAGCTTGAATGATTCAAATAATAAAAATTCGTGCTTTTGTCAATTAATTCATACTCGAATTACTATACAAGATTACTATACTTGTACCATTTTGGAATCATTTTATCTCTTTTTTTCTGTGTAGCCAAGTTTTGTAGCTGCTGTGGCAGTTGCAGTTGCTGTTGTTGTAGTTGTTGCCACTGCCGCATTAAGCCATATCCGGTTCAGCTTCAGCAACAGCTTGGAGCGAGCACTATGGACACTGCTTGTCTAAATTTAGCGCTTAATGAAGCTGCTGTTGCTGCCGCTGTTGCAGATGCAAATTGTGGCATGGCAAACAGATCAAGACTCGAGTCGATTCGAACTGTTTGCTTCTTGTCTCGTTTCGGCCCTTTGCGTTCTTGTTCGTAATAATTCATAAAAATTGGCAAATTAAACGCCAACACAACAAATGATTCCCGCGTGGCGACTGCTGCAATTTGTATGCAATCGCATGGGGCAACATACAACATACAACATGCAACAACCAGAAACAGAAACACAAACAAAAACAAATAATGGCCAGCCAATTGCTGTGGCATGCAACACAATGAAACAGTTGGATGATAAATGTGCGCCCACTTTGCTTACGAGTATTTATGGCCACTCAAATTGCATTCAATTGATTCTTGGTGGCCCCCCCATCCCCTACCCCCTTGAGTTGCCCCCTCCTGTGTGGCGTTGGCGTTGCATAACCCTTAAGTCAAACTCCTAACTTATTTTTCCCCTTCTCTATACACAGGAAAACTGCTTGAAACAATATCAAAAATTAAAGAAAAAAAGAACAACGGCCATTCGTGTTGTGTTTAGTGCATGTGTGTGTGTGAGTAAAATGAGCTTACACTGAGCACCAAAAATATTTACACCATAAATAATACAAAAGTGCAACAAAAAGTGATTAATAACAAGTGATCAACAAGCAGCTGAAATACTTTTAAAAGCGGCATCAGATTTTCTTTTGCGGAGAAATGAGTAACATCAAATTATTGGTAAGTTCCCTAAAAATTGAATATACATTCTAGTTATTTGACTAATTATTGGCATTAGTTTATAGATTCATTTGTTGAACTGCCAATTAGCATAAATTTAACACAAAGCCACAATTAATTAACTGGCCGAACAACAACCGCAAACAAGTTAAGCTTTTGACTCTGAAATATTTACAATTTATTAATGGATTTTCATTTGTTTCAATTGTTGATCAATCATCTGCGGTTTATGGAACAAATTACACTTTGCTTAAATATTTTGAGTGTGGTTTTAATTAAAAAAAATAGCTTTTTAAACAGGAAACGCATTAGTTAGAATAGATTTTATATTAATTATAAATTACATAAATTATGTTTCCTCATGCGAGCAAGGCTGGACTATATCAGTCAATTTATACTAATATAAAATATAGATTTGACAAATCTACACTTATCTCATACAGCGATTAAATTACAAACAGAGAATAATTAATATCTGATCTTTATGATTGTTAAAGTCAAGTTGCATGCAATCGATTGAAACAACGTATAAGTTTTATTATATTTTCCTGACTTCTCAGCTCATCGGCTGTCAGTCTGTCAGTCTGACAATCTGTCAATCGGCCATTCAGCCAGACAGCTTTTTGCTGACCGTTGAAGCGAAGCGGTAATGTCTACCGCCCCTCGAAGGTCACATTAAAAATATATTTTACAAAAGATGATACAAAAAAAAAAAAAAATACACAGCCAAATTTATGTATATAACATTTAATTGTTGGACAATTATAATTATTTTCGCATTTTCGACTTTAATTTTAATAGCACAAGGAGAAGAAAAAAAAATGAGGGAATATTTGCTGGGCATACACTGCAAACGAATCCAATCAAATATCTAATAAAATATATAATAAATCTTTCAAGTTTAATAATATATTTAAATATTCACTATTGTTTATTCTTCATTAAAATGTGCATTCATTAAAAATGCCAAGGCCCAAAAAAAAAAAGATTGCATTAAACACAATGAACTCAATGTATCTGCGAAAACTTTAACTTCGTTATATAGTTTTTTACCCTGTATATGCTGATTGATTAATTACATTTTTCTGTTTGAATCTATCAGTCTGAGATAGATTTTAAAGTCAAAAAACTTGGTATATTTTACTGTAGGGTGTCTTCTAGTCAAGCACTGCTGAATGTTTTCCCAATTTTTTTTCACGTTTCACAGCTTGTCGATTGATTTTTGCGGAATTGCGAATTTATTTATTTACATTTTTTGTAGTTTATTTTTTGCCAATTTTGTTTGTTCTCTTTTTTTGTTTTCTGAATTTGTGCATTTCATTATTTTCTTGGCATAGATAAAAGAGAGAAGGGAGGAAAAAGAGGGAGAAATTAAATTAATTGAGCGTTTGTCTTGTGTTTCATTGAAAACGCAAGAGAATCGCAAACAAATTTCGCATTGCCGCCTGAATAGTCACAGCCTTGAGAGGAACAACAAACTTTAGTTTAACTTTAAATAAACTACAACAAACACGACAACAACGAGAACAACAAAAGCATAAGATATTAATTCCGCATATAAGCAAGTGCGATTAAGTATGCCATAATAAAAGTAAAGCGTGAGTCGAACTAATATTGAGTAATTTTCCATATGGCAGAGAGGCAATATTACAAGGGCGGGGAAAAAGTAGAGGGTCTTAAAAATAAATCTATTAGGCGTACGGTCGCAGGATGGTCGTAAATTACAGCAGCTCCTAATTGAATTAAAGTCATTTCAAGGCGGCGCACTGTGCCTCTGTGTTGTGTGTCCCTCGAAAGCGCAAGAGTGAGAGAGCGAGAGAGATAGAAAGAGACATAAATTCCGGCACCTTCGTAGCAGTAACGTTGCTATTTTTGGTCTGTTCCAGTAGGCTCTGGCCACAGGTCCAGCAATATATTTATTATTGTAAAGCCCGTTGAACATAATCATTAAGCGCAATTTACCTACAAAGTTTCATGCCGCCAACAACGAAGCAAGAAGGAGCGACAGACGGACAGACAGACAGCCGGACAGATGGCGAGACAGACAGGCAGAGTCCGTGCAAAATGATTATTACCATACGCCCGCGTCTCTCGAGTCTAGCAACATGAATTGGGATACAGGGTGGGCCAAACAGTTGAGCACGAGCGCAACGAAAGACTCAAGACACGAACTTGACTTGCCACAAATACAAACTGTGGCAAATTTAACAGCACTCCACATGCATTACAACCAAATCAACAACAAAAACAACAACAGAAACTACTACAAATGCAGTTGCTTGTTCATACACAAAGAAGTGAAAGCTGTTGACTGAAACTCAAACTGTGTCTTGGGCTGGGTCCACACTCATTTGGCATTTACGAAACTCTCGGCACATAACGGGCAACTGTCAATAAATAATCAAAATAAACCAAAATCGGACAATTGACTATTTTTGGTAACTTGTTGGAGGCTTGTAAAAATATATTTATACAATAACAAAAAAATGTGATTCCAATGAAAAAGGAATTGAGTTCGGATATTTCATGAATTTGTGAAATTATCCAATGATGCAATCACTTCACAATTAACAGTTAACAGTTTACAGTTACCAGTTACAATTTCGATATCAATTCTCAGTTCCCAATTCCATTTTCAGTGGGTGCCAATTTATATAGAACTCAGACAGTTTGAGCATTTTAAATGTCAGCAAACGAGTTTTAATTTTGGCACAAAACGAAATTTGAATTTAACAAAAAACGCAGTCACCAAAAAGTAAAGCTAAATTAATTTAAATCACAGCGTGCATTGTGCTGATGGCCAAAGTAGCTACCAAGTTGAGTTGCTTGCCTTGAGTTCGCATATCGCGCTACAGTTTGCGGACTTGGCTAAAACACGAGCTCGAACTGCGTCACAGAACAAAGCGTAACAGTCGATGGGCATTAGAAACACACAGCGCAAAAGCTGACGCATCTCAGCTAAGCAAAAGAGCAGGCTTGACGAGCAGATACCCTGTTTGTTTGCTTGTAGAATAGTTAGGATAAATTATTTGAAATGGTAACTAACTGAAAGGCATACCCCAAATTAGTCATTTATTGATTACAGGGTATTGGGAAGACACTTTAAATAGCATTTCTATTAGTCTTAACCTTAATTTGTTTACAAATTTGTTAATTCAATTGAAATTAATGTTCTTAGGGGTCAAACAAAAGACTTAGGACACAAACTTGCCTTTGTGTAGTTCTGAATATCCAAGTGATAGCAATTTAATTAGCGTAATTTAAGAAGCAAATGCTCAACTAACAGATACTCTGTCTATTTTAATATCATTGTTCCAAACACATTTGAAGTATTATAAAAGTTAAAGCTAAATCTTTGTATCAACTTATTTATATTATTTATTTCTACGTTTTTTCGCTTTTTTTTATAGTTATTAATTGTTTTAAATTCAGCTTAGACTAGCTGACAATACTTTGTCAAATCTGTTACAGGGTATTCAGTAGCCTCTTTAATAAATGTCATCTATTAGCACTGACCTTAATTTGGAATTTAGTTGCAAAAGTTCTAACGCCAGACAAAAGACTTAGGACACAAACCTGCCACTTTCAGGTTTCAAATTCAAGTTTACGACAATTTAATTAGTTTAATCGATGCATAAAACAGCAGCTGCTTCCCCTGTTGCTCTTCCTCTTTCTTAATCTCTCTCAGCACGCATCTCGCTGCTCTGCGGCAATCTTTGGACTGATGCTTGATATATATATTTATGGTTAGCATAAAATTTAAGTGTTGCATAAGTTAGAAGAGGGACTGGTTTTGGAATTCTGTTACTTACTCTGACTATCTCACATTATTTAAACCAATTTTTAAGAGTTGACGCTAATGATTAATGCTTTATTTGTTGTGATCCCTTTTGGCTACTCATAACGCATAACGGTAATTTGCAGTGTTATTAAACGCAATTACTGTCAATAGGTTTTTGCCCTTCTTCTGTATTTCTTGGCCATAATGAATTGCACGAATTTTGTTCCAAAGACAACCGAATGCGAAAGTTCAAAGACACGCACATTTTGTGAGTTTGTTAGAACGAGAGAGAAATGAAGTGAGAGAGGAGATGCGTAGATTGACATTCGTTTTGCCATTAACAAAATATATTTGCGCCTTTTCGTTTTGTTTTCTTGTCGTAAGCTTTTAATAGGATTTTTATTTAACATATGTTTGCTTCTTCTTTCTCCTGCTTCTCCTCTGTTTTCTGCCTTGAGACGTGACTTGAGTCTCCATTGATGCGTGCGTGTCATTATTGATGATCTCACACAGCACTGACTACAGAAATATTTAAAGTAACATTAACGTCTGGGAAACAAAATCGCTTTTACGATTTCCAATCAATTTAAAGACTTTAAAAAGTGCTTACTTTCAGTTAAGTAAATTTAGCTAAGCAATCAAACTCCATTCTTAGATCTTTCCTCCCGTTCTCTACACTATTCACAGTTTGACTCTCTAAATGTTAGTTTTTCTCCTCAGATCTCCATCCAATTCAATTCTCAGATCAACTTTAATCACATTTTTACAGCCTGTGACAAAGTCAGAGTTGGCATCTGGTTGGCTCTATAAAAAGTACATAAAAAACTCATTTGATTTCAAGTATATTTAGCAGCTATAAAAATCCTAAATAAATGGAGAGTATCAGTAAAAGGATTAAATAAAATATAGAATGTTATTTTGTAAATAATTTAGCATATTTATGAGGAATTCAGTTTAAATGGGCTCTGAACTTCCAGTCATAATAATACAGAATTTATGATAAATAAGATAAGAGAAAGGATGGAATTTTAATGTGAAGAATCAGATAAAAATGTAAAAATAAACTTTAAAATAATTCAGCAATAATTTTTAAAACAAATTTGAAATATATAAAACTAAAAAGATAGTTTTAAAAATTAAATTCCTGTTTTCTGCTTCTTTTTATTGAGGTTAATCTTAAATTAAAGCTGCCTTCACACTTGATGTGTGCTCCGATTGCAAATGAGTCAGCTGAGCTTAGCAACAAAGTAAGAATTGGCCTGAGCAAGTGGAACGCAACACTCCAAATGTAACGCCCACAACAGCTTGCGGCTTAAAAGCAAAAACATATAAAATACGCCAGCTTATGCCACACACACACACACACTTAAACAAAAGCCACAAAAACATTTTTTATGGAGACATCAAAATCTGAGCTGAGTTTCAGACTGATTCGGAGTTTTGTCTGGTGTAAAAAGCGCAAGTTCCGCGGGAAGCTAAAAACTGAGAAAGAGCGAAGCGAAAAGTTGAGAATTTTTGCAGCAAATAAGCTGTGAACTGATGCCCAATATTGTGGGGGTCTTTGCATTTAAGCAGAGAGTCCATTATCATGATGATTAAAACTTATTATTGCCGGTTGTATTACTATTATTAGTTGTAAGTTGCAAGTTGCAAGTCCAGGGCGGTTACACGCACGCCGCGTCCTTTCATAATTCTCTCCCCCTCCTGTAACTCCCCTCCCTTTGTGTCTTGGCTATGCATATTTTTAACCAGGCTGCGATTGCATCCAACATGTTATTAATACGTAGAAACAAATAAGCAAAAACAATAACAACCAAAGAGGCAGGGAAGTCTCGGCTAAAGAAACGCGTTACAATTCTGCGGGCTACACCCCAGAGTCACTCGCTGAGACTGGGCACATTCACCTGGAGTTGTAGCTGAAGCTGGAGCTGCAGAAGGAGCTGGAGTTGGAGACGGAGCACGACGTTGGCTTTGGCCGTTGTTTAGTTCGGTTTGGTTCGGTTCGGTTTTACCTTGATGGTCGTTCACTCTACATAACAGCGGCAACAACTTTTACTACTAACACACATGTACACACACACACACACTCGTCACACACACACACATACTCACTTCGGTTTGACTTTCAGCGCGCCATCAAAACAAAATATGAGCGAACCGCGCACTAAAAATCGCTCAATAATATTATATGGCGTAGCGAGGGGAGTATGAGGCGTACAATACGAGTACGAGTACGAGTACTCGTACGATACGAGTACGATACGATACACTGGCCAACTAGCAATTGAGCCAACTAGTTGGGCCACGGCCTCCGTATCTGATAAATAGAGTGGTTCACAAAATGCTGACCGGGCTGTGGCCAGGCCCAATCTCCACAGTCTCCGTTTCAGTTGTTGTTGTTGCTGTTGCTGTTGTTGTTGTTGTTGTCGCAGTCCTGGGCCATTTGTTTGTTGGCCTGGCCAAGCCTGTTTATTCTTTTTTTGTTCACTACCTTTTTTTTTTTTTTTTTGCTTTACTTTAAGTCTACCCTTGCACTTGGGCATTATAACTTTATGAAGGTGTTTACAATTCATCCATCTATTTAGCCATCACACACATTATCGAGCGTATAAACAGCGTGTAGTTGCTGCCATCGCATTTCAAGTATTGCAAGTACTTCTAACAAGCAAATTTCTCAAGTGCAATTCAATCGTGACTATAAAATCAAATGGCTTTCGATTGCTTGAAGATTCTCGCTTAATCTTGGGCTTCAACAAAAGCTACAGATTAGGGAATTGGCAACAGCTTGAGATGTATTTTAGAAGTATAGATATACATATATCACGGTCGAGGTTATCTAAAAAGTTAACAAAGTAAAACCTTAATATTAACAACTATATTAAATTTACATCAAAAACTAAAACGAAGTATGGTAAAAGAAAATGTATTTTGAATCCACTTTTGTTGCAAGCATTCGAGAAAATTCAGGAAAAACTCCCCTTGACATACGATAATAAATCCCAACCACTTCCAGTGCTGCTTTCAAGCTTACACTTATAAAATTATTGGAAAAACTCTCTTATTATTTTTGTTTATTAATTATTAATTACTTTTACTATCGCTATATCCTAGCGCTATAAGGATTATAGCAGCTTAAAATAAATATTTTATATTTATTAAATTTATTTCTGAATTTAACGTAAATTTTGAATAAATTTAATTTATTTTTAATTTAAGCTTTCATGTATATTTTATTTTGTTATATTTTAAAGACTACTTTTAATATTACTGTAGTTTTTATCTACTTTATAACATTTTAATTTTTATTTATTACTTTATTTTACTTCTAGCTATTAGTATTTGTAAAGCATCTAGTATTCGACGTGCTAAGTTGAATTTGTTGTTTGTTTGTTGTTGTTATTGCTGGCAATGTTTGCCAATATCTTAGCTGTTTTTTTTTTATTTTTATTTTTTGTTGGCCGGCGTTGCTTATCACGATTTGTGGCCATATTATTTCAGTTTTTGCTTGTTGCTGCTGCTGCAGTTGCGGTTGCTGTTGTTGTTGTTGTTGTTATGGTTGTTGTTGTTGTTGCTGCCGGTCGTGTCGAGTCATGCGGCATGCATTTTAACGCATATTTTGTAATTGTTGGCGCTGCCGCCATTGGGTGACCTTTCGCCAGGGCGCTGCCTGAGACACATTTGCATGCTCACACACACACAGATACTTAAAGTCGTAGACCAAATCAAGTTCGTTGGACGGCAGCAGTTCATTGGCCCATCTCTCAGCTGAAGAAGAAGAAAAGGCAACCGCAATTCTTAAGCTGCTTTTGCTGCCTCAATGTCTAATTACAAAGTGCGCTTTGCTTCATTCCCCTTCCTACTCCAGCCTACCCCCATCAGCTCACTGCTTCCTTCTGGCCACTTATAATTACCAACAAATGAATGTTATAACCATAAAAATTAACTTGACGCCGCAAAACTTAAGTTATGCTTCAGTAACATAAAATGCCTTTTTTTTTGACCTGGGCCGCAAAACTCGAGCGGCAACAAGAACAATGTGAAAGATGAGGAAGAAGAGAACATCATAAAACAAAAAAAAAATAAGAAGAAGTAGACAAAACCAAAAACTTCTTAATCATTGCGCGCTTTTCACGCCGGCTTTTGTCTTTTCGCTCTCTAATTATTTACACGCTCCGCGCATGCATATCGCTTACGATTATGGCCATAGTTAGAGACATAACCCTGGCCCAAAGTGTCCAGAACACCACTCTATAGAAAGCGAGGGGGCACAGCAGACAGAGGGGGAGAGGGAGGCGAACAAAGTGCTTAAAATGTTGTACAGTGTTTAGCAGTTTCAAACGCTTCGTTGAGTCGCATTTCAAGGCAGCGACGGGGGTGGCAGAAGGGGGCGTGTACAGCAGCTTGCATTACATAATTTCGTATACCGTTGTGCGGCCATTTGATTAATTTACAACAGCAGCAACAACAAACACAACAACAACAACAACAAGTTTGTCTCTGTTTAATGCGCAGCCAGCTGAAAATTTATGCAAGTTCGTTGCCTAAGTCTTTTGTCTGCCTAACTGTTCTAAATGCAATTGCGCAAAATGTCCCGCTAATTTCTTGTGCCGCTTTGCCACAGCTGCACAGTGGCCAACACTGAGAATTTACATCTTATATTTTTGGCTCGAAAAAGAAAGATGTAAATCGATGAAATATTTCAGTGACTTGCAATAAGCTGGGAAAATTGCAATGGCTGAGTGTAAGAGATATTTTTGTACAGAGTTGATCGAGAAAGATGGAGATGGAAAGATTTTTAGAGCTAAAAAAAAATTATATAAAAAAATATAGACAAATTTTTACCGCTAACTAAAGGCAAATATAATAAAATATTACTGTAATTGGGTAAGTTCGAAAATACCATTTATAACATTATAAATACAAAAAAGGTTACAAGTAAGGGAGCTGCAGAGTGAGTATATAGAAGAGAGAGAGACAGATTAAATCTAAAAGACAGATAAGAGAAATAATATATGAGCTATATTATAAATGTCATGAGCATGTACAATATTATTGAATAAACCGCCTCTACTATTTCTGATAGTCAACACTTCATTTTAAAAGTTAGGATTCCAAAAAATGTATTATTAAAAAGAAAAATATAGAAAGGAAAAGAAAAAGAAAGATGATCTATACTAAACTGAGAAAGAGTTTTCCAACATATAAAATATATTCGACTTAAGTAATATAATTTAGCTACTTCAATATATTTTGTAAGATATCATATACCTTAATTCTCTTCTCAACTGTTGTACCTAGCGAAGCAGTAGAAATATTCCGCTGAAATTTCGATTATTAATGCTGAACTATAAATGTTTTAGTTAAAAACCATAAAACATCATTCTCCAGCTATATTCCTCCAGCTATCTGTTTTCAATGTTCATAACCATTGGACATGCTGGCCATTTGCCAGTTCGTTGCCTAAGTCATTTATTCTGGCATTTTATGCATGTGCCCGGTAATAAGGAAATGCAGCGTCAAAATCGAGTTCATAATTACTGAACGTTGTTGGCCATATTAAAGGCCCCTCATAAACACGCTCAAACTCAGACGGATGGGCAACAAAACGCTGTTATTTATATTCTAATTAGAAACACAATTTGGAATTCTGTATCAGAAGTCACGCCACTTCTCCGGCGGATCTCACTCTCAGGCTTGTTAACGTCGCACATAAAGCGCTGATTAGGCAGTTTTAAGATCCGTGTGCTTGTGGGCGTGTCCCTTTGGAGGCGCAAAGAAAAACAGGCAAAGTCATGTTTTAAAGTGTTTGGAAAATGCTACCAAAAAAATAACAAAATACAAAAATGTTGATGATGACGATGCTGATGCCTTTATAGGCAAGTGTCGGCGTTTTTTACGAGTACTTCAGTAACTCAATATTCAAGTCAGCTACACGGCCAATTTTCAGTGCCAAAAACAACAACAAGTGCAGCAGCAACAACAACAACAATTATAATAATACGTAAGAAATTCTTTGCCTTTTGTTTTGTTGCATCCTTTGGGCCAACTTGTTTTCCGGCAACAACAAAGGCCGTTTGTCGTCTGCAGGTGTGTGTGTGTGTGACTTCAAAGGAATTTCCATAACCGCTAGCATTCCGTGTGTGTGTCTTGTTGTTGTTATTGTGCCTAATGGCCAAAGAAACTCGTAGATTTTTTCTTTCTCTCTCTCTCTTTCTTTCTCTACTTGTCTGTGTCTTTGTTGTTGAATGCCTTTTGCTTTCTGCGGCTGTACGTAACGAAAATGAGCGCAAACAACAATGAAAAAGTGGCAGGAAAAATACAAAAACAACAACAACACATACCGAATGCACAACAAGACGAACAGGTTTTCAGGGCAGCCTCAAAGATGCGTGCGTGGAAAACTGGTGGAAAATGCAAAGATAGAGAGAGAAAGAGAGAGAGAGGGGGATAGAGAGAAATAGAAAGACTGCTCTGGACACAAAGCAACACCACATGGAATATGCAACACTGGTCAGACGTGCATTGGCCGCGCTTGACCCTCTGCTGCCCATTTGACACATTTCAGCAAAAAAAAAATAGACAACAACAAGAAACGATCAGCAATAAAAACAACAACAACATCAACTAGCAAGAGATTAATTTCTGCGCTGCATAATAGACTTTTAAAGGTGCATATAGGTGTAAAGTCTACTGTAGACTATAATCTATTTCAATTGCCAGTTAAAAATAATTATATCGTTTTTAATTAAAGTTTTTATTGCAAAAAATATTATTAAATAGCATAATTTTATTTCTAATATCTATAATAAAACTTTAAAGTAAATGTTATTTTAAATAATTTTTAGAGATTAGTCCTTATAAAGCACGCGTGCTATATCCAATCAAGATAAGGCATTTATTTGTAATCTTGTAGGTGAAAGTATTCGGTTGCTGGCAAAAATAAATGGGATTATTTATTAAATAATTTATTTATTTCATTCGTTGAACAGCTATAAACAGTTATGACGTTACGTTATGAGCTAAACAAAAGTGTGCTAACAACCGAACGCTTTTTCCTATATATATAAAAAAAATAAAAATTAACTAAATTGTTAATAAGTGATAGATAAAATAAAATATACGTAAAGAATATACCAAATAGTTCCAAGAGCATTTCTTAGTTTAGTTTATAATTGTATTTTTGAAATGTGCATACAATTTTGTATTTAAATTTTTCAAACCAATATTTTATCTTAGAAATTTCCAAAGTAAAATCAAGATTTCTTTTTAACTTTTCAATTAATATATTTTAAGTTTCTCTAAAATACTTTATTAGTCGTTGAAATACAGTTTAATTTGCAGAGTATTTCTCTAATTTAAGTGCCGTCAAAGCTATCTGCATTTACAGGGTATTCCATAGCCAATAGGCACAGTTCTAACAAGTTTTCAACTATCTCATCGCAACTGCATTCCTCACAAGCATGCGTCGAACTGCATTTGGCTGCTTAGCATGTGCGTGTGTGAATGCGAGTGTGAATACGAGTGTGAGTGTGAGTTTGAGTATGTGTATGTAGGTTGGTGTGGCAAGCAACGGTACTGCAACCGTACTCAGTTGACTGCCGGCACTTTTCGGTTGTATTCCAGGCAATTTGCAAAGCTGCCAAGCGAGACAGCGAATTACAGGAGTGGAGAGAGAGGGTGGGGAGTGGCAGGGGCAGGGGCAAAAGGCTCATCACTTGGCCATCTAAAGTCTAACTGCATTTGGCTGTCAAGTCAACAACTTGTTTACGTTGGCGTCAACTACCGCAACTGCAAGTTGTGTTTTTTGGGTCAGACGCATCAGCACGCGTCTTTGCATAGGCGCTTATATAATTGCAAAAAAGTTAAGCTTAAAAAAATAGATGAAAAAAAAACGAAATAAATGTCTAAAAAATCATAAATCATATTACGCGCATGCGTTTCTGCTTTTGTCTGGCCAATTATGCAAGCCAGGCCCGTAAATATTTAGTCAAGTTGTACAAAACAAATAGCTCAAGTATTTGTGGTTCAAACTGCAACAATGTTTTGGCCTAAACGAAGCATAAACAGGCAAGAGAAAAAAAGATGCAGCATTAACATTTACGACAGCTACGTGGCAGCAACAGACGGCAACGTGACTCTGCCACTAAGTACTTAAAACATACAGCATAAATTAAGTCAGCTGACTGCACCGAAATTACACGCACTCCTCTATCTCCCTCTCTCTCTCTCCGCATCTCGCTCTCCTTATCTCAGCGAGCTGATCTTAAAGATATTCCCCATAAAAAACCGAAACGTGAGCGGCCACTTGCGATGAGCGCAGCAAATCTTATTCAGACATCAAATCAAGGCAAATTTATCAATCACATGACATACATTTCCAATTTATCTTATATAACTCAAAATGCAAACACTTTGAGCATACAAAAGTGCACTTATATCGTATATACTTGTAGAATACTTAAAAAAGTTTTACCAATTTGGACAGCTGATAAAGATTATTCGTTCTTGAGTATATTTTACCTTTTATCTTCATCTTAGATGTCTACATAACAAATTTTAGTATTAAAGCACTATTAAACGAGAAAAATTTGAATCTATACTGTTTAAATATAAATATAACTCGAATGTCGGAGATCCCGTACTTACTATGGTGTTAGTTCTTAGATTGGTGTAAATTAGCAAACATTTATTATACTCGACTAAGGGATATCCTGTACCCGAAGATTTGAAGAACTTACAGAGTTCTGTATTAAATTTTTGATTATTTGTTCCAATTACAGCTATATGATACAGTAAACCGATTTGAGATTAAATTGCTTAGAATGTATAAAACCAACTTCAATGTGAATTCTAAAATTTTTGCAAACTAAAACTTGATTTTTGACCGATCTATGTATGATATGTATGATATTCAGAATGTTATAAATATAAATACATCTATACACTTTCAACTCAGACAATTTAAATAAAAACCATAAAATCTACGAGTAAAAGGAGGGTACGATTGTCATTTGATCGGATTATGAGTGCGCCAACATTAATTTTGAGCAGCCAAGTTATCGAATTGCTCAATTGGCCTACTTTCAGCTGCTAACTGTAATATGAACGAATGAATGTACATATGAATATAATCGTAGACTCGTAGTTTGTGATCCCCTCGAAAGACCCCCCATTGAACACTTGTCGCCTATGAGGGAAATTAATGATCTCACAGATGCAAAGCAATTTGTATGCCAAAGTCAAAAAAGATCAGTATAAAAAGATTGTAAATTTAAGAGCTAATCTTGATCATGATAGATTTGCATTTTATCCATTTGCGTCAAGTTAATCGTTTGATTGCGATTTGAATACGAAACTTGTCTTGCAATTTGAAGCTAATTTTAAACTTTAAAATTGTGTGAATTTGTTATCGGATGATTGCATTTTATTGCTGGCAGAACATGTTATTTTTATTTACTTTTTTTGGCCTTATATAAAAAAAAGAGAGTGTATAGAGAAGCGTCTAACGATCTGAATATATATAATGTTATATCTTCGAAGCCGTAATTAATTTATATTCAATATCAAGTCAATTAATCTGTTGACAAATACAATAACAAATTACACAGCGACAAATATCGTTCTTGCTCACAGTCTCTTTATTGCACTCTCTTTCTCTCAAACGTAGCACAGTTTGGGTGCAAACTGTTATACTCGCACTTCACTTAAAACTGATTTTTCAAATGTGGCCCGAAGACATTTCAACCAAACTAGTTTTCCTTTTCATTGTAAGCGCATTTGAGAAGTGCTGAAGAGAGGAAGTCAGACAGAGAGGGAGAAACAGAGAGAGAGAGAGGGGCAACTGTTGCCGTCAGCTGTTTGTCTGTTTGCTCTTAGCCTGGCCAAAACGCAGTCTCTCAGCTCCCAGCTCAGTCTCAGCCGGCACGTCGCGTTGTGTGCACCACGTCAAAAGGTTTTTCGTGAAAACGTTTTTTAATTCGATCTCTACAACCCCCACCCCTCAACGCCCCCTTTTGTCACGCCTTTGTTTCGATTGTACATTTGCACAGCTGTTGTGTGTGTGTGTGTGTGTGTATTTGTGTGTATTCGTGTGTTGTTTGCTCGTATTCAAAATGCCATCAAAATTAACAACAATTTCTATTTATTTAATTTGTTGACGCCATGCAATTTGTCATAGAAAAACTGAACTATAAACGTAGCGCCCTCAACGCTTACGTAATACCTAGATAAACGCTGTAGTCTGTTGTTATGCCAATCTGTTTGTTTTTTTTTTCTATAATTATAAATTTGCGAATTTTTTTCGCAAATGACAGCAACGATTTGCAAACGAAAATTGTTTGATTTGACGATTTGGAGCAACGTTTTTTTTTTTTTTGGCAAATTTAAATCGTTAGCCACGTTTGAGTTGCTTTTTGGCACGACAAAGTGACAGTGTGACAGTGCAACAGTTTGGCAGTTGCAAAGTGCACTTTAAAGACTAAAGCCACAAACTTTCGCTAGATTAAAGCCGCAGTTTTGCCTTGTCTCTCTCGTTTTGCTAATAAAGCAATAGCAAAATCGTAAATGAGCTTAAAAAATATAAAGATAAAACAACAACTTACATCATCAGCTGCTGGCACACTTTTCACAGCTGCAACAACAACAACAACAGCAACAAGAGTAGTTAAAAAAGCGCCCAGTTGCTGCATTTAATTAATCAAAATGAGCTTTTGCTTTTCGTTTATTTATGAATGGGCGACGAGTTGATTCAGTGAATAGCAGTGAATATAAATGAGTGAGCGAGTGAATGAGTAAATGAGTGAATGACTTAATGCTGTGCCTTGCCCTTTTACAACTTTTGTCATCCTGCCACAGTTGTTGTTGTTGTTGTTGCTTCTGTTGTTGCTCCTGTTTCTGCTGCTGCCACATCGACAACATAAATTATGAGCAGCAGCTCTCCTGAGGCTCGGCTGCAACGTTGTCTCCTATTCAGACTACATATAAAAATAAAAATATGACTTATTAATAAAAACCGACAACAACAGCAACTTAATAAAGCTGGCGCCAGCGGCTGCTGCTGCTCGACTTCAAGTTGCAACAACAAGTTGCAGCTATGCAGGCGATGCCACAGTCATAAAAGCTGATGTTTTGTTGATTTTTCATTAAATGTGTTAAATATGCCAAGTGTAGGACGACGCGTGTGGGTTTTTCTCTGTCTCTGTGTTACTGCTTCTTCTTCTTTTCTTTATACTACTTTTCTGTATTAAATTAGCTGCTG
Source organism: Drosophila innubila (assembly GCF_004354385.1). Classification (NCBI taxonomy): domain Eukaryota; kingdom Metazoa; phylum Arthropoda; class Insecta; order Diptera; family Drosophilidae; genus Drosophila; species Drosophila innubila. Next base: position 1,798,022 of record NW_022995372.1, on the reverse strand, counting down.
CTGCTGCACTTGTTGCCAACTGTTGAATGCCAGCTGCAGCTGTTTTCAGTTTGCTAAATAACTTAAAGTTGAGTCAACTCGTTTAGACAAACAATTTGAAATAGGTATTTATTATTCCTAAATATTTACTGATGATCTAAATAGGCCAAAACTTATTGAAAATTAAAAAGTCAGTTCAAAACAAGAGAGACAAACTTCAACAAACTTTTGGCCAATCTAAAGCTCAACTTGTTAGTCTTTTATTCGATTTTTTCGGGCTAATTAAACGCCCTCAACTTGTGCTCGTCTCGCTTTTAGCCTGCACTTTTAATTATGCTTCATATACACAGTCGAGTAAGATATTTAGTATGTGGCACACGTTTTGCGTTAATGTTTTTTCATACTTCATTTGCGGCTTGAAATAATTGCGGGGCGTATAGGAAAAAATATGGGAAAAGTGCGAGAGAATGGTTACCAAAAAGAGAAGCTCAAAAAAACTACCGTAAGATGAATGTGAAGACAGTGAGGACTTTTTATTACATTTTATTTTTTTGGGGCCTATGCGAAAATTACTTTGTTTACATATATTAAAGAAAGAAAGATTAAATAAAATATGGCCGAAGAAGAGGAGATTGTTTTTTGTTATCTCTAGAGATGCAACTCAAGCTGATAAGACATTGCAACACTGACCGGTCGTGCTGTTCCAAATAGTTAGACACCCACGCGCAAGGTCAGGCTAGTTCGTTGCCTAAGTCATTCGTTTGCACTACGCTTCGTTGCAAGAAAACCAGCTTAAAGAGCAAAGTTTAAGGGGGTAATTAGCATAGCCAGCTAGCAAAACGAATGCCTATATGGGTCGCTATGCCCACACACACACGCACACACACACACACACATTTACATAGGAGGTACTCGATGCTGTGCAGCGAAAGTTAAACACAAAGCTTGAGAAACTTTATGAAACGTGTGTAAAAATCAAAATGTTTTAAACGCCCACAACAGCTATCGATGTGTGTAAGTGTGTGTGCGTGTGTGTGGGTGTTGTGGGCGTGTAATGTGCGCCTGACACCAAAACAGTTAAATGTGGAAATACAAGAAATTCAAGTGAATATCAAGCGCAAAAATTACGTCAATCAAAAAGTCAAAGCAACTGGTAACTGGTAACTGGTAACCGCAGCAAATATCAAAGCAAAAGCTAAGAAAAATATTTTCTGCAAAGGCGTCCATACAACAAAGTGTAGAAGAGTAGAGAAAAAAAATACGAAAAAAATATTACCTGGTTTTTTTTCTGGGGTTTTTTTTATTATTTGCCGCTGAGCGGTCCAAGCCAAAAATGGACCATGCAGAGCCACAGCGCAGCGTCAGCAGCGACGCAGCGGCGGCAGCAGCGCAGCGTGTGGGCAGCAAAGTTGCCTAACAAGCAAACAACCAAACAACAACGAACAACCAAACACCCAACACGAACAACAAGTCTCAAGTCTCCACTCGGCTCTTCGGGAATTAAATCGAACTCGGAATCGGAATCGGGTTGCAGCTTTAGCTTCAGCTAAAGGCGAATTCGTTGCGAGCTTTCAGTTCGTTTTTAGCGCGCGTGCGGTGCGGTTCTCTCTTAGTCTCAAGTCCCAGTCTCAGTGTTAGTCTCCATCTCAGTCTCAGCTTAGCCAACTCTCAACTCAATAGCTGAACAGTGAGCTGAACTGCCAGCAACTGGCAGCTACATATTTGAAAACAAATTTAATATTTGATTTTCTTCAAAACCAACAGTGAAAGTGCCGTACAACAAATTGTTTTCAAATTTTACAAGTGAAAATTTTTAAAGAAAAACGCACCCAAAACGCAACGCGTCGTGAAAATCAGCTAAAAGCCAAAGTGTTTCAAGAAAAGCGTCAGAAATTTGTTAAATTTAACAAATACCAAGTGTCTGTGCACAGCTCAGTGTGTGTGTGTCTGTTTGTGACTGAGTGTGTGTATCAGCGGCTCTTGCTGTGTGTGTGTGAGTGTATTTAAGCGCTTTTGGCAGCTGAAGATCTAAATTTTTGCTGGCGTCGTTTTTCGTTGGCAGCTGTTGGCAGTATGAACTGATTTTTAACGAAATTTTATAAAGAAAATGGTGAGCAAAAGTTTTTCAATATATTTTTGACGTAAACATTAAATGCAGCTTAAGAAAATATAATAAAAATTACACTAAGAATATATTTGAGCGTTTTATTTTAAGTGAAAAAATAGTTGAAAGATTCAATGAAATAATTTATGAAAGTTCAAGCATGGCGAAAGAAAAATCTAAGAAATTCACATACCGATTATATACTTGCTATTAGTGAAATTTGAATAACTTCAGAAAAATGTAATTGGGATTTTAAAAAATTTCTTAAATTAAATTATGTGAAAAATAATATCATGAATCTGATTCATACAACATTTTTTAAATTCTATTAAGGTTATTAAAAATTGCAGAGAGCAGAAAATTAAATTGAAACAAGTTAAATTTGTAAAAAAATAATTTAAAACTTAAAAAATTAACTATTTCTTCACATAAAAGTCATTCAAAAGTGTTAAATTCTTATTTTTCATGTAATAAAATATTTTTTTCCTAGAAATTTTAAAATTTTAAAATTATCTAATTCTAGGCCCTCTAACATTATTGAATGAGTCAACTTTCTGTAAAAGATTTTAAAAGACACACGTTTACTCATTGGGAGGAAAAATGCATTTTATAATTTGCAATACAAATAAATAAAGTATAAAATAAATTTGTGATTTTGTGTTGAAGCTCTAAAAGTGACACATGTTAATATTAAAACTGCAGTTTTTTTAAGCGTTGACTAATTATTTCTAGCGAAATAACTGTGAGATCACTTGAAAAAACAGTTGAATGACAAGACAAGTAACCGTTTTCAAGCTGAAAAAAAGACAGCCTAAGGCCACAGTGAAACAAACAAGCATTTCACTTTCATTTGTGAAAAAGTCTGCCTGGTCAAAGTTATTGTGTGGCCAAGTTGAAGATGAGGAGTTGAAGAGGGAGTTAGAGATGAAGATGGAGATGAGATGATTGTGTAGATGCCTTGTCACTAATGTTGTTTATTTTCTTTACCCATTGCAAATGGAAAAATATGACAAATAATTGCTCGAAATGCTCGCTTGACACACTTTGAAAGCGGATCCCCAACGAAAATAGAAAAAGAAATTCAAAATATTTGCCAAGTAAATTTGTGAAACAAAAACAAATTTAACAATTTTACAAGTGACCAAAGGCAGAGCTTAACGCTAAGGTCGCACCGCCAAACCGACCGTGTGAGCGAGTGGTGCGGCATTGTTTAATGTGGATCTGTGGATATGTTGGCTGCCGATTGAAGACTCGAGTGTTGTGGCCAAAAAAAAATGGGACGCACATTGGCGAAATTTTTGTTACCCACCACATTTGGCCAAAACGTTATTGATGGAAGTTTTGTTTGGGTTTTTTCCTTATTTTTTTTGTCATTTGCCTTTTGTTTTCGTTTTATTTTTCATGTCTTTGAGTGCAATCTGAGCTCATTTGTCAGTCAGCGCCAGTTTAAACTTGCTGCTAGTCATTTGTAAAAATTGTGCATTGTTATCGTGTGTTGCTGCTGTTGTAATTTTTCACAAGTTCGTGGCGGGAAGATTCAGCCAACCAACTAACCAACTGTCTGACAAACTAACTGAATCGCTTCGTTTTTGTTTTTTTGTTTTATCTTGTTGTTGTTTCTGTTTCTTCAGCTGTTTAAAATGTTGTTGCGAAGGTGCAAAACTTTCACTCGATTTTTTATTGTTTTGCGTGCGAGCTGCTGCCTCAAAACGCAGCAAAGAAATAACAATATTAATGACCATAAATTATAAAGTCTTCCCCCTCAACCCGCAATGCGTGGGTTGTTTTATCTTCCTTTTTTTTTTAAATTGCAGCTATTAAACGATCCAAAAAAAAAAGCATGGCATGCAATTCTACACTGCACAACCAACTTGCTTGGCTCATCAACGAAAGACTTGGACATCGAACTTAATGGGTCAGTGAAAATTTAAGCGTGTGACAGAAAGCTGAAACCAAAGTATAATCTTAGCAATTCGATTAGATTTTTATCGAGTTCTTGACTAAAGTCAAGTGCTTGGCCAGCCACATCTCTATATGTCTCGACATGGCATATACGTGCGAATTAAATTGCCAAAATCAAACAAAACCAATTTGTTATTTGCTTAAGCTTAAACTATGTATAGACTTGCAACTTTAAGCTGAAAAAATTCAGCTGCAAACTTGACTTAGGCTTATTTCCAGAAGTTGGGAAATTTCGATGTTTTTTAGTTTAGACAAGTGTCACAACTTTATTATTAATCCTAAACTATTTATGTTCATCAAAAAACAAAAGACTTAGGCAACAAACTTGCTATACTATAAAAAATTTGTATTTATTTTTTGTCAGGAGTAACAGAAAAGCTTACAAAAGTTGGTCAAATCCTTTTAACAAGATTCCTTTCCTGAACTTCTACAAAAAACAAAAGACTTAGGCAACAAACTTGCTTTACCCAACTCAGAAATATTCTAATCTAAAACAGAATCAACGTCAATCAATGTGGTCAAAAAATTAACGTGTTTGAGCAGGCACCCCACACAGTGTGTTGAACCTTCGAGATGCTGCGACTCAAGGCCATTCTCACCGTCATCACACACATAAAACGAAACCGCAGAAGCAGCCACAAAATTCAAATACATTTTTGCACAAAAACCAAATCAATTTTTGTAGTTTTGCACGGGCTGCTTTTACGGCATAGAATTCTCATAAATTGTGTGTGCAGCCAAAAAAGTCAAAGTGTGTGCGCCCACAAGCAGATCATTGTTCGACGGCAGACGGTGGAGCCGTTGGTGCCGGTGGTACCACAGTTTCAGCTAAGAGCGAGAGCCACAGTTGGCATCAGAGACGCATCATCAACATTAGTCAGAGTCACAGTCAGAGTCAGCCAAGGCTTTTACGAGTAGCTTAGGCCAAATTGGCAAGCAGCTTGGTTGTTGTGGGCGTTGTGTTGATTGGTAGAAGATTTCTGCGTGGGCTGCAACATGACACAATCGTTCAAAACGAGACAAGTCTCTTAATGTGATACGTGGCTGACTTGCACTTGTTTCGTTACATTTCGTTTCGTTTTCTGGACAAGAGGGCAACCTACTTTCACCAGAACTTTCAGGTTTCATTTTCAATGCCTTTTAAAAGAGCTTGATCCCAACAAATAAAACAACAAAAACCCAAATAACCCAAAACTCTTCTGGCTTTCAGCGAGCTGTCAGCCGCAGCCACAACGAGCATCAGCAGATCTGCAGACAGAAAAAAAACACAGAAGGAGAAATATTCGCCGAAAAATAAAAATACAGCAAAAGCGAAAGTAAAACCAGAGACCAGTTTCAGTTTTCCTGGTTTCGTTTTGTTGTGTTTTTTTGTAGGGTCTGCAGACTCTGAAATGATGTCATGACTGAAAAAGAATTGCCAAAAATTAAGATTGCCTGTTGCAGGCACAAAAAAAAAGAAAGATTGTGGCAATAAAACGGCTGCAAATGGACGGACAGAAGTTTTTTGTTTTATGCAAAATCATGCAATGAAATTGAAACTGAAAACTGAAACAACTGTGAAACTGTGAAACAAATGCAAAAAGTAACCAGACGACTTTGGCCCAGCCCAGTTTCAGTCTGTGCTCGACTTGAAAATAAAACGAGACCCTGAGACACAAGACGACGCCTGCATATAACTAGCGGTAATGCTTTAAGATAATCCACAACAAGCCTTTAGATTTATGAGTCATATTAGCTGCCACAACAACAACGGCAACAATGGCAACTGCAACGAGCGCAAAAAACCAACACGGAACCTTTTAAATTGCAATTTGCAACAATTTTCGTAGCCAAAAAAAACTTGTCCAGACACAGTTAAGATTGGCGCCCAATTAACGGCTGCATTTAACTTTCAAATGCAACGAAACGAAGCGAAACGAAATAAAATGTGTTGCTGTTAAGTTGCATTAACTTGTATCAAGTTCGCTGCCTAAGTCTTTTGTTAGCGCCTGTCAATTGCTATCGGCAGTCAGGCAGCTGGCTAATAACTTCATTTAAATTAATCTAGTAAGTCGTCAGTCTGCGGTGCGTATGTGTCAGCAATTTAAAATTCAATTACGTGGCAGCCGCTGCCGTTTGAAGTTGCCACCGCAAGTGCAGCACCGGCATCGAGTGGGTCTGCTGTGCAACAACATCCTGTCGCTGGTCATATCCTGTGAGCTGGCAGTAAATTGCAAAACCGCACATGCTAATCAAGCCAGGCATCATAGCAAACCGCAATTATTAAATTACATTTACCCAGCAGCCATTCGGCCTAATCGAATCTGCAACTGCACTTGGCCCCGAGGGTCGTCTTTGGCCATTGGCCATTGACCAAGCGAGTGGCAGCAGCAGCTGTAAATGATATCAGACAACAGCAGTTGACGCTTCTGCTAATTGATCCGACTGCGCTTTAATGAGCTCTGACAGCCATTGCGGTAGTCTGTACTGTGTCAGGGGAAGGGGCAGCGATTCTGGCCAACTGATGACAGTTTCTTGACAGTGTGAGAACTTCTGATGAACTGTAATTAAAGCTGTCTCTTTACAGCCAATATATATCATGCCACAAACAGGTTGTAATTCAGTCTTCATATTTATTTAAATGTTCAAGAAACTTCTTTCGTTCTTTTACGATCTTTAGCTGAAATTATTGCATAAATTATATAATCTAATTAAATTATACTATACATTATATTAGCTTATTTTAACAGCTAACTGAATAGTAGTAAAATCCAGAAGCTAAGCCGTAATTCATGTTGGTAGAGATTAAATAATCTCAAAGACTGTGCAGAAACCAATTTATTTTACTGAAACTGAAATTCATAATAGAAAGAGACACATTTTTATAACTTTCTTCTTCTTCTTTTACAAGATTTTATATTAAATACATTTGAATGTCTAATATTTTCTTCATATTGATTTGCACAGATTTATTTATTTATTGGTAAATTTATAAATATTTTTCAACTATTATCTAAAAACATGTTCAATTGATTTATGAACGTTAATTTCAAAGTTCAATTTGATTTAGTTTGTTTATTCTGATCTATTGAAATTTGAATTGATTGAGATTCGATCATTAATCTTTGAGTTATGATTGAACTTAGGTCCGGCTTTGGCTGTGGACCAATGCAACAGATACGCACAAAAGTTATGACTCAACGCTAGCGAAGGTCAACAACTGCCGCAACAGTCGCAACATTGGCGACAATTTGTGTGCCTCACACACACACAGACACATACAGAAAGCGTACCACACAATATTTGGCCTTAGGCCTTGCGTAGGTTTTTAACAACTCAGCTCTGACTCTGACTGTGGCTTGATTAAACAGCATTGTGGCCAACGCCAATTGGCTTATTACCAATAAGCTGAGCCAAAGAGCAGAAAAACTCGATTTGCATATGAATATCAAAAGCGCGATTCTAACAAGCCAATACATATGCTCATATGCAGAGGCGTACCTTAGGGGCGTGGGCAGTTGAACAGCCTTCAAAACACTTAGATATTCACACACTCGACCCACACGCTAAAGCAACATTAACAGCAACAAGAGAGAGAGACACTTTTGTAATTAAAAGCTCTTACACGCAAAATGTAGCGTTGATTGATTTTGAAAGCTAATTGAAGAGGCTTGGCTCGCCCCTAAGACCTAAAGTGGCCTCTGAAAAATGGACAAGTCACTTCCTTACAATTTGTAAGTGTGGATGTAAGTCTGTGGTTATATAGAATTCAACATTTTTTTGTAAATTGATTGATGGGCCCATGAACTTTATTCAGTCTCATCAAGCTGCTGTTCTTCAACTGTGACTTAATGTGGCATTGTGTGGTTAGTCTTGTAATAAAAATACCCTAGAATGCTTTAAAGACCTTTTGTAATAACTCAAGTTTTGCATGTAAATTAATTTAAATTAAATGTACAATTTTCAACAAAATTACAGAGTATCTGTAGTCGACTATACTTTAAAAAAATCTTGTCCATATGTTTACTTTTTTCTTATGATATTTAGAAAATTAACTAAAGGAACAACCACAAATTTAATGCAACTCTAGACAAGTTCGTTGCCTGAGTATTTCGCTTTCAGGCCGTCGACCAGTTGGCCTGGCTAATTGGTGAGCAAAAGAGCGAACATGAGCAATAATGTACCGCCAGACAACACAAATAACAACATGTAATGAACGCAGCTTACAGTTCAGTTTTAGTTTCAGTTTTTTTTGTTCCTTGAGTTTTTTTTATTCGTATTTTAACTCAATAAAAAGTAAATTGGCCAGCTACATGGCCAACATGCAGGCCAAGTCAGAGCATCCGAGGAGGTCTCGAACTTTGTAGCGAATAAATTGTTGGGCTTGGAAATTTATGCCATTTTAAAGCGAGAAATGAAACACGCCCCAAAAGTGCATTACAATAAATTATATAGAAATATGAGTTGTTCACAGATGTGCCATCTTTTTCGTTCTTTCTGCCTGTCTCGTTCTATATTATAAAGCAATTAATGCTGAAGTCTGTCGCTCCACTTTGCTTATTTTAATAATTCATAAAGAAATAAGCGCATAATAAGGAAGCTTGGGTGGCCTGACTACAACTTGATGGTTTCACTTCCCCTCGAGCTGGCAAAAGCTGTAAGCTCATTAAAAATGGCAAACGCTAAAAATAGGCTAGAAACAACAAACATTTGTGTTGTCCACATATTTTCATATTAATTATCCTGCCTCGGCACTTGTACAGCTGTCGAACTTGCAACTGGTCTCAGTCTCAGTCTCAGTCTTATTCCAAGCTCTCCTTTTGCGCATCTATTCTCTAGGGGCTTTGGATGCAAAGTAAAGACCAGGCCAAGACAGCGACAGCGGTAGCTGGTAACCAGGCCAATTGGCAAAACGTTGACCGTGTGCAGATCTTAGCCGATTGTCTGCCATTGACTTTTAGCGATAATTAACACCTCTCGCTGCGCGTACCAACTAAACCAAATTGAAAGCCAACTTCAGCTGCTGGCGCGCGACACAACAACTACAATGACAAAAAAAAAAAAAACAACGACTAAAAGTATAAAAACTGTGTAAAGAACTTGTCGTGGCTCTCTTTTTTAATGGTCGATTTTACATTTATTTTATTGCCAGCACAAACTGGAACTTTACTTATTGATTTGCATTTTTACAAGCGTCTCCTTGTTCCTGTCCACAACTTAAAGTTATTTTTGTATATTTAAATTGCTTGTAGTTGTAGTTTTTTTATTTACTTTTTTGTGTTTAGTTAGTAATTTCAAGGTCTCTGCAGCTATGCCAACTCCACACAAAAAACAAAGTTGTTGGCATCTAACCAAAATCAGACATGTCACTGCTAAAGTTCATCGCTTGTAAAGATTTTTTGTATGTGAACAGACAAATTTGTAGCACTCTTTGTTTCAGAAAATGTTGGTTTGATGATTAAAAAAACTTTCAATAGAAGCCTTTCAGGTTCTTTCAAAGCTCTTTAATAAATAAAAGCTCATAAAATGGCTTACAATAAGCATCATTCTGTGACTGAAACGATTCTATATGTGACAGTTAAGTAAGTTAAGTATCGTTATTGGACTTGTTAAGTGGCTAAATCTGCAGTCTGACCAACTTCAAACTGTCATAGCTTGATCAAAACTGAGCCGATTTTCAATCGGAATGTCATTTTAATCATTATTTGGCATTCAAATTCATTCTGCATTTAAATTTTATTAAATTCTTTAAAAAAAAATATTTTTCCTAAGATTCCACAAGATATTGATTTCGATGCTAAGGGTCCCCCCTTTGAAATTTCGAAAATTCAAAATTTTAAATCTCAAGTTATCACTTTTAATCAATTCCTTATATCGTTATTAGTAGAAAACATCACTGTAAACTTGATTCTGAGACCTTGCATTATTTTGTAAAAAATCATGTGAAATTGAACAAAAATTTGGACTTGTAAAGTGGCTAAGTCCGCAGTCTGACCAACTTCAAACTGTCATAACTTGATCAAATCTGAACCGATTTTCAAACGGAATGTCATTTTAATCATTATTTGGCATTTAAATTCATTCTGCATTTAAATTTTATTAAATTCTTAAAAAAATATTTTCCCAAGATTCCACTTATTGATTTCGATTTCCTTTGAAATTTCGAAAATTCAAAATTTTAAATCTCAAGTTTTCACTTTTAATCAACTCCTTATATCGTTATTAGTATAAAACAACACTTTAAACTTGATTCTGAGACCTTTCATTTTTTTGTAAAAAATCATGTGAAATTGAACAAAAATTTTGACTTGTAAAGTGGCTAAGTCCGCAGTCTGACCAACTTCAAACTGTCATAACTTGATTAGAACTGAACCGATTTTCAAACGGAATGTCATTTTAATCATTATTTGGCATTTAAATTCATTCTGCATTTAAATTTTATTAAATTCTTAAAAAAAAATATTTTTCCCAAGATTCCACTAGATATTGATTTCGATGCTAAGGGTCCCCCCTTTGAAATTTCGAAAATTCAAAATTTTAAATCTCAAGTTTTCACTTTTAATCAACTCCTTATATCGTTATTAGTATAAAACAACACTTTAAACTTGATTCTGAGACCTTTCATTTTTTTGTACAGAATCATGTGAAATTGAACAAAAATTTTTACTTATAAAGTGGCTAAGTCCGCAGTCTGACCAACTTCAAACTGTCGTAGCTTGATCAAAACTGAACCGATTTTCTATCGGAATGTCATTTTAATCATTATTTGAAAAGTGAATTATAGAAGCTTTAATGTGCTTTCAAAGTTGTTTTGTTGTAATGATATATGCAAAGTTTGTTTAAGTGACATTTGGTGCCCTGCAAAGTACAAGCTTTTGTTCTTGCTCTTCTTCACTGCATGTTTTGACCATGCTGGTCACATAATCAGATACGATTGCTTTTTTACCTGCCACTGTTCACAACTGTTTGACTGTTCAACTGGCAACTGACTCATGTCTGGCCCTTGGCCAAGAGCAACCCAATTGTATTACTATTATTCAATTCAATTAATGCATCAAAAGGTACACAAAGTCAGTCGCCCACGCGGTCAGAGGGATAGACAGACAGACAGTCAAAGACATGCAGAGGTGATTGGGCATGGAATTGAAATTGGGTATTAAAAATGTTCAGTTTTCATAACTTTGCAGCAGGAGTATCATAAAATTATGCAGAGCACATACCACGCACACACACACATACGTCTTCAACACTATTATACAATAGGCAAGCAACAACAACAACAGCAACAGGCAATTGCATAAAACTCTTTTTACAATGCGTCGCCAACGTCCAAAAGAAGCCCAAAGTGGCGGCTGTCGATGGCGACGCCGGGTCCGGATTCGGATTCGGGTCCAAGCACGTACGCATTGCCCAGGCACCAACTAATGCCCAAGTATATACAAGTTGTTGTTGTTGTCGTTGCTATTATTGTTGTTATTTATTGAAGTATATGGCGTTGCTTGCTTCTTTTCTTTGTGCTGACTTAACGCTTGGGGGCGCATTTGCAATTTACAACACAAATAAACTTGGCTCAAGAAGTGGCAGCAGTGGCAAGAACCCAGGCACACAAGCAACAGCAACAACAACAACAGCAAGAACAATCGTTTACTTCCGCCGGATAAACTACGTAAAAATCATATAAATTCAAATTGTAAGCAACGACAACTCGAGTGTGTGCGCGCGCTCTTCCTCTCTCTCTCTCTCTCTCTCTCCGTCTTTCGCCTCCCTCCTCCCTTTCGTTCGCTTTATTCAAATAAGTCTCCGTTATGTTTGAATAATTCAACGACAGCATTTAGTCATCATCAACGGCGACACTTTGCAATTATTTCCCTTTATGTCAAACAAAAGACTTAGGCAACGAACTTGCCAGCCAAGTGTGCCTTTCTATTGCACGCCGCCTTTGCAACCTCGCCACTTGCCTGGCCAATGCCATTTATGGTGCAGTTGCAAGCACTCAAGACAGTCGCCATATATGGCAACCCTGGCATACCAGCCAGAGTCGCCATCGCGTCGAGTTCAACTGGCTGCGGGCGTGGGCGAAAATTGGAAAGTCCAAAAGGCGCCAAGTGAAGTGGAGGCGAGGCAGAGTTTAAAGTTCAGGCAGCTCGACTTGTTGAGCGGGAACTTATGACTTTTTAAACATTTATGAGCAGCAAACGAGACTGTTTAAAGTTTTAAAATAATTTATTTACGATTTTATAAGAATTAGAAGTTTTTTGAAATAATAAAATAATGAATACACAGCAAATTGTACTTTGAAATTAAATTAAACGTGGATTTTTATCGAAAAAGATGAAAATAATTAATTTATGGCAGGCAACTGTTAATTTTTGTCAAGAAAACACATAAAATTGTAGAAAAGTGATTATTTTTGTAAATTATTTATTTATATTTGAACTTTTATGTAAAACAATTTTTTTTTATTAATTTTGAAATTTAGTTAAAATTATTAGGTGCAGCTTGGACAGTTTCTGTTGCTGCAACTCTGTTGCCAATAACAAATTCAATTAAACTACAACATAATATACAAAATCCATAAACAAATATTGGCATTTATGTTTAGCGTGCGCAACGGAGGAAAAAAAATACTAATTAACACCTTAATGCATTGAGAGTGGGGGCACTTTGTTGGCCAGCTAATTTCTGGGTTAAATATTGAAAGTCAGGCTAAGAGTAACAGCTACAACAACAACAACAAAACAAGCAATGAAAGCGAAATCAAAGTGCTTCCTTGACTCAGACTGTGAGTCGGACTTGGACTGCGATTTCTGCTGCTACCAAAAGCATCTTAAGAGAAAGAGAGAAAGAGAGGGAGGGAGGGGGAGAGGGAGAAAGAGAGAAACATGCGTCGCTGGTTGCAGTCGACATTCTTTTTAACAAGTTGGCCGCTGCAACTGAAAAGGGTCTGGCAGTCAAGTTAAATACGCCCGCCGTGTGTCCACTTTGGGACCTCGACTTGCAGATTCGAGAGGCAGACGAAGGTGGAAGAAACGGGTAAAAATATCAGAAGATCAAAGGCATTTTAACAGCGAAGCGCTGAACGTTGCCAATGCAAACAATCAACACGACTGGCCACACGGACCGAGGGGCAAAGGGTGTAGGGGAGTGGGAAGAGGGGAGCAGGGAGAAGGAGGAGAGGAGCCTGCCTTTGGGTCTGGCTGCCTTTGGGCCATGGCCAATGTAAGGCCTGGCTTAAGGCCTAAAACCTGTGCACTTAGTTGGAGGACACGTACAGGATAAATTAGCAAATATTTGTTTTTTCAGTTTTACTCTTGCTGCAAGTTGCAGTTGCAAGTTGCATGCTGTTGTTGTTATTGTTGTTCTTGTTGCACACAGATTTTATTTCTTATTTAAGCAAAAATTGCATTTAAATTGTTTTGCTGCACGACGCGACGTAAAGGTTAACAATTTAACCTTGACATTTCGCCAGGTCCATTGGCCAGAGACATTGGAGAGATGCACCCACTCTGATGTGGCATTTGTGGCATAGACTCGCTTAGTTGCAACAATTGGTGGCTGCAATTAAACGCGTTGATAATGTCTCAATTATGTCAAAAGATTGTCACAATCTCAACACACGCTCAAGTTCCCCCAACTCTATAAACAAAACAGTCAACAAAACATAAACAAAGCAGCAACACATTTATCCCCCTTTTCCCCTCCTTTCCCCCTATACAATTCCCCTCTCAGCAGGCAGACAATATATCAAGACATTGGCTACTACAAATAAGTCGACTGCTTACCTCGCAGCTTCATTGTAATGTGAATAAAGAGATTTAGTAGCTTTACTAGCGACTTGAGCTCAGATTTCAGTTGTAGATTTTACCCCAACTCTTCCCTTTTCTTTCCTATTCGCTTCTTTAGACGCTGTTGTCCTTTGCTGTCCTTCTGTGCGTGCAATGCTCCCTCCAGTCAACTGTTTTGCATTGCCCAAGCAAAAGTCTCTGTGCGGCATATTAATCTTATCAAAAACTTGTCAACAATCCAATCCCATACCATTTCAATTCCTAGCCATAGCAATCCTTATGCCCATCCCAATCACAATCGCCCGCTGACAACAAATTCGCATTGTTTCAGCATCTGTAATGTCTTCATTGTATGACCTAAAGACTTGTTGCCACTGGCTAAAAGTCCGAGGGCGTAGATTTATGAAGCTACCTTTTTGACAGATCTTATAATATGCAGCTAATTTATTTCAACTGTTGATTTGTTAAAGGAATTGTATTTACAATTTTTTCAAGAAAACTTACAGTGGGTAAAATATAAAATTTAAGTATATTTATAGGATTAATTTAGTTTTAATGTGAATATCATGATTTTTTAATAAATTTGAATATTAAATGAATTGTAAACAAGAAAACGATAATTCTATAAAGATCTTCCTTAAAATATGTTGACAACTTGATGCTTTGCAAATATCCTGACATTATCTCATCACCAAACAATGTATTCCATCCTTTTTAAGATAAGTTCAATTTATCGTCAGTGACTTTCTGAGCTTTTTTTACAAAGCCGCCTTCACAATAACTCAACTTTCCATATGCCAGATTCCCGTCAACTGATACAGAAGTCTTTCGCAGTATTATTGGAAATCCCCCTAAAGTTGTGTTCATTCCCAGCTAACTAATCGCATCTATGCACAAACTAATGACATTGAACTTTTTCGAGAACTGTTTGAATATTTTTTATTTTTTTGGTTGCCTTGAGAAGATTTATTGGCAGACCGCAAAACACATGCACACGAATTCCTTGTCCCACTAATGACTTCCTGCTCACCTATAAACCCAAAAAAAGAAAAGAAAAAAAACCAACGGGAAAGAAGGAGTAACAGCAGAATGCGCAATGATTAATTATGGGTTTAAATGTAGGGTATTAGATCCTTGGCTGGCGATGAGTTTGTTTGAACGGTCAGCCTGCAGTCAAGTTTGTTGCCTAAGTCATTCGTTTTGCGATTCGCCAGAATTTTATGTATTTGGGTTAATGTTACACAAAAACAACAAGCGTTGTGGTTGTTGTTGTACTCGTTGCTGTTGTTGTTGTGATTTGCATTGCTTTGCTTTGATTTTAACACACGAAAAATGTTTCAAGTATTTATTTAATGTGCACCGCAATTTCGACGACGCTCGACTGCAATTTCCTTCCGTCGAGAGCATTGCGCATCTTGATCTTGGCCAGGTTTAAAGCAGCTTGAGTTGCCCGGGCAGCAATAAAAAAAAACTGTAGAGCGTTTGGGGACGGAGCTGGAGCTGAAACTGAGGATGGAGCGGAGAATGGAGCTGAAGTTGAAGCTGAAGCTGAAGTTGAAGTTGGTGCGTTCTCAGGGGCCTAGTCTAGTGGTAAAACTGGTATGCTGTTGCTGTTGGCTATTTCAAAATCTAACTGTTAACTTGAAAAGTTGAACGTACTTGCAGCATGCAACATGCAACGGCTGCACCCACGGCAATTGCTGACGCTGCCGTCGCTGCAATCGCAACCAAACGATACGAAACGAAACGAAACGAATCGCAACGAGTTGAAAGCCGTTTTCCCTGTTAGCCAAGTTAGCCAGCGTTAACCAAGTTAGCCAGATTGTTAGCCAGCAGCACTTGAAAGTGGTTTCTTGTCTAACTGCGTTACGTTTTGCTATAAATCGATTCCGCTACGACCAAACAACCTAATGTCTCTACTGGGCAAACTTCTGCCTTTCTGCTTCTATTCTTCTTCTCTTCTGTTCTGCTCTCTTCTTCTTCATCTTCGTCTCAGTTCTCTGTGCACCGTTCTCAGCTGTGTTCTCAGCGCTAAATGTCATAGCGGCGGATGCTCGGCGCATTTATCATTAATCAAATGCCCAAGCAGATGTCAATATTGCCAATGCGGAAACTGCAGCGTGCAACGGGCAGCGTGCAACTTGCAACATGCCGGCATTGGCAGCGGTATCGGCAACGGTTGTGTCTTGCCACCAGGTGGCCATTTCCGCTGCTGACTCTCAACGTTCCTTCCTTATTTTGACACTGCCCTCGCAACGGCAATTATTGTGCACAGTTTTGTTGCCGTTGTTGTTGTTGCTGTTGTTGCACTGATTTATGAGCTTTTAATGAGCGGCAACTTTACACGAATTGTTAACAGCTCGCTGTAGATTCTTGACTCTCGACTCTTGTTGTAATGCCATAATGCAAGCTGCTGCTACAGCTACTACCTTCAATATTACGATACAAACACAACCGGTCACCGATCGCTGATCACACTGATGATCACAGATCACTAGAACCCGCGCCCTGACATTTATAAGCCGTGCGAATTGTCGTCTCCGTTGTCTCTCCGTTGTCCATCCGCTGTCCACTCTCCGTGATGAAGATGCGCAAATGATACTCGAATGGGCGTTGGAATGTACAATGGGCAATTTTATCTGCAACAGTTTGAGAAATTAACTGAGCATATTAGCTAAAACATAAGCTGAGGGAGAGCTTGAATTCTTTTGCTGGAAATCATTTTTCAAAACTCAACAATCAAATTATCTATTATTGTATTTACATTTATTTAAATCTATTATATTGTGAAATCTCTTCAAATAGTATTCTTCAAATTTAGCAAACAATAATATGAAATCATTTTTTTCTACCACAAACAAGTAAAAATTGCATTTGTTGCAATGCTTTTAGGTGGCAAGCAACAAGTGTTTAGTGCATGCAACATTCGTTGTGCAACCGTTTTGAATTTTCTCTCTTTCGCTCTGTCTCTCTTGGTTTTGTTGTCGTCTTGTGTGATTGATTATGCATTTTCATATGAACTGGTTGCCAGTTGCAACTTGTAGTTGCCACATGTTGCTTGTTGTTGTTGTGCCAGTAGTTGGGGGCATGCGGGCAGGTGACAGAGCGCGATACGATGACGATGATTCCAATGAAGCAATGAGCTACAACCCGCAGCTTATTCTGGAGACAGTCCGGCGGCAATGTCTGTCTCTCTGTCCGTCTGTCCTGCCAATGGCGGCGTCTGCTGTCAGTGACCTTCGCCGTCAAGTTGCTGCAATTAGACAAACTCTGTGGCATGCCGCAGGAGTCGTAGCTTCAGCTTGTTGCAAGTAGCGCCCTCTGTTCAGCCGGCCCCATGAGATTTACGAGTCAGTTTAGCGCGCAGCCAGAAAGTTTGACATTGAAAAATCATAATTAATTGATATAGCCCATCAGCAAGTGGGCGTGGCACGCCTCTGCCTCCGCTGATCGATGGCAACGCTTGGCAAGATTTATGTGTGCAAATTTGAAACTGGGCCGCAACGTCAAAACGCTTAGGAAATCAATCAAATAATGTAGAGGATGATGTACAAATTATATTAAATTAACATAAATAAACGACATGTCGTGACATGCAACTGCAAAATTGTTTAACCACAAAAGTACCACAACAACAATAGAAAATAACTTCGTCAAAACTAAACCGATTTTTAAGCGGAATATTATTTTAATCATGGTTTGACCTCTAAATTAATTCTGCATACAAACTTGCTTAACTTAAGTTAAAAAAATTTATCTTGTGGATCTTGCTTGCGAATTGAATGCTAAGGGTTCTTCCTTTGAAATGTTGAAAATTTTAAAGCTCTAGCTTTCACTTTTAGTCAATTCCTTTTATCGTTATTGGCCTAAAACTGAATTTATAAAAATTGTCTAATATTCATGGCTCATGAGGGCAACACAGAAAAACGCTTATCTCAACTAAAAATAGATGAGCGTTTGTTTTCTCTCCATACATATATTCACACTCTTTTACACAAAAACAGACTGCACAAAACAATATTTGCCTTTAAAAATTCCAAATAATTTTTCAAGCTATCAGCGTATATTTTTAATAAAGATGCGATCAGCAAGCTGATGATGCTGTGAGTGATAGAGTGTGTTTGTATTGATGTGTGATATGTGTGTGTTGAGTATCTGTGTGTTTTCGGCTGAGCAAAAATGTGTCACTCGCTTCTTTGGCTTTGATTTAGTGGCTAGACAGGTTAATACAAGATGAGATCATCACAAGCAGCGTTAATTTCAGATGCAGAAAGGGGAAAACGGAGTGCAGAGCAGTGACTGAGATCAGGTTAGACATATGTCCGAGTTACACCGAACTTAAAGAAATACAACGGCTTTTTATTTATTTATTAAGATATGAGGGACAGATGCTCGACTCAAGTTGACCTTCGTTCAACAATTTTATGTTTGACGTGGCATGAAAATATTTTGATTTGGGTTTCAAGTAAACAAACGAAAATGCCTTTAAGCAAAAGAAAAACAAATGAAAATGATTAATAAATTGACAGTAGTAAAAGGTGATGAGAAGTCAACACCAGCAATTGCTCTACATTAAAGAATAAATAAAAAAATTTATTAATAAAGTCAATTGAGATTTATAAATGAAACTGACGAGCATATTAATTTGTATTTTTTGTTTAATTAACTTTCAGTTAAAGATTTTCTTTATGACCTTTAGATTGATGTCAGAAATACTTGCTTTTATTTTGGCTTGACATCAACTTCACTTCATTCTTGGCCAATTGCATGAACTCTTGTTATTTGTAAATTTCTGAGCCGCAATTTCAGCTACATTCAGTGTTTATAGCACTTGGCATTTGGCCAGCTTTGTTAGATCTTCAATCAGCGTTAACGAAAGGCCAACAACGAGTACAAGTCCAAGCAGAGGAATCAAGAACAACCATTCACATTTATCACGCACATTTATCAGCTTGTCAGCCGGAAGGTAGCCGCTAATCCCCTAGCGATTCCAAGCCCAATTCCAATCTCAATCCGAGGCTTAAGCCAATCCTCAAAGTTACCAACCAAATTACGCTCATTTCGCAGCAACATAAATTTATCAGGCATCACTTGGAAATTATTCGCCAACT
This sequence comes from Drosophila innubila, assembly GCF_004354385.1. Taxonomy (NCBI): domain Eukaryota; kingdom Metazoa; phylum Arthropoda; class Insecta; order Diptera; family Drosophilidae; genus Drosophila; species Drosophila innubila. The sequence continues at coordinate 1,779,102 of NW_022995372.1, read as the reverse complement.
AACAACAAATGCTCCCAGATCGAGAAATTCTACACGTAAAGCAACTCTTGCTTTAATTAAGTGATCATGAACATGGTCAACACAGACACACACACAAAAGTGCCCAAAGGCCATGGCATAAACGAGCAAACAAGATTAGCCAAAAAGGCGATGGCCTTCAGCCTCAGCTAGAGTCGTGTCGGGAGTCTGAGTCCGAGTTTAAGTCGAAGTCGAAGTCCAGACTCAGTTGCAGTTGCAGTCTGGATCACTTCAAATGTCGTTAGAAGAGAGCGAATCTGCTTGCTCAAACACTGCACAAAGTTGCACTTTGAATACCCTGTAAGGTGCTTAAATATAAACTACAAGAAAACCAAGCAAATAAAAATTCTTAGAGTTCTTATAACAAAGCAATAAATGACTTTAAATGTCAATACTTAATAATAAATTAATTAAGTTTTTTTTTAAATTTCAAAAGATTAAAATGTATAAATTAATTTAATGGCATACGATTTTAGTCACTCTAAAAACATATTTGAATATTAAATCAATGACATTTTGCTGGATTGCTGCTAAAAGCAATTTTTATCAGAGTCTTTTGAGATTTGAGAAACACAAATTTTAGATGTACTTTTTGGGATGCAGTATTCTGAAAAAAACTTTAATGTTAATTTTTAAGCTAAATTTTTGTTTTTCAACTTTTTACTTTTATTTTTGTTTTTTATAACAAATATTAAAAACTATGTTTTTATTATGATATATCGTTATATCGACTTTTGTCGAATTTGCATATTTCTCGTCTCACATCACTCTGAATATATGTATGAATACACATAAGTCTATTACATGTTATGAAATTAATAAAAGGGTATCTTCTAGTCCATCCTTATGCCTTGCCCACTGCAATTCATTTCCTTTGGCTAGCAATCGTGCAAAGCGCATGTAATTTAGCTTAGAGTGTGTATTTTATTTAAGCGTTTATTAGCTGATAAACCGCAATAGATAAATCGTTGACTTGGCCAACTGCAGTTAGGGCCAAGACCAGGTCTAGGGCCACTTCACACAGTCTGTAGTCGCAAGGAGTTGGTTGTGGTTTTGTTGAAGTTTTTATTGTTGGCCCGGGGTGTAATTTATATATATGTTTTTGCAGAAACATTCGCAGATAATGGCAAAATATTTTAACATCGTTTCAGCTTGAGTTAAGAAAGTTGTTTGTTAACACGCCCAGGCGTAGACTTCATCTAAATTCAATCTACAATCTACCTTTGACTCGGCTTGTAGTACTTCCGGCAGCAGCTGTTGATTAGGTCATAATTATATGACCACCTAGAGCCAACCATATAAAGATCTTATCAATTTTCACACAAAATTATTACATTTTTCCGTGCGACGACAATTCGTATTGTGCTATGGGTATTCTACCAATTAAGAGGCCTGGACATGCCCAGTCCATTTAACGGCCACCAAAACCTCATGAAAATGAGACGAAGCAGCAATTGAAAAGAAAAACTGGAGACTGAAAACTGAAAGTGGAAAATAAATGCGTGAGAAAACAAACAGCGTACAAACAATGCCGCGTGGCCAGTTCAAAAACATATATTATATGAGCTCGTATTTCTCTAGCATTATTTTTTCTCTTTTCTATTTTTGAGGTATGTAATTTTTGCCCGAGGTGTAATTTTTATGCTGGTCTGCGTGTTGGGTCTTGTTGGGTCTTCAGTGTGGTGTTTGCAGTGCCGTTGTATAAATTTTTCAGAGGAAAAATAAAAAGGCTCGAAAGATAAACAAGTGAGAGACAAACTGAGACATTGGCCATGTTTGCGCATAAATTTCAAGTGTCATTTACCCGGCTTGGCTTGCCACTTGTATCTCTTTTTACTCCTCTCTCTTCAGCTCTCAGTATTTCTTTTGTTTTTGGCACCTGTCTCCAATGACCAGGCCAATTTTTGCAGGGCTCTTGAGGTGCGTGTTTGAAATTTTAAGTTAATTACGCGTATTTGTATTTGTTTTCGTTTCGCGTCTTAAGCAGGAAATCGCATTACATTTATTCAAGTATTTTTGTAGCTACTTTTAATGGACTCCCCTTACTTTTATACGCTTTATTCCCCTCATAATTCTATTTACAACTTAACTTGCTTTTAATTGTATTTTTAATGTGATTTTGTTTCTTTTCATTTCAGCAAAAATGAAAATATTTTTGCCACTAGTCACGTGGATAGTGCTACTACTCTCGAGTACAGTAAGTATTGCCTAAGTGTGTTCCAGCTAATAATTAACACCTAATCAAGGTGTGACTTTGATCCGGGTTCAAAGGGTTCACAAACATGAATGAGTTAAATGGGATTCGATCAGTTAGCACATTAACAATAATTAATTTATGAGTTTGCTCAGAATCTTCTTTTTGACAAATTTACGAGCTGCCAGCTTATTATGAAACAAATTTTTATACAAATACTACAAAATACTAAAGAATAAGATAATAAGGAATAAACATAAATGAAAAATGAAGAATGAACTCAGCCAAAAGGTTTGGATCCAAATGATCACTGATTCTTATATATAAAGACTAATGATGCAACCCTGACGAACTTGTTTCATGACCTAACGGTACTTCTACCGGCCATACAAATGAGCCATAAATGAAAATTACGGCCCAAAGAATTCGAAGTTCTTTGTGCCTAAGCTACAGACAGATTTATTAATTTTAGCAACGAACTGTGAAATGAAAGACATAAATAAATAAAGAAGAACCTCAATCCAAAGCTAAGACGAAAGAAGCCTTTAAAGCATTTAAGTTGATGATAAGCAAATAATTTTGGCAGCTCAGACAAAACTTCAGCTAGCAATTTTATTTGATGGTTGTTTAAACAGCAAAAAAACGAGAAAACATTTCGATTCTGGGCAGATAGTTTAATGATAAGGCTGCAATAAAGAACAAGTGAGGATTGAGCAAGTTGAAAAAGATATCACGAATACGAGTTACTCTTGAATTAAATAATTTAAAGTCGAATAAAAGGGTTAAAATTATTTAAGAAAAAAAAAAAACATATAAAATAGATAATATAATAATTTTTATTTTGAACTGAAAGTATTAAAAAAAAATACAGTCAGGGATATTTACACAATGTTATATTATATAACACATTTTATTAAATAGTTTTACGATGAAGCAAACATCAATAGAGTGAAGAATGAGATAATGTAGATAGAACCACTTTAAAAAATTACCCTTTGTCAATTTTTTTAACTTCTAGCTAATATACCTTTAAGAAAAAAACAAAATCACAGTGAGTTCAAGCGGTCAGCGACTGAAGAAAACAGAGAAATGATTACAGCCAAAGACTCGGCTTCAAATCAATGGAAGAAAGCCAAAAAACGTAATGAATAAAAATAGACGCATTAGCTGTAAAAATGCTTTGATAGCTATCGATTTATGCGGAGAGAGAGAAAAAGAGAGGAAGAAAAAAGGTGAAGCGAGAAAAGGGGGGAAACTGAACCGGGGCTTTGTAAATTGGCCAAAAGAATTCTCTAAGCCGTAAGCTAAGCCACAAGTTCATTGACATTCAGCGCAGAGCACGCAGCTCTTCGTTTTGAGCGACAAACTCACCACAAAGCGAGGGAGTAAGAGAGAGCGAGAGAGAGAGACAGGGAGAAAGAGAGAGAGTTTTATATTTGTTAGCTGTGACTTCGATGATTTATGTGTGCGAATCGCAAAGAGTAATAATTTATTTGATTAGCTGTTGATGAAAAAACAAAAGACTTAGGCAGCAAACTTTTTTCTTTCAATATCAACGTTGACTTAGTGATACACAAAATGCAAGTGTAATTGACAGTTAGCTATCTAGTATAACGGATGCACTTGAGGGGCGTTGAGGGGCGCTGTCATTGTATCTATCCGACAATCTGTTAACTTGGCTAACAACAACAGCAACAGAAAATTGTGCATTGTGAATTGCGATGCGACGCGCCGTTCAATGTCATGGGAGTTTCGCTGTGGCAGCCTCATCATCTTCACACACACACACACACACACTCGCACACACACAGCGTTAATTGTTGCATGTGATGATGATGATGATGATGCGACTCTGACTTCGATTCCGACTTCCACTGCGACTTCGACTTCGACTCCAGCTGCTGCTCATTGTGTGGCGCGTCAATTGATAAAAGTCACAGGCAGCGGGTTGCTTGCCGATAGCTGCAGCATCTATTGTTTTGCAAGGCCGTTAACGTTGCATGGCGTGAAGCGAGCACAAAGCACAAAACCCAATTGAAAACACAAAAAAAAACTAAACCTCAAGTACTCGTACTCGTACTTAAAGTGATAAGGATCTAGCTAAAACAATTCTCAGACTGCTACTTGAACTTGACAGCACAGCGAGTGCTTCATGCTCACACCTTTACTAGTTTTTCTTTTATGGTCTGCTCATTAGCCAGGTAGAAAGGTGGCAAAAGCGTTCGCTCACGTGTCTTGGCCAAGAAGAAGGGAAGCAAACAGATTTCCGCAGTAATTGGTTTTGATCAGCAATTTCCTCCGACGATTGCTCTTCCATTTGCACGAGCTACACTAAAACTCTTTTTACGGTCTTTAATCTCGTGTACTTCATATTTAGAGCCCAATCAAAAAACGTGGTGTCGGCTTTATGCTGAATAGAACATATTGCGAGTGTTTCCCAGACTATTTTTCCTATTAAAAAAAGTCAATTGTAAAGTTTCCACCACTGAGTTAATTTCATGCTAAGTAAATCTTCCCAGTTTAAAGAAACATTCATATATGCTAATTAAGAGAACGCAGTTTTGTGCATAAAAATCAACTTGCTTATTCTCACTTCTTCTATTATTTACTCAAATTTATAGTGTATTTTTGATTCGATTTTAGTTATGTAAATCTGAAGTTCAGCTTAAACTTGTGGCTCAAGTCTTCTGTTTAAGAAAGATATCAACCTTTCGTTTTGTTAAGAAGAAGAGAATCTTAAGATTCATAGAAAATCATTTTGGACTAATTTCAATAATAAATTTGTATTTTTGTGTGGACATTGTTTAAGATTGATCACCCAAGTTAGTTGTTTAAAAAAGACTTAATCTTTTTTCTGCATTTAATGAATGAAGCTTATAAGTATTCAATCGAAATTTAAATTTGAATTGGAATATCTAAAAGACAACAGTTACTCTTACCTTACACATAATTTTGAGTAAGCTTTCAGCTCAAGCTTGCGCCTGACTCATTTGTTTCAACCGGCAAAAGATTTGGTAATCGCTATCTTTAATCGCAACAGGAACTCAAATCAAATCAAAATAGTCAAAAGTCGAAATTGCCTTATAATATGTTATAATTGGAATGTCGTGCCAAAACGTAGGAAGTAAATATTGATCAAGTCCGGCGAATACAACAACGCTAGCAGAAGAAAAAGAAGAAACAGAAGAAATACATTTGTATATATAAGATCTCCCAATGTGTTACTCAAATGGAACTTGTTTTAATTCATTTTGCAGTAGCGCAAAAAGGTCTTAAGTGACAAACTCGTTTTCCTATCTAATGTGCTTTGTTGCTGGTAACAGTAACAATTCATATCGTCAGTTAGTCATTCAGTCAGTCACTCTGTCAGTCACACATACAAACACCTATAAAGCTAGGCAGTTATACTGAGAAAATGTGGCAAACAACTTTTTTTTTTTTTTTGTATGTTTATAAAAGTAAAATCAGCCAAGTGTAACAATTAAGCGTTGGCAAAACAACAGCAACAAAAGACGCAACACATAAATATTCATACACTGATAGAATAAGAGTAAATATTTAAAGCTGTTCACTTTGATTTTAATACCGATAAAATTGGCAAATAATTTAAATATATAAATTTATTAGAACTACAAGAGTTGAATTAAATAAATATAAATTTTTAAAGTATTTAATTTATAAGTAATACAAATAAAATTAAGAAATTGTGCAAAAATATTATTCATATTCAATTCATAGAAATACTTAAGTATATTGAAAAGTATCAAATCTTATTTTTTTTTAATCTTCCTTAATTTATTCAATAATTTAACATATTCTGTTAAACGTTAATTTAAGTTTAACAAAATATGTACTCCTTTTTTAACAGTGTAAATGTGTACCTATATACGTATGCATACCAGTATGAATAAGTTGCCCATATGGACCTCATCAAGCTGTAGTTGTGTCTGTTTGTCTGTCGGTTAAGAAATCTTGTTGAAGACGCTCTGACGTTGATACGCCTGCTAAGTTTGCTGTATCTTATTTGAATTTAAATTAGTTTAACTTAAACAACAACAATGAATAAAGAAGCACTTAATACTAAAAAAAAAAGCAGCGAAGGTTGTTGTCTTCCAGCGGGATTGAGGTTAAGCTTAGGAGAGAGTAAGGGAGTCTCTTCTCATTTCAATAAATCAGAAAGAATAAATGAACAAGTAGAAATATATCAACCTAAACACTAAATTTCATGACGTCATCTAAAAAGAGCAAATAAAGAATTAGACTTGCATTTTATTCTAAGCTATCATTACAGATATTGAATTAAATAAGCTTTTTGATTTTATTTACCAGGCAATATATAATATTTATATATAAGGTTAGCTAAAAAGAAGTCGACCAATTATATTTAGAATTTGAAGTGTATATGATGATCTAATATGGTTTCTATTTCTTCACAGGTACATTCACAACACCAACAACTACAACCCTTTAAGACAAATCCAAACAAGCATAGTCGATTTCGAGGCGAAGTATTCTTTCTGAATCTCGAAGATGGCTATTTTGGCTGCCAAGTTAATGAGTCTACGGACTATTTGCAACTATACGATCTATCGAAAATCTGCGACGGCAATCAAGATTGTTTTCTTGGTTCCGATGAGCTGAGTAAAGAGCTCAAATGCACAAGTAAGTCAAGCTAAAGATGAACTCTTAGCCAAATTCAATGTGCTTTTAACTGAATTTCTTTTGTGCATTTGCAGATGACTGTGATAAGGATGGCACACAGTGCACAAATGGTGTTTGCCTCAATGGTGTTTGCCATTGCAATGACGGCTTTGGCGGCTGCAATTGCGTCGATCAAGGTAAGTGGCATGCAACTAATGCAACGATGCACATTGAGAAGAAATGATAGATTTGCATAGAATAATTACTATTTATTAAAGGAGCAAAGATATCGACTGTTAGAATTTTTTGAATAATAAAGAATTTTTTTCGAAAAGCTTAAAAAATTCATTTAAAAATGAGTAAAAGATTTTTAAATATATTTTTGTGAATATTTGAATTATTAAAAGCAAATGTCGCCATTTTTCGTTTTGATCTTAATTTTGTTTTGATTGGGTTGTTTTAGTTGTTTCCCAATCCTTCCAACAATTGTTGAGCCAATCAATTAATCATTTTAGATACCCCCAGAAAATAAACATATCAATATTAATAAATTAAAATTAAAATATTCTTTTGCTATTTAAAATTTAATTTTTTATTTTTAATTATTATGTATATTTTTGTGTTAACTGTCTATAGCATGACAATAAATAAATTAATTTATTTTGTATTTTTAATACAATTTAAAAATATATATTTTAAAAAATCAAAGGAAATAAGTTACGTAATGTATGTTTAAGCATTTTTAAACATGTTTAGCATGCTTACATATCTTGTTGTTAAGTATTTTAAAAATTAGCTAATTTAGACCTTTTCTTCCCACTGTGCTCAGTGGAGTTTTGGCTTTGACTTGTCTGGACTTATATAACCGTTAATCCATTTTCCATTCCAGATGAGAACGAATGCAAGCAGCGTCCATGCGATGTCTTTGCCCATTGCACAAACACATTGGGCAGCTTTACGTGTACCTGCTTTCCGGGCTATCGCGGCAATGGTTTCCAATGTGAAGGTAAGTCTTAGCCTTGTTATTGTCATAGTTATTGTTGTTAGTCTAAGCATAGGCACAAATGACCGACCAAACCCATCCAACGAAGTGATCCAACAACAACAACTACAACTACAAATGATTGTTGTTGCCGTTTTGTACTTCCGTCAACGTCTGTTGCCTGTTGTTGCTTGTTTTGTTGGCTGAGACCATGATTTAGTCTAGGTTACTCCATAGATCTTAACGTTGCTAACGGTTTATTTCGCTGGAAATCTTAGCCAGATCTTCAAGTCTCAACTCAACTCATTTCAATCGTCTCAAGTGCCCAGCTTCAAGTTTAAAATGTAACAAAAGACGCGCCGGCCAACACAACAACAACAACAACCACAACTGCAATATGAAAGCTTTTCTCTCAGATCTCACAATGGCCGAGCTATGGAATCTGCTCGGTGTATACTTATCCAGCGAGGTAATAATAATGACCATGTAGCGATTACACTTGAGTACCTTATAGCGTCGTCTCTTTGTTATAAGTTAGTTATTGTTGAAGCTCCCAAGCTTAGAAACATTCACAGGAGCGGAGCGTAGCGAGTGGAGGGAGATGAAAAGCAAAGCGAAGCACTTGGAATCTAAGTAGATGTCTGAAGATCGCTGAAGATCACAGAATGCAAATGGCTTAGATTGCATGACGAAGAACTTCAAATTATGTCTATTTGATTAAACTCCAAGTGAGTTCGATTGTAGTCAGTCCACTTACCAAAGTCCTGTCCAAGTTCTTATTCATTCAAAAAGATTCCTAAATATAGCATAATAAAATGAGCTTAGATCGAATGAGGAAGAACTTCAAAATATGTCTGTTTAGTTGAGTATTTGGCTTTTAAGTGAGATCATTTTAATTTATCTAAAATTTTAATTTATCTAAAAGATCACAAAAGATCTCATAATAAAAAGAGCTTAGATCCTTAGACTCTTTGAGTTTTCAGTGAGTCAGTATTTAGTCAGCTTAGTAAAAAATATATTAAAATTATCCAAAAGATTGGATTGGATAAATTAATTCAATAATCTTGTGAAAGCCAACTCAAGCTTTTATATAATTTGATTTGATAATTTAAAGCATTCGATCTGCTAGATTACTAAAGAAAATTTAAAATTGAATTTTAAATAACCAAAAAAGTGTTTAAATTTTCTACGTCATCTCAAAGCTTTTAGTTGCTTTTAAAGCTCATATCATATATGATGCTATGCTGCAAACAAACATATACAATTGTATTAGTTTTGAAATAAATATGATATTTTTCCTAGTGTAATTGTTCAACTCACACATTGCATTTGCAGTTGATGAACTTGTTGCGTTTACTTTTGGTTTCCTCTCTCTCTTTCTCTTGAACACAATATAAAGCGCACAGCGTGGGCCCAAAACCCTTTAGCGCACCTGTCCAACCTGTCGACCTGTACGACAGTGAAAAAGTGCCAGCCATAATTGGACTGGGCCTAATGTTGCGTAATGAAAACACATTATGGCATCCACATAGAAAAAGATGAAGAAACGAAGGCAACAGAAATCAAAAACTACAATAATAATAACTAGAAAATATATAGAAACGATTCTAAGCAAGGGACCACTTACAGAGGCTGTTCCTTTTCCTGAAGATGATGATGATGATGATGATGGAGTCGGTGTATAGAAAGAAACCACAACATTTGTAGCATAGACTTAGACATAGACATGATTGTACGAGCATATATACATGTCTGTTAGACGAGGAATCAGTGTCATGTAATCTGACCCCAAACATGGACACGCCAGAACTTTCAACACTCAAGAAGAGCAGCTGCCTGTGGTTGCTGCCTCCCTCTACTTCTTCCACCTCTCCTCTTCTCTTTTCTCCATACTCAGCTCACCTCTTGACGATGCAATGCGATAACGAGCGCAAATTTCACAAACGCTAAGTATGAAGACGTTGCTGAGATTCTAGATTACAATGTGACGACTTCTCGCAGCAACTGTCGAGTAGAAGGTGGTGAGAGAGGGGGAGGGGGAGAGGAGGCGGTCTCGTCAGGCATGCATAAATTCTGGGCAGTGGCATGTAACGTCTCAGCATCGCATTTCAGTCATACGAGCATTATCTAATTCCATTCTATAGCATACGTTTCTTCCTCTTTCCTTGCATTTCACATTGCATTTCATTACGACAGACAGTAAACTTGAATAGTGGAGACTTCCAGAGAACACCTAGAATAGTACTTAGTCTATAATCATTTAAATCAACCTGCTTTAAATATGCTGAGAAACTTTCCTCTTACTTTTCCCCTTTGTGCGTGGCTTAAACTACATTTAAGCCATGGCCAAAAGGCACGCACTCCACTTTCCCACACAGTTCATCAAATCAAATCACTGACTCTAATTAAATCATGATGAATGACTCTTTAAAGTGCAATTGCATAAATGTGCAATTATATTAGATTATGACTTTGATTGTTAAATTCACAGAATTTGTAAAGAATTCTCAGTTGGCTTATTCTGTTGGTAATAATTATAACATTATCTTGGAAATGTTTAAAGTAGGAACTGTTTTCATATCAGATTTTTAACTTACCGTTTGGATAAGATAATTAAATTGAATTTAATATATATAGCATAATTAGAAATTTAATTAAAATTTAAAATATAAGTTTCCCGATAATTATAAAATAAAATAGTCAAGAGGCTAATTCCAAATTTCTTTTAATGAAGAAAAGCAAATTGCTCATCGAAACGTAGTAGACCAAGATTTGACAAAGTTATGAGCGTTCCCAGTTTATCCAAATATTTAAATATCAAAAATTCTTGGAAATATCTAAGTTGCTCTAAATGTAAAATATTTAAGTGCATTATCAACTTAGAGGGCAAATAGTGATTAAAACGCCAGTTCTAAGTTGCAATCTAAAGTAAACAAATGAAAGAATCAACTCTTTCAACTCTAATGTGCGTATTTTTCTATGGAGAACTTCTTCTCAATTGGCACTAGCAATTTTTTGCTGATTTTATGGCAACTGTCGCTTGTCGCTATGTAGATACTCTCATATAACTTTATCCAATTTAGCATTTAAGCTTCAAGTTCACCTATTAAACTTTGCAACAAATCATGGCCAGTTTGCTTGCCACACGCCACGTCCTCCTGCTTTTTCTGCTTCTTTTCTCCTCCTCTTAAGAGTTACACTTTTTGTGTGGGGTTGTCTACCTGTTTGGCTGCCACACACACACGCACACACTTGCAGAGGCGTCTAACGGTACACTTGGAGTGGTTGCAAGCACCTGTTGCAGAGCTGGTGGCACATTCGCATTATGTTCATGTTCATAACTCAGATGCGTGCATCGAAGACGAAGACTTCGTTAACGCATCGCCAAAGTCCAGTTATGCAATGAAGACAAAATTGCCCCAAAGAGTGGAGACTGAGTGGCAAAGAGGGTAAAGCGGAAGAAGAGGTGCATGTTAGTTTCGTGGCAAGTCGATAGCTGCTTCTAATGCATTTGTCTTGCAACGCGCCAGGCAGTAAAAATGGAGTGAGTGTCGACTCCAACTCGAGTCGAGTTGAGTGCTAAATTTATAACTATTTTGCCGTAGTTTGAACAGCAGTATACACTGAGAGAAACAAGCGGTGAAGCGGTACTGAAATAAACTCGAATTAAGTATATTCGATACTTGAAATTTAAACTTGCTATAAGTATAAATAACTGAAAAAGAGCCTAAAAATTCTTTAGAAAACTACCAACAATTAATCTTAATTCAAGTGAAACTCTAAAAAATACTATAAATATGTAAAAATTGTTTATATAATTTCTGGGACTTAGATTCGATTCGTTTTTTTTACAGCGAATCAAGTTCGTAAAATTTTAAATCAAGTTTTTTAATACTCATGACATTCTTTACTACAAATTAAGTCTGTACGATTTTATTATAAGTGAGCAGCTTGCATAGATCAAGTATCACGTTCTTATTTTAAGATGTTGTTGTACTCAGTTACTGAATTAAAAGGATTTGGTTCAACTAATTAAAGTTTAAGTAATTTTAAGTTTGAAAATTTTAAAATACTTAAATTTGTCACTTCAGATATCAAAATTAAAATAATATAAAAATACTCGATTTTAGTAATTTCAATCTCAGGGACAAGTCAAGCTTTAAATGTGAATTACTTTATTTTCGCTCTGTGTAAGAGTTGTTGTCTGTTATTGTTGTCGTTGTTTTTGTTTAATTTTGTTGGCACGTTCAACAGTCGGCGGTGGTGGCTGTGGCGGTGGCGGTGTCAGCTTGCTCCCTTTCGTTTCGCTAACTGGGGCAGATCATTAAAACGGATAAAATAGATTGTGCGCCACGTTGAGGCACAAACAACATGCGGCAACATTGTCGGCGCTTAATGCTGTCCTCAAAAGCCGCAAACGGCACCGACTTCAACTTCAACTGCAGCTTCAATTTCCAGCTTCAACTTTCAGCTTCCAGCTCGAAACTCAGCTCTTGTCTTTCGACTAGTTCGACGCACAGTTTGAGATCAACGTCAGCTGATAAGCGTCGACTGTGAACGTGTTTATCTGCCATGCAGACCTATATATATACATTATATTCGATATCTTATAGCTTATATACTTTTATTTTCCTTTTTGCCCATTAAAATGGCAGCAGCAATTAATTGGCGTGTCCGTTGCCTGATAAGCCATGAAAATGGCTTTAAGCGTCGGCATTGACACGCCTTATTACCACAACTCCAGCTCCAACCCCAACCCCAGCCCCTAGTTCAAGTCGCAGCTTCAGTTGTTGCCACATTTACGCGCCACCTCCAAATTGAGCCACCCATGACTTCCACCTTAACTCCGACTTGGACTGACATCACTTGTCGCTGTCCAGCGGCCGACCTTGATCTTTTTCTCAATGTTGTTTTCGTTGTTGTAGCTGTTGAAGTTGTTGTTGTTGTGGTTGTTATAGTTTTAGCTGGTGTTGTTGTTGTGCCTTACATGGAAAAACAACGCATAATTGTGCCGCAAATTCGTTAGCTAATTTCATATTTCTTCTCCCAGCTTGTGCATACCCTGTACGCATGAGAAATTGCAAAAAGGGTAGTCCATAAGTGTAGAAAGAAAAAGACTACATAGAAAATCTAAAGTACTAAAGTGTTGTATAGGAATAAAGTCCACCATTACAGAAAGAATGCGGATCTGAGGTATTTACAACTTTTGAATGTCTGAAATCAATAAAATTTAATTATAATCTACAAGAATAAATCATTAAATCTGATATTTACTATTCGATTAACTATGCATTCTAGCTAAACTTTAAACCGTTAAACTTTCAGCACGATCCAATAATAAAATCAAAATTCAGTACTTATTTAGAGGAAAGTCTCTTAACGCACATAAAGAATATAGAAGAAATGTGTATAAAATGATTTCATTTTTCTTTACCAATCTGAGATCCATATAAGCGAATTACAATCATAAAGAATAACTGTACCTATTAGTTGAGTATTCCTGCTAAAAATCCTGCAATTCTCAGCATAATTGAGTAATAAGTAGAGAATTAAATCAATAAAAACTAATTACAATTGTTAAGAATGAAGCTTTGATTGTTTATCAGATAAATATTTAAGTATGTATTTCAGCAGAGTTGCGCGATAAAAAAATAATTTATTTAAGTGAAGTATAAAGAAGAGTTGTTTGAAAGATTTATTGATTTTACTGGGCATCTTGCAAGTCGAAACACTTATTTTTTTCTTTAGTTTATAACTTTAGTTTTTAGCTTGGGTTCAAGTTCAAATGTTATTTAGCTATGCTTCACCATAAATTACACCACAGAGACTTTTAGTTTTATGTTTCTGTTTCGGTTGCTGTCTGTCTGTCAGTCGGTCTGTTTATTTATTTTTTGAGATGTTCATCATAGTTCAGCAGTCGAGCATGAAAGTCATGTCCGCTCGTAAATTGCTGCTCTTCCATTATATATCAATTTAGTTATATACAAAAATATTTTAAGTATGTGCGACTATCTGTAAAAATAGTGCAAATTTGTGGCACGAATGTCATAACTAAAATACCAACAACAACGACCATAAATTGCAAATGCTAATTAGCAAAACAATTACATAAATATATTAGAGAGACGCCAACAAGTCCGGACCCGAGCAGAGCAATCCATGCCACGCTTATATCTACTTTGTAGATTGTTTTGTTTCAGCTTTTTACAATAAATCTGTACAGTCTCGACTGCTAATTAGCTTTGATTAGTGCAGTTAAACATTGCCAATCCAGACAGACTTGAATATTTTGCAATACTCGTGCACGAAGTGGGCAGCATAGAAAATACTAGACGGTATATAGTATATATAAGTATGTTAAATAGGTGTCTACATTAGGAGGCATAAAAGCCGAAAAATAAGAGGAGGGAGAGGCATACTCCACCAACTGTTCCAACTTCCTCAAATTCTAATGATTCTCTAGACAGCGTCTACCGGAAATCAGGTTAGAGATGATCCCGAAGGCAATGGAAAAAAATATCACGGAGAGAATGAATTATGTCAGCAACATTTTCAGCATGCACTCAACTTAATTACCTTTAGTCACGCATATTTGATTGGTTTTCCAGCAACAAAAAAATATCCGATTTTAAGCTTTAACATTTGGCCCAAGGCTGGACAACGCCTACATGGAGAATAGAACTTAATTTTATAAAAAACACGAAGACAGAAAGAGTTGAAGCGAAATCTCAATTATAATGAGAGTAGCTGATTCGCAAATAAATTGATTTTTGCACCTAAACTCACATAGAGACAGTAAACCATATATACGAGTATGAGCAGAGCCAATGGCCTATTGGTCAATGGCCTAAACGTGGGCTAAGACAACCTTCTGTCTCTCAGCCTTTGGTAAGCACATTGCATAAAGTAATTAAACTGACATTGAAACTTAGAAGAACATAGAATGCTTCCTGCTTCTGACTCAAAACTCCTGGCTACCAACTTGCAACCTGGCAACTTGGCAGCTTGGTAACTTGCAACCTGGTAACTGCCAAGTGGCAGACAGCGAACGTAGACGATGACATTGAGTAATCAGACTTAGCAATTGGTAACTGGTAACATGGAATGCAGTCATATCATAGACGAAGAAGATGAGTCCAGGTCTAAAAGAGAATGAGAGTGGGTAGAGGGGCCATACCAGTTTAAGAGTGATGATCCTCTTAATTTATAAGTTAAAAACTAGTAATTATAACTGCGCAACTTGCTCGACTGCCCATAATTATACGGCATCTTAAACTACTTGATTCCCTTCCCGTCCTTGGCCCTGTCTCTTCTTGTCTTTTGCCAACTTTTGTACTTATGTCATATTAGCTATAAATGTACAACATTTCTTATCCATAAACCCAATGATTAATGGCTCTGCCAGTTTACCAACTGCATACAGAGAAGCTTTCCTCTTTGTCTCCCCTCTGTACTCGATTGTGGCCCTAAGTTTGCCACAGTTGCCGCTTCATTGACTCTTGAGAGAAGGAAAACGAATTGAATTGAATTCTCAATGCGCAGCGGCCTATTGGAGCGTAAAGCTGATCGTTGTGCTTCCGCATAAGCTGAATACAATTAGATTCATCCATTAGTTAAACACACCAACAACAAACAAGCAAACAAACAAATCAAGCAAAAGATTCTACACGGAATTTGAAAAAATATAAATCAATTACATCAAGAACTAAAAAGATTCTAGAATTGAATTTATCTTAAACTGAAACTTCTGTATTCACTTACCCAATTAAGCTACATGTTGGATTCTAAATGGTTGATCTAAAAGATATTTAATCTGATTTTGAGACCTTTTATTATTTTGTAAAAATCATGCTAAATTGGACAAAAGTCTTGGCAAAACTGAACCGATTTTCAGACGAAATGTCATTTTGATCATGGCTTGCCATTTAAAATCATTTATCATTTAAATTTAATTAATTTCGTTGAAAATAAAAGTTTTACCTCTGGTTACGATTATAAATGCTAAGGTTTACACCTTAAAACAACACGATAAGCTTGATTCTAAGACCTTTTATATTTTTGTAAAAATCATGTCATATTGTAAAAAGATTTGGACTTGTAAAGTTGATGTGTTGTTTTATACTAATAACGATATAAGGAGTTGATTAAAAGTGAAAACTTGAGATTTAAAATTTTGAATTTTCGAAATTTCATGAACAAAAATTGAATAAAGAATGAAGTTAAAGGCCAAATCATGATCAAAATGACATTCAGTTTCAGAATATATATTTAGTTATGATTAAGTTATGACAGTTGGAAGTTGGACAACTCTTTGACCTAGCAACTTTACCACAACCGTACCGGTACAAACGTTTCTTGTTTCTTGTCAAGTCTGTAAAAAAGTTATTTGCTTCTAAATTTATGTGTGTCGATTTTAATGCAACTCACATTATTTGTGACTAGACTGTTTAGATTTGACATCAACTTGTAATTGGTTCGCAAAATGTGGGGGAAATATATGCAACTGGTGCATCCTGTGTGCATTGACATTGCTGCTTGGTTGCCAAGGCAGATGATGACACTGAATTGTCATGCGTAACATGTAAATTAGAAAATGTTGAATCAACTTGTTGACGCTGCACAAACCGCATGCGATGCCATTGCGTTGCGTTCCGTTGGGCAGTCAAGCGGTAAATGCGTAAATAACAAGTTCGTTGCCTAAGTCATTCGTTTGTACGCGTATATGAATTTTAATTGCGTCTCATTTGTGTCTTACAGATTCTTATAAATCAAGCCTCATCATTATATTGTTATTGTTATTGCCATTGCAGACATTGACGAATGCCAAGATCCAACGATAGCATCGCGTTGCGTGGAGAATGCCGAGTGCTGTAATCTGCCTGCGCATTTCCTGTGCAAATGCAAGGACGGCTACACAGGCGATGGCGAAGTGCTGTGCACGGACATTGACGAGTGCAGTAATCCATTGGCCTGTGGCGTCCATGCACAGTGCATCAATACGCCCGGAAATTATACGTGCGCGTGTCCGGAGGGCTTTGTGGGCAATCCCTACGACGGTTGCCAGGATGTCGATGAGTGCGCATACCCAAATGTCTGCGGACCGGGTGCCATATGTACGAATCTCGAGGGCAGTCATCGCTGCGACTGCCCGCCGGGATACGATGGCGATGGTCGCTCCGAACAGGGTTGTGTTGATCACGATGAATGCGCCCGCACGCCATGTGGACGCAATGCCGATTGCTTAAATACAGACGGCAGTTTCCGCTGCCTTTGTCCCGATGGTTTCAACGGGGATCCCATGAACGGATGCGACGGTAAGTACAAAAAATAAGATAGAACACAAAGCGCTAGAAATCCATTGTCATTTACGAAATTTTTGCTATTATTTTTGATATTTTTTGGCTCCTTTTTGGCACAACTCACGCACACTCAAACACACACATAAACGCATGCACCGCAAAAATAAAAAATAAAACTGATTCATTAATACGATTAATGCCTAACATAAAACAACAGATGTCGATGAATGCGCCATTAACAATCCATGCGGTTTGGGTGCTCAATGCGTGAACTTGGGCGGTAGCTTTCAATGTCGTTGTCCCTTGGGCTTTGTGCTTGAACACGATCCAAATGCCGAGTTGCCCAGCACAACACCCACACTACAACTGGGCTATGCCGATGGCGACACTTTGATCACACCGGCGGCAACATCCGGTGCCGGTTTGGCCTGTCTGGACATCGATGAGTGCAACCAGCCGGATGGTGTTGCCAAATGTGGCACAAATGCCAAATGCATCAATTTTCCGGGGTCATATCGTTGCCTCTGTCCAAGTGGATTCCAAGGACAGGGCTATTTGCACTGCGAGAGTTAGTATTTGCCTAATTGCATGTTTTTGACGCTATCGGAAAACGATTTCCAGCAACTTCCAAGAACTAAAGCTTCGCTGGAAATCCGCTTTCGACTTAGAGATGTGTGTGGTGACAATACATTGAAATAGTTGCCTAAATTTCTTGAGCTTTCACTAGGAAAGTCTTTTTAAATTAATTAACAATTTTATCAAATTAATGTTTCAATGCTTTTAAAAATAATCCAGAAGCCTTTAAATATTATTTTAAATTTAAACATCATTTTCTAGCACGAGCTTTTCAAGCTATCAATTCTGTTTTATCTTTTTGAATTATCTATTATGTTTTGTCACACGCCCATCTCTTATTTAGTCTACAGTAAGAGCTTTAGCCAACATTTGCAACCAGTTCAAACTAAGCTTGTAAGCTTTGGCTGCTCTTCTTATTCTCTGCTGTTCTTCTCTTTCTCTTACTTTCTCTGATGAAACGCTTTTAGCTGCTTTTCTTGCAAGCTTTGAGAGCTTCATGCCAAGCTTTAATATTCCACAGCCTCTTCATAGCTTTCAACAGCTTTCCTTAGTATCTTTTTCCCACTATCCCAAATCCAGCTCCGCCTTTTCACGCTATGCTTTCACCACTTTCATACATTTCTTTTTGTATTGTTTGATTTGATTTACTAATTTAATTAATTACAATATATATATTTAACCACCTCCCCCTCGGCCCTGCCCCCCTGCAAAATGAACACACAACACGCCAATGAACACGCGTTGCTCTCCCCCGTCTCACCCCCCTCTGCAACCCCAACCCGCTCAACATGATCGCGATCGAAATGCAGACATCAATGAATGCCAGGATAATCCGTGTGGCGACAATGCCATTTGCACAGACACGATCGGAAGTTTTGTTTGCACGTGCAAACCGGATTATACGGGAGATCCCTTTAGGGGCTGTGTTGACATCAACGAGTGTGCAGCGTTGGAAAAACCATGTGGAGAACATGCGATCTGTGAGAATACTGTACCGGGATACGAGTGCAAATGTCCACAAGGATATGATGGAAAGCCCGATCCCAAGGATGGATGTGTGCCCACGGATGTGAATATCTTGTGCAGCAGCAACTTTGACTGCACCAACAATGCCGAGTGCATTGAAAATCATTGCTTCTGCCTGGACGGATTCGAACCCATCGGTTCCAGCTGCGTAGACATCGATGAGTGTAGAACGCATGCCGAGGCGTGTGGACCTCATGCTCAGTGTCTGAATACTCCGGGTTCCTATCGCTGTGATTGCGAGGCTGGTTATGTGGGAAGTCCACCAAGAGTGGCGTGCAAGCAGCCCTGCGAGGATGTAAGATGTGGCGCTCATGCCTATTGCAAGCCGGATCAGAATGAGGCGTACTGCGTGTGCGAAGAGGGTTGGACCTATAATCCTAGTGATGTTTCTGCTGGTTGCATTGACATCGATGAGTGTGACCCGCTCCATGGACCCTTTGGAAGTTGTGGCCATAATGCCACTTGCAGCAATACTCCAGGTGGTTACAGCTGCGCCTGTCCACCTGGTTTCTCTGGAGATCCTCACACAAAGTGCCTCGATGTGGATGAATGTCGTGCGGGTGGCAAATGCGGCTCGGGCGCCGATTGCATCAATTTACCTGGAGGCGGTTACAGCTGCCGTTGCCCAGAGGGAACCCTCGCTGATCCAGATCCTTCGGTGCGCTGTGTGCCCATTGTCAATTGCGCCACGAGTGAACAGTGTCCTGGCAATGCCATTTGCGATAACACCAACCGTTGTCTGTGCCCGGAACCGAATATTGGCAACGACTGTCGACATCCCTGCGAGACGCAGGATTGTGGTGCCCATGCCCAGTGCATGCTTGCTAATGGACAAGCTCAATGTCTCTGCGCGCCAGGATATACAGGAAATGCAGCTCTTCCTGGAGGCTGCAGTGATATCGATGAATGCAGAGCCAATCCGTGTGCGGAGAATGCCATTTGCAGCAACACAGCTGGCGGATATCTTTGTCAGTGTCCAGGTGGCTCTGCAGGCGATGCCTATCGGGAGGGTTGTGCCTCCGGCAAGACCATCGGTTGCTCCGATGCGAATCCTTGCGCTCTAGGTGAAAGTTGTGTACTGGACTCCTTCACCGGCAGCAGCGTCTGCATTTGTCGCCAAGGTTATGAAAGGAATCCCGAGAGTGGTCAGTGCCATGATGTGGATGAGTGCGCAGCACAGCGTGGCAAGCCAGCTTGCGGATTGAATGCTCTTTGCAAGAATCTGCCCGGCAGCTACGAATGTCGTTGTCCCCAGGGACACACTGGAAATCCGTTCGTCATGTGTGAAACCTGCAGCAGTCCCGAGTGCCAATGTCAGGCACCATACAAGCTATTGGGTAATAGCTGCGTCTTGGCGGGCTGCTCCACTGGGCAACCCTGTCCGAGCGGTGCCGAGTGCATCTCCATTGCTGGTGGAGTCAGCTACTGTGCCTGCCCCAAGGGCTATCAGACCCAAGCCGACGGTAGCTGTATCGATGTCAACGAATGTGAGGAGCGTGGAGCTCAGCTCTGCGCCTACGGAGCTCAGTGCGTCAATCAGTTGGGTGGCTACAGTTGCCACTGCCCTGATGGCTACCAGGGAGACGCCTACAATGGACTATGTGCGCCTGCGCAGCGCAAGTGTGCCGCAGACAAGGAATGCGCCAGCAATGAGAAATGCATCCAGCCAGGAGAGTGCGTCTGCCCGCCTCCCTACTTCCTGGATCCTCAGGATAACAACAAATGCAAGAGTCCCTGTGAGAGATTCCCCTGCGGTATTAATGCTAAGTGCACACCCTCCGATCCACCACAGTGCATGTGCGAGGCAGGCTTTAAGGGAGATCCCCTGCTCGGCTGCACAGATGAGGATGAGTGTGCTCATCTGCCCTGCGCCTACGGTGCCTACTGTGTCAATAAGAAAGGAGGTTATCAGTGCGTCTGCCCGAAAGGATTCACGGGGATCCCTACAAGAGCGGCTGCATTCTGGAAAATGGCGTGCCGAAGAGCAGCTGCCTCAGCAACGAGGATTGCGCCAGCAATCTGGCCTGTCTCGACGGCAGCTGCCTCAGTCCCTGCGCTAGTCTGCTCTGTGGAGCCAATGCTTACTGCGAGACGGACCAGCATGCGGGCTGGTGTCGTTGTCGCGTGGGATTCGTTAAGAATGCGGATGGAGACTGTGTGTCGCAGTGCCAGGATATTATCTGTGGCGAGGGCGCCTTGTGTATCCCAACCAGCGAGGGACCTACCTGCAAGTGTCCCCAGGGTTACCTGGGAAATCCGTTCCCCGGTGGCAGCTGCAGCACGGATCAATGTACCGCATCCCGCCCCTGCGATGAGCGACAGATCTGTATCAATGGACGCTGCAAGGAACGCTGTGAGGGTGTCGTTTGTGGCATCGGTGCCACCTGCGACAAGAACAACGGCAAATGCGTCTGCGAACCAAACTTTGTGGGTAACCCCGATCTACTCTGCATGCCGCCAATCGAGATGGCCAAGTGCTCGCCCCACTGTGGCGAGAACGCTCATTGTGAATACGGACTGGGACAGAGCCGATGTGCCTGTAATCCGGGCACCTTTGGTAATCCCTACGAGGGCTGCGGTGCCCAGAATAAGAATGTGTGCCAACCGAACAGCTGTGGACCTAATGCCGAGTGTCGTGCTGCAGGCAATCAAATTACCTGCATTTGTCCTCAAGGATTCAGCGGAAATCCCTATGTTGGCTGCCAGGATGTGGATGAGTGCGCCAACAAGCCGTGTGGTTTGAATGCCGCCTGTCTTAACACCGCCGGCAGCTTTGAGTGTCTTTGTCTATCTGGACATGCTGGAAATCCGTACAGCAGCTGTCAACCCATCGAGAGCAAGTTCTGCCAGGATGCGAACCAATGTCAGTGCAGTGAGCGTGTCGAGTGTCCCGATGGATACAGCTGCCAGGCTGGACACTGCAAGAATCTCTGCTCGAAGACGGCCTGTGGACCGCGTGCCATTTGTGATGCAGGAAAATGTCTTTGCCCCTTGGGCTACGTCGGAGATCCGCATGATCTCAGCCAGGGTTGCAGCATAAGAGGACAGTGTGGCAACGATGCCGATTGTCGACACACTGAAATCTGTTTCCAACTGGGCAAAGGTCTGCGCAAGTGCGTCGATGCCTGCTCCAAGATCCAGTGTGGACCCAACGCTCTTTGCGTGGCCGACGATCATCGTTCCTCGTGCATCTGCTCAGATGGATACTTTGGTAATCCGAGCAATTTACAGGTGGGTTGCCAGCCAGAACGTAATGTGCCGGATATGGAGGATAAGTGCAAGACGGATAAGGATTGCGAGCGAGGATTTGGCTGTCAAACGGGAGGTTTGGGCACACGAGAGTGCATCAATCTCTGCTCGAATGTTGTTTGCGGTCCCAACGAGCTGTGCAAGATCAATTCGGCCGGTCATGCGATTTGCAACTGTGCCGACAGCTTTGTCTGGAATCCCGTTGTCTCCTCCTGTGAGAAACCCTCACTCCCCGACTGCACCAGCGATGACAATTGTCCCGATGCCTCTGCCTGTCGTCCAGATGTCCTTGGTGTACTCAAGTGCGTGGCAATCTGTGACGCCTTCACCTGTCCCGCCAACTCGATATGTGTCGCCAGGCATCATCAAGGACGCTGTGATTGTCTCAATGGTTTCGTGGGTAATCCCAATGATCGCAATGGTTGTCAGCCAGAGCATAAACATCAATGCCGCAGCAATGCTGAGTGCTCAGAGTCAGAAGCCTGCATTAAGGATGAGTCTACGCAATCGTTAAGTTGCCGTCTCGCCTGCGACAGTGTCAAGTGTGGACCTCGGGCTGTCTGCATCACGAATAACCATCAAGCGCAATGCCAATGTCCGCCTGGACCCTATGCAGGAGATCCCTATGATCCTTTCAATGGTTGCCAGAGCGTGCCCTGTGTTTACAACCACGACTGTCCACCAAGTCAGATGTGTAACAGGATGACTCACACCTGCTATGATGTGTGTGATGAGGAGTCTTGTGGGGAAAACGCCATTTGCCTGGCCGAGGATCATCGCGCTGTGTGTCAATGTCCTCCCGGCTATCGGGGTAATCCTCTGCCCGAAGTTGCCTGCGTCAAGCAGAGCGGCTGTGCCCCTGGAAGCTGCCACCCAACGGCCATTTGCGAAGTTACCCCCGATGGTGCTAGCTGCAAGTGTCCGCCTCTCTTTGTAGGCGAGCCTCAACCCAATACTAAGGGCTGTCGTCCCGATGGTCAGTGTCCAAATGGAGATGCCGACTGTCCGGCGAATACAATTTGTGCCGGAGGACGTTGCCTTAATCCCTGTGATAATGCTTGTGGATCTAATGCCGACTGCAAGGTTGTCAATCGTAAACCTGTTTGCAGCTGCCCACTGCGCTTCCAACCCATCTCGGAGTCGGCGAAGAATGGATGTGCCCGTAGTGCTTCCAAGTGCCTCACGGATGTGGATTGCGGCGGAGAGCTGTGCTACAACGGTCAGTGCCGTGTGGCATGCCGCAATACACAAGATTGTTCAGACGGAGAGCGTTGTGTCGGTAATGTTTGCGTCGTTTCCTGTCTGGACCACAGCCAATGTGCCAGCGGATTGGCCTGCTTGGAAGGCAACTGTGCCATCGGCTGTCGCAGCAACAAGGAGTGCAAGCAGGAGCAGTCCTGTATCGGAAACAAGTGTATCGATCCTTGTAAATCGAGCACCAGCTGTGGTCCTAATGCGCTCTGCAGCATTGCCCAGCATCGCAGTCAATGCAGCTGTCCCGAAGGCTTCGAGGGTAACCCTACACCCGAACAGGGCTGCGTACGTGTACCCGCGCCCTGCCTCGCCAGTAACCAATGTCCAAGTGGACACATGTGCATTGGAAATCAGTGTAATCTACCGTGTACCAAGACCTCAGCCTGCGCCATCGGAGAACGTTGTTATCAGCAGGTCTGTCGCAAGGTCTGTTACACCAGCAACAACTGTCTCGCCGGAGAAATTTGCAACAGCGATCGAACCTGCCAACCCGGCTGTGAATCCGATGCTGACTGTCCCCCAACGGAGCTCTGCCTAACAGGCAAATGTAAGTGCGCTAGTGGATTTATTGGTACCCCGTTCGGTTGCTCGGACATCGACGAGTGCACGGAGCAACCATGCCATGCCAGCGCCAGGTGCGAGAACGTACCTGGCTCCTATCGCTGCCTGTGTCCCGAGGGAACTGTCGGAGATGGTTACACGCAACAAGGTTGCATGCAACCCCGACAATGCCACAAGCATGACGATTGCGCCAATAGTTTGTCGTGTATACATGGCAAGTGCACGGATCCTTGTCTGCACACGGTCTGCGGTGCGAATGCTCATTGCCAAGCGGAAGGACATCAATCGACTTGCAACTGTCCAGCTGGATATCTAGGAGATCCCAACGATACGGGAGTTGGTTGCTTCAAGGTAGAGTGCATTGATCATGTGGACTGTGCCAGCGATCGTGCCTGCGATGCAGAGACGAATCGTTGCATTAAACCTTGTGACCTGACTAGCTGTGGTAAAGGCAGTTGTCAGGTGATGGATCACCAGGCCATCTGTGAATGCTACGAGGGTTACCAGCTGATCAACGGCGTCTGTGAGGACATCAACGAGTGCCTGACTCAACCCTGCCACAGCACCGCCTTCTGCGACAATCTTCCGGGCAGCTTTCATTGCAAGTGCCCCGAAGGACTTATTGGAGATCCCCTCCAAGCCGGCTGTCGCGATCCCAGCGAGTGTCTCAGTGATGCCGATTGTCCTGCCTCTGCCAGTTGTCAGAATTCCCGATGCCGAAGTCCCTGCGAACGTCAAGGCGCCTGCGGTCTTAATGCCAATTGCCAGGCTCAATCTCACAAAGCCATCTGCAATTGTGCAGGCAATTCCCGAGGAGATCCCCA
This sequence comes from Drosophila innubila, assembly GCF_004354385.1. Lineage (NCBI taxonomy): Eukaryota > Metazoa > Arthropoda > Insecta > Diptera > Drosophilidae > Drosophila > Drosophila innubila. The sequence goes on along the minus strand of NW_022995372.1, from coordinate 1,754,478 downwards.
GGTGGAGTGCGTGCACATCGAGTGCGCCGACAATGAAGACTGTGGCGCTGAGAAGGCCTGTCTGGATGCCAAGTGCATTGATCCCTGCTCCCTGCCGAATGCATGCGGTGCCCTCGCACGTTGTTCCGTCCAAAATCACATTGGAGTCTGTGCCTGCGAGTCGGGCAGCACTGGAGATGCCAAACAGGGATGTGTACCACTGCAGTATTGTCAACAGGACACACAGTGTCCTCAGGGCAGCATATGTGCTCATGGAATCTGTAATGCGCTTTGCAGCAGCAATCGTGATTGTATTTCGGAGCAACTCTGCCTGCAGGGCGTCTGTCAAAGCACCTGCAAGTCGAACTCTACCTGCCCACAATTCCAGTTCTGTCAGAACAATATCTGCGCCAAGGAGGTGGAGTGCAGCATCAACAGCGACTGCGGAGAGGATGAGACTTGTCTCCTCGATGCTTATGGACGTGCTCGCTGTGAGTCTGTCTGTCTCGGACGTGCCGCCTGTGGCAGAAATGCGGAATGCGTGGCACGTTCCCATGCACCCGACTGCATCTGCAAGGAGGGCTTCTTTGGAGATGCTCGCTCCGGATGTAGGAAAATCGAGTGCAGCAGCGACGAGGACTGTTCCAATGACAAGAGTTGTGACAATCACATGTGTAAGATCGCCTGTCTCATCGGGCAACCTTGCGGAGAGAATGCTCTTTGCACCACAGAGAATCATCGTCAGGTTTGCCATTGTCAGCCTGGTTTTAGTGGCGATCCTCGCGTGCGTTGCGACGTCATCGACTTTTGCAAGGATGCACCGTGCGGACCCGGTGCCCGGTGTCGCAACTCTCGCGGTTCCTACAAATGCACCTGTCCTCCTGCTCTCGTCGGAGATCCGTATAACGAGGGCTGTCGCAGCTCCGTTGAGTGCGAGACTCATGACGATTGTCCCCCGCATGCTGCATGCACCAAGACTAACGGTGTGCCCAAATGCCAGGATGTCTGCGCCCATCTACAATGTGGCCCCAATGCGGAATGTGTTCCGAAGGGTCATGTCGCTCACTGTGCATGCCGCAATGGCTACGACGGTCAACCCGCTGACCGGGTCGCCGGCTGTAAGTCATTGCCTGTGCCTTGTCAAATCACTAGCGATTGTCCCACCAACACTTATTGCTCCAATAGTGTCTGTAAACGTAAGTACTAACTGCCAAACCAACCACTCACGCACCACTTACCACCCAGGGCCAAAAAACATTTAAAGACTTTCACAACTTAGCGACAATTTATCAACTTATCAACCTACCAACTAGTCACAACAAAAACGTAATTATTATTAGCTAATCACTTACCAAACTAGCACATAACTAGATCGTAGATGCTGTGGCACCTTTCCGACTGCTCAAGCTGTATAAACACTTTACAGTTGATTAAGACCCGCGAGCTAAAAATTGTTATACAAGTAATGCTTAAAGCGTGCACTTCAATCGAAATGTAATCTTAATCCTTACAGATCCACAGCTTAGCAGACTGTTATTGTAAGTACCTAAGAGTGTTATCTTCCAAAAATTTTAAAATAGTCAGAGAAGAATTTTTGAGGGCGTTTTTATAGATTCTATATAGATCTGAAGTAAACTTTCACTATCTACCTTCGCTACAGTTCAAACTGCCTTTCTAAACTAAACTTGATCAAAAATGTTAGAAAGTTAATCTTACCCGACATCGAGGATATCATCGGAGAAATCAAATCAAATGAATTAATTTGATTCAAAAACTGTATTCAAAGTAAATTTGCAACTTTTGGTTAAGCTAACTTGAAGAGGGAAACACCTCCCTCGAAGAGTTACATTTTCCAAGAATGTCACAGCATGTCAATCTAGACTAACTTTGGACTTGATCTAATTCGTAGCATAGACTAATTGTTAACAAAACTTACACACACAAGACAACAACAACAACAACACCACGTACTAAGTACTGTACTGTAACATGATACGAAATTTAGGCAATCTCTTCAACATCTTGCGATTTGATTTGAGCTAATCCCCTTATAAATTTAAATCCCCATTAGCTGCCTGCCTGCTGGACACAGAGTGTGGTACCTCGGAGGTCTGCCAGGGCGGACAGTGCTTCAATCCTTGCCAGCAGCCACAGGCTTGTGGCCAAAATGCCGAATGTCTTATGTTTAGCCATGTAAAACAGTGCCATTGTCCGGAAGGTTTCACTGGCGATGCCGCCAAGGAATGTGTTCGTGTGCCCGTTGCCTGTGATGGCGAATGCTCGCCGGGTTACAGCTGCCGGGACTCCATGTGCCTTCCAGTCTGTCACAACGATCTGGAGTGCGCCTCCAATGAGAAGTGTCTGCGTGGCAACTGCATGCGTAAGAAGAAAGAAGACATTTACTACTCTTGCTGCTTCTATAAAACCTGCTTCTCCTCCTCCTTCTTAGTGACCTGCCGTGTGGACAACGATTGCTTCCTAGGCCATGTTTGCTTACACAACAAGTGTGTCTTTGGCTGCCACGTTGATGACGATTGCAGTGCTTCGGAATCCTGTCGCAACGACAAGTGCGTTAATCCTTGTTCGGAGAATCCCTGTGGCCCCAACGCAGCCTGCTCGGTGTCGAATCATCGCGCCAGCTGCAGCTGCCTGGACAACATGGTGCCCAATCCGACACCCCAAGTGGGCTGTGTGCGTTCACCACCCCTTGACTGCCATGAGAATCGCGACTGTAGCAATGGCCTGGCCTGCTTTGAGTCCGTCTGTCGCCCACTTTGTGCGGATGATGCCGGTTGCTTGACCAACGAGCGTTGCCAGCAGGGCGTCTGTAAGCCCTTGTGTCGCCATGACAATGAGTGTGCCCATGGAGAACTCTGTCTGGGACTCAACTGTGTCACGGGCTGTCGCTCTGACCAGGGCTGTCCTGCCCATTTGACTTGCGTGGGTCAGCAGTGTGTGGATCCTTGCGCGGATCCCACGGCATGTGGCACTAATGCCATCTGCCAGACCATCGATCATCACAAGCAATGCAGCTGTCCCGAGGGACTTACCGGAAATGCCAATGCGGCTTGTAAGACGCCACGTACCGCTTGTGGACGCAACGAGGACTGCGGCTCGAATCAATTGTGCTACGCGGGAAGCTGTCAAGGAAAGTGCCGTAATGATCAGAATTGTCTCTCGGATGAACGTTGCATGCGTGGCACTTGCCGCACAGTTTGCAACACGGACAGCGCCTGTGCCGAAGGACAGATCTGTGAGAATCGCGTATGTCAGACAGGCTGCCGCAACGATCTCAGTTGCGCCAGCGATGAGGCTTGTGTCAACAAGAAATGCCAGAATCCCTGCCAGGCTCCAGGACAGTGCGGACAATGCGCTGACTGTCTGGTCATCAATCACGGCGTGCAATGTCAGTGTCCCGCCTCCTTTATTGGTGACGGACTCACTGGATGTCATCTGCCTCCAGAGCGTTGTCATCCTGGTTGTGAATGCGATGAAAGCGGCGCCTATTGCGCCTCCAAGTGTTCCCGCTCCGAGGACTGTGCCTGTGGACAACAGTGTGCACGTGGCAAGTGCCGCAACAAGTGTGGTCCCAAGCGACAATGCCCCCTGGGGCAACTTTGTGAAGAGGCTCCTGCATTGCCGGTTGCAAGTCAAATGGAGACTGTGCCGCGGATCAGAGCTGCGTCACTGGCAAATGTGCAGATCCCTGTGCCGATGATAGAGCCTGTGGACGCAATGCTCTCTGCACCGTCTCGGAACATCGCATGCTGTGCTACTGCCCCGATGGATACGAAGGCGAGCCCAGCAAGGAGTGTGTTCAGTTCGAGTGCCGTGAGGATAACGACTGCGAGTCCAGCAAACGCTGTGATCAAGGCAAATGTCGCAATCCCTGTTTGGAGTTTGGAGCCTGTGGCTCCAATGCCCAATGCCGTGTGGTTAATCGCAAGGCTCAATGTTCCTGCCCGCCCGACTTCTTTGGCAATCCCGCCACCGAATGTCAGCCTCTGGTTGGTGGATGTTCCACAAATCCCTGCGGCGTATTTTCCAAGTGCATTGAACTGCCTGGTGGATATGAATGCGCCTGTATGGATGGCTGCTTTGGAGATGCTCACAAGGGTTGCATCTGCGGTGATCAACATGTCAATTCCTGCCGTGATCAACCCTGCGGCCTTAATGCCGCCTGTAAGGTGCTCGACAACAATCAAGCCGAATGTTACTGCCCGGAGAACTTCCCCCACGGAGATGCCTATGTGCAATGTAAGTAATGATAAAGATACTGATTAATAATTCATCAAGTTCACCTCGAGCAAATCGTCTTTAATTGCTGATAAATAATTTGTTGCCCACTTTTAGGTTATTTGACAGCACCAAAAGAGGACTGCCGTACCCAGGGCTGTGATGCGGGTGCATGTGTGCGCCAGGGCTACGATTATGTCTGCCAACAGGGTAAGTGGACCAATTCAATGTCAATATCATTTAAAGTACTTAGAATACAGCTAATGCTAATCATGTTTATCGACGTTTGCTTTCACAAAAGTAATCGTTGATCAAAACACACACAAATACATTCACACACACACACACATAGATATACATTTTTGATTGGAGTAATCAGTTTTTATCGTAATCAGTTAGCGTTATCCTTATCGTTGCCGTTATTTAACTGGATTTCAGTCAGTAACAATAACTGATATTGTTGTTAAAATAATATTATTTTTTTGGTTTAATTATTTATAGCTATATACATAAATAAGTTGTTTTTAAACCTAAAAACCAGCTAATTTCACTAATTCAGAAAAGCAACAAAAAATTTAATTTGATTTTTTTCAGTGTAGTGTGTGTTTTTTAATGATGTTAAAAATATTAATGAATTAATTGTATAATCAATTTAACAACCTATACACATGTTCCAAGCTACCGAGAAGTGTCTAGTTTTTTGTAAAATCAACTCCCCGCGCACAACAACACACACATCCAGACACACCCAGAAGATATACACACAACTACCTACACAACTCAATGCAAAAATTCCAAAAACAGTTCCAAAAGCAAATACCTTTTAGGGAGTACACGTACCCGACTTGCACTAGATTAATTTTTGAGTAATACATTTTAATAGTTTTTAAGAGTTATTTGCCAAATTCGATTAATCGATAACTTTCAACCACAACGCATATGGAAATTTGTGGAATGTTGCTGTCGCTATCGCGGTTACCCAATCTGTGCCTAGTATTCATTTAATGAAAAACCCATTAATCGCCAATCAAAAAAAAAAAAACAATTATATCTTTAAGCATATAGTTTTGTATCAAATACTAAAAACGACATATATTCCGAGCATTTTACAACACTCGTTAGAAAATTGTTTTGCAATTCAATTCAGCCTCATAAAGCTTTGAAGCTTGCATTTATCATTACTTCATACAGCATTCATTAAAATATTTAAGACACATATTGGCTTTGAATAACTCATACAATATATTCGTATATTTTGGAGTGTTTTACAACACTAGCTAGCTCTGCGGCATACCATGAAAAATTCCTGTTCAACGCACAGATCAGTAGACAAGTTGGTTCATCTCTAATCTAATATCGTATACTTATAATTATCGAAAATGCCGCGATAGCGATATGTAGCCATATTACTCGATATTCACGGCTTCACAGAATACAAAGCACCAGCATCTGAGAAAGGTGCCTTAAGTGTACAACAAACAACAACACAGCTGAAAAAAATTACAATATACAAAAAAATAAAGACAACAAATCTCCCAAAACACACATCCCTACATCGTCGATATCCATGATCTCTCCCGTTAATCCCATCCTTTACCCCGACCCCCAAAAATAACCCAACGATGTTAAATCCACTATTCTGCTCCCCTGCGTCACTCTGTCGTTTTCCTTCGCTAAAAAATAAAATAATAGCTTTAACAATTGAAAAAAACAAACATTTTTTCTTGAATGAACAAAGTCTCAGATTGGGAACTGTGGACGGGACAATTCTCACACATGGTTCACATATGCTTTAAATCAATTAATTCATCAGTTCTCTAGCTCAAAATGATGTACTATAAGTCTCATATGTGTATAGATCAATTACAACAACAGCTAAAAACTGCAACAACAACTACTACAACTACTTTTCAATGCATTCCTATATAACCGAAAAATACTTAAGTCTAAAAAACAATAATAATTTTGTATAAAGCTCCTTTAAAATACACGTACCCCTAGCACACTTTTAGCTAGTCTATTGGTTGAAAATCGCTTCCGTACAGATAAAAAACAATTCGAAATTTAAAAAAAACTGAATAAAACTGTAACTAAATTTGACTAACACTGCAAAAAAGAAAATTAATTATATATTTTTGGTAAATTTGACTCTAGTCTTTAAGATGTATATACAGAAATTTGTATGTGTGATTAATCACATCTGTACATATTATATGCGTATACAAAATGCTCAACTACAACTAACCCCAAACACAAAAGAGAGTATAAAGCAAAACCTGTAAATATTTGAATTTATACTAAATTTATCAGTTTGTGAATTATGAATAACACCACAGATAAGCTACAAAACGTACTATTCTTTCAACTATTCCTAATTCTAACGTACTCTTCCAAATTATCTAATATATTGCTTTAGTCAAAAGTTGTATCTTTAATTTTGATCTATTCTCTATCTGCTCTTCATCTTTATTCATTGCCTCTCTTCTTTCGTACCTCTCTATCATGCCACTCACCCAAATCAATCACCAATAACGTGTCTCTCGTGAGGGCAGAGCGCATGTGTTGGATGTCGTGTAATTTTCACCATTACTCAACAAAATATGTAAGAACTACGCATTAGACCAAAGAGATCATTGCTAAAAAAAACAAAAACAAAAAAAATTTAATTAACTTGTCCATAGATCACAGCAGTTAACTGGGCAACTAAAGCGCAAGTCTCTCTCTATTTTTAAAACCCGCAAAATATATACACACTTGATATATATACTTAATAATTGGTAATTCATCAAGGATTATAACTATTGCTCACTCGAAATTATGTACTTATAAGACTGCTCGCTCGCTCGCCCGCATACCAATCAATCAATCAACAAATCAATTAATCTACATACCAAACATAAAGCAGCCTATCTACCCTATAAAAATATATATAATTGCAAGCTTATATAGATAAGAATAAACCGATCATAACCTGAAATAAAGTGAGATGTTCCCTTCACAGTTCTGCAATTTGATGTTTTGTCCTTGACAATTACTGCCTGTCCTTATCACTAACTGCACAAACAAGATAAATACAATTTTGTTTTTCTATCTTAATGAAATCCTTAAAATCCTTTTCTGAATACAATTAGCTAAAATCCCCTCTGTACTTACTATAACAGATTCCTTGAACAAAACGCAACCCATAAAACCACTGCATTTCCCACTGACATTATTCTGAAAATACTTCCCATTCCCGAGAAAAAAAATCCCACCAAACCACATACACAAAGTACTCAAAAAAAAAATCAAATCAAACCGATACTACAAGCAAAGTAAACCAATCGAAAGTACAATTAAACACTGGATTATACTGTTTTATATATTGTCTCGTTTAAGTTTTTCTATTTTTGTTTTTAGAACATTTTTTAGCTGTAAGTTTCTTATCTGAGCCGCTCAGCCCCCAATGTATACACTCCCATCTATGTGTTCACCCTTTCCCCACCCCCCACACACCCCAACGCCTCACGTTTCTACCAAAAAAACTTTTTCTTTTGTCTGTCACATTTCCAAAGATGAAGAAAAAGAATTCAGAACTTGTAATTCCGTTTTAAATTGTTCTCGAAGCAAAGAGTCTATAGATCTATGTAGGGTGTTACTGAATAGATTGATAGATTGAGTGCACCCAAAGATTAACACCAATAGTATAAAAAACCAACAACAACCTGTCTATCTCTCTCTCTCTCTCGTTCTTCGCCTGCTGCGCTGTTTGTTACATTATAGACACCGAACAATGCTACTCAGATACGGATTGTCCCAGTGAAAAATCATGCCTGCAAGGACACTGCACCGATCCTTGTACAATGCGAGGCGCGTGTGGCACGAATGCTTTATGCCAAACAGTCCTGCATCGTCCCCGTTGCTCCTGCCCCAGCTGTCACATTGGTCGGCCCGAGGTCGAGTGTAAGCTGGATAGCAAATGTGTGCCCGATGACACAGATCCCAAGACAAAAGATCAGATAACATGCACAAGCGATGCCGACTGCCCCGAGACGTTGCAGTGCGGCCAGTATGGTCAATGCACAGATCCTTGCAACAATCCCCTTTTCATCTGTGAGAGTAACAAAAAGTGCGAAACACGACGCCATCAACCTGTCTGCATTTGCAAATCCGGGTTCATTGTGAATGAATACGGCGAATTGACCTGTGCGCCGGATAAGCGCGAATGCTATCGTGATGATGACTGTGCCTCAAATATGGCCTGCACGGATGGCAAGTGTCGTAACCCGTGTATTGTCCCTCTGGGACGTTCCCCAATCTGTGCCAAGAACAAATCGTGCGAGGTGCAGGATCACAAGCCCGTTTGCATTTGTATGCGCGATTGTCAGCCATCGATATCGATATGTTTACGCGACGCTGGCTGCCCATCGGGTTTGGCCTGTCGTAATTATCAGTGCGTCGATCCATGCAAATTTGCCACATGCGCCTCCAACTCGCCATGCATTGTCGAGGATCACAAGCCGATATGTAAATTCTGCCCAACTGGATTTATAGCCGATGCCAAATATGGATGTCAAAAAGGTAAACCACACAACGTACTCTCTCTCACATCAACTCTTTGTCTTGTCAAGTGAAAGTACCTTAATGTCTCTGACTCTCGTTTACCGTTTATCGTAAATCTCTCTTTACTGCTCTTTTTTCACTCTCTCTTCCTCTCTCTCTCTCTTTTTCTGACATTGCTAGTTCTGTCTTAAATTGTCTGTTCCCCTCACACTACACACTCACACACCACATCACAACAAAAACACAAGCACACCCACACAGAATGACCTGGCGAAATATATTGACCGAAAGCCAAAATCCTACTACGATATTATCTTATATTTTGTCAATCTATTTCCCCACATATTGTGTAAATGTACATAGAAGTGAGGAATTAACAACTAAAGCGCTATCCCAAGATTCTTTCTTTCTCTTACTCTTACTTTCTGTCTCTAAATCTGTCTGTGCCTTCAAATATGATAAACAATATCAAAGCTAAATGACGTACCGCCCAAAGATTTAATATCAGGAATACTTGTAATGCCCGTTAAGCTTTCAATAAAAACCGAAACCAAAAAGCGCAATAACCAAACAAAAATAAGAAAAACTATTATCCAAATTATTGATTGATCATTAAGTGATCATGATCCAAGACACCCCATTTTGGGGGCAGTATCAACAACATAACAGATACAGATAAAAATACAACAAGCAATTCTTCTGAACATTCACACACGCTCATGCTCACAATGATTATTAATCAAATGCCTCTTGAATACTATGAATATCTTAACCCATGATTCTAAACAAACGGTAATCTAGATGTATTTGTAATACTAATGGTATAAACAACAACAACAATTACAACACCCAAAACATAATTCCAATATGTAGCTAACTAATAGTAAAAACAATCGTTTCTAATTTGAATTTACAAATCTAACCGTAAAATAATAATTTGAACTAAATATTTCGTACTCGAAGTTTTGTCACAGTCTCTTTTAACTGTACCCAAGAAAATTAGATGAAAACTTCCTCGAACATATTTATTAAAGCCCCCCAGGTACTCCTTGTATATATCTATAAATATATATATTATTGTGCACATTCCTACTTTGCTGTAGCTATACACCTATATCTTATATCGTATTAATTTGTAAATATTTTAATGTATTGTATTTTTTAAATTTTATACTTTTATTCGAAATATGTACAAAAATACTCCACCTCAAAATTATGATACAAACAAAAACAAAATCCAAAAATAAAACCAAAACATGCAGCTAAGCCAGGTGGCAACTGTACCACACACGAAGATTGCAGTGAAGTACATCAATGCGGATCGTCTGGTCAATGTATCGATCCTTGTCAAACAGTTTGCGTAGGTGCCATAAAGTGCGTAACAAAGGCACATATGATTGCAACCTGCATTTGCTCCAAGAATTTCACCAACACCACTACCACTAACTGTCTACCGACCCACACAACACCACCCACAACCGAAGCAACCGAACCTACTGAGACAACGACAGATGCAACTAACATAAAATACACAGTCATGCAATTGGCAAACCAAACAGAAATGCGAACCCACTATACAGACATTGAAGCTGATAGCACATATGATAGCACAACAGAATCCTATAAAACCACCAAACAGCTAATTATAGACCATACGTTCCCCCCGAAGGTGGAAACTACATTGCTCCCAGTATTTCGGGAAACAACAACTCCATTTATTACTACAACTCAAAGAATCTCTTCCCCTGGTACTACAGAGAGTCCTTCTACTGATAAAATAAGTCAGGGTACTGAAACGACTATCCAAACAGAGGGAACAACTTCGAAAAGTTCTACTTCTGTACCATTATCGACAGAAACCACTTCTCCAACGATAGGCACTACTGAAGATACTACATTGCCATCAATATCTGGGGAAACAACAACTCTATTTATTACTACAACTCAAAGAATTTCTTCCCCTGGTACTACAGAGAGTCCTTCTACTGATAAAATAAGTCAGGCTACTGAAACGACTATCCAAACAGAGGGAACAACTTCCAAAAGTTCTACTTCTGTACCATTATCGACAGAAACAACTTCTCCAACAATAGGCACTACTAAAAATACAACATTGCCACCAATATCTAGGGATACAACAACTCCATTTATTACTACAACTCAAAGAATTTCTTCCTGGTACTACAGAGAGTCCTTCTACTGATAAAATAAGTCAGGGTACTGAAACGACTATCCAAACAGAGGGAACAACTTCGAAAAGTTTTACTTCTGTACCTTTATCCACAGAAACAACTTCTCCAACGATAGGAACAACTGAAGATACTACATTGCCACCAATATTTAGGGACACTACTACTCCATATATTACTACAACTCAAAGAATTTCTTTCCCTGGTACAACAGAGAGTCCTTCTACTGATAAAATAAGTCAGGGTACTGAAACGACTATCCAAACAGAGGGAACAACTTCGAAAAGTTCTACTTCTGTACCATTATCGACAGAAACCACTTCTCCAACGATAGGCACTACTGAAGATACTACATTGCCATCAATATGGGAAACAACAACTCCATTTATTACTACAACTCAAAGAATTTCTTCCTGGTACAACAGAGAGTCCTTCTACTGATAAAATAAGTCAGGTACTGAAACGACTATCCAAACAGAGGGAACAACTTCGAAAAGTTCTACTTCTGTACCATTATCGACAGAAACCACTTCTCCAACGATAGGCACTACTGAAGGTACTACATTGCCACCAATATTTAGGGACACAACTACTCCATATATTATTGCAACTCAAAGAATTTCTTTCCCTGGTACTACAGAGAGTCCTTCTACGGATAAAATAAGTCAGGGTACTGAAACGACTATCCAAACAGAGGGGACAACTTCGAAAAGTTTTACTTCTGTACCATTATCGACAGAAACAACTTCTCCAACGATAGGAACAACTGAAGATACTACATTGCCATCAATATCTGGGGAAACAACAACTCCATTTATTACTACAACTCAAAGAATTTCTTCCCCTGGTACTACAGAGAGTCCTTCTACTGATAAAATAAGTCAGGGTACTGAAACGACTATCCAAACAGAGAGAAAAACTTCGAAAAGTTCTACTTCTGTACCATTATCGACAAAAACCACCTCTTCTGGTACAACAAGAGTCCTTACTGATAAAATAAGTCAGGTACTGAAACGACTATCCAAACAGAGGAACAACTTCGAAAAGTTATACTTCTGTACCATTATCGACAGAAACCACTTCTCCAACGATAGGCACTACTGAAGATACTACATTGCCTCAATATCTAGGGACACAACTACTCCATATATTACTACAACTCAAAGAATTTCTTCCCTGGTACTACAGAGAGTCCTTCTACTGATAAAATAAGTCAGGTACTGAAACGACTATCCAAACAGAGGGAACAACTTCAAAAGTTTACTTCTGTACCATTATCGACAGAAACACCACTTCTCCAACGATAGGCACTACTGAAGATACTACATTGCCATCAATATCTGGGAAACAACAACTCCATTTATACTACAACTCAAAGAATTTCTTCCCTGGTACAACAGAGAGTCCTTCGACTGATAAAATAAGTCAGGGTACTGAAACGACTATCCAAACAGAGAGAACAACTTCGAAAAGTTCTACTTCTGAAGTACCATTATCGACAATAACCAACTCAAAGAATTTCTTCCCTGGTACAACAGAGAGTCCTTCTACTGATAAAATAAGTCAGGTACTGAAACGACTATCCAAACAGAGGGAACAACTTCGAAAAGTTCTTCTTACCATTATCGACAGAAACAACTTCTCCAACGATAGGCACTACTGAAGATACTACATTGCCACCAATATCTGGGGAAACAACAACTCCATTTATTACTACAACTCAAAGAATTTCTTCCCCTGGTACAACAGAGAGTCCTTCGACTGATAAAATAAGTCAGGGTACTGAAACGACTATCCAAACAGAGGGAACAACTTCGAAAAGTTCTACTTCTGTACCATTATCGACAGAAACAACTTCTCCAACGATAGGAACAACTGAAGATACTACATTGCCATCAATATCTGGGGAAACAACAACTCCATATATTATTACAACTCAAAGAATTTCTTTCCCTGGTACTACAGAGAGTCCTTCTACTGATAAAATAAGTCAGGGTACTGAAACGACTATCCAAACAGAGGGAACAACTTCGAAAAGTTCTACTTCTGTACCATTATCGACAGAAACAACTTCTCCAACGATAGGCACTACTGAAGATACTACATTGCCATCAATATCTAAACAACAACTCCATATATTATTGCAACTCAAAGAATTTCTTTCCCTGGTACTACAGAGAGTCCTTCTACGGATAAAATAAGTCGGGGTACTGAAACGACTATCCACACAGAGGGAACAACTTCGAAAAGTTCTACTTCTGTACCATTATCGACAGAAACCACTTCTCCAACGATAGGAACAACTGAAGATACTACATTGCCATCAATATCTGGGGAAACAACAACTCCATATATTATAACAACTCAAAGAATTTCTCTCCCTGGTACTACAGAGAAGCCTTCTACTGATAAAATAAGTCAGGGTACTGAAACGACTATCCAAACAGAGGGAACAACTTCGAAAAGTTCTACTTCTGTACCATTATCGACAGAAACCACTTCTCCAACGATAGGCACTACTGAAGATACTACATTGCCACCAATATTTAGGGTCACAACTACTCCATACATTACTACAACTCAAAGAATTTCTTTCCCTGGTACTACAGAGAGTCCTTCTACTGATAAAATAAGTCAGGGTACTGAAACGACTATCCAAACAGAGGGAACAACTTCGAAAAGTTCTACTTCTGTACCATTATCGATAGAAACCACTTCTCCAACGATAGGCACTACTGAAGATACTACATTGCCACCAATATCTGGTGAAACAACAACTCCATTTATTACTACAACTCAAAGAATTTCTTCCCCTGGTACTACAGAGAGTCCTTCTACTGATAAAATAAGTCAGGGTACTGAAACGACTATCCAAACAGAGGGAACAACTTCGAAAAGTTCTACTTCTGTACCATTATCGACAGAAACCACTTCTCCAACGATAGGCACTACTGAAGATACTACATTGCCACCAATATTTAGGGACACAACTACTCCATATATTATTACAACTCAAAGAATTTCTCTTCCTGGTACTACAGAGAAGCCTTCTACTGATAAAATAAGTCCGGGTACTGAAACGACTATCCAAACAGAGGGAACAACTTCGAAAAGTTCTACTTCTGTACCATTATCGACAGAAACCACTTCTCCAACGATAGGCACTACTGAAGATACTACATTGCCACCAATATTTAGGGACACAACTACTCCATATATTATTACAACTCAAAATATTTCTCTCCCTGGTACTACAGAGAGTACTTCTACTGATAAAATAAGTCAGGCTACTGAAACGACTATCCAAACAGAGAGAACAACTTCGAAAGGTTATACTTCTGAACCTTTATCCACAGAAACAACTTCTCCAATGATAGGCACTACTGAGGATACTACATTGCCTCCAATATCTCGGGAAACAAAAACTCCATTTATAACTACAACTCAAAGAATTTCTTCCCCTGGTACAACAGAGAGTCCTTTTACTGATAAAATAAGTCAGGATACTGAAACGACTATCCAAACAGAGGGAACAACTTCGAAAAGTTCTACTTCTGTACCATTATCGACAGAAACAATTTCTCCAACGATAGGCACTACTGAAGATACTACATTGCCACCAATATCTGGTGAAACAACAACTCCGTTTATTACTACAACTCAAAGAATTTCTTCCCCTGGTACAACAGAGAGTCCTTTTACTTATAAAATAAGTCAGGCTACTGAAACGACTATCCAAACAGAGAGAACAACTTCGAAAGGTTATACTTCTGTTCCATTATCGACAGAAACCACTTCTCCAACGATAGGCACTACTGAAGATACTACATTACCATCAATATCTCGGGAAACAACAACTCCAACTATTGCTTCAACTCAAAGAATTTATCTTCCTGGTACTACAGAGAGCCCTTTTACAGATAATATAAGTCAGGGTACTGAAACGACTATCCAAACAGAGGGAACAACTTCGAAACGTTCTACTTCTGTTCCATTATCGACAGAAACAACTGCTCCAACGATCGGCACTACTGAAGATACTACATTGCCAACAATATCTAGTGAAACAACAACTCCATTTGTTACTACAACTCAAAGAATTTATCTTCCTGGTACAACAGAGAGTCCTTCTACTGATAAAATAAGTCCGGGTACTGAAACGACTATCCAAACAGAGGGAGCAACTTCGAAAAGTTCTACTTCTGTTCCATTATCGACAGAAACAACTGCTCCAACGATAGGCACTACTGAAGATACTACATTGCCACCAATATCTAGGGTCACAACTACTCCATATATTACTGCAACTCAAAAAATTTCTTCCCCTGGTACTACAGAGAGTCCTTCTACTGATAAAATAAGTCAGGGTACTGAAACGATTATCCAAACAGAGGGAACAACTTCGAAAAGTTCTACTTCTGTTCCATTATCGACAGAAACAACTTCTCCAACGATAGGCACTACTGAAGATACTACATTGCCACCAATATCTAGGGTCACAACTACTCCATATATTACTACAACTCAAAAAATTTCTTCCCCTGGTACTACAGAGAGTCCTTCTACTGATAAAATAAGTCAGGGTACTGAAACGATTATCCAAACAGAGGGAGCAACTTCGAAAAGTTCTACTTCTGTTCCATTATCGACAGAAACAACTGCTCCAACGATAGGCACTACTGAAGATACTACATTGCCATCAATATCTGGGGAAACAACAACTCTATTTATTACAACAACTCAAAGAATTTCTTCCCCTGGTACTACAGAGAGTCCTTCTACTGATAAAATAAGTCAGGCTACTGAAACGACTATCCAAACAGAGAGAACAACTTCGAAAGGTTATACTTCTGTACCTTTATGGACAGAAACAACTTCTCCAACGATAGGCACTACTGAAGATACTACATTGCCATTAATATCTGGGGAAACAACAACTTCATTTATAGCTACAACTCAAAGAATTTCTTCCCCTGGTACTACAGAGAGTCCTTCTACTGATAAAATAACTCAGGGTACTGAAACGACTATCCAAACAGAGAGAACAACTTCGAAAGGTTATACTTCTGTACCTTTATCGACAGAAACCACTTCTCCAACGATAGGCACTACTGAAGATACTACATTGCCACCAATACCTAGGGACACAACTACTCCATATATTACTACAACTCAAAGAATTTCTTTCCCTGGTACTACAGAGAGTCCTTCTACTGATAAAATAACTCAGGGTACTGAAACGACTATCCAAACAGAGGGAACAACCTCGAGAAGTTCGACTTCTGTACCATTATCGACAGAAACTACTTCTCCAACGATAGGCACTACTGAAGATACTACATTGCCATCAATATCTGGGGAAACAACAACTCCATATATTATTACAACTCAAAGAATTTCTTCCCCTGGTACTACAGAGAGTCCTTCTACTGATAAAATAAGTCAGGCTACTGAAACGACTATCCAAACAGAGAGAACAACTTCGAAAGGTTATACTTCTGTACCTTTATCGACAGAAACCACTTCTCCAACGATAGGCACTACTGAAGATACTACATTGCCATTAACATCTGGGGAAACAACAACTCCATTTATTACTACAACTCAAAGAATTTCTTCCCCTGGTACTACAGAGAGTCCTTCTACTGATAAAATAAGTCAGGCTACTGAAACGACTATCCAAACAGAGAGAACAACTTTGAAAGGTTATACTTCTGAACATTTATCGACAGAAACCACTTCTCCAACGAGAGGCACTTCTGAAGATACTACATTGCCATTAATATCTGGGGAAACAACAACAATATTTATTACTACAAGTCCTTCTACTGATAAAATAACTCAGGGTACCGAAACGACTATCCAAACAGAGAGAACAACTTCGAAAAGTTCTACTTCTGTACCTTTATCGACAGAAACAACTTCTCCAACGATAGGCACTACTGAAGATACTACATTGCCATTAACATCTGGGGAAACAAAAACTCCATTTATTACTACAACTGAAAGAATTTCTTCCCCTGGTACTACAGAGAGTCCTTCTTCTGATAAAATAAGTCAGGCTACTGAAACGACTATCCAAACAGAGAGAACAACTTCGAAAGGTTATACTTCTGTACCTTTATCGACAGAAACCACTTCTCCAACGATAGGCACTACTGAAGATACTACATTGCCATCAATATCTCGGGAAACAACAACTCCAATTATTGCTTCAACTCAAAGAATTTATCTTCCTGGTACTACAGAGAGTACTTTTACAGATAAAATAAGTCAGGGTACTGAAACGACTATCCAAACAGAGGGAACAACTTCGAAAAGTTCTACTTCTGTACCTTTACCGACAGAAACAACTTCTCCAACGACAGGCACTTCTGAAGATACTACATTGCCATTAATATCTGGGGAAACAACAACAGTATTTATTACTACAAGTCCTTCTACTGATAAAATAACTCAGGGTACTGAAACGACTATCCAAACAGAGAGAACAACTTCGAAAGGTTATACTTCTGTACCTATATCGACAGAAACCACTTCTCCAACGATAGGCACTACTGAAGATACTACATTGCCACCAATACCTAGGGACACAACTACTCCATATATTACTACAACTCAAAGAATTTCTTCCCCTGGTACTACAGAGAGTCCTTCTACAGATAATATAAGTCAGGGTACTGAAACGACTATTCAAACAGAGGGAACAACTTCGAAAAGTTCTGCTTCTGTACCTTTATCGACAGAAAGCACTTCTCCAACGATAGGCACTACTGAAGATACTTCATTGCCACCAATATTTAGGGACACAACTACTCCATTTAATACTACAACTCAAAGAATTTCTCTTCCTGGTACAACAGAGAGTCCTTCTACTGATAATATAAGTCAGGGTACTGAAACGACTACCCAAACAGAGGGAACAACTTCGAAAGGTTATACTTCTGTACCTATATCGACAGAAACCACTTCTCCAACGATAGGCACTACTGAAGATACTACATTGCCACCAATACCTAGGGACACAACTACTCCATATATTACTACAACTCAAAGAATTTCTTCAACTGGTACTACAGAGAGTCCTTCTACTGATAAAATAACTCAGGGTACTGAAACGACTATCCAAACAGAGGGAACAACTTCGAAAAGTTCTACTTCTGTACCTTTATCGACAGAAACAACTTCTCCAACGATAGGCACTACTGAAGATACTACATTGCCATCAATATCTGGGGAAACAACAACAATATTTATTACTACAAGTCCTTCTACTGATAAAATAACTCAGGGTACTGAAACGACTATCCAAACAGAGAGAACAACTTCGAAAGGTTATACTTCTGTACCTTTATCGACAGAAACCACTTCTCCAACGATAGGAACTACTGAAGATACTACATTGCCACCAATACCTAGGGACACAACTACTCCATATATTACTACAACTCAAAGAATTTCTTCCCCTGGTACTACAGAGAGTCCTTCTACTGATAAAATAACTCAGGGTACTGAAACGACTATCCAAACAGAGGGAACAACTTCGAGAAGTTCTACTTCTGTACCATTATCGACAGAAACCACTTCTCCAACGATAGGCACTACTGAAGATACTACATTGCCTTCAATATCTGGGGAAACAACAACTCCATATATTATTACAACTCATAGAACTTCTTCCCCTGGTACTACAGAGAGTCCTTCTACAGATAATATAAGTCAGGGTACTGAAACGACTATTCAAACAGAGGGAACAACTTCAAAAAGTTCTACTTCTGTACCTTTATCGACAGAAACCACTTCTCCAACGATAGGCACTACTGAAGATACTTCATTGCCACCAATATTTAGGGACACAACTACTCCATTTAATACTACAACTCAAAGAATTTCTCTTCCTGGTACAACAGAGAGTCCTTCTACTGATAATATAAGTCAGGGTACTGAAACGACTACCCAAACAGAGGGAACAACTTCTAGAAGTTCTCTTTCTGTACCACTATCGACAGAAACCACTTCTCCAACGATAGGCACTACTGAAGATACTACATTGCCACCAATACCTAGGGACACAACTACTCCATATATTACTACAACTCAAAAAATTTCTTCCCCTGGTACTACAGAGAGTCCTTCTACCGATAAAATAAATCAGGGTACTGAAACGATTATCCAAACAGAGGGAACAACTTCGAAAAGTTCTACTTCTGTACCACTATCGACAGAAACCACTTCTCCAACGATAGGCACTACTGAAGATACTACATTGCCACCAATACCTAGGGACACAACTACTCCATATATTACTACAACTCAAAAAATTTCTTCCCCTGGTACTACAGAGAGTCCTTCTACTGATAAAATAAGTCAGGGTACTGAAACGATTATCCATACAGAGGGAACAACTTCGAAAAGTTCTACTTCTGTACCACTATCGACAGAAACTACTTCTCCAACGATAGGCACTAATGAAGTTACTACATTGCCATCAATATATGGGGAAACAACAACTTCCTTTATACCTACAACTCAAAGAATTTCTTCCCCTGGTACTACAGACAGTTCTTATACTGAAGTTTTGACTCAGGGAACTAAAGCGACTATTCTAACAGAGGCAATAACTTCGAAAGGTTCTACTTCTGCACATGAAACAACTTTTCCATTCACATCTACTGACAGAAGTACCACACATGCAGGCAAGAGTATTCCTACTGAAGGAATCTCTATATCTGTTACTCAACCGACGTCTATTCCTGATTTCATGACAAGGAATGACTCTCTAACTACAGCCCCGACTTTTATTTCAAATGACCTTACGACTTCTAGATTGACAGTGACTGACAAGTCATCTGTTACCAGTGTTTCGACAACATCAGAAGCTCCTTTAAGTACAATGACGCCATTTTTTTATACATCAATGGGTTATCCCGGCGAAACGACAACCGGTAAGGTAACTTTTATGACAACATTAGGATCAGGCTTAGGAGGAACAGCAAATACTGAAGAGGGCACGACACTTTCTATTGGTATGCCAAATGTGACAAAGACCGGTACAGATGAGACCACGACAGAACTTGTTTTAAAATGTACTGATAATTTCGATTGCTTGGACGACGAGTTATGTGTGAAAGGAAATTGCATTAGACCCTGTGAATATTACGAAAATCTCTGTGATGTTCAAAATTTTACTGTTTGTCGTGCATTGAACCACTCCGTTTTGTGCTTATGTGATACCGCCGCAGATGTAAATAAACCCGGTTGCGCTATCAATGCAGGTAACTAAAGCTGTGTATGTAAATGTTAAGTCATAATATCGATCCACGTGTTCTCTATGAATTGAATGCATTGCAAAAAGAACCAAAGGGTTGCGGTGAAAGAAATTATCTTTTTGGCATCCTAGGGGCCAACTACCTCAATCGCCAAATGCATCTGGCAATAAGTAGAAGCCAACTTCAATTTGATGTCTCATATTGTCCTATCTCTCTTTTTATCTCTCTCTCTCTCTCTGTTAATGGATCATCATACCTAAACCTTCTCCTGTGTCCATAACTGACCAGCCTATTGCTATGGCTGGCATGTGCATGTATTTTTTATTATTATTGTACTCTTCTGTTCTGTTTCGTGCAATCCAATTCCCAGTGTGTTTTGTGTGTCTTCTGTGTGATTCAATACGGAAGGCATCAAACGCTTCAAATTCTAGAGTTCTTTTCCCATTGTCCTATCACTGGCTCTTCTGCTGTCATTTGTATGCCTGCACCCACCAACCCACCACCCACTGAACCAGCATCAAAAACAACCAACACCACCTTATTTTGGATACGCTCTCGAAGTACTCGTATATGTGTTCACATACACAAATGGAGCATAGAGCAAATCGAGCTTAACACCTCGTTTGCGTCCTTATATTAGTTGCCTGCTTGTTTTGCCTGCCCGCCTGCTGCAAGTACTTGTATTCGAATTTGTATTCCTTTACGTGTATATCATCATCAATGTTCTCATACCACCATCATCTTGAATGTCTCTCGAATGTGCTCCATGTGCATGTTATGGCCAGCGTTACGATCTCATTATCTCTGTGTTTTATACAAATATATGTGTATATATATATATATATAATTTGTGTTGATTTTTGTTGTATTAAGTACATATGTTTGTTTGTACATAAATCGATCTATGTGTACAATATTATCGCGTGCCTGTAAGTTTTGTTATAATACATGCATTTTTATTGTATCATTAACCAATCGCATGATATGGTAAATAGTACTAATTGGTGTTTGTAATTCTTAAGACTATTTTAAAACTGCACTAACCCAAAGATATAGTCGTATCTTAATTGCTTGCTTGCTTGCATGTGTATTGGTTGTTTTTCAATAACAACAACAATAATAATAATAACAATAATATCTTAACTATACTTTGACATAGTCTATAAGCTCTAGAAACACATAAGGAAAACAATAAATACATACGTTATACTAACAGCATTGAAAACAAAGAAAAACTACCTTCAAAACAGGATTCTAAAACGAAATCAAAGAAAATATGAACTAAGCATATTTAAACAGAAAGACTTAAAAAAACACTGCCAAAAGCTTTAACTAATGCAAACAATTTACTTATAACAAAATTCCCAAATGCAACAACAGAAATCGGCTGTGCCTCGAGCGATGAATGCCCCTCCCAGCAGGCTTGCATTAATGCCCTCTGCGTGGATCCCTGCGCGTATGCGAATCCCTGCAGTCGCAGTGAGGATTGTCGCGTTGTTGGCCATTCCCCAAGCTGTTCTCAAGGTGGGTTTTACTATTCATAAAAAAAAATATTATTATATATAAATGAATTCTGCATTTGAAGTATGTGAATGTCAACGCAATTCAGACTGTCGCAACGGTGTCAAATGTGATGGCTGTTATTGTGATAGTAAGTAGAAGTATGATACATTTTGAGAGAATTTAAGATTAAAACATTCTGCATTACAGATACAGGTCGTACTCCTGGTTGTGATCACTGTGCACCAGGTGCCAAATGTGACCCAACAACTGGCGCTTGTATTAAAGGTATGTACGAGTTTTCATTTAAAGTGGGCATACAGTAATCAATTCATTAGTCAACAACCTTAACATTAACCAAGTGTATATATTATGTGTATATAAAATAACCACCCTTTACCCATGTAAATATATCGTCTCTCCCTAGCTAATGTAACAATAACAACTAGTACTACCAAGCAAACCACAGTAAAACCAACAACAGCAACAAAACCTACAAGAAGAATCACAACATCATCAACAACTACAACAACAACAACTAGCACAACCACTACTAGCACAGAAACAAGCACAATCAACACTTCCGCTACTAACCCCACAACCACCAGCACCACAATCATTGAGACAACAACCATTAAGTCGGGACACACGAAAGGCTATCGCGATGGTATAAATAATATAACCGATACGCCAACACCACGGCCAATGGTCACAACAACCACACTCTCCAGCAAAGATGATGGTGTCAGGAGTACCACAACGCCAAAGATGAAAACCACACGTCTTGATACCTCAAATGAGTTCCCAGAGACAACAACAATGAGCAGCACAACAACTTGGCCAACAGAATTACCCACGAGACCGGGCACAACAACGGATATGGATGGTTTATTCACGATCCAAACGACAACCGCCCGCACCATGACCACCTTTGCACCACCGGCTAATACAACAGACACCACAATTATTAACCCATGTACATTAGATACTAACTGTGCTCCTAACGAGCACTGTAAGCTGGGGCGTTGCCAAAAGAAAGGTATACACAATGTCGTCTATACAAAAAGTTGGCTATGCTGTCACTTTCGGTACCCAAAATGTTGACTCTTTATTCTTTTGATAGATCAAATAATACAATTAATTTTGTAAATACATATATATTCTTTTGTTAATTTAATTTTCAACACACACATGTATAAGTACCATAGTGACAAGTGTGCATTTCACATTCCCACCCATGTATAATATGTTATCGAAAAGAAAACAAAAGTTAACTTCGGATAACCGAAGTTTAAATACCCCCGCAGAAGTAGAAAAGAATTGATTGATATAGCTATCTAATCCAAAATGAAAATTAAGAAGAAATTTAAATTTATTTTGTTAAAAATTAACGCATAATTTGATTAAAGTGAGTCGACATTTACTTCCTTTTGATCATTCTCTCTGCAAGGGCATACAAATGTATATTATAATGTTAAGTGTCTGTACATAATTATAGACCTTGTACAAAACCCTTTGAATATAAGTCTAACATATTTACATTGGAATCATGCGTTACAAGTTTAAAGAACCAACTTAATATGATTGCTAACAAACTGATTAATTTCTAACAAGTAGAACCATCGGGCACACCCAAAAACCCAGAGCCGTGTCAATCGAATAACGATTGCATCGAGACCGAGGCTTGCTACATGGGTCTGTGTCATGATCCCTGCGAATTTGCCAAAATCTGTGCACCAAGTGCCAAGTGTACGGCGAAAAGTCATCGTCCCATCTGCAGTTGTCCTCAGGGACATGAGGGCAATCCAATGGTCAAGTGTGTGTCCACAGATAAGTCAAGTAAGCAACTAAACAAGATTAATCAACAACTTCACTACATCAAATTTAATACAACTAAGCAGAAATTTATATTGAGTGATTTTAAAATGATGCAATTGGAGCTCCGACTAAACTTTTTCTTTCTCTTCTTGTCACACAGTTGAATGCACAGACAACTCCGATTGTGGCGTTACCGAAGCCTGTCTCAATGACCGTTGTGTGCATCCTTGCGATGTTCATGATCCTTGTGCCCAGAATGCGGTTTGTATTAATTCTAACCACGCAGCCGATTGCAGCTGCGCGGATGGTTATCAAGGCAATGGATTTGTCGGCTGTCAGCCAGGTTAGTATACCGTAGATAGACTGCACTATGTTGCACAATTTTGTTATCCTTAAATGAACCTTTCTTTGCTAATCTATCACAAAAATATTCCCAAATATTTCTCTCTCTTTAATACACTGTACAAACTCCTCGTACACCTGTCACAACATCACATGTATAAAATCGACAAACAACAACCACAACAACAACTGTATTATACATAAAACAAACAACAACAACAACAACAACAAATTCTGCACCAAAATCCAAAATATAGCACGCACTCATGTCTGCCAATACAACGAGGATTGTCCACCGAACAAACTCTGCGATCGTCTCAATCGTCGCTGCATCAATCCTTGCCAAGAGGATTCCTGTGGCGAGAATGCTGAGTGTGTACCAGTAAATCATGGCATCGATTGTCGCTGTCTGTCCGGTTACCAGGGCAATGCTTATGTGCTGTGTCAGCAATCCTTGGGTTGTCGCTCCAATTCGGAGTGTGATGCCAGTCAGGCGTGTCTCAACGGCAAATGCTCCTCACCGTGTCAATGTGGCGCCTTCGCGCTATGCGATGTAATCAACCATCGGGGCATCTGCAAGTGTCCGCCTGGTTACAATGGCAACCCTGAAGTGGGCTGCAGTCCACCACAGAATCCATGCGATCCCAATCCATGTGGGCTAAATGCTCAGTGTGAACTGGACAATGGCAATCCCATCTGCTTCTGTCCCAAGGGACTCACGGGCAATCCCTTCAAGAATTGCAGTAAGTATCACATTTGATTTTTAGTCGGATCAGGAGTTTACATACTAATCTATTTACAGTTCCTGAGGGCGATGAATGCACACCAAATCCTTGTGGCCCCAACTCTGGGTGTCGTCGTGTGGACGGTGCTCCTGTTTGCTTCTGCTTGCCAGAATACGAAGGTCAACCGCCATTGATTGCCTGTGAGCTGCCCTCGAATCCCTGCGATCCCTCACCATGTGGACCAAACACCCAATGTTCCGTGCTAAGCAATGGTTTCTCCAAGTGCACTTGCCTGCCCGGTTATGTAGAGAGTCCCAACACCATTCGCGGTTGCGTGGAGCCCATTAATCCCTGCGAGCCCAATCCTTGTGGAACTGGCGCCATCTGCGACTCATCACGGCAACCTGTCTGCTACTGTCCGGACAACAAGGTCGGAAATCCCTTTAGAATATGCGAGAAGCCAACTGAAACCGTTGAACTGTGTCGCCCCGGACCCTGTGGGCGCAATGCCGACTGTTATGTGGCCGAGAATCGCGAGGAATGTTACTGTCGCTCTGGATATGTAGGAGATGCCTATCAAGGCTGTCGTGAACCAAGCCGTACCGTCTGCGATCCCAACCCGTGTGGTCCCAATGCCAACTGTGTCATTGCCGGCGATGGTCAGACAGCTTGCGTCTGTCCCGAAGGTCTGTCCGGAGATCCAACATCGATCACTGGTTGCCATGGCTACGAATGTCAAGTGGATGCAGATTGTCCACAGAGCAAGGCTTGCATGGGATTCCGTTGCTACGACCCTTGCCCTGGAGCTTGCGGTCATGGGGCCAATTGTCGCGTGGAGCAACATCATCCGGTGTGCTCCTGCAATGCAGGATTAACTGGCAATCCTGGCGTTCGCTGCTTTGCCCTGGATCAACCCAAGGGTAATCCTTGTGTGCCCAGTCCATGTGGATTGAATAGCGAATGTAAATTGCTTAACAATCGTGCTGTTTGCTCCTGTCTGCCTGGATACCTTGGTGATCCACAGTCCGGTTGCCAGCCAGAATGCGATATTAACTCGGACTGCAGTGAATCTTTGTCCTGCATCAATCACAAGTGCGTTGATCCATGTTCCGGCACCATCTGCGGCATCAATGCCATCTGTAATGTGAGACAGCATACTCCAGTTTGTCATTGTCTTGATGGATTCGCTGGAGACGCCTTCCTGCAGTGTGTGTCCATTGGCATTCTGAAGAATATATCACGGGATCCTTGTGTTCCATCTCCTTGTGGACCAAATGATGTGTGTTCCGTTTTTGGAGACGGTGTTGCCTTGTGTGATCCCTGCTTTGGACCTAATGCCCAACAGAATCCACGTTGCCGACCAGAGTGTATTGCCAACTCGGACTGTCCCTTCGATCGAGCTTGTTTAGGACAACGTTGTCTGGATCCTTGCCCCGGCTCCTGCGGACGAAATGCCATCTGCCGCGTCTACGAGCACAATCCAGTTTGTGCCTGTCCCTCTGGACTCTATGGAAATCCCTATGAACAATGCGCGACACCATCGCCCATCGTGCCAACCCCTTCGGCTAACTGTGCCAAGCTGCAGTGCGGACCCAATGCGGACTGTAAGCGTCACAGTGGAGGATTGGCCTGCGTCTGTCGCAAGGGTTACTTTGGTAATCCCTACCTTGGCTGCCGTCCCGAGTGCGTTCTCAACAGTGACTGTAATGCGGATAAATCCTGCGTGAGCTCCAAGTGCGTGGATGTCTGCGTTGGCGTCTGTGGTATCAATGCCCTCTGCCGTGTGGTAAATCATGCCCCAGTTTGTGTTTGTGCCGAGGGATACAGTGGTGACGCCTTCCTGGCCTGCAATCCTTATTATTTGCCGCCTACTACACCACCTAACGATCATAGAAATCCCTGCGAACCGTCTCCTTGTGGTCCAAACTCACGTTGTCTGGCTTCTGCTGATGGTTATGCCGCCTGCTCTTGTCTGCCTAACTTCAAGGGTGCACCACCCGTCTGCCAACCCGAGTGCGTAGTCAGCTCCGAGTGCCCTCCCAGTCAAGCCTGTATCAATCAACGCTGTGCGGATCCTTGTCCCGGTACTTGTGGTATCGGTGCCCGTTGCGAGGTACTTAATCACAATCCCATCTGCTCTTGCGAGGCAAATCACGACGGAGATCCATTTGTGGCCTGCTCCCCCATTCCCGATCAGCCTTCTGAAGGCAAGACACCCGGAAATCCTTGCAATCCATCGCCTTGTGGACCCAACTCGATTTGCCAGATCAAGCAAAACCGACCTGTCTGCTCTTGTGTTGCGAACTATATTGGCAGTCCTCCCTACTGCCGTCCCGAGTGTACGCTGAGCAGCGAGTGTCCTGCCGACAAGGCCTGCATCCAGGAGAAGTGCCAAAACCCTTGTGCCAATGCTTGTGGACACAATGCCCGCTGCACGGTGGTTGCCCACTCTGCACACTGTAGTTGCGATCAGGGCTATGAGGGAGATGCCTTTGTGGGCTGCTCTCGGGTCATCGACACGAGTAAGTTAAATATAATTCGTCTAAAATGTAAGGAATTATAATTTATTGGCTTCCACAGAACCACATGATCATCATAATCCTTGTTATCCGAATCCCTGTGCGGAGAATGCGGTCTGCACTCCGCACAATGATGCCGCTCGTTGCAGTTGCATTGAGCCGTATTTCGGTGATCCCTACAGCACCGGTTGCCGTCCAGAATGTATCTACAACTCGGAGTGTCCCTCGTCCTTGGCCTGCATAAAGCAGCATTGCCGCAATCCTTGCACCGGAGCCTGTGGTCCTAACGCCGAGTGTGCAGTGGTCAATCATGTGCCCGCCTGCAGTTGCACTCGTGGCTTTGAGGGCGATCCCTTCGTGGGGTGCAAAAGTACTCCAATTGGACCCATCAGCGTATGTGAACCTAATCCCTGTGGACCCAATAGCATCTGCCGTACTGTGGAAGGACATCCCACATGTAGTTGCAAGGGTGGCTACTTTGGAGCTCCTCCCACATGCCGTCCCGAGTGTGTGGTCAGCTCGGAGTGCGCTCAACATTTGGCTTGCATCAACCAAAAGTGCGCTGATCCTTGCAGTGGCACGTGTGGCTTCAATGCCAAGTGCCAGGTAAGCAACCACAATCCAATCTGTACCTGCCCCAAGGAATACGTCGGAGATCCATTCGAACAATGTATACCCAAACGTAAGTTTTCATCTACCTCATTAAATCAACTTAATTTCTTAATTTCGCCTCTCAATTTCTATCCTTAGCACACGAACCACGTCCTGCAGTCAATCCATGTCTGCCTAATCCTTGTGGACCGAATGCCAAGTGCCAGGACGTGAATAACCGCGCTGAATGCTCTTGCTTGCCTGGAATGTTTGGTGCTCCACCAAGTTGTCGACCCGAGTGCGTTATAAATCAGGATTGTCCCTCGAATCGTGCCTGCATACGTCAGCGTTGCGAAGATCCTTGTGTCGGTACTTGCGGCTTCAATGCCCTATGCACCACACAGAATCATCAGCCCAAGTGCAGTTGTCTCGAGAGCTACCAGGGTGATCCCTACACGGGTTGCAATATGATTGAAAGTGAGTATCCCTTTTCGAACTATTTGCTATCTCTTCCAAGCGCTCGATCCAACTTTTGTGATCCCTTTAAAAGCGCCTCAATTGTTAATGTTGTATGTTCTTTTCAGTGGTGTTCAAAAGGGTTAAGATTTAAGGGCTTTATGGTTCACTCATTTCATGCATGTTCTATGTATTGTGTACATATTCAATCATCACTCTATCATTTACGTATACCCTGCACACAGATTGAAGTTCAATAAAAAGAAGAAACCCTAAAAAAAAAAAATATCGTAACTGAGCGAAACAACACCAGTTTATTAAAAATCTATCAGTCTGATATAAAGTATTGATCTCATATGAAAGTTGAGATATTGGGAGAGAGATAGGCTATACGAGCAAAGGAAACGCAATGAGTAGAAAAGAGACTTACAAATTTTTTTGACTGAGGAACGAGAGACCTAAATTTAAGTTCAAATTACGAAGACAAACAAAAGAGGGAGATGAAGGAACGTGAGAGAGAGATAGAAAAAAGACTTACAAATTTTTTTGACTGAGGAACGAGAGACCTAAATTTAAGTTCAAATTAGGAAGACAGACAATAGAGGGAGGAGATGGAGGAATAGAAAAAAATCATATAGAAAAATACTTACAATTGAGACAGAAAAATAGAAAGGAAGAAACGACTTATTGAAACTATAAGACAGTAAGACTTTTAGAAAAAATACAAAAAAAAATATAAAGATAGACTTTGAGATGTGTAGTTGAAATAGTAGCAACATAAGCAAACAAATATTTAATAAACATCCAATAACATCATACTCTAAATAGAACAATACTTAAGATCGTCAAAGTACTTTAACTCTATGTGCAGAGTATCAACTTGTCGAGCACACTCGACTATATTATATTTGCCTGTTGTTTGTATTTATTATGTATATTTATGTGTACGCCTAGTTTGTAAGCCTATTCTATATCATGTAAATCCTTGTATGTATATCTCTTACATCATCTGCCTGCTTGCTATTTCCATGCCCATGCATATACCCATGATCAGTTGTAGTGGCCGATTTGCCCTCTGATCCCTGCTATCCATCGCCATGTGGTGCCAATGCCATTTGTCGCGAGCACAACGGTGCTGGCTCATGCAGCTGCATTCAGAATTACTTTGGAGATCCTTACATTAATTGTCGACCCGAATGCGTACAAAACAGCGATTGTCCCGGCACTAAGGCCTGCATCAACATGAAGTGCCGCGATCCCTGTGCCAACGCTTGTGGCTTCAATGCCATCTGTCGAGTGGCCCATCATCAGCCCGTTTGTAGTTGTGAGCCAGGCTTCACTGGGAATCCCCTGCGCGCCTGCGTGGAGAGACCCACAAGTATGATGGACCCATAGATTCACTACTAGCTCGTCTGTTAATCATATATCTGCCCTTTCTTAGATATGTATCTTCCACTGCCTAAAGACCCATGCAGACCCTCTCCTTGTGGCCTCTTTAGCACTTGCCACGTTGTCGGTGATCGTCCCGTCTGTGCTTGCTTGCCAGATTACATGGGTAGTCCTCCCAGTTGCAAGCCCGAGTGCGTGATAAGTGCTGAGTGTCCCTCGGACAGGGCCTGCATCAATCAGAGGTGCCGTGATCCCTGTCCTGGCACCTGTGGCTACAATGCTCGTTGTCGCACCACCAACCATTCACCCATCTGTAGCTGCTACGATGGTTACACTGGAGATCCTTTCCATCAGTGTGTGCCCGAGAGAAGTAGGTGTTTCTTTTAGATCCTTACTAGGATGTCTCGAATACAATATGTTATGCTTATAGAGCCCACGCCCTTACCCGATCCCATACGACCGATTAATCCCTGCGTGCCCTCGCCCTGTGGACCCAACTCGCAGTGTCAGGTCTCAAGCCAAGGCGCCGTCTGTGCCTGCATCAACAACTACATAGGACGTCCGCCTGCCTGTCGTCCCGAGTGCAGCATCAACTCGGAGTGTCCTGCCCGCATGGCTTGTATGAATACCCGCTGTGCCGATCCCTGCATTGGCTCCTGCGGCAACAACGCCATCTGTCATGTCAGCTCGCACTCACCGGTGTGCATGTGCCAGCCTGGCCACACAGGCGATCCCTTTACCGGCTGCTATAAAATCCTTGAGAGTATGTCCTCGGGTTTCCCTGCCTAGCGAATTTCCACTCAAGTCCCCTCTCTGTTACCCTCTCACAGCACCTATTGAGACAATACAACCCTGTCATCCCAGCCCCTGTGGCCTGAACGCGCTCTGCGAGGAACGCAATCGCGCCGCCGCTTGCAGATGTGTGCCAGAGTACTACGGAGATCCATATGTGGAATGCCGACCAGAGTGTGTTATCAACACTGACTGCCCCAAATCTCGCGCTTGTGTCAACCAAAAGTGTGTCGACCCTTGTCCGGGAATGTGCGGTCATAGCGCCCAGTGTGCCGTCATTAATCACGCGCCCAACTGCGAATGCCTGTCGGGCTACACGGGAAACCCCATCGTTGGTTGTCATCTTATACCTGAAACTCCGCGCTGTAAGACCCCATCGAAACCCAAAACTCAAAACAATCCTCATATTAATAGCCACACTTTGTGTCGCAGATCCTGATCCTATTGTGCCCGAAAATCCGTGCCAACCCTCACCGTGCGGCCTGTACAGCAATTGTCGGGCACTGAACGGCCATGCCGTATGCTCCTGTGTGTCCAATTATGTGGGTGCCCCACCCAATTGCCGACCCGAATGCATGAGCAGTTCCGAGTGCAGCCAGGATAAGGCGTGCATCAACGAACGCTGTAAAGATCCCTGCCCCGGCACCTGTGGCAACAATGCCCTCTGCCGTGTCGTTAATCACAATCCCATCTGCTCTTGTAGTCCTGGCTACACTGGTGATCCCTTCGTACGCTGTTTAATCCAAGAGAGTAAGAAATCCAAAGACAACCCCACAACCCTTTCATCTTTACACCCTCTCATTGAAGGAAGTTGCAAAATATATCGATGAGGCTGCTCTATTAACTTAAATTGGATAGTGATATGCAACTCTAAAATAAGAGAAGATAAGAGAAGAAAGTTCATAGATAATGACCATTTGTTATAGACAGTTGCATCGATAAATTTTAGAGCTCTACCTTATATATCATCTCATGCTGAAACCCATCCCATCCTATCATCCACACTTTATATCTTATCTATATATATATATCTATATCTATATCTTTCTTTTATATGTACAATCTTATTATGTGGCTTTTATTGTGGTGCATGCTGTTATCATTGGTGTTATTGGTATGGTAAAAGTAGAACCTCGACCAGTTGTAAGTGATCGCGTTGATCCATGTGTGCCTTCGCCATGTGGTCCCAACTCCCAGTGTCGGGTGTCGGCGGCTAATGAGCAACCCGTGTGCTCATGCTTGCAACATTATGTGGGTAGGGCGCCAAATTGCCGACCGGAGTGCACCTCAAATTCCGAGTGTGCGGGCAACATGGCGTGCATTAATTTGCGCTGTCAGGATCCCTGTGTGGGAACCTGCGGCATTCAGACCACATGCCTTGTAAATAATCATAGACCCATTTGCCGTTGCCTCGATGGTTATGCCGGTGATCCATTCTCAGAGTGTAGTCCACAAAGTAAGACGTGTACCCGCTACCTACACTTAGTTTCCCCCCACTAAAGCTTGCCCCCTCTTTCCCCCTGACTTCCCGTAGTAATTGTGCCGCCTGAAATCGCCGAGCCATGCAACCCGAGTCCCTGTGGCGCCAATGCTCTCTGTAAGGAACGCAACGGCGTCGGTTCCTGTACCTGTCTGCCCGAGTACAGCGGGGATCCCTACACGGAGTGCCGTCCGGAGTGTGTACTCAACAGCGACTGTTCGAAGAATCGTGCCTGCCTCAACAACAAGTGCCGTGACCCCTGTCCAGGAGTCTGCGGCGTCGCTGCCGAATGTCATGTGATCAATCACGCACCCAGCTGTAGTTGCCCCTCCGGTTTTACGGGCAACCCATCACAATATTGCCGCAAAATTTCGCAATGTAGAGTATTCCCTAACTGCAAAGAGTCTGCCCTGAACACTTTAGTAATTCCAATGTCTAATCCCTTAGTGGCGCCACCTGTACAACCTTGTCAACCATCGCCTTGTGGTCCGTATAGCCAGTGCCGTGAGGTGAATGGTCATGCGGTTTGCTCGTGCGTTGCCAACTATGTTGGTGCCCCACCCGCCTGTCGTCCCGAGTGCTCGGTTAGTTCCGAATGCGCTCAGGACAAGGCTTGTGTGAATTTGCGCTGTGTGAACCCATGTCCTGGAACCTGCGGCAACGAGGCCGTCTGCAAGGTGACCAATCACAATCCAATCTGTTCCTGCCCTGCCGGATACAGTGGCGATCCTTTTGTACGCTGTGCACCCTGGCAACAAGAGCTCGATATATCAAGAGCCAATGAAAATCCTTGTGTGCCCAGTCCCTGCGGTCCCAACTCCCAGTGTCGCGTTATTGGCGAAACGGGCGTCTGCTCCTGTCTGCCGAACTACATTGGGCGTGCTCCGAATTGCCGTCCCGAGTGCACACAAAACTCCGAGTGTCCGGCTAACCTGGCCTGTATTAATGAGCGTTGCAAGGATCCCTGTCCCGGCTCTTGCGGCTTCAATGCCTACTGCAATGTGGTGAATCATTCACCTGTATGCAATTGCGAGAGCGGCTACTCAGGCGATCCATTTGCCGGCTGCAATCCGCAACGTAAGATATATCACCCATCGATGCTTGTGACTCGAGCTTATCTGGTATCCATTCCCTTATTTAGCAATTGTCACTCAAGATGAGCGCTTGACTCCCTGCTCACCGTCACCCTGCGGTCCAAATGCCGAGTGCCGGGAACGCAATGGCGCCGGCTCTTGCACCTGTCTGCCAGAATACTTCGGTGATCCGTATAGCGGCTGTCGTCCGGAGTGCGTGGTCAACAGTGACTGTGCACGCGACAGATCCTGCATCAACCAGAAATGCGTGGATCCATGTCCGGGTGTTTGTGGCTTGAATGCAGAATGCCGCGTGTCCAATCACTTGCCCAGCTGTCACTGTCTCGTCGGTTACACTGGAAACCCATCGAGTGCCTGCCGTGAAATACCCCAACTTCCCGCGCCACGTAGGTTTCACATCATCTTACAAAACTCAAACACAAAAAAAAAACTGAACGTCCTTTACGCCTTCCTACTCGTAGCTGTGCGTGATGAGAATCCTTGCGTGCCTTCACCCTGCGGTCCTTACAGTCAGTGCCGTGAGATTAACAACCATGCCGTCTGCTCCTGTCAACCCTCTTTCATTGGCTCCGCTCCAAACTGTCGGCCCGAGTGCGTTGTTAGCTCTGATTGTGCACAAGACCTTAACTGTCAGAATCAAAAGTGCGTGGATCCGTGTCCAGGCACTTGCGGCATTGAGGCGCGTTGCCAGGTCATTAACCATTATCCTGCATGTTCCTGTGCCCCTGGCTATACCGGAGATCCCTTCAATCGATGCACGCGTATCAAATGTAAGCATGAGTAGTCCTTAAACTGAGTAAGCTAAACCAGTTGGACTCTGGGGTAAAATGGGATTGAATTTGATCTTAGTAAAGGTAGTTAACGAATTAAATATAGTTTTTTGTCCAGCTGGTTTAAGCTCACTCTCTCTCTCTCTCTATTTCTTTCCTGCATGTATATATATCCTTCACCTTAATGTTGTACTTCTCTTCCAATTTATGTATTCTACACTATCCATCCGATCTTCCTATGTGTCTGTGTAATATGTAACTGTGTATGTGTATGCAACTTTACTTAAATCTATTGTACGGAATTGGGATTGGCTATGTAGTGGATGTTACGAAACCCAAAGATACCGGTAATCCCTGCCACCCCTCACCCTGCGGACCCAACTCCAAATGCGTCGACATACGCGGTTCACCTGCATGCTCCTGCCTGCCCGACTATCTCGGACGGCCACCCAACTGTCGACCCGAATGCACGACTAGTCCCGACTGCCCGGCCAACCTGGCGTGTGTTAACCAGCGTTGTGCCAATCCCTGTATTGGTGCTTGCGGTCTACACTCCCAGTGTACGGTCATCAAGCATAATCCGAACTGCCAGTGCGAGCCTGGTTATACCGGAGATCCCTTTTCCGCCGGCTGTGCCATTATACAACAAAGTATAACTCAACCGGAAACCCAAATCTTGTCGTTGAACTAACATTCATTTACTTTCTTTCCCTCCTTCCTACGCCTGATTTAGTTACCCCAACGGAAGCGCCACGCAATCCCTGCAATCCCAGCCCTTGTGGAGCAAATGCCATTTGCCGGGAACGTAACGGCGCTGGATCTTGTGCCTGTCAGCCCGAATACTTTGGTGATCCGTACAGCGGCTGTCGTCCGGAGTGCGTACAGAATGCTGACTGTGATCGATCTCGTGCTTGCATCAACAACAAATGCCAGGATCCTTGCCCTGGTGCCTGTGGCATCAATGCCGAGTGTCGCGTTCTGAATCACGCTCCCAACTGCATGTGCTTCGATGGCTATTCAGGAGACCCGCATCGCTCGTGTGCCCTTGTTGAGGTGGCTACCCGTCGACCGGAAAATCCCTGTCAGCCATCTCCATGTGGACCCAACAGCCAGTGTCATGATCAGAACAGCCATGCGGTTTGTAGCTGCCTAGAGGGTTACTTCGGTGCCCCGCCAAGCTGCAAGCCCGAGTGTGTAGTCAGCTCTGAGTGTGCACAGAATCGTGCCTGCATCAATCAGAAGTGTGCCGATCCGTGTCGCGGGGCATGTGGTAACAATGCCAAGTGCCAGGTGGTTAATCACAATCCCATCTGCAGCTGTGTGTCCGGTATGACCGGCGATCCAATCTCAGGTTGTGTTAAGGATGTTGCAAAATCCACGGAGAATCCATGCGTTCCATCGCCTTGTGGACCGAACTCCATTTGCCGTGAGATCGGTGAGCAGGCTGCTTGCTCCTGCCAGGAAAACTACATTGGACGTCCACCCAACTGTCGACCAGAGTGCACCAACAACGACGAGTGCCAGAATCATCTGTCCTGTCAGCAGGAACGCTGCGTTGATCCCTGTCCCGGCTCATGTGGTAGCAACGCCATCTGCCAAGTGGTACAACACAATGCAGTCTGTTCTTGCGCCGATGGGTACGAGGGAGATCCACTCTTTGGCTGCCAACTTATGGCTCCAGTTCTGCCCACACAACCACCTACATCACCATGCGAGCCCTCCCCTTGCGGTCCCCATGCCGAGTGCCGGGAACGAAACGGAGCCGGCGCCTGTTACTGTCACGAAGGCTTCGAGGGTAATCCCTACGATGCCCAAAGGGGCTGTCGTCGCGAATGCGAGACCAATGATGAGTGTAGTCCAGCTCAGGCTTGTGGGCACTTCAAGTGCATCGATCCTTGTGCAAATATGTGCGGAGAGTTTGCTATCTGTACGGTGGATAACCATGTGCCCAACTGTAACTGCCCGACAGGTTACAGTGGAGATCCTTTCTTCAGCTGCCGTCCAATACCTAACACGCCAGCTCCACCTGTGAACCCCTGTGTGCCATCCCCCTGCGGACCCAACAGCAATTGTCGCCGCATCAACAACCAGGCTGTCTGCTCCTGCCAATCCGGCTATGTCAATCAGCCGCCTAACTGCCGTCCTGAGTGCGTGGTCAGCGCTGAGTGCTCTACAGATCGCGCCTGTGTCAACAACAAGTGCCTCGATCCCTGTCTTCATACATGTGGAGTGCGCGCCATCTGCACCACCAAAAACCACAGTCCTATTTGCACATGCCCGCGCGGCATGACCGGTGATCCCTTCGTGCAGTGCAGCAGGATCCGTGAGTACTCCAAGTGAATGTTATGTGCAAAGATTTAAGTTGAATCCTTTTGTTTTCCCTTTTACAGCGATTACGCATGATGCAACCACACCCGAACCACCCGTACCCTCGTGCGTGCCCTCGCCTTGTGGTCCCAATGCCAAGTGTCAAATCGTTGGTGGTAGTCCGGCCTGTTCGTGCCTACCGGACTTCATTGGCGCCCCACCGAACTGTCGTCCTCAGTGCGTATTGACCTCGGAGTGTGGATCCACCGAGGCGTGCATTAATCAGAAGTGTCGCGATCCTTGTCCCGGCTCCTGCGGCTTTGAGGCCAAGTGTCATGTGCTTAACCATCTGCCCATTTGCAACTGCATCGAAGGCTTTACTGGTGATCCATTCATCCGTTGCAGCAAGCTTCCAGAGGTGAAAGTGGTCACTGATCGACCCGGTGATCCATGTAGTCCCGATCCTTGCGGACCAAATGCTGATTGTTTCAGTGGCGAGTGCCGTTGTCAAAGCAACTATCAAGGAAATCCGTATGAGGGATGTCGTCCCGAGTGCACACAATCTGCCGACTGTTCGAGGGATAAGGCTTGTATGCGAAATAGATGTGTTGACCCCTGTCCAGGCACCTGTGGCAACAATGCCATCTGTGAGGTACTCAACCACATTCCCGTCTGCTCCTGCCAACTGGGATACGAGGGAGATCCCTTCACCAACTGTCGTCCCAAAGTAATCGAGCCCGAGCCCGAGGTCAAGGCCTGCGTGCCCTCACCATGTGGAGCAAACAGTCAGTGTCGTGATATCAATGGTCACGCTGTATGCTCCTGCATCGAGGGTTACATTGGCGCCCCGCCCCAATGTCGACCCGAATGCGTCGTTTCCAGCGAGTGTTCCGCATTGCAGGCTTGTGTAAACAGGAAATGCGTTGATCCTTGTGCAGGTGCTTGCGGTATCGAGGCACGTTGTGAGGTCATCAATCATAGTCCCATCTGTGGTTGTCCACCAGGCACAACCGGTGATCCATTCAAGAGCTGCTTTGAAATCATGAGGTCCAATGAAAACGATCAGGTGACGCCGCAAAGTGATCCATGTGTGCCAACGCCGTGTGGACCCAACTCCATCTGTAAGGCGGATAGCAAGGGTCCAGTCTGTCAGTGTCTGCCCGAGTTCTTTGGAGCGCCTCCCAATTGTCGTGTTGAGTGTATCATCAATCCCGATTGCCCATCCACGCAGGCATGCATCAACAACAAGTGTAGCGATCCCTGCCCCGGCTCCTGTGGCACGAACTCCGAGTGTCGCGTCATTGCACACTCCGTTTCCTGCTCTTGCCCGCCGGGATATGCTGGTAACGCTTTCGTCCAATGCGTACAACAGATTGCGGAACAACCAAAGCCTTGCGAGCCATCGCCATGTGGTGCCAATGCTGAGTGCATTGAACGTAACGGAGCCGCCGCCTGTAAATGTGTCGATGAGTACCAGGGCAATCCCTACGAGGGCTGCCGTCCCGAGTGCGTACTCAGCTCGGATTGTTCCGCGGACAAGGCATGCATACGCAACAAGTGCCAGGATCCCTGTCCAGGCATTTGTGGCTCCAATGCCCAGTGCTATGCCATCAACCATGTGCCAAACTGCGTCTGCAATGACGGTTACACTGGAGATCCGTTCTCCAACTGTCGTCGCTTTGAGCCGCCAACACCAGGACCCATTGCTGATCCCTGCAGTCCATCGCCTTGTGGCGCGAACAGCAAGTGTCGAGCTTCGAATGGACTCGCTGTCTGCTCGTGCCTGGAAACGTTCATCGGAGCGCCGCCAAACTGTAAACCGGAGTGTACAGTTAATGCCGAGTGTCCTCAAAACAGGGCGTGCCACAAGTTCCGTTGTGCAAATCCTTGCGCCGGCATCTGTGGCTCGAATGCCAAGTGTGAGGTAATTAACCACAATCCAATCTGCAGCTGTCCACTAGAGATGACAGGCGATCCATTCGCCAGATGTTATCCAGCGCCAGTAATCCCTGCTGAGAGAGATACCGTCAAGGATAAGAATCCCTGCCAACCATCGCCTTGCGGTCTCTACGCGGAATGCCGTGTACGTGGAGACCAGGCCTCCTGTTCCTGTCTGGCGAACTACATTGGAGCACCACCCAACTGTCGACCCGAGTGCGTTGTGAACACCGATTGTGCCTCGGACCGTGCATGTATTGCAGAAAAGTGTCGCGATCCCTGTGACGGTTCCTGCGGCATCAACTCCGAATGTCGCATACAGAATCATTTGGCAATTTGCACGTGCCGCGACAGCTTCACTGGCGATCCGTTTGTCCAGTGCGCCGAGATCATCGAAGAGCGAACACCAGCACCGCCTGTTGTCTCTGTGGATCCCTGCGATCTGCAACCGTGTGGCGCCAATGCCGAGTGCCACAATGGCATCTGCAGCTGTCTCCCCGACTATCACGGTGATCCCTACACTGGCTGTCGTCCCGAGTGTACATTGAGCACCGATTGCTCCCCCAACAAGGCCTGCTTGAACAAGAAGTGCGTCGATCCTTGCCCAGGCACCTGTGGCCAGAACTCTCAGTGCGATGTCTCCAATCACATACCGATCTGCAGTTGCCTACAAGGCTATACAGGAGATCCGTTTGTCCATTGCCGTCAAGAGACGCCTGTAGCCAAGGACCCATGCCAGCCAAATCCCTGCGGACCCAATAGCTTATGCCATGTGTCTGCGCAGGGTGCAGTCTGTGCCTGTCAACCTGGTATGCTGGGCTCCCCGCCCGCCTGTAAGCCCGAATGTATTGTCAGCTCCGAATGCTCCCTGCAAACGGCCTGTATCCAGAAGAAGTGTGTCGATCCCTGTCCAGGTGCCTGCGGACAATTCGCACGCTGCCAGGTGATCAATCATAATCCTTCCTGTTCATGCAACACGGGTTACACGGGAGATCCGTTCACACGCTGTTATCAAGAGGAACGTAAGCCAACGCCGACTGTGCCAGAGAATCCTTGCGTGCCTTCGCCTTGTGGACCCAATTCGGAGTGCAAGGAGCTCAACGGTAACCCAGCCTGCTCCTGTGCTGCCACTTTCATTGGCACCCCACCCAACTGCCGACCCGAGTGTACTATCAATCCGGAATGTGCCCCCACCAAGGCGTGCATACGCCAGAAGTGCGCAAATCCTTGTGTCGGTGCCTGCGGCTTCAATGCCCGATGCAATGTCGCCAATCATCAACCCATCTGCACCTGCGATGTGGGCTACACAGGAGATCCATTCACCGGCTGTCAACGTGAACAAGGTAGGAACCCGTTTTCAATTATTACACACTCTCCGAGAGAAGCTCTCGTCAGTTAGGTCAAGGCGTAAGCTAGCTTGGTTAAGGTTGCTTTAACGGACCACGTTCAGCCACTTCCACGCGTTCACCCTCGCTTAATAAAACGCCAAAGCTTCTATAAGAACAACACCGCAATGACACATGTTTTGTTTACGCCTTGATAGGGAACATTTTTTCAAAGTGAAACTGAATCGCGTTGAGTCTACTAAATATTATCGAAGCTCCTTATTTATTTCTTTACTAGATCTTTTACTATGACATATATGTATTATTTGATGCCAAATTCCCCCTGATCTAAAGTGATTTACCCCAAACGATCTTTCAGTTTCACTTTTCTCAAAAAATGCATTAGTTCGAGTTCAAAAATGTTTTTTGTGTTTTGTTAAATTTGTATTATTAACTACTATATACCTATGGAAATGCTTGCAAAAGTGTGCAAACTCATTTGTCAAACCCACAAAAACAGAAATTTTTCAATATAAAATTCAAAAAATTAAGATTATATTTCCATTTAAATAGATACTTGTACTGGTGAAAGAGATATCCCACAAAAAAAACCTCTAAACGAGGTAAAAGTCTAGTGACGAAAGCAATTTCTAGACCCAAAATTTCTGATATCCAATTTTGTGACGAACAAAATTCAGTTTAATCTAAAATTTTAAATAAAAATATAAATTAATATAAAAAACGAAAATTGGCATTGTGCACTGTGAGTAAAAGGGTGATCTTTTGTACATAAAATAACTTTTGCGCAGTGCCGAATGCCAATTTTCGTTTTTTATAATAATTTATTTTTATTTAAAATTTTAGATTAAACTGAATTTTGTCGTCACAAAATTGATATCAGAAATTTTGGGTCTAGAAATCACTAGACTTTACCTCGTTTAGAGGTTTTTTTGTGGATATCAGAAATTTTGCAATTGCTTTTGCTTTTGACATTGTAACTTTATCATTAATGCAGGCAAATAGTAAAATATAAAAATTTAGTTGTTGAACGTATTTCATATTTAAAAAATTTTTTTTCTTTAATTATAAAGAAAAACTAGGGGGCCCCGCTCCCTGCTCGCATACTATACTGTCGGAGACCTCGTACTTACTATGAAAAAAAAAAGTTTTTCATACTAAGACTTGGATTTCACCCGATCGGTCCTATGACAGCTATATGATATAGTGGTTCCGATTAGAACCAACTTTGTTCAGGATATATAAGTCTTAAATAAATGCATATTCTATTAGTTTGGTTACGATATCTAGTAAAACAAAAAAGTTTTTCATACTAAGACTTAATATTGGACCGATCGGTCCTATGACAGCTATATGATATAGTGGTCCGATTTGAACCAACTTTGGTCAGGATATATAAAACCAAGTTAAATGCATATTGTATTAGTTTGGTTAAGATTTCTCATTAAACAAAAAAGTTTTTCATACTAAAACCTAATTTTGACCCGATCGGTCCTATGACAGCTATATGATATAGTGGTCCGATTTGAACCAACTTTGGTCAGAATATATAAAACCAAGTTAAATGCATATTGTATCATTTTGGTTGAGATATCTCATAAAACCAAAAAGTTTTTCGTACTAAAACGTAATTTTCGACCGATAGAAAAATGTATTTATTCACTTAACAGGTAATATCTTCCGAACCCCTCAACCAAAATTTATGTTTCATATACTAAAAAACGCGAAATTGTACGTATTACAACATATTAAAATTTAACAAAAATCGTTAGAGCCGTTTTGTCAGAAATCGCCAAAATGTAAGCTAAAAAACTTTATTTCACCTGTAAAATGTTACCTGAGTACTTTAGAAAAAAAGTTTAAAGGTACGCCTAAAAGCCTACGCCTCAAACACACCTTTCTAATGATATATAGAACATATCTGTAGCTTCTATGGTTTGGAAACTGTTGAGATTTCAATTTTGGCGGGATTTAGCGTTTTCCCGCTAAACTAGCGGGAAATTGAAAAAGTCGTAGAACAAACATTTCTAGATTTTTGAAAAGGAATCAATCCCCATCATTACATTTAAGCTTCTTTAGCGCTTTGATGCAAACAGACAAACAGACAAACAGACAAACAGACAAACAGACAAACAAACTGACTTTTCATTTCATTTTGAGTCCACTAAAATTTTCAAATTTATTTATCTTTTGAACCAGTTATCGGATTTGGGTGATTGAGGTATCAATCGACGCGTATTTTTAAGTAGAATTTTTAAAAAATAAAAAATTTTACCAAAAAGCCCCAACGGCCCCATAAGCTGCAATTATCAAAATTTTTCCCCTCCCACTTACACCCCCGTATCTCATGACCCGGGTTGGTTAGAAAAAGTTTTAGTACGCCATTTTGTAAGTTAGAACTAAACCTGTCGATCGGTATATAACTCGATCTGATCGGACAGTCGTAGCAAATTTTCCAACTTAGCTGTATATATAGTTAGTCGCCTTTCGCACCCTTCGTGCTGCTTTCGTCACTAACGCGAACTGCCGTCCGCAGTGATCAGAAATAAGTCTTCGAACTACTGAGGCTGAAAGTACAGCTATATTTCAATATTTTTAGAAGATATTTACAAAATTTCGAATTTACATTTATTTTATTGACAAAAAATCGATTGGCAGTCTAAAAAATCAGATTGATCTTACTTTCTGCATAAACAATTTAAAAATTCAACATATTTTTTATATAAGCAATAGCATATTTTAAGCAATAGCAAGCATTTCCACTAGTTCTATGTATTGCACAACCACCCAACACCACAAAAGAATCACATACACTTGCAATTCGTTCTAATGCGTTCATAGTTATTTCCAACAGTTTCTTACACTTATTGTTATTACGTTAAAAATTTTGATTATCGCACGCACAGGCACATTGCATTGCATAAAAGTGTTTCTTATACACAATCATTGCAACATTTCACAACACTAGAGCGAAATGCAAATTTCAGAGCACTGCATTCTGTACGAGTTGTCTGAATTGTTGTTTGCCTCTGAAAGTGTTTGTGTGCGGCAATAGTCAAAGTTTTTAATTAGCTTTTAGTTTTTAAACAATTATAATATATTTTATATTTGAAATGCTTATATATGCCTTTTAACGCCTCAATATACAATATGCAAACTTGCCACGCCTTTTACATAAAATGCCTCACCCAAAAATAAAATGCCTTGAATCGACATAACCCTTTACTTGACCTTAATTATGTTGTTTGTTCACGCTTTGGGAAGTAATATTTTGACCAAGACCCGAAACAAAAACCAAACTTGTTGTGGACCCATGAAAAGCTTTTATACTTATAAGAAAATTCGTACTTGACCACCAATTGAACTCTCCTAACTTTTGAATTCGAATACCCTAACCCGCAAACCTTCAAATTGAGTACTGCCTTGTTGTCGTCGTCAATTCAAAACAAAAACAAAATTGTGCCTCATTTGTAAATGCAACAAAGGATTATCAACAACAAATACTAGTCCACAATTACCAAAACTAAACAGCGCTTATTAATTAATTAGACCTAAGTTAATGTATTTAGATTATTATAACTCTGTAGTTCCAAAATTTTAAACAATTATAATCAAAAGATCTTAACAAAACTGCAATAAATCGATTGTTATAAGAGACGTCACGTACCATTTGTTTTAATTACTTATCGTAATGTGTAACGTAACGTGTGATTGTTACGTTACACAACACTGCACACAAATTTACAACAACACTGCGCACGCTGCAGCACTGCAAAATGCACACACTGCAATTACCACAGCAACACTGAAAACACCGCACTGCGTTTAACAACACTAAACAATGTGAGAACAAAATTAACTTGATTTACAACACTTAATCCGTGCTATAATCCCACCGCAAATCAAACAAAATTGGATTAATCAACATGCAAAAACAAAAGCATATTAAACACCAAAACTTCGGTTCGTACTAAAAACGCAAAGAACTAAAACTGAAGAAACGTTATTAAAGTCTCTGCCAAAAACTTTCTCTCTCTCCCATACTCTATCTTCTCAATCTCCACTCTGTGTAACGTTGTTACCGAGATTAGAAAGGATCGTTAATGATCAAATCACACCCTGTGAACCAAATCCCTGTGGATCAAATGCTGTTTGCCGCGAACGGAATGGTATCGGCGCCTGCCAATGTCTCCCGGACTACTTTGGAGATCCATATCAATCCTGCCGTCCCGAATGCGTACGCAACTC
Source organism: Drosophila innubila (assembly GCF_004354385.1). Taxonomy (NCBI): domain Eukaryota; kingdom Metazoa; phylum Arthropoda; class Insecta; order Diptera; family Drosophilidae; genus Drosophila; species Drosophila innubila. The sequence continues at coordinate 1,710,951 of NW_022995372.1, read as the reverse complement.
CGACTGTCCGACGAACAAGGCGTGTCAGCAGCAAAAATGTCGCGATCCCTGCCCCGGTACCTGTGGCACCAATGCCGATTGCCGGGTAACCAATCATCTACCCACTTGCAACTGTCGCACGGGCTACACTGGCGATCCCTATCGCTATTGCCACGTGGAACCAGCTCAACGTAAGACCAAACTCTCTGCTGTGCCGCTGCAAATCAACTACAAGTTACCCCTTACAGCTATACGTCAAGCCGAACCCACACAGCCGTGTCGCCCCTCACCGTGCGGTCCTAACTCGCAGTGTCGTGAGCTCAATGGTCAAGCAGTCTGCTCCTGCCTCGAGCTGTACATCGGTCTGCCCCCCAACTGTCGACCAGAGTGCGTCCTTAGCACCGAGTGTCCAACCGAACAGGCGTGCATTAGCCAACGTTGCCAGGATCCTTGTCCCGGCACCTGTGGCATCAATGCCGAATGCCGTGTTCGCAACCACAGTCCCCTCTGTCAGTGTCGTCGCGGTTTTACCGGCGATGCTTTCACCCGTTGCTATGTCCTACCACGTAAGCGTTTCCCCGAGAAATCTCTCTTGAGTAATTACCTAAACAAATCGATTCCCCTTTCAAACTCAGCACCCGCACCATCCATCGAGCAGGTTCATCGTGATCCTTGCGTGCCGACGCCATGTGGCTTGAACAGTCAATGCCGAAATGTCCAGGGCGTGCCATCCTGCTCGTGTTTGCCGGAATACATAGGTGCTCCCCCCAACTGTAGACCCGAGTGCACCATCAGCGCCGAATGCTCTTCGAGCATGGCCTGCATACGGGAAAAGTGTATCGATCCTTGTCCCGGGTCCTGCGGCTATGCGGCCGACTGTAACGTAATCAATCATACTCCCATTTGTACCTGTCCCACGGGCTATACGGGCGATCCGTTCAGTAGTTGTCGTCTGGCACCACCAGAGCCTGTCCAAAGTGAGTCCCCCCAATGATAGGTCTTCATAATCGTTGCTCTAACTACCTATGATATCTAGACGAATACGTTGATCGTTGCCAACCCTCCCCATGTGGTCCCAATGCCCAATGCAACGATGGCGTCTGCAGCTGTCTGCCAGAGTTCCATGGTGATCCGTACGCCGGCTGTCGTCCGGAATGCGTGCTGAACTCCGATTGTCCGCGTGACAAGGCTTGTCTGCGCAGCAAATGCCTGAATCCGTGCCCAGGCACTTGTGGCGAGAACGCCATCTGCGATGTCATCAACCACATTCCCATGTGCAGGTGTCCAGATGGTACCGCTGGTAGCGCCTTTATACGCTGCTCTCCCGTGCCGAGTACGTTGTAGTAAAGTCCTTTTCAAATTGTCCCTTTTAACCTGCGTCATCATTCTACAGAAGCTGTTGCTACGAATCCTTGCCAGCCATCACCATGTGGTCCAAACTCTCAATGTCGCGAGGTCAATCAGCAGGCCGTCTGTTCCTGCCTGCCCAGTTACATTGGAGCACCGCCCACCTGCCGACCGGAGTGCACCTCGAATGCCGAGTGTGCGCCCACACAAGCGTGTCTCAATCAACGTTGTGGTGATCCATGTCCTGGCACTTGCGGCGTCGGCGCCAATTGTGCCGTGGCTAATCACAGTCCTTTTTGCACTTGCCCCACCCGATTTACAGGAAATCCGTTCGTGCGTTGCCAACCCCAAAGTAAGCAAATAATCCACATGGCAATTCCTAAAGAAGCTCTTTACAATATGACCAACTTCTTAGTTGAACCCGTGAAAGATGTTCAGCCTATCGATCCTTGTCGTCCCTCGCCCTGTGGACCCTATTCACAGTGCCGTGCCATAGGTGAGGCACCAGCCTGCTCATGTCTGGAAACCTACATTGGACGTCCGCCGAATTGCCGACCCGAATGCGTCACCAGCTCAGATTGTAGCAGTCAATTGGCCTGCATCAACCAGAAGTGCTCGGATCCCTGTCCTGGACGCTGTGGCCTCAATGCCGAGTGCCGCGTGGTCAGTCATACGGTACAGTGTATTTGCCAGCAGGGATATAGCGGAGATCCCTTCATGCAGTGCAGCCCGGAGATCGTACGAGACATTGAAGTGCGCACTCCCTGCAATCCGAGTCCCTGTGGATCAAATGCCATTTGCAGGGAACGCGATGGAGCTGGCTCTTGTCAGTGTCTGCCCGAATACATTGGCAATCCCTACGATGGCTGCCGACCCGAGTGCGTTCTCGACTCCGACTGCCCGTCGAATAGAGCCTGCCAGCAACAGAAGTGTCAGGATCCATGTCCGGGCACCTGCGGACAAAATGCCAACTGTCAGGTAGTCAATCATTTGCCCTCCTGCAACTGTCTGCCCGGATACATAGGCGATCCGTATCGCCTCTGCACACGTCCAGCTGAACGTAAGGACAACTCCTTTATCCCCCTAAGTCTAGTCTTAACCAAATTCTTTGCTGTAGCTGTACCTGTGGAGTATTCGAATCCATGTCAGCCCTCGACTTGTGGCCCCAACTCTCAATGCCGCGTCGTTAACGAACAGGCGGTTTGCTCCTGTCTGCCACAGTTTATAGGTCAACCACCCGCTTGCCGACCCGAGTGCACCATCTCCTCAGAGTGTGCCACCGACAAGGCTTGCCTCAATCAAAAGTGCGTCGATCCCTGTGTGGCAAACACATGTGGCAGCAATGCCATTTGTCGTGTGCGCAACCACAGTCCCATTTGCAGTTGCATCGGTGGTTTCACTGGCGATGCCTTCACCAAGTGTTTCCCCATACCACGTAAGCATTTGATCCCCTTACGCTTAACCCGTACTTTATCCGGTTGTCGCTTCGTGTTCTGCAGCACCGCCTATCGAAGAACAACGTGAACCACTGCGTGATCCCTGCGTACCCACACCTTGTGGGCCCCATTCCGAGTGCCGAAACATCAATGGCGTTCCCGCCTGTTCCTGCCTGGCTACTTTTATTGGTCAGGCGCCCAACTGTCGTCCAGAGTGCACCATCAACTCGGAGTGTCCTAGTCAACAGGCGTGCATTAATCAGAAATGTCGCGATCCATGTCCTGGTGCCTGTGGCTTGAATGCCCAGTGTAGCGTTATCAACCACACTCCCCTCTGTGCCTGCATCGAGGGTTATATTGGTAACCCCTTTACCAATTGTAGTCCAAAGCCTCCAGCTCGTAGGTGTTCTCTGGAAAATAGCTTACTTCATCGATGTTCACTATCCAACAATTTTACAGCAACAACGCCGCCGGTTAAGGATGATCCTTGCAATCCTTCGCCATGTGGTCCCAATGCCCAGTGTCGGGATGGTCAATGCAGCTGTATAGCGGAGTACCAGGGTGATCCATATGTGGGTTGTCGTCCCGAATGTGTGCTGAACACAGACTGCGCCCATAATCGCGCCTGTGTACGCAACAAGTGCATTGATCCCTGTCCCGGCACCTGCGGTGTGAATGCCATATGTGAAGTGACTAACCATGTGCCCATCTGTCGATGTCCGGATCAGATGTCGGGCAATGCCTTCTTCGAATGTCGCCCTGTGGCTCCACCTACTTCACAGAATCCCTGCCAGCCTTCGCCTTGTGGACCCAACAGCCAATGTCGTGTGGTGCAACAGACTGCTGTGTGCTCCTGTCTCTCTGATTATGTTGGCAGTCCGCCTCAGTGTCGTCCGGAATGTGTGACGAACTCGGACTGTGCTGCCAATCTGGCGTGCCAGAACATGAAGTGTCGTGATCCCTGTCCAGGCACCTGTGGTTTTAATGCCCTTTGTAATGTGGTCAACCACAGTCCCTTCTGCAGCTGCCCCTCGAGCATGTCCGGAAATCCCTTCGTGCGCTGTCAACAGCAACGTAAGCCACCTGAAGTCTCAGTTCCTTGCTTAGGCTACAAACTCAACTCTTTACAGTCGAACCACAACGCGATGTACGACCCCCGAATCCCTGTCAACCCTCACCATGTGGTCCCAACTCCGAGTGTCGTGTCTCGGGAGATTCACCATCGTGTTCTTGCTTGCCTGATTTCTTGGGCGCACCACCAAACTGTCGACCCGAATGTATATCCAGCTCGGAGTGTGCCACCAGCTTGGCTTGCGTCAACCAGAAATGTGTGGATCCTTGTCCAGGACTCTGCGGACTCAATGCAAACTGTCGTGTGTTCAGCCACACGCCCATGTGCCTTTGCGATGGAGGCTTCACAGGCGATCCCTTCACACAGTGTAGTCCCATTAGGGATACTCCTGTTGAAGTTCTTCGGCCCTGCAATCCGAGCCCCTGTGGCATTAATGCTAAGTGTGAGGAGCGTGGAGGAGCTGGCTCCTGTCAGTGTCTGCCAGAGTACTTTGGAAATCCCTACGAGGGCTGTCGACCTGAGTGTGTCGTCAACTCGGATTGTCCTTCAAATAGAGCTTGCCAGCAACAAAAGTGCCACGATCCATGTCCAGGCACATGTGGTCAGAACGCCGAGTGTCAGGTCATTAATCACTTGGCTACCTGCAACTGTTTCAATGGCTACTCAGGAGATCCCTACAGGTCTTGTCGTATCATAGAAAATGCACCACGTAAGACTAAACCACCACCAGGAAACTTGCCCAGAAGTACATCCTTATAAAAATAATTTCTTCTTAGCTGAACCTGTTTATGTGAATCCTTGCCAACCCTCGCCTTGTGGACCCAACTCGCGTTGTCGCGAGGTCAACGAACAAGCAGTCTGTTCCTGTCTAGCAGAGTTCATAGGTCAGCCACCCGCCTGTCGTCCAGAGTGCACCACCAGCTCTGAGTGCGCTGCTGACAAGGCGTGTGTGAATCGCAAATGCGTCGACCCTTGCCCCAATGTCTGTGGCCAACAGGCCGAGTGTCGCGTCCGTAATCACAGTCCCATCTGCACGTGTTTGAGTGGTTTCACTGGTGACGCCTTCACTCGTTGCTATCGCATTCCTCGTAAGCAAAAACAGAATTGGCTAGGAATTCTTTAGTCCTGTGTCTAACACTTGTGCCCTTTTAGCTCCACCTGTTGCACCCATTGAACGCGAACCTGTCGATCCTTGTGTACCCTCGCCCTGTGGTGCCAACTCACAATGTCGCGACATACGCGGTACTCCCTCGTGCTCATGCCTGCCGAACTATCTCGGCACGCCACCCGGCTGTCGTCCCGAGTGTTCCATCAATGCAGAGTGCGCCAGCCATCAAGCCTGCATCAATCAAAAGTGTCGCGATCCTTGTCCAGGCTCCTGTGGTCTCAACACACATTGCAATGTGATTAATCACACGCCCATCTGCAGTTGTTTAGTGGGTTATATTGGAGATCCGTTCATCGTTTGCAATCCCGAGCCACCGCAAAGAAGTAAGAACTCTCCGTCTTCCGAGCTAAGAATAGAACTAAACGTAGTTTGTCTAACAGTTGAAGCACCGCCTGCACCTCAGGATCCCTGCAATCCATCACCATGTGGAGCCAACACCGTCTGTCGCGACGGCCAATGCTCGTGTATAGCCGAGTACCAGGGAGATCCCTTCATCGGATGTCGACCAGAGTGCGTCCTGCATACAGACTGTGCCCGCAATCGCGCTTGTGTGCGTCACAAGTGTGTGGATCCTTGTCCAGGCACATGTGCCTCCAGCGCTATTTGTGAGGTGCTTAACCATATTCCAAACTGCCGCTGTCCCGAGGGCATGCAAGGAAACGCTTTTGTTCAATGTAGTCCAGTGCCACGTAAGGAACTGTCGTCGGCTTCTCCCTGTTCCTTCTATATTTTTCAACCTTTCACAGAACTCGACGTCATACATAATCCTTGCCAGCCATCGCCCTGTGGTCCGAACTCTCAATGTCGCGTTACCAATCAACAGGCCATCTGCTCTTGCATCACACCTTTTATTGGCAGCCCACCCTTCTGTCGTCCTGAGTGTACATCCAACTCGGAGTGCCCCTTGAATATGGCCTGCCTCAATCAGAAGTGCGGTGATCCTTGCCCTGGTGTGTGTGGTCGCAATGCGCACTGCCATGTGACGAACCACAATCCATTCTGTCGCTGCCTGGAACGCCATACGGGCAATCCCTTCGTCAGCTGTCAGCCAATCATCGAACCACTGACACCACCACCTCGCCAGGCTTGCCAACCTTCTCCTTGTGGACCATACGCTGAATGCCGTGAGATCAACGAGACACCCTCTTGCACATGCCTGCCTAACTACAGTGGCACCCCACCCAACTGTCGACCGGAATGTGTAACTAGCTCGGAATGTCCCACGCATCAAGCCTGCATTCAGCAGAAGTGTCGAGATCCATGTCCTGGACTCTGTGGTCAGTCAGCTCAGTGCCGTGTGCTTTCGCATACGCCGAGCTGTTACTGCCCCGAGGGAATGGAAGGTGATCCCTTCGTACAATGTGTGGAGAAGAGAGTTAAGCCATTGGATCAACTTGATCCATGTAATCCCAGCCCATGTGGGGTCAATGCTCGTTGCACATCACGTCAGGATGCCGGCTCTTGCCAGTGTCTTCAGGGTTACTTTGGCAATCCATACGAGGGTTGTCGACCTGAGTGTGTGCTCGACTCCGATTGCCCCTCGAATCGAGCCTGTCAACAGCAAAAGTGTCAGGATCCTTGTCCCGGCACCTGTGGTGTTAATGCCATCTGCAACGTCCTAAATCATGTGCCGAGCTGTAGTTGCTTAACCGGGTACAGTGGTGATCCATACCGCTCGTGTCAACAGGAACGGGAGCGTAAGAGTAAAAGATCGCTTAGGTCAAACTGAAGTTCAATATTATGCCTTCCATTATAGCCGTCAAGGAGTATGTGAATCCCTGTCAGCCTTCACCATGCGGTCCAAACTCACAATGCAAGGAGATCAACGGACAAGCTGTATGCTCATGTTTACCCGAATATGTTGGAGCACCTCCAGTCTGTCGGCCGGAGTGTACTATCTCTTCAGAGTGCTCGGCAGATAAAGCCTGTGTGGCTAAGAAGTGTATTGATCCCTGCCCAGGCACCTGTGGTGATCAGGCTCTTTGTCGTGTGGTTAATCACAGTCCCATTTGTTCATGCCGTGCCGGTTTTACGGGCGATGCCTTTTATCGCTGCCTGCCCATTCCCCGTAAGTGTACCCCGACGACACACCCTCTGTATAGGCGTCCTCTATTTAACTATTTCCAAATATCAACAGCGACGCCACCTGCAGTCATTGTACAAAAGCATCCGATAGATCCTTGTGTGCCCTCGCCTTGTGGTAGCTACGCGGAGTGCCGACCACAGGGTGAGGCGCCTTCATGTTCTTGCCTCTCCGGTTATCTGGGCGTGCCACCCAATTGCCGTCCCGAATGTCGCATAAACTCGGATTGTCCCAGCAGTCAGGCGTGTATCAATGAAAAGTGTCGCGATCCTTGTCCCGGTTCTTGCGGATTTGGGGCCATTTGCAATGTCCTCAATCACACACCCAGCTGCACTTGTCCAGCGGGTTACACTGGAGATCCATTTAGTCACTGTCAACCTGAACCACCACCAAAGAGTAAGAAACCACAACGAGTTAATCCATCGACAATACCTTACAATACCCCACTTCACTCCGTAGCTGTGGAAGCTGATGATCCTTGTAACCCATCGCCTTGTGGCCCCAATGCTTTGTGCAATGCTGGCACTTGCACCTGTCTACCCGAGTATCAGGGTGATCCTTACAACGGCTGTCGTCCCGAGTGCCTGACCAGCTTGGATTGTCCCCGGGATCGTGCTTGCGCGCGTCATAAGTGCTTCGATCCTTGCCCAGGCACTTGTGCTCCCAATGCTATCTGTAATGTTATTAATCACGTGCCAATGTGCACATGTCCCGAAGGATTCGCCGGCAACGCGTTTGTACATTGTCAACCTATACCACGTAAATATGACAGAATAGAAAATTTGGAACGACTCCAATCAACTCCCCTAAATTTACAGCACCCGTTGTGGTACAACCTTGTCAACCCTCACCCTGTGGACCTAATTCGCAGTGCCGAGAGGCAAATCAACAAGCTGTGTGCTCCTGTGTGCCTGGTTATCTGGGCACACCTCCGCTTTGTCGTCCAGAGTGCACTAGTAGCTCGGAATGTCCTGCCCAGCTGGCCTGTGTGAACCAGAAATGTATCGATCCCTGCCCTGGAACCTGCGGTCGCAGTGCCCAGTGCAGCGTGGTCAATCACAATCCCTTCTGCACCTGCCTGCCCCACTACACGGGAAATCCATTCGTAGGTTGCCAGCAGATCATCGAACCACCACAACTTGATAAAGTGCCCCAGGATCCTTGTCGTCCATCACCGTGTGGTGCCAATGCCGAGTGCCGCGCCACAGGGGAAACCGCCTCTTGCACTTGTCTGCCGGACTTTGTGGGCTCCCCGCCGTATTGCAAGCCAGAATGTGTTGCTAACTCCGAGTGTCCCTCGAACCTAGTGTGCATCAAACAGAAGTGTCGCGATCCCTGCCCTGGACTGTGTGCGACCAATGCCATTTGTCGCGTTGTCTCCCATACAGCGATGTGCGTTTGCAGCCCTGGACTGACTGGCGATCCCTTCACGCAATGTCAACCTATTGAGCGGGATGTAGAAATCATCAATCCGTGCCAGCCTTCACCTTGTGGATCAAATGCCGAGTGCATTCAAAGGAATGGAGCTGGAGCCTGTCAATGTCTGCCAGAATACTTTGGTAATCCCTATGAGGGTTGCCGACCGGAGTGTGTTTTGAACTCGGACTGTCCATCAAATCGTGCCTGCCAGCAGCAAAAGTGCCGCGATCCCTGTCCAGGCAGCTGTGGACAGAATGCCGAGTGCAATGTGGTCAACCATACACCGATGTGTTCCTGCTTCGTGGGATATGTAGGAGATCCTTATAGATACTGTAACCAGCCTGCAGCACGTAAGCTAGTTCCAATTGTCATTAGTAGAGTCGTCTAACCAGTTATGTAGACTTGATGTAGTTACTAATTCGGAGTGTATTATCTAATCCTAACCCTAGCAATTGTCCACGACTATGTGAATCCTTGTTCGCCCTCGCCCTGTGGCTCCAATGCCCAGTGCCGTGAGGTGCAGGGACAAGGAGTTTGTTCCTGTCTACCCGACTTTATGGGTGTACCACCCAACTGCCGACCCGAGTGTACTTCCAGCGCTGAGTGCCCCACCGCCCAGGCGTGCATCAATCGCAAGTGCGTTGATCCATGCCCGGGTGTCTGCGGTCAAGGCGCAATTTGTCAAGTTCGCAACCACAGTCCCATTTGCATGTGTCCCCCAAATCTGATCGGTGATCCCTTCGTGCGCTGCTTGCCCCGACCAACACGTAAGCATTATAAGTGACCCAACCATTGTATAAATACCAACGTTATGGTCATTATTAATTAGCACCACCACCACCACCACCACTAAGGGATGAGGTTCCCTATAGAGATCCCTGCGTACCATCACCATGTGGTCTCTATGCCACCTGTCGCAATCAACAGGATCAAGCTATTTGTGCCTGCCAGCCAAATTACTATGGTGCTCCACCGCATTGTCGCCCCGAGTGTACGATCAATGCCGACTGCCCCACCCATTTGTCTTGTATCAATGAGAAATGTCGCGATCCCTGCGTCGGCGCATGTGGTCAGCACACAGAATGCCGTGTGATTAACCATACTCCCAACTGTGTCTGTCTGCATGGCTTTGTGGGCGATGCCTTTACGGCCTGCCAGCCTTCACCACGTAAGCCACCTGAAGCGAAGAATCCGTATGATTTAAGTATATCAATTCAACCACTTCCTATAGCACTACCTGCCTATGAAGAGCCCCGAGATCCCTGTAATCCAAGTCCCTGTGGCAGCAATGCCCTCTGCTCTGGCCAAGGACAATGCACATGCATTGCCGAGTACCAAGGCGATCCCTTTGTCGCCTGTCGTCCCGAGTGTGTCCTTAGCTCTGAGTGTCCCCGCAATCGCGCGTGTAAGCAGCAGAAGTGTGTAGATCCCTGCCCTGGCACCTGTGGTGCCAGCGCAATCTGTGAGGTGGTGAACCACATTGCCATGTGCCACTGTCCCGCAGGCATGACGGGCAATGCTTTCGTTCACTGCAGCACTGTTCAAAGTAGGTTCCCTCAAAATTCAAATCTGAGAGAAGCAATTCATTGAGTACAACCTTTGACCCTTTAGTGGAAGTCTATCAGAATCCCTGCCAGCCATCGCCGTGTGGTGCCAATGCCGAGTGTCGCGAGCGTCAGGGACAAGCCATCTGCAGCTGTTTGCCCAACTATTATGGCGTACCACCCTCCTGTCGTCCTGAGTGTACCACCAACTACGACTGTGCTCCGAGTCGGGCCTGCCAAAACCAACTATGTGTCGACCCCTGTCCGGGTGTCTGTGGTGCCTATGCCGAGTGCCGGGCGGTCAGCCACAGTCCCTTCTGTAGTTGTCGCCCAGGGTACACCGGCAACCCATTCGTGCAGTGTCACATTATTAGTAAGTTGCCCACGCACCACGAAACAATTAATCGCTCAACTGAAGTCTTAACCACAGTCGAACCCTTGCGAGACATTGTGTCCAAGGATCCCTGTCAACCCACGCCCTGCGGTCCCAACAGCGAATGCCGTCGCATTGGGGATACTTATTCGTGCTCCTGTCTCGAGAGCTTCTTTGGAACTCCACCCAACTGTCGACCAGAGTGCTTATCCAACTCTGATTGTGCCTCATCGCTGACTTGCATCAACAATCACTGCAAGGATCCCTGTCCTGGTCTCTGCGGCAGCGGTGCTGAGTGCCGTGTGCTAAGCCACAGCGCCATGTGCTACTGTCAGCCAGGCTACACTGGGGATCCCTTTGTGCTTTGCTCGCCGACACAGCGGGATCCACCCGAGGTTATACAGCCCTGCAATCCCAATCCTTGTGGTTCCTTTGCGGAGTGTCGTGAGCAGAACGGGGTTGGCTCTTGCCAGTGCCTGGCTAATTACTTCGGCAATCCTTATGATGCCTGTCGCCCCGAATGTGTTCTCGACTCCGACTGTCCCTTTAATCGGGCCTGTATCAATCAGAAGTGCCGCGATCCCTGCCCCGGCAGCTGTGGCCACAACGCGGAGTGCTATGTGCGCAATCATCTTCCCACCTGCAACTGTCTCGACAACTATGTGGGTGATCCCTACATTTCCTGCAAACGCGAAGACAAACGTAAGCAGTTGCTAACTGAAAGCCATTGAGGAAACCTCTCCACTGAACCGCCTTTCCCTTTCTTACAGCCATTCGCGAGTACGTTAACCCTTGCCAACCCTCGCCCTGTGGCCCTAACTCGCAGTGCAAGGAACTCAACGAGCAGGCCGTCTGCTCCTGTCTGGTCGATTATGTTGGTCAGCCTCCTGGCTGTCGACCCGAATGTACACTCTCCTCGGAATGTAGCTTCGACAAGGCATGTGTGCATCACAAGTGCATCGATCCTTGTCCTGGCGCTTGTGGCAACAATGCCCTTTGTCGTGTCACGAATCATGCACCTTTCTGCGCCTGCCAATCGGGCTACACGGGAGATCCGTTCACGCGTTGTTATCCCGTGCCACCACCTCCTGTACAGGTGCTCGACGAACCCACTCGCGATCCCTGCCAGCCCTCACCTTGTGGAGCCAATGCCCAATGTCGTCAGTTACATGATCAGGCCGTGTGTACCTGCCTCGCCGGTTACTTTGGAACACCACCGAGCTGTCGACCAGAGTGCACCACCAGTGCTGAGTGTCTGCCTAGCCTGGCATGCATTAATCAGCGCTGCGTGAATCCCTGTCCTGGCTCCTGCGCGTACAATGCTCTCTGTAGCGTAAGGAATCATGTTCCGAGCTGTCAGTGTCCAGTGGGTTATGTGGGTGATCCGTTTACCGCCTGCCAGCTAGAGCCACGTAAGCAATTTAAAACAGTCCTGGAGTACCCTTGGTCTCTACCATTTCATCGTCTTTGTCTTTAGCCCAACCCAAGCCCGTTTTGAATGATGATCCTTGCCATCCCTCACCCTGTGGACCCAATGCCCAGTGTCAAAATGGTCAGTGTACCTGCCTAGCCGAATATCAAGGTGATCCGTATGTAGGATGCCGTCCGGAGTGTGTGCTCAATGCCGACTGTCCGAGAAATCACGCCTGTGTTCATCATAAGTGTGTGGATCCTTGTCCTGGTACCTGTGCTCCCAATGCCATCTGTGATGTCCTCAACCACATTGCCATGTGCCGTTGTCCCACTGGCATGACAGGCAGCGCCTTTATCCAGTGTGAAACTCCTCTAGTGCAATACTCGCCGCCAGTTAACCCTTGTGCTCCTTCGCCTTGTGGTCCCAACAGTCGATGCCGCGTGTTAAATGAGAACGCTGTCTGCACGTGCGTGGAGGATTATGTGGGCACTCCACCCAACTGTCGTCCAGAATGCACACGCAACTCGGACTGTCTGCCACATCTGGCGTGTCAACAGCAGCATTGCATCGATCCCTGCCCGGGCACCTGTGGCTACAATGCCCTTTGCCATGTGGTCAACCATGCTCCAATCTGCAGCTGTCCACCGCGTCACATTGGCAATCCCTTCCTGGGTTGCCAACCAGAACCGCAACACGATGTTGTCGTCAAGAAGCAACCCTGCCAACCCTCACCTTGTGGTCCTTACGCCGAATGTCGCGCTGTCGGAGATCAGTCACAATGCAGCTGTCTGCCTACCTATATAGGAGCACCACCCTACTGTCGGCCGGAGTGTGTGACGAACTCGGAGTGTAGTTTCGACAGGGCCTGTGTGCGACAGAAGTGTGTGGATCCCTGTCCAGGCACCTGTGGAGCCAATGCCATTTGTCATGTGCTAAGTCACATGGCAATGTGTTATTGTACGCCTGGCTACACGGGCGACCCCTTCAGCAGCTGCCACCAGACACCCATACAACAGGCGGAACCCTTGCAGCCATGTCACCCCAATCCTTGTGGTGCCAATGCGCTGTGCCGCCAGGAAGGCAACGCCGGTTCCTGTCAATGTCTGCCTGACAACCATGGCAACCCCTACGAGGCCTGTCGACCCGAGTGTGTTTCCGACAGCGACTGCGCATCGGATAAGTCCTGTCAACAGCTCAAGTGTCGCGATCCTTGCCCAGGTGTCTGTGGTCTCAATGCCGCCTGTAGGGTCCTTAACCATCTACCCACCTGTCATTGCTTGAATGGTTTTTCAGGGGATCCCTATCGCTATTGCCAGTTGCCTGAGAAACGTGAGTCAGAAAGTACAACCCAGAAACAATCCTTATATCGTCATCTTGTCTCTTAGCTATAATTAAGGACTATGTTAATCCCTGTCAACCCTCACCCTGCGGCCCCAACTCGCAGTGCAAGGCTCTTAATGAGCAGGCCATCTGCTCCTGCTTGTCTGAATATGTTGGGGAACCCCCGAATTGCCGTCCCGAGTGTGTCACGAGTGCGGAATGTGCCCATGACAAGTCATGCATCAATCAAAAGTGTCGCGATCCCTGTCCCGGTGTCTGTGGCTCCAATGCCGAATGTCGGGTGCTCCATCATGCTCCCATTTGCAGTTGTCGCCGGGGTTATCAGGGAGATGCTTTCTCCCGTTGCTATCCTGTGTCACGTAAGAATCTGAAGAAGCACAACCTGAGTTGGCATTCAACTTTCCTCATCCTGTTTACAGCCCCGCCTCCTGCCTTGGACGTTTATCAGAATCCTTGTGTTCCTTCGCCTTGTGGACAGTACGCCGAGTGTCGCGAGAATCAGGGTACGGCTGTATGCTCCTGTAGGCCAAACTACTTTGGCAGTCCACCCAATTGCCGCCCCGAATGTAGTATCAACGCCGACTGTCCCGCCCACTTGGCCTGCCAACAGCAGCGTTGTCGGGATCCTTGTCCCGGTGCTTGCGGCTTTAATGCACTGTGCATGGTCATCAATCACATACCGACGTGTCAGTGCGCGCCTGGCCTAACTGGCAATCCGTTTGCATCCTGTCAAGCCCCAGCACCCGCTCCTCAGCCACCTCTACTGGACACAGATCCCTGCCAGCGCGTGCAATGTGGCGCCAATGCCATCTGTCGGGATGGGCAATGCAGCTGTCTGCCTGGTTATCATGGCAATCCATCCATTGGCTGTCGTCCCGAGTGTATATTGAGCACGGAGTGTGCTCTTAGCTTGGCCTGCGTGCGTCAAAAGTGCATTGATCCCTGTCCTGGCACCTGCGGCTCGAATGCCATATGTGAGGTGCACAACCATGTAGCCATGTGTCACTGCCCCTCCGGAATGACAGGAAATGCCTTTGCGCAGTGTGTGCCACTTCCGCCACTTCCACCACGTGTGATTGCTGATCCCTGTCAGCCCTCGCCCTGTGGTCCCAATGCCCAGTGTCGCCCGATCAATGGACAAGCAGTCTGCTCGTGTCTGCCCAAATTTGTGGGCGTGCCACCCTCATGTCGTCCGGAATGCATCAGCAATGCTGAGTGCCCACTTTATCAGGCCTGTCTACAGCAACATTGCCGTGATCCCTGTCCAGGCGCCTGTGGCTTGAATGCCGAGTGCCAGGTGCTAAATCACAGCCCAATATGTCGCTGCATTAATTCATATACTGGAAATCCCTTCGTCGCCTGTCATCTGCAACCGCCGCCAGTGCCAATTCAGGATGTAATTGATCCTTGCCAGCCTTCACCTTGTGGCGCCAACTCGGATTGTCGCAATGTGGGCAATAATGCTCAATGCAGTTGCCTGCCGGACTTTACAGGAAGCCCACCCAATTGCCGACCTGAGTGCGTCAGCAGTGCTGATTGTCCCACCAATCTTGCCTGTCTGAATCAAAAGTGCCGCGATCCCTGTCCAGGAGTCTGTGGCTCAAATGCTGAGTGTTATGTGATCAATCATACACCGATGTGCGTCTGCTCCGGCGGTCATAGTGGGAACCCCTTCGTCAGCTGCTATGTGGTCAGAGACGTGCCTGAGACCGTGTCTCCTTGTGTTCCCAGTCCATGCGGCTCCAATGCCCTTTGCAGTGAACAGAATGGAGCTGGAGCCTGTCGCTGTCTACCCGACTTCTTTGGTAATCCCTACGAGGGATGTCGTCCCGAGTGTCTCCTCAATTCAGATTGTGCCAGCCATTTAGCGTGTTTCAATCAACACTGTCGCGATCCTTGCTCTGGAGCTTGCGGCACAAATGCTGTGTGCCATGTCCGTGATCATCTGCCTCAATGTAGTTGCCTCAGTGGTTTCGAGGGTAATCCCTACAGCTACTGCAGTGTCCTACGCGAACGTAAGAAAATGCTAAACGAAATAGCTTCAAAATTAGAAATTTATACAAAATCTTCATCGATAGCTCCACGTGATCCTGTGCCATTGGATCCGTGCCAGCCCTCACCTTGTGGACCCAATTCTCATTGTCGTCAAGCGAATCGACAGGCTATCTGCACTTGCCTACCTGATTTTATAGGCTCTCCACCCGCCTGCCGCCCGGAGTGTACCATCTCATCGGAGTGTGCTCTGGATAAGGCGTGCAGCAATCATCACTGCGTCGACCCCTGTCCGGGCGTTTGTGACCGTAATGCCGCGTGTCGCACCATCAACCACAGTCCACACTGCAGTTGTTTGCCCGGCTTTACGGGTGATGCCTTCAGTAGTTGTCGCGCAATTCGTAAGAGCCCGTATTTCTCCCTCTTGGTTGCAACTCCTCCTTATTTCAATAACCTTACAGCTCCCGCCATCAGCTACGATTATCCGAGGGACACTTACCGCGATCCCTGCGTTCCCTCGCCCTGTGGCGCCTATGGGCAGTGCCATGCCCAACGTGGTCAAGCTGTGTGCACCTGCCAGCTGGGCTACTATGGCGCACCACCCAACTGCCAGCCCGAGTGCGTCATCAACTCAGATTGCGCCTCTCATTTGGCCTGCTTGAATGAAAAGTGTCGCGATCCCTGTCCCGGCTCTTGTGGCATCTCTGCCCAGTGTAGCGTTGTTAATCACACGCCCGTTTGCAGTTGTCCTGTGGGTTATCAGGGTAATCCTTTCGTTAACTGCGCACCGATACCACCGTCTCGTGATCCACCCGCACCACATGATGCCTGCAATCCATCGCCCTGCGGCTCCAATGCCGTTTGCAACAATGGACAATGTACTTGTCTGTCCGAATTCCATGGTAATCCGTATGTGGGCTGTCGGCCGGAGTGTGTGCTCAACACAGACTGTGCCCGGGACTCAGCATGTCAGCGCAACAAATGTATCGATCCCTGTCCAGGTGCATGTGGTGTAGGCGCCATCTGCGAGGTGCGTCAACATGTTCCCATGTGCCACTGTCCACCCGGCACCTCCGGCAATGCTTTCGTTCAGTGTGCAGTAGTTCAACGTAGGTTTTCTTCTAATACGTCAGGAATACTGAATAACCTTGCATTTCCCCTTATAGCTGATCCTGTCTTGCCCCTCAATCCCTGTCAACCGTCACCTTGTGGCAGCAATGCCCAGTGTCGTGTGGCCAATGAGCAGGCTGTCTGCTCCTGCCTTCCTGGCTACTTTGGCACACCCCCTCAATGTCGACCCGAGTGTACCATCAACTCGGACTGTGCCCCACACTTGGCCTGCCTAAATCAAAACTGCCGCGATCCCTGTCCAGGCGCCTGCGGACAGCAGGCACTCTGCCAGGTCATCCGACACACACCCCATTGTAGCTGCCCCATCGGATACTCGGGCAACGCTTTTGCTCTCTGCCAGCGTCTGCCACCGCCTCCACTCATCCAACACGAGCCTGTTAATCCTTGCCAGCCGTCGCCCTGCGGTGCTAATGCTCAGTGCACGCCTTCGTCGGATAGAAGCCAGGCGCAATGTAAATGCTTGGAGAATTACATCGGAACGCCGCCCCAATGTCGACCAGAGTGTCTAACTTCTGCGGAGTGTGCTAATCAATTGGCCTGTATTCAGCAGAAGTGTCGCGATCCTTGTCCCGGCGTATGCGGCCAGGCAGCAACCTGTCAGGTGATCAGCCATGTGCCCTCGTGTATTTGCATTGCGGATTACATTGGAGATCCCTTCACACGTTGCTATCCGCGTCCAGCTTTAGAACGAGATCAGCTTAATCCTTGTGTGCCGAGCCCTTGTGGTGGCAACGCTGTCTGCCGTCAACAGGGAGCAGTCGGTTCCTGCCAATGCCTTCCCGAGTATTATGGCAATCCCTACGAGGGCTGCCGACCCGAGTGTGTCCTCAACTCTGACTGTTCCAGCCACTTGGCATGTCTTAATCAACATTGTCGCGATCCTTGTCCGGGCAGCTGTGCCCCCAATGCCCAGTGTCACGTGGTAAACCATGTGCCCATCTGCAGTTGCTATCCTGGCTTCAATGGCGATCCCTATCGCCACTGTCAGCTGCGCCAGGCGGAACGTAAGCAAACTCCTCAGACATCACATGCAACTTGCACTAACCCATCATATTTTGTTTTACTTGCACCACCCCTTTGTGTCACCCTTTCTACAGCCGTCCCAGTGGTCTACGTGAATCCCTGCGAGCCCTCACCTTGCGGTCCCAATGCTCAATGTAAGGACCTGCAGGGTCAGGCAATTTGCAGTTGCCTGCCCGATTACTTTGGTACTCCCCCCGTCTGTCGACCCGAATGCACCACCAATCCCGAGTGTCCCCACGACAAGGCCTGCATTAACCTCAAGTGTCGCGATCCCTGTCCAGGCGCCTGTGGCTACAATGCCATCTGCCAGCCACTGCAGCACCGAGCCCGTTGCTCCTGCCAGCCCGGTTTTACTGGCGACGCCCTCGTGCGCTGTCAACCTATACCGGTTCGTCTGCCACAAAGTGAACCCTACCACGATCCCTGTGTGCCCTCACCTTGTGGATTGTACGCCCAATGTCGGGTGGCAAACGATCAGGCTATCTGCAGTTGTCTGTCCCAATATTATGGCACACCACCACATTGCCAACCCGAGTGCACCCTCAACTCCGATTGTCCAGGTCATCGTGCCTGCATCAATGAGAAGTGCAGAGATCCATGTCCAGGAGCTTGTGGTCTTAACGCACAATGTTATGTGTTGAACCATATTCCCAGCTGCTCGTGTCCTCGGGGTTATCTCGGTGATCCATTCCATCGTTGTTACCCAGCACCAATTGCAGTACCTTCCACTCCAATTGCGGATGATCCTTGCCAATCGTCTCCTTGTGGCACAAATGCCCAGTGCACAGGTGGAATCTGCAGTTGCCTGCCACTCTATCAGGGCGATCCCTATATAGGCTGTCGTCCAGAGTGTGTGCTCAGCACAGAGTGTTCCCGAGACAAATCATGTGTGCACAATCGTTGCATTGATCCTTGTCCTGGCACTTGCGGCTACTCCGCCATTTGTGACGTGCACAATCATGTGGCCATGTGTCATTGTCCGGCTGGTATGCAAGGTAATCCATTTGTGCTCTGCCAGCCAACACCACAAGTTGTGGCACCACAACCAGCACCACTACAGCCTTGCCAACCTTCACCATGTGGCAACAACGCTCATTGTCGCGCTGTGAGAGATCAGGCGATCTGCAGTTGCTTGCCCGGCTACTATGGTAGTCCACCCACCTGCAGACCCGAATGCACTACTGATTCGGAGTGTCCGCTTAGCCTGGCATGCCTCAATCAACATTGTCGTGATCCTTGTCCAGGCGTCTGCGGTCATCAGGCCGTCTGTCATGTGGTCAACCATAGACCGCAGTGTGTCTGTCCCGCCGGCTACACGGGCAGCCCCTACACACAATGTCAACCCATTCGGCAAACTCCAATGCCGACTCCAACCGTAAATCCTGTACACCACGAGCCCCTTGATCCGTGTTTGCCCACGCCTTGTGGTCCACACTCTCAGTGCAGCAGTGAGAGGGGCGTGGCTACCTGTCGCTGTGAGCTGGAGCATGTGGGAGTGCCTCCCTACTGCCGCCCCGAGTGCATATCCAATAGCGACTGTCCCAGCGATCACGCCTGCATTAATCGCAAGTGCCAAGATCCTTGTCCCGGTCTTTGTGGTTTCAACGCGGTCTGTCGCACCAGCAACCACCAACCGAACTGTGTGTGTGCACCAGGTCTGATTGGCAATCCGTTTACCGCCTGCCAACCACCGCCACCATCCGTTCCAACCCCTACACCTCCACCGAGAGTAACTGCCATACAGACACCGCAGTTTGAGGAACGCCCGTTAGATCCTTGCCAGCCAAATCCTTGTGGTGCCAACGCCATTTGCAGTCGGCACCAAGGCGTAGGCTCTTGCAGCTGTCTACCAGACTATTATGGCAATCCCTATGAGGCTTGTCGTCCTGAATGCATCCTTAACAGTGACTGTCCCTCGCACAGAGCGTGCGTGCAGCAGAAGTGTCGCGATCCTTGCCCCGGTGTATGTGGCCTCAATGCAGAATGCCGTGTGGTGGATCATTTACCACATTGCAGCTGTTATAAGGGCTACACGGGCAACCCCCTAATCCACTGTGCTCTACTAGCACCAGTCGTGCAGCAATGTAAGCAACTACTGCCGAGACCTTCCTCGACCATTTGTAACCCTCTCCCAAAATTTTCTGATCCAGCAACCATAGTTCACCTCAGTCCATGTGATCCATCTCCTTGTGGGGCCAATTCTCAGTGCCGCGAGAGCAATGAGCAGGCCATCTGCTCTTGTATGCCCGATTTCTATGGCAGTCCACCTTATTGCCGACCTGAGTGCACCCTCAACTCTGAGTGCGTTTTCGACAAGGCCTGTGTACAGCACAGATGCATCGATCCCTGTCCTGGAGCTTGCGGCATCAATGCCGAATGTCGCGTCCATTACCACAATCCCATATGTTACTGCGGACCCTCGCACACTGGAAACCCCTTCACCCGATGCTACGAGAATCCCAGACGTAAGATTCCATATGACACGACCGCCAATTTCCAGATTCCTTCTAATAATATTTCTTTGGCTTATGCAGCTCCCACAAATGTTCGACCTCCTATATACGACACAGCAGCACCACCCTATCCGGTTGCCATACCCGGCGTGGCTTACATTCCCTCTGAGTCGCAACCAAATCCACCCACATACCAACCCTCACTATATACGACACATCCTACTCAAACTACACCACAACCAAAACCAGGTGTCATCAACATTCCGTCGGTATCGCGACCATCGTCACCAAACACGCAACCACCGTACTATGAACCACAAAACCCCGCACAACAACCACAACCGACACCGGGAGCTATCAATATTCCCTCAGTGCCTCAGCCGGTGCAACCGACATCAAAGGCACCGGTCTTTATCTCATCACCAAATCCTACGACACCTGCACCACAGCCAGCAGTTATCAATATACCATCAGCATCCCAGCCACATTATCCGTCACCTCAGCCTGCTTTCTACGATGTAAACAATCCCGAAGCACAACAACCTCAGCCACCAGGTGTGGTAAATATTCCGTCAATTCCCCAGCCGTCGTATCCAACACCACAACCTCCAGTCTATGAAGTGAATTATTCAACAACACAGCCAACACCACAACAGCCTGGAGTTATAAATATTCCGACAGCACCACAGCCGCAGCCTCCTGCACCACAATCTCCAATATTCGTACCGTCGCCAGTAGACACGACTCCTTCACCACAAATAAGCATAATCAATATCCCATCGATACAACAACAGTCGTATCCAACACCTCAGGCTCCAATTTATGATGTCAAATACCCTACACATCCGACACAAACGCCTGTTCCAGGTGTTATCAACATTCCCTCTGAACCACAACCACAGCCGATACCTCAGCCACCCCGTCCAGCAATATACGATGTTTACTATCCGCCACCACCACAAATTCCCGGAGTTATAAATATTCCGTCTCTACCCCGACCGACCTATCCGACACCACAATCTCCTGTGTATGTGGCAACACCACCAGCTCAGTCGGCGTATCCATCTCCACAAGAACCGGCTTACGATGTAAATTACCCTACATCACAACCAACACCACAACAACCTGGAGTTATCAACATTCCATCACATCCACACCCTGTACACCCTACACCACAACCACCGATATATAGTTCATCTCCTCCAGAAACGACACCTGCACCACGTCCAGGAGTTATTAATATACCATCATTACCGCAACCGCCTTACCCAACACCTCAACCTCCGATTTACGATGTTAACTACCCATCACAGCATCCACCTACAGTGCCACAACCGACGAATCCGTCTACTCGACCTCCAATCTACGACGTGAGCTACTCTACCCCACAGCCTACACCAGAAAAACCAGGAGTTATAAACATTCCATCAGCACCACAACCATCGTATCCCTCACCACAATCTCCACTGTACATTCCATCCCCATTGGCCACTTCAAGACCTGCACCGCAACCTGGAATTATCAATATACCATCGGTACCGCAACCGCCTTACCCAACACCTCAACCTCCAATCTACGATGTGAACTACCCGACGCAACAACCAACTCATAATCCAAGTGTTGTGAACATTCCTTCATATCCAGAGCCCGTTCAACCAACTTATCCGACGATATCAACACCAGCACCACAGCCTGGTGTATACAATATTCCTTCGGTACCCCAGCCAACTTATCCAATTTCGCACCCTGCAATCAATGTGAATCACCCCACACCACAACACCCTGGTGTAGTAAACATTCCTTCGGCCCCACAGCCGTCGTATCCATACCCTCAAACTCCGACCTATGATGTAAATCCTAAGCCACAACCAAGGCCAGGTGTCATCAACATTCCATCGGTGGGAGAACCAACTCCTACACCGACGCCCCTTCGTCCGGTCTATGATGTTGCTACTCCTAGTTTGAAGTCAATCCTTGTTTCCCTTCGCCGTGTGGACCATACTCACAGTGTCACAATCGCTTTGGAGTCGCGGCCTGTATATGTCTGCCCAATTATAGTGGAACACCACCAAATTGTCGTCCAGAATGCATTGTGCACTCCGATTGTCCTGCCCACTTGGCGTGTGTGAATGAAAAATGTCGCGATCCTTGCGAAGGATCATGTGCATACAATGCCCTTTGCCGCGTACAAAATCATGTGCCCAATTGCTTCTGTGCTCCGGGAGATACGGGCGATCCTTTCGTTTTTTGTCATAGGAAGCCTCAAGTACAACGTGATCCCACTCCAAAGGATCTGTGTTATCCTTCGCCTTGTGGTGCGAATGCTATTTGCAACAATGGTATCTGCAGTTGTCTTGCTGAATATCATGGTAATCCCTACGTTGGTTGTCGTCCGGAATGTGTGCTGAATACGGATTGTGCTAAGGATAAGGCTTGTAGAAGTCAAAAGTGCGAGGATCCCTGCCCAGGAACCTGTGGACTGAACGCGCTTTGTCATGTCTACAATCACATTCCGAGCTGCTCGTGTCCAACTCAAATGCAAGGAGATGCCTTTGTTCGCTGTGATCCTATTCCGATTACCAAACCCATACCTGAATCACCGATCATAAGAACGACGACAACAAGTGCACCCACTGTACCCACAACACTCCCCGCTGTTATACCACAACGCAAGCCCATTAATCCCTGCCAGCCATCGCCTTGCGGTCCAAATGCCCAATGCCGAGCGCACCAGGAGCAAGCCATTTGCTACTGTCTGCCTGGCTATCTGGGCACGCCTCCCTCCTGTCGTCCGGAGTGCAGCAGCAACTCGGATTGCCCCCTTGACAAATACTGCCTGAATCTCAGATGTCGCGATCCCTGTCCAGGTGCATGTGGCTTACGCGCTTCATGTCACGTCCAAAACCACAGTCCCATCTGCTTGTGTCCTTCATTCTTGACGGGAAACCCACTGTTAGCCTGTCAAGCTATAGGTAACAACACTTGAAGCAACCGTAAATAGCAATGTCTAACGCAATTTTTTCAGTTGTACCAACACCAGCCAGAGATCCCATCGAAGTGAATCCTTGTCAGCCCTCACCCTGTGGTCCCCACTCAGAGTGTGAGCCAACCGCACAGGGTGCCCGCTGCTCGTGTCTCAGAGACTTCATAGGCACACCACCGCACTGTCGACCCGAGTGTGTGAGCTCCGCCGACTGTGCTAGCGACAAAGCCTGTCTGAACCGCAAATGTGTGGACCCTTGTCCCGGAAGTTGTGGTCAGCAGGCGCTCTGTCGCGTCGTGGCGCACAGTCCGCTCTGTTATTGCCCGGTGGGTTTAGTGGGTGATGCCCTTGGTGCATGCGTTGCACCCAGACCACCACCAGTTTTGCCATGTCAGCCCAACCCATGTGGGGTAAATGCGATTTGCTTGCCCCACCGTGAGTTGAGCGTCTGTCAATGCCTGCCGGACTACTATGGCAATCCCTATGAGATCTGTCGACCCGAATGCACCCTTAACTCGGACTGCAGCAGCGATCGTGCCTGCGTGCGAGAGAAGTGCCAAGATCCTTGTCCTGGTGTCTGTGGCATCAATGCCCTTTGTCAGGTTATCAATCACAGTCCCATATGTGAATGCCTGCCCCAACATGTGGGCAATCCCTATCACAGCTGCCACGTGTTGCAGCAAGAACGTAAGACAAAGTTACAACCACCTTATTTCTTATCTGCTGCGCCACTAAAAAACCAAACTCTATCGCACTGTTTTGTTCATTCGCTCTTGGTCTGTCTTTCTCTTGAATCGACAATAATGCAGTACTCAATTTTATGCCTTTTTTTCTGTTCACAGTCGTGTAAACGCCGTTCCACCAAAAACCAACACTTTAAAATACATTCATACTCAACTAATTCCCTGTGATATGTTACATAATTGCGCCGTTGAAAAATCAAACTCTCTTGCTCTTATTCGCTCGTTCTCTTTCTCTCGAATCGACAACAATGCAGTGTCTTTTGTCTCGTTTCTTTACTCGTGTAACCACCGCACCACCAAACACAACGCTAAAACACATTCATTAATACGAAACTTTCCTTGTGACAATTGCTAGACGTAACGTATTTTAAGTAGAGCTGCCTTATAACGAACTCAGCTGTAGCTTAAATCGCTTTCGCTTAAAAGAACAAATGCTTCGCTTTTTACCGGCAAATTTTTGTATACAAAAGTTAATCCCAAGCATTCTCCCAACTACCAGCTACGCCTCCTGTTTATGTGAATCCCTGCGAACCGACGCCCTGTGGCGCCAACTCTCAGTGTCGCGAATCCCAGGGACAGGCCATTTGTAGCTGTCTGCCGGAGTTTATAGGCACCCCACCCGCCTGTCGTCCCGAGTGCGTGATCAGCGCCGAATGTCCTGCGGATAAGGCCTGCATCAAGCAGAAGTGTCAAGATCCCTGTCCAGGAGCTTGTGGCATCAATGCCCAGTGTCATGTGCGCAATCATAGTCCGCTCTGTTCTTGTCAGCCTGCCACTACAGGAGATGCCTTTATACGTTGTTTGCCACTGCCACCGCCTACACCACCGCAAGAACCAGCCGTCCCCACCTTGCCATGTGTGCCCTCACCATGTGGACCAAACTCCCACTGTCGAGAGGTCAATGGTGGTGCCAGCTGTAGCTGCCTGCCAAACTATATTGGCGCCGCACCCAACTGTCGACCCGAATGCACCATCAATGCAGAGTGTGCCAGCAATTTGGCCTGTATCAATGAGAAGTGTCGGGATCCCTGTCCTGGCTCTTGCGGCTTTGCAGCTCAGTGTAATGTCGTCCATCATACGCCTAGTTGTTCGTGTCCTGCCGGATATACGGGTGATCCGTTCACCAGCTGTCGTCGCTTGCCACCGACACCGACACCACCGCCAGCACCACCGAGTATGCTCTCTCGCTCTATTTCGCGTTGTTCTTTCCTTCCTAACGACGTTCGTCCTTATGTTCTCTTACAGCAGCCGATGATCCATGTAATCCCTCGCCTTGTGGCGTCAATGCGCAGTGCCGCAATGGTCAGTGCTCCTGCCTGGCCGAATATCAAGGCGATCCCTACGTCGGCTGTCGCCCCGAGTGTGTACTGAACTCCGAGTGTCCCAGAAATCGTGCCTGTATACGCAACAAGTGTGTGGATCCCTGTCCAGGCACTTGTGCCCAGAATGCACTCTGCGATGCCATCAATCACATTGCCATGTGCCGTTGTCCAGAGCGGATGACAGGCAACGCCTTCGTTTCTTGCACCCCAGTGCGTGATGTAGTGCCCATCAATCCCTGCCAGCCATCGCCATGTGGCGCTAACTCGCAGTGCATAGAACGCAATGGAAATGCCGTATGTACTTGCGTCACAGGATACCTCGGACAGCCGCCCAACTGTCGCCTGGAGTGCTATTCCAGCTCAGACTGTTCCCAGTTGCACACGTGCATCAACAACAAGTGTGTGGATCCCTGTCCAGGACAGTGTGGACTCAATGCCATCTGTCAAGCAGTGCAGCATCGTTCCCACTGCGAATGCATCGCTGGCTATACTGGCAATGCCTTCCGCTCATGTAATCGCATTGTGATTGACAGCAGACCGGAAGCAGCACGCGATCCCTGCTATCCATCGCCTTGTGGAGCCAACTCCCAGTGCACCAATGATCAGGGCAAGGCCCGTTGCACTTGCTTGGCCGAGTTCCAGGGCACGCCACCCAACTGCCGACCCGAGTGCTCGAACAACGATGATTGCGCCAATAATCTGGCCTGCATAGGTCAAAAGTGTCGCGATCCTTGTCCAGGAAGCTGTGGCCAAAATGCCCAGTGTCAGGTGACCCTACACACCCCCAACTGTCATTGTCCAGCCGGTATGACAGGCGATCCCTTCCGTCTCTGTCAGCCAGTGCCCCCAAGTAAGCATCTACGTCCAATCCCTTCCCATTTCCAAAAGTTTGCATATTGTATATAGGCAGGGCAATGTTTAAACCTAATGTCCTAATCATTATCCTCTCGTTTTACAGCTTTGCCCACACCAATTCCAGAACCAAAGAATCCTTGCCAGCCATCGCCGTGTGGCAGCAACACTGAGTGTCGCCTGCGGGGCCAGAGCTATGTCTGCGAGTGTATTCAGGAATACATTGGCAATCCCTACGAGGGTTGCCGTCCTGAGTGCGTTGGCAACTCTGACTGTCCGGCTAATCGGGCTTGCATACGCAACAAGTGCGCGGATCCTTGTCCAGGAACCTGCGGTCTGGAGGCCTACTGTAATGTCAACAATCACATACCTATCTGCTCATGCCCAACGGGCTACACGGGTAATGCATTTGTCCAGTGTTCCGTGTGGCGACACCACCGCCACCAACGGATCCTTGCTATCCCTCACCATGTGGCCTCAACTCCGTGTGCCGTGTGCAGCGCGATCAGGCTGTTTGCGAGTGCTTGCCCGGCTTCTTTGGCAATCCGTTGGCCCAGGGCTGCCGTCCTGAGTGTACCCTAAGCTCTGACTGTGCAAAGGATCGCGCCTGTATGCATTCCAAGTGCGTGGATGCCTGTGCTGGCGTCTGCGGATATGGCGCCATCTGTCAGACGATCAACCACAGTCCCATATGTAGTTGTCCCGACAAGATGATTGGAAATCCGTTTGTGCAATGTGAATCGCCACGTGATGTGGAGGTCATTGATCCCTGCCAGCCATCACCCTGTCGCAGCAATGGCATTTGCCGTGTTCACAATGGAGCCGCCACTTGCAGCTATCCGGAGTGTGTAACTAATGAAGATTGCTCCCGAGATCGCGCCTGCATCACCCAGAAATGCGCTGATCCTTGCCAGAATGCCTGCGGTCTCAATGCCATTTGCCGTGTTATCAATCACAAGGCCGTCTGTAGCTGTCCACCGGAGTTCTATGGTTCTCCGTTTGCTCAGTGCATTCGGCAGGTGGCCCAGTTGGATCCCCCTAAGCCAGAATGCACAAGCGATTCCGAATGCAGCAATGACAAGGCGTGCGTCAATCAAATCTGCCGCAATCCTTGCGAGCAGTCCAATCTGTGTGCTCAGCAAGCACGTTGCCACGTCCAGCTTCATCGCCCGCTCTGCGTTTGCAATGAGGGTTACACTGGCAATGCACTCCAGCATTGCTACCTGCTCGGATGTCGCTCGGATGGCGAGTGTGCTCCCACAGAGGCCTGCATCAATGAACAGTGTGTTGATCCTTGCGGTTTCACGCAATGTGGTGCTGGCGCCATCTGTCGCGCCGACTTCAATCATCGCGCCCGCTGTCACTGCCCCGACGGATATCGAGGTAATCCTCTCGTGCGTTGCGAACGTCCTGAATGTCGCAGCGACAACGAGTGTGCCTTCCATCTTGCCTGCCGTAACGAACGCTGTGAAGATCCTTGCAACTGCGGCATTGGTGCTCAGTGTCGTGTCGACAATCATCACGCCCAGTGCCGTTGTCCCGCTGGCTATAGCGGTAATCCCGCCGTGCGTTGCGATTTGTTGCCCGTTCAGCCCGAGGGATGTACCATGGATGCCGAGTGTCCCAGCAAATTGGCCTGCTTCAACGGCGAGTGCAAGAATCCTTGTGATGTCACGCATCCTTGCGGTGCCAACGCCATCTGCGAAGTCGTCGATACTCTGCCACTGCGCACCATGATCTGTCGCTGCGAGTCTGGCTATGTGGGTGATGCTGACATTGGATGTCGCAAAGGTAGGTTTTTCTCCAGAAACAAAGTCTACTTACAGAATAACCACTCACATTTTCTGGGTACATAAAGTTTGAAGCCTGTTCTGACATGAACTATAATGATAAAGCATGAATTGACAGGAGCTTACATAAAATATTAGATCTGTCCTCTTTCTCTCCGTTCATGTCGTAGCACGCGCTTCTCTCTAACCTACAAATGTGAGATGGAACTGTACTTATTTTTCTGCTTTATTGCCGAGTTTTGCTTCTTTCATTGCAGCCAAGTTGTAAATAGTTTTTTAACTAATTTTATGATATTTAAGATCCCCCATTTTTTCCTATCTTTTCCTCCCGTTTAAAGAGTTGCACACCACAATAAATGCACTCGATAACTCAATGCTAACTGCTGCACATCCTTGAAAGTTTGAACTCTTATAGAAATCCTGACTAATCTTTTATTTTTTATAATTTAGAACCCGCAAAAGACCAGGGTTGTCTATCGCATGATCAGTGCCAGGATATGGAAGCTTGCCGCGGTGGCAACTGCGTCAATCCTTGCCTGGATGCATCACCTTGTGCACGCACAGCTCAGTGCCTGGCACAACGACATCGTGCCATTTGCAGCTGTCCACAAGGTACTCAAGGAGATCCCTTCACCAACTGTTATCAGCCAAGTAAGTCCAGTCTTTGGATATACATTGAGTTAAGCTAATCCTTACCTTTTATTCTGTAGCACAAATCACAGCTGGCTGCAAACACGACTCGGAGTGTACGCCCACAATGGCGTGCATCAATCAGCGTTGCCAGAATCCTTGTGCCGAGGCCAATCCTTGTGCTGGCAATGCTGAGTGTCGTGTACAAAACTTCCGACCCATTTGCTACTGTCCCGCTGGCTGGGGTGGTGATCCACAAGTTCAGTGCTTCAAACGTAAGTAACCTCGTAGATAAATCAATGAGAACTTGGTCTAACTCTGTCTAATTTTCTCTCCTCCAGCTGAGTGTAAGATCAATGCAGATTGTCCTTACGACAAGGCCTGTTTGAATGAGAACTGTGTGAATCCTTGTACCCATGGCCAGGTGCGCTGCGGTAACGGCGCCGAGTGCCTGCCACAGAACCACCAAGCTGTTTGCAAGTGTCCTGCCGGCACGCAGGGAAGTCCCTTCATTGCCTGCATCACAGGACACTGTCAATACAACGAGGATTGTGCGGATCACGAAGCCTGCGATCGTTTGAATCGCGTCTGTCGACCAGTTTGTGAGCAGGATACTTGTGGCGTGAATGCAGTTTGTCAGGGACGTCGCCATCAGCCACAGTGTGAGTGCCGTACTGGCTTCCAGGGAAATCCCTTCGTCGTCTGCGAACTGCCCAAGAAAGATCCACAGCCGGAGTGCACCCAAGATGCGGATTGTCCATCGAAATTGGCCTGCATCAATCAACGTTGTGCGGATCCTTGTGCCACACCCCACGTCTGCAGTCCCCAGCAGAGCTGTGCCGTCCTAGACACTCTTCCACTGCGTACCATGATCTGCAAGTGTCCCAGCGATACTGTCTCCGACAATTCTGGCAATTGTGTGCCCATCAAGACTGTCATTGTACCCAGCGGCTGTCAGCATAGTGCCGAGTGTGCCAGTTCCGAGGTGTGCCTCCATGGCAGCTGTCTGGATGCATGTCGCCTGGAACGCTGCGGCGTCAATGCCCAGTGCAGTGCAAGGGATCATTATGCCCAATGCAGTTGTCCATCTGGCTACCAGGGTAATCCACGCATCGAATGTTACACCACGGATGTAGGCCGTCCCAGGAATCCGGAGGCTGAGTGCACACGCACTGATGACTGTCCTCGGGACAAGAACTGTTTGAATGAACGTTGCGTGAATCCTTGTGTAGCCGATGCCTGCGGCCTTGGCGCTTATTGTCATGCCCAGGATCGTGCTGCGGTCTGCCGCTGCCCACCAGGCTACACAGGAGATCCCCGTGTACGCTGCCTACCACGTAAGTATCAGGATTAACCTCTTCCGGCTTTAACTTCAGCTAATCTGTACACTTTTTACAGCTTCGGATGTGATTACTGTGGGTTGCAAGTCCAGCTCGGACTGTCCCGCCACAGAGGCGTGCATCAATGCGCAGTGTATAAATCCTTGCAATTGTGGACCCCACGCCGAGTGCATTGTTAAGAATCATCATCCCATCTGCTATTGCAAGCCAGGATACTCGGGTAATGCCCAGTTTGGATGTGCCCCCATTGGCTGCCAGTCGGACGATGAATGCGCCGGTGATAAACAGTGCGTGAATCGTGAATGCCTCAATCCGTGCCTTGTCTCGGATCCTTGCGCTTTGAATGCCGAGTGTTATGGAAGGAATCATCGCGCCAGTTGCCGTTGTCCAGCCGGACTCGAGGGTGATCCATTTGTGAGGTGTCTGCGTCTTGAGTGTCACTCGGATCACGACTGTGCAACGAATTTAGCCTGTGTGGCGAATCAATGTGTGAATCCTTGTGCTCAGAGTCCTTGCGCTCAGAATGCCATCTGCCAAGCGTTGCAACATCGCGCCGTCTGCCGTTGTCCCGATCAACTGCCGCTGGGTAACCCTCATGCCTACTGCCAGCCGCGTCCTGTGGAGCCAGTGTGCCGCGATGATGGTGATTGTCCAAGTGGCTTGGCCTGTATCGACGCCAAGTGCCAGAACCCTTGCACGGAACTCTCCCCCTGCGCACGTAGCGCCCATTGCAGCGTCCTTGACAGCGTTCCAGTTCGCACCATGGTCTGCGAGTGTCCTGAGTCTCAGGTGCCGGATGCCAGCGGCGAATGCCGTGCAGTGGTGTTGCAGAGTCCTCCCGGATGTGAGAGTGATCTGGATTGTGGAGATCAGGAGGCGTGTGTGCATCGCCAATGTCGCAATCCTTGCAATTGTGGCACCAATGCCATCTGCCAGGTGCAACAACATCGCGCTGTATGCAGCTGCCAGGATGGCTTCGAGGGCAATCCATATGCCGCCTGTCGTTCCATTGGATGCCGCGTGGATGGTGAATGCGATTCAGGAAAGGCCTGCATCAATGGCAACTGCATTAATCCCTGCCTGCTCAACGATCCGTGCGGTCCCAACGCCGAGTGCTATGTCCAATCGAGTCGCACCCAATGCCGCTGCCTCAGCGGCTATCGTGGTAATCCCTACGAGCGTTGTCGCGTCATCGGTTGCAGCAGCAACAGCGACTGTCCCACGGACAAGACCTGCCAGAACGAGCAGTGCGTCAATCCCTGTGTGTATCACAACATCTGCGCACCACGTGCCGAGTGTCGTCCACAGAATCACATGGCTGTGTGCCGCTGTCCTGCGGACTTTGTGGGTAATCCCTACGTGGACTGTCGCATGACACCGCAACCCGTGTGCAAACTGGACACGGATTGTCCGTCGCGCTTGGCCTGCATCAATGAACAATGCGTCAATCCCTGTTTGGCTTTGGAACCCTGTCAACAGCCTGCCCAGTGTCAGGTGACGCCCACAGTTCCAGTGCGTACCATGATCTGCATCTGCCCGACGGTTACATCAGCAGCGGCAGCGGCAGCTGCAAGCCGACCACGAGTGTTGTCAAAGTCGGTTGCATCTCGGACAGCGACTGTTCTGCGGACAAGTCCTGTGTGAATGGCATTTGCCGAGATCCCTGCAATTGTGGCTTGAATGCGGAATGTCGCATCAAGGACCATAAGCCCGTATGCACTTGTCGCCAGGGCTACGAAGGCAATCCCGAATTCGAGTGCGCCAAGATCGAGTGCAGCATCAATTCCGAGTGTCCAGCAACGCATGCCTGCCGCAATCAACTCTGTGTGCCCGCCTGCCAGGGCGAGCAATGCGGTCCCAATGCTGAGTGCCTGGCCATCAATCATCGTGCGGTTTGCGAATGTGCTCCTGGACATGGAGGTAATGCCAGACTCGGCTGTACACCCATTGGCTGTCGCACCGACGACGAGTGTCCCACGGACAATGCCTGTGTCAATGGCAAATGCGCCAATCCCTGCGAGACTACGGCAATCTGCGCCAGCGACGAACGCTGTAAGGTCTATCAACATAAGCCACAATGTGCCTGCTCACCTGGCACTGTACCCGGACGCAATGGCTGCGAACCGGAAGGTGTGGTGCCCATCTGCATCAGCGATAATGATTGTCCTACACAAAAAGCTTGTCTCCATGGCGAATGCATCAATCCCTGCAATGCAACCCAGCCTTGTGGCGTAAACGCCGAATGCCGTGTGCTGGACACACTTCCAGTGCGCACCATGATCTGTGAGTGCCTTGAGGGCTACACCGGCAATGCGGCCGTACAGTGCGATAAGCGATCCCTCTGCGTCATCGAGAAGGGCTTCGTTCGCGACGTGGATGGACAGTGCGTCTGTCCACCGGGTAGCGCCCTCGACATCTACGAATATTGCACTCCATGCTTGGTAGAGCAAGGCTATCGTATTGATGAGAGTGGTCATTGTGTGTGCGCCCTGGAACGCGGCATGGTAATTGATGAACGTGGTCGCTGCACTTGCCCCATCGAGCTGGGTTATCGACTCACCCCACAAGGCGAGTGTCAGCCCGACGAACCACCAGAGTGTACAACGAACGAACAGTGTGCGGACAATCGCTTCTGCAATCCGGAAACCAAGACCTGCATGGATCCCTGCCTGACCAAAGTTTGTGGCGTGAATGCCTTCTGCAATGCCGTGAATCATCGCGCTCAGTGCCAATGCATCACAGGATACACGGGCAACCCTGAACTGCATTGCAATCATACCAACTTCCGCACGGACTTCCCACGTCCCGACATGGTTGTCAGTTGCTTGGCCGATGGTGTCCAAGTGGAGATTCACATCACGGAGCCCGGCTTCAATGGCGTTCTCTATGTGAAGGGACACAGCAAGGATGAGGAATGCCGTCGCGTTGTCAATTTGGCCGGAGAGACGGTGCCACGCACTGAAATCTTCCGCGTTCATTTCGGCAGCTGTGGCATGCAAGCCGTTAAGGATGTGGCCAGCTTTGTCCTGGTCATACAGAAGCATCCCAAGCTGGTCACCTACAAAGCTCAAGCCTACAACATCAAGTGCGTCTATCAAACGGGAGAAAAGAATGTCACCCTGGGCTTCAATGTCTCCATGCTGACTACGGCTGGAACTATTGCCAACACTGGACCTCCGCCAATCTGCCAGATGAGGATCATCACCAATGACGGCGAGGAGATTAACTCTGCTGAAATTGGCGACAATCTCAGACTCCAAGTGGATATCGAACCAGCCAGTGAGTAGCCTTCGAATCGTTTCAATTAATACTTTAAGTCTAACTCAATGCAATTATCTTTTCCTTTCTTAGCTATCTATGGTGGCTTTGCACGTTCCTGCATCGCCAAGACCATGGAGGATAATGTTGAGAACGAGTATATGGTCACGGATGAGAACGGCTGTGCCAACGACACCAGCATCTTCGGCAACTGGGAATACAATCCCGATACGAACAGTCTGCTGGCCAGCTTCAATGCCTTCAAATTCCCCTCCAGCGACAACATACGCTTCCAGTGCAACATACGCGTTTGCTTTGGCAAATGTCAGCCCGTCAATTGCGGTGGCTACAACGCCTTTGGACGACGTCGTCGTTCCATTGCAGATAGCCCCAGCGATACGACGGCCATTGCAACGAACACTGGAGTGGAGGGTCAACTGCGCGAGGAGATTACCATCTCCTCCAATGCCATTTTGACATTCGAGAAGCGCAGCGGTCCCGGTCTCAATAATGACAACAGTAAGTACAATTTTTCGGAATTTTTCGGTGATAATAATCCTCTAACACGATTTTTCGTTTCTTACAGTCAAACCGGCTGCTCAGCGCGTTGAGGATATTTGCGTCTCCATGGTGGGTTTGATTATAGCCTTGGTCATAACGGCGCTGTTGGCCCTTGTCGCCGTCGCCGTTGCGGTCTCCTGCTGGCTAATGGCCTACAGAAGACGTCCCAAGACCTTGGCACCACTGCCCCACCCACCAGAGTTCCCCAACCCACTGTTTGCCAATCCGGACGCTGCTCCTGAACCAACGCCCGATTATATATCCTAAACACGTAAAGTAACCACAAGAAACAACAACAACAACAAAAACCTAGCTATAATTTTAGACATAAAAAAAAGATGCAAAATAACGAAAAATACAATATAGAATGATATTTGAGAAGCTCGTGCAAAAAGTCAGAAGAAAACGAAATTAAATTTCGCGCAAATGAAATGCAATCAAAAGAAAAGCAAGCAAAGAAAAAGCAAAAGTACAGTTGTGAGCCGAAACTGTAGTCGCGTATGTAGGGAGTTTATGAAACCCCACACGCTGAGAAACGCAATGAAAGAAAGAAGAATTGTAAAAAGATAAAACGAACTAAGTGAAAATAATGCACACAAACATTATTAATTTAATAACGTTAAGAAAATAATTTTATTATTATACATACATATTATTGTATTAACTTTTTAGTATTCCTTTTCCTTACTAATATGAGAATTTTGCGTAGACCCACAAAATGAAATACTAAGGAAACTGCCAATAGAGATGAGACAGAATAAAAGAGTAGAAAGAATAAAAGAGCAGACCCAGCTACAAAGGAATTCTCGTTCTCTAACGACAACTTCTTCATTAGTCGATTTATGATTACATAATGATATTTTGTTATATACATATATAACTATAAAGACTTCCTATAATTGTTTAGGGTGTGGGTAGTAGCAACAACAACAACAAAAACACTTTGTATTATAGCACACACACAATACACACACGTACACACTACTACACTTCCTATACACATATAATTTAGGATCTGAGCTCGCCTTTTCCAATTGAAAACTGCCTTAATTTTCTACACACACAAAAAAAACACGAAACGAACAATGCACTCCGAAAAGAAAATACTCCTTAGCAGTACGTAAAGCCCCAATTTAGGGAACAGCTTAGTTTCCAGTTGCCCAGAAGAGAGTTTAACCACAGAACAATATACCAACGATTGTTCTTTAAGGATTATATCGAGAAAAAACAAGTTCAACTCACACACACACACACACACAGATCACAGCCAAATGAACCTGATTTAGGCACTGGAAGTGGATGATCCCAATAAAAAAAGTATTTGAATAAAAATACTAAACAAAAAAAAAATACTGCCACTGAGGCGTCAGACAGCGCACAAAAGATTAATTAAGGTTTTGTTTTAATAACGACTAATGGAGGATTTGAACTATATAACACTATTTACTTACTATCTGATCTATACTATGATTAACCCAATTATTTTTGTAGTTTTTTAGTCAATTAATATTAAATTGTTGTGATTGTTTTAAAATGCAAATGAAAAAAAAGATACTTCCACTAACTAAAAACTAAACTCATAGCGACAAGTACGTAGAAGTACTTAAAAAAAAGAGAAAAGAAACTAAACAACGAATCGGCGAGAATTACCCTTGTTTTCCACTCAATTCTCCCTTTCGGATTAAGCACAGAACGCAGCTGTCAACGCGCCTAAAACTATGCAGCGAATTTTTGTTTTGGGCGTCCGTTTTACAGGGGGCGTGGCTGTTTGCCTAGATTGAGAAGGAAGTTGGGAGGAAGGGAATGCGCCGTTATAATTAAATTATTCAAAATGAAGTTTTTAATTAATATTATTAAACATAAAAAAATGTATAGTCACTACTTTAAGCCAAAACAGAAGACAATTTCTTTATATAGTGAAAATACCATTAGAACTCGCACACACTCACACACCCACACACACACAGTTACAGAAAGAAACCAATTGTAAATAATACACAAGCCGATGGTATTTTTAGTAATTTTTGTGTATAGGTTTCTACATAACTTTTCCCTCGTCCCAGCAATAGGTTCATGCCAGACGTAAAATTATTTTCTTATTAAAAAATATACAGAAAAGTTCACAAATTTATAAACTAAACAATTTCGCTCACAATTTAAAAAAATCTAAAACTTTTATTTTTTCTTCATAATCAAAACGTTTTAAACCATTTTATCAATGTAAAACAACTAGTATTAAGTTGATGAAACTTTTTGCACTGGCATCAAATATTCAAATAAAAGAGAGAAGAATTGTATAAAGAACAACAATAGTTCAATTGTAATTATAAAGAATTGTATTTAAAATAAAACAAAAAAAACTATAATTTTAATCGCTTATTGTAAACTAATAAATAATAATTAAATATGAATAAAGAAAATTAAAAATACATACATTCCAATTATTATTTTTACAGCTCCAAGTACACATAAGCTAGAGTAACTAAACTCAATTATGCCTGTATGTACTAGATGATTAACGGGGTAAAATATATCTGAACCAGTACCGCACTTGAAAACCGAAATAAATAATTTTTTAGGAACGTAAACCAAAATGTGTGTACTGGTTCGGCTTAGGTACTTTTTTTTTAAATTTTAACTGTTGACTGTTGCTAGATCAAAGATTTGAGTAACTTCAAAATTTTATAATTTAATGATAAGGGTCCCCCCTTTAAATTTTTGAAAATTCAAAATTTTAAATCCCAAGTTTTCACTTCAAATCTACTCTTTATATCGTTTTTAGTGTAAAAGAACACTTTAAACTGGATTCTGATACGTTTTATTTTTCTGTAAAAAATAATGAAAAACTTAACAAAAATTTGTATTTGAAAAGTTGGTAGGCTTACATCGTAATTAGTATGAAACAACACTTTAAATTTGAGTACGAGAACGTGTTTTTATTTAATTCAAATTCTCAAAAATCCAGTTTTTCCCAATTTTTATCAATAAAAAATGCGGAGGAGCTGTGGTGGCAACAGTAAAATTTTCAAAGCGCTGGCGTTGCAGCATTCTTGCACTGCTTTGATGTTTGCAAATAACATATTATCAAACAGGAAGTGGTTTGAACTGTGGCTTCCTAATGCTAAGTTCATGTTGATATCAGCTTGAATATTTGTACATTGTATATAGTATACATTAAGCTTGATTCCGATAGTAAAGTAGAATTCTCTTCGTCTCTTCAGGTTTAATGTGGCTTGAGTCAGTCTTCTCAGGCATTCGGTAACGTTCGGTTGCAAAGTGTTGTGGAATATAATTTTCAAAATCTTTATAATAAATACATTCACTTCTGTCTCTGAAGCAAATAGAATTTTCGAATATAATGAAACGAATATGCATCTTTAATAAATTCTCAACTACCCGAGTTAAGGTAAGATCTATATAGCGAAATTTTCCCAAACTAAACAATTTCTTAGAGCGAAACAGGGGAGTTAATAGATAAACTCGACAAGGAATCAAATAAACAATATTTAGGTTCTTATTGGATTTTTTTATTAAACTTACTTCGTTTAATTTTAATTATATTCAAAAAGTGAAATTGATTCAAAATGCCTTGAATGCCTAGATTATGCAAAGACAAAATCAGTTACAATCAATTACGATTAGTCATGTTTGGTGATATTTATATATGTCGATCGATCGAAGCCAGTTTCAAATTGGAGCATGTGATCCTTATTATATTTAAGATTCATACTTAAGTATCTCGTTTATCTGTATCATATGATTATCAAATTAAAATTGTCTCATATTTTGTTCGTTTACCTTCACTCCCCTTACTTTGAAATCCCTTCTTGTCTGTCGTCATTATCAATCAGCTTATCGCTGCCTCTGTCTGCTAAGTGATAAAAAATGCACTTATCCAATATGACCCCGACTACCCCTCAAAAAAATCCCATCCAAAAAGCTTTAAAACGACAACTTTCAACTCAGTTGCTCGCCAAATTGTAGCTTCTTCTTGCTGGTCGTATAATAAAAATTAATATGCAAGCTTTGGGGGATAAGCAGCTGAAACAAACGGCAAATAGCAGAACAAACCTCGTTTCTTTTCAAACCTCTCTCTCATCTTTTCTAGCTAGTAAACCCTGTATATGAAATCTTGAAAAGGGAAGTACGACTGGTCAATAAATCTATAGAAAAAGCAAATAAAATTCTAATTAAAATGTATGAAAAAATTATCAGCTATTCTCGTAGTAGAAACGTTAACAATTAAAATACGATTTTAATACTAAACATATATTAAGTTTTGAAAGATATTAAAAAAAGATATAAGTATGTAGTTTTTTTTGAATATAAATAATATACGTGTATGCAGGGTATATCGCAGTCAATCACACTCGTTTGTAATATTTTAGTTTGCGGTTATTCTGATTGTGGCTGCCTGCTATCAGATGCCGCGCCGGAAAGCCGAAACAAGCGCACGACAATACGAAAAAAAAAAAAAACAAAATCCACAAATGCTCACTCACACAGCGAGCGAAAGAGAGCGACTGAGCGAGAACGAGAGAGAGAGAGTAAGAGTGAGCGTACGGCCAAGCGTGACGCCCCCACTCCCTCCCACGCCAGCTCAACACCGGCCCCAAAAGCGAAGTCGTCAAATGTAAACGATATTCGCAAACGTGGATCAGTTGACATTTGACAGCGCGCGTGTTTGCACGTTTATCTCAGCGGGCTTTACGTAGGCTCCACAGCTCTACGACAGCTCTAACGGGGACCTTACGGTTATTCGTTCGTTAAACGTGTCAATGAAATGTTTCA
The DNA here is from genome assembly GCF_004354385.1 of Drosophila innubila. Lineage (NCBI taxonomy): Eukaryota > Metazoa > Arthropoda > Insecta > Diptera > Drosophilidae > Drosophila > Drosophila innubila. Next base: position 1,672,906 of record NW_022995372.1, on the reverse strand, counting down.
CATAGAAATTTTTAAATTAAAGAACTGTTTAAAAACTTTTTAAATAATACTAAAATTTGGAACTGGCACACGCGTCGCGTATACGCCGCGTTATCAATCTCTTTTCACCTCCGTCGCTTGGGTAATTGATATAACAATATTCCGTGCAATGTGTTGATTATGCTATTATACGATTATGAATTATGATTAAAATTAAGACCGGGTCATTGTTGATTGAAATGAATGAATTTTATTCTTATTCAATTGAAAAGTGTCGCAAAATCACTTTAATTAACCTATTTAACTGTATTAAAAATTGCAAAATGATTTAAATTATCATTAACAATTGTTATGATCACGTGGAACACTTTTTTGGTTTCAATCAATGCCAAAATGCACAACTAATTAAATTTTTATTATTATTTGCTGAGAAAAAAAAACATTTAAGCCGAGAAAAATTGCTGAGAAATAAAGTTCAAGTTGTATAATAAAAAAAATGTATTACTTTTCGTTTCCTATTTTTTTTTGTCATTTGTTCCTATTGAAAATTTGCTTAGTAAGGATGGTGTTTTCATTAAAACAAAGCATTTAATACTTACTTAATTTCTCTAACTAATCTTAATCTTCAAACGTCGATTCTCTTACAATACTTAACGTCTTTAAATATTGTAAAACAACAAAGTTGAGAGTTATGAAAATCTTGAGCAAAATCGTACTAAATGATATCTAGACACTTTATGTATAAATTATTGAAAAGAAAGTTTAAGGTAGAGGTTAAAAAAGAGCGTAAAAGAGACAAAGAAAGAGAGAGTAAAATGATCAACAAATTCCACTTATATATTATAAGTAGATAGAGATACAAAGATACGATTAATATTACAGTCATAATTGGACTCCGTAGATCATATGTTTGTAAGATAAAAATTCTACAAATATTGGATATTTGACTCCTTGTCAAGTTCATCTATCAATTTTCCCTATTTCGCTCTATGAAATTGTTTAATTTGCGATAATTTTAATATTTAGGATCTTAACTCAATTCGGATAGTTGAGAATTTATTGAAGGATGTAAATTTGTTTCATTGTATTCGGAAATTGTAATTGCTTTAGAGAACGAAGTAAATGTATTTATTATAAAGATTATAGAAATTATTTGTAACAATATTTTGAAACTGAATTTTACAGAATGCCTGAGAGGACCAGCTGAATTTTATTTGAGTAGAAGAAGTTACTTTTTAAGTATAAAAGCGTACTCATTGTAAATACATATTAATATGTTGGAATATATGCCGGGTAAGCTTTCAAATATATTCCTGGTTTACTTTTACAGACAGATAAAGAAAGAAAATCGTATTTAGAGAGCCATCTAAGTTAAGGCAATTAAATAAGTTCATTTTAAAGTCATAATAAATGGAGTTTAATTACCTACTCATAAAATATTACAGTCGGGAGCTTAACCCATTCAAATCCAATATCTTGAGAAACGTGTGAATGAATCTCTTAGCGACACATTCCGTTGCTTAGCTCATGCATTTGTATCTCTTACTTAGTTGAAAAATTTACATATCACATGGCGAGTCAATGAGGCTGTTCTAAGTATTACAATGAAGCCAAATAAAATGCAATGTGAGTTACTTTGTAGTCGAAAATGTATCGTATGCTATGTATGTGTACATTGTGAATGTGTTAGATGCGTCTAATTAATAATTCTGAACCCATTTCAATGACCTTTGCGCTCGATATAAAGAGTCACTAGAGCATAGCGCCATTTGGATTGATGTATCACCGAAAACATTATGACGTAGTGCTTTGAATCCATCAAACTAAGTGTCGAGGGAAATTTCAACCATAAACAAACTCACTTAAGGCTCTAAAAAAATGGAAGGCAACAAAGAAATGCAGTTAAGAAGCTCGTCAAGTGACAGGGAAAAGTGTCAGCTAAGGGGGAACAAGACAAAGAAGATAAGATACAATTTTGTAACTGATGTCAAGTGAAGTGCCAGTGACTGTGATGGGATCTGAAGTGCGCTTCAGCCAGATATGAGTGTTTATCTGTCACCAAGATAAAAAGTGGAAATAAAAATTAAAAAGAAAAAGAAAAAGCAGTACAACGAAAATGGGACATGAAGCATGTGCTTGTTTATTTATATTTCTGTTTTCTGTTATAAATAAACAAAAGTAAATACTTAAGCATGTGAAAAGTTTATAAATTGTTGCGATAAGTGTTTGGACACAAATGCAAGATTATGGCCATAAATTGTGAGAGAGCTGTTAAACTTAACAGCAGCATAACATAACAGACTACATATGTTATTAGTTTTTACAGCAGAAAATGTGAGTTACTAGAGGGAATATTGAAAAAATTAACTAAGAGAGTAGCATACTTAATTCTACATCATTTTAAAATTAAATAATAATAAATAATAAACAAACCATAATATAATATGCAATTTTAAATCAGACAGTGAATTTAGACTTGTCCTCGGAATGTTTTTAGTAGCTTTTTAAGAGCTCTGTTAAGCTTGACAAAATCATAAAATTATAGCTAATGCTAAAGCCCTGGCAAACGTTTTTTAAAAAGTACTAAAATTTTGTTTGCCTTATATTTAAAACTAGAGCATATTTTTAAAACGACTTTAAATTCGGCTTAAAAATAATGTTGAGAAAAAGAAAAAATTCATCTTTGCCTCTAAGTGTATCCGAAATATATGTTTATCATCCTCAAATAACTTTCTGTCTTAAATATTTTTGTAAAATCTAAAAAAAAAATTTATTTTTAAAATCCTGTGAATAACTTATAAATATTTTTAATTTTAAAAAATTTCTGTAAATATTAAAACGGTCTTAACTAAAGTAACTTAAATCTGAACTTAAGGCGATTTAGCATGACTAGAAAATTCTCATATCAAAAGATTATTGAAATAAATCAAAGTTATGTAGGTTAATAAGTTATTAAGACAATTTGCAGAGTTTAGTAGAATTTGCTGGCATATATAGTATGTATAAATTTGTTAGAGTAGTTGTACTTTCAGCGTAACTAAGTATAAAGATAATAATAAAAGACAATGAGCAACTTTTTATTCTGTCTTTATTTGGTTTTATTATGATTTAAAAGCGCACACTAACAGCAAAAACAACAACAGCCACCACAACAACAACAATAATAATGGCATTGTGGTGTTCAAGGTATTAAAGTGATTTTAAAATATGACAACCGCAACGGCAACAACAACAACAAAAATCAGCAACAACAACAACAGCGACGGCAGCTACAACAAATTATGAGCATTAAAATGATAAATATGTGTATGAACGCAACAGCAACAACAACAATAACAAAGATGATTTTATGATCAAGCGACTATAACAACAACAAATTTAACGAATTTGATCAAAATAAATAGAAGCTGAAATAAGCCAATCAATATTTGCTTCTTGTTAAAATGGCAGATCAAGCTGGCCAAGATATAAATAGCCATAAAGCTGTCCAACAGCTGCCCAAAACCGCCTCCTCACCCACTGCCCTGAATGTGGTGACTAAACGCGCCACGCCCACCACCCTGTCGCCCCTTTCGCGGCACAGTCAACTGTCGGACAGCGGCGCCGAAAGCTGCGGCGATAACGATGAGCAACGTCTCATTCGGGGTCCCTCGATGCGGCCACACAAGTACATCATAATACCGGCCACGCCCACTTCGCCGGTGGGTGGTAGTGGGGCGGCACCACAGCTGCCATTTAGGCAGACCAATTCCACCACCTCGTTGGTGGCAATGGCAGCGGCTTTGCAGAAACAACAGACGCCACGTCAGACGCCGTCGGTCAAGTCGCGTCCCAGCTCGGATGTCATCCAGCCGCAACAGTTGCAGCAACATCTGCAGTTGCAACAACAACAACCACAGGCGACATCCACCTCAACGGTCACCTTCACCATTGATGACTGCGATGCAGAGGCGGAGCCGGACACGGCAGCTGTGGTTGCCCCTCCTCCTGCTCACTTTACGCCTGCCACGCTGACCTGCACCACTACAACCACGATGGCTGGACACGATGCACTCGCCATTTCCCCCCTCAGCTACGATTTGCGCCATCGACTGGGCAGCCATCACAGCAGCATGCGATCCGTCGTCTCAGGTAAGCTCCAGATCACCAGATCAATTCTTAACAACTGCAAGTTATTTTCAAAGACTGCGTCGAAAAATTCAATTTTCCAACTTTGATGCAGAATTAAATTAGAGGTCAAATAATAATCAAATTGATGTTCCGCATTAAAATCGGTTGGTTTTTGACAAAGTTATGACATTTTGAAGTTTAGGATAAAGTGTCAAGGGGCTAGTATGGAAAAAGGTCACTGATCAGTAAAAATGGACAGTAGGGGTCAAAAATAAAGTTTTCCAATTTTGATGTAGCATTTAATTATAGGTCAAATAGTGATCAAATTGGTATTCCGCATTAAAATCGGTTGATATTTGACAAAGTTATGACATTTTGAAGTTTAGGATAAAGTGTCAAGGGTCACTGATCAGCAAAAATGGACAGTAGGGATCAAAAACTAAGTTTTCCAATTTTGATGTAGCATTTAATTATAGGTCAAATAGTGATCAAATTGATATTCCGCATTAAAATCGGTTAATATTTGACAAAGTTATGACATTTTGAAGTTTTGTATAAAGTGTCAAGGGGTTAGTATGGAAAATGGACACTGATCAGCAAAAATGGACAGTAGGGGTCAAAAATTAAGTTTTCCAATTTTGATGTAGCATCAAATTATAGGTCAAATAATGATCAAATTGGTATTCCGCATTAAAATCGGTTGATATTTGACAAAGTTATGACATTTTGAAGTTTAGAATAAAATGTCAGGGGTCTAGTATGGACAAAGGTCACTGATCAGTAAAAATGGACAGTAGGGGTCAAAAATTAAGTTTTCCAATTTTGATGAAGCATCAAATTATAGGTCAAATAATGATCAAATTGGTATTCCGCATTAAAATCGGTTGATATTTGACAAAGTTATGACATTTTGAAGTTTAGGATAAAGTGTCAGGGGGCTAGTATGGAAAAAGGTCACTGATCAGTAAAAATGGACAGTAGGGGTCAAAAATTAAGTTTTCCAATTTTGATGTAGCATTTAATTATAGGTGAAATGATGATCAAATTGATATTCAGCGTGAAAATCGGTTGAATTTTGACAAAGTTATGACATTTTGAAGATTAGGATAAAGTGTCAAGGGGCTAGTATGGAAAAGGTCACTGATCAGCAAAAATGGACAGTAGGGGTCAAAAACTAAGTTTTCCAATTTTGATGTAGCATTAAATTTTAGGTCAAATAATGATCAAATTGATATTCCGCATGAAAATCGGTTGATTTTTGACAAAGTTATAACATTTTGAGATTTAGGATAAAGTGTCAAGGGGTTATGAAAATTGGACACTGATCAGCAAAAATGGACAGTAGGGGTCAAAAATTAAGTTTTCCAATTTTGATGTAGCATTTAATTATAGGTCAAATAGTGATCAAATTGATATTCCGCATTAAAATCGGTTAATATTTGACAAAGTTATGACATTTGAAGTTTTGTATAAAGTGTCAAGGGTTAGTATGGAAAATGGACACTGATCAGCAAAAATGGACAGTAGGGTCAAAATTAAGTTTTCCAATTTTGATGTAGCATCAAATTATAGGTCAAATAATGATCAAATTGGTATTCCGCATTAAAATCGGTTGATATTTGACAAAGTTATGACATTTTGAAGTTTAGAATAAAATGTCAGGGGTCTAGTATGGACAAAGGTCACTGATCAGTAAAAATGGACAGTAGGGGTCAAAAACTAAGTTTTCCAATTTTGATGTAGCATTTAATTATAGGTCAAATAGTGATCAAATTGATATTCCGCATTAAAATCGGTTAATATTTGACAAAGTTATGACATTTTGAAGTTTTGTATAAAGTGTCAAGGGGTTAGTATGGAAAATGGACACTGATCAGCAAAAATGGACAGTAGGGGTCAAAAATTAAGTTTTCCAATTTTGATGTAGCGTCAAATTATAGGTCAAATAATGATCAAATTGGTATTCCGCATTAAAATCGGTTGATATTTGACAAAGTTATGACATTTTGAAGTTTAGGATAAAGTGTCAAGGGGTTAGTATGGAAAATGGACACTGATCAGCAAAAATGGACAGTAGGGGTCAAAAATTAAGTTTTCCAATTTTGATGTAGCATTTAATTATAGGTCAAATAATGATCAAATTGATATTCCGCATTAAAATCGGTTGATTTTTGACAAAGTTATGACAGTTTGAAGTTTAGGATAAAGTGTCAAGGGGTTAGTATGGAAAATGGACACTAATCAGCAAAAATGGACAGTAGGGGTCAAAAATTAAGCTTTCCAATTTTGATGTAGCATTTAATTATAGGTCAAATAATGATCAAATTGGTATTCCGCATTAAAATCGGTTGATATTTGACAAAGTTATGACATTTTGAAGTTTAGGAAAAAGTGTCAAGGGGTTAGTATGGAAAAGGTCACTGATCAGCAAAAATGGACAGTGGGGGTCAAAAATTCAATTTTCCAATTTCAATGCAGAGTTAAATAAGAGGTCAAACAATGATCAAAATGATATTCCGCATGAAAATCGCTTGATTTTTGACGAAGTTATGACAGTTTGAATTTTTGGATAATATGTCAAGAGGTTGAATGGATATGGAAAAAGTGGACAGTGATTGGAACAAAATTCACAGGGATCGGAAAAATGTACAGTGAGGTAAAAAAAAAAAACTAATTTTCCAATTTTGATGCAGAATCAAATAAGAAGTTAAATAATGAAAATAATAATATTCCGCAAGGAAATCGTTTAATTTTTTTCAGAGTTATGTCAGTTTAAAGTTTTGCGAAACAGAAGATTTGTTCTCGAACGCTGTAAAATTAAAAGACTTCAAATTGGGCTTGCAGATTTCTATCTTCCATACGCAGCTCTAATTTATTTGTCAACTTTATTCTTATTCGAAATTGTTACTTCTTTCACTTCCACAGCTTATCTTCCTGGTCTAAGCGATAGCAGCTGTAATCTCGCCGGCAGCTCGGCCGCCAATTCCGGACTGCAAGCCCCAATCCCTCTACATGCAACCGCAGGCCTCTCTCAGAGGCAGTTCCTATAACTTTCATGAGCTCGCTGGTGGCAATCAGATTTACTCGGATGTCACATCCGTTCGCTCCTTGGCCTCCATTGGCATTGGGTCCACGGATGGACGCAAGTTGGTCATTAGACGGGTTCCAACGACAGCCAACGAGTTGTTCGACATGGTTAATCCACAAACACCACCGTAAGTTGAATATGTATGTAAAGGTTGTACCTGTAGGAGATTAAAAAAAATATAAATATTTAGTCGAATTTAGCCATCAGTATATTAATATTAATGGAAGATGATAAAGACAATAGTTATAATAATAATTCACTGCTATAAAAGAATCAAGATTAGCGAAGTTACACCTAATTCAGATACACCTAATTCATTTATTTAAATATATTTAATTCATTTCGCCAGCCCTGGTTCCATTAGCATATCAAAAACGCGCCTTTTGCCAATCAAATTGACGTTCACATCAAACGCTTTAAGATTTATCGCCAATTTTGGCACCACTTGAAGGGAGACAAACATTAAAAAAAATAAAAAAGCAAATGTTATCACACCTTTTTTATGGCAAACATGAGATTTTAACACCATCTGTGAGGATCGTATAGATGAGGGCCACATGATGTCTCTTCCCCTCCCGCTGGTCGTGAAACGTGAATAGCTTCGGATCGTTGGATGAAACGGATTGTTGCGCTATTTTTAAGCAACGTTCCTTAACGAGATCAATAGATCAACATAAGTAGACTCGACTCTATTGACTTTAATAATTGGCGCTTCTAAATCGAATAGTTCGCTCGAATCGAAAGATTAGTCCCAAGCTATAAGCGCCAGGCGATATTCAGTAAAGTGACGACCTACGAACGGTGCAGTTGGTTCCTCAGCTGTTCGAATCCTTTTTCGAGTGTTTCAAGTGTATTTAAAAAGTGACAGAGTGACAGTAATGGACGCATGGATAACGTGAATCAAGCTTAAGTTTATTATACATGAACATATTCTCGCATTTAGCCTAAACTATATCTCTGAGAATACATTATAATATTCCAACGAGATGCCTTATCGCAACGATATCGACGCACAATCCTCAAAACAATCCGAGCAATCCTTTTTTCGCATCAAACGTGTGGCAAAAGTGTAAGCTGCGTTCTCTTACATAACTTGGCCCAAATCGTGCCAGCTTTTTTAGACCCAAATCAAAATCTAATAGCTTTCAATTTAAATTTATATACCCCATTATGATAAACGGCGTTTGGTTTATTCATTAGCGAAATGCCGCTGATTGAATATTAACGTTTACTTAATGGATATGTGTGCTGTTCAAATTTGTGCTAAAGATTCATTGAATGCTGTCTATATATAGAGCTGCTCATAGGTCAACATTAAGGCACGTGTCATAGAGGCCTACAAGTTTTAATTGCTCTCATTGAACTTGTTTCTATCAATATGGCAACTTGTTCAAGTTATTTATTTTTTATAACATTTATTATTCTATTCCTGACGAGTGTTTTACTTTTTTTTAAGTGAAAATATAAGTTTTAATATTTTACAATAGAGAAAAAAAATTATTTTTTATTTTATATATATTTTAATTATAAAACCGCAATCAAAAGGATTCCACAACTAGACTTTCGACTGAATAGACCCATGCAAGACTTATAGAGAAGAATACTGTTTTAAGAGATAGAAGATATATTTCTTATCAACCGTACTACTAAAGCTCTAGAATTAATTTTTTTCTGGAACAGAATGAACGTATTCAAGACTTAGGCTCATCAACAAGAGATTGAGATTAAAACAATAAGATTAATTTGAGACGTAATCATTATCTTGAATCCAAATTATAATATCAGAATTGTTAAATTAACTAAAGAAAATATAGATTTTGGAATCAGTCTTATTTTCAAGGCACCAGTCTGGTGAGTTTTATCCTAAGAGTTATCAAGAAAATTAAATACATTTCTTATGACTTAATAGAACTCCTGAACATTTTAACTCTTAAAGATATCTGATAAATCATTTAAATTATAAATTATATCGAAGGCAAAAGATTCGAATCGCTTCATAATAACCTCAATTCAAAAGGAGACAAACTCAAGCAATTATTCTCCAAAGTATCTTATCAATATTATTATAGAATACTCTGATTATCTCAGTTTACGTAATTCAATTTATAGCCTAACCTGCCAGCGAATAGAAAACCAACAATAACAACAATGGAGAACAGTAGCTAACACCTCATCAAACTGTTCAACCCTCCAATCTAAACAAACACCCCCAATCTCAGAGATCATTTAAGTCAACAATGCAATGGCATTTGACACCTCGGACAGTTCCCCCATTATTGTTGTTGTTGCACTTGGTATATGGCATATTATATTATAAATAGTGTCTGCCATGTGATTACTACAATTAAACTACAAATTTAACGCACCAGAAATGTTAGTTCGGGGGCGATGTTTATAAAATCTGTTTGGTAGCCCTCTACTTTGGTCTGTGTCAAGTGTTGACGGCAATTAGATGCGCCTGGCTGCCTGATTATAATGCAACTGTCTATGAATACATTTATGAATACACTCATTTGATCACTTCGTGATTTTTTTGTTACCACACAGACCACTGGGCATCGATGACGATGACAGCTACATGGACATGTCCGACGAGGCGGCCCATTTGAAACCGCGCCAACAGCATTGGGCCAACAAAATGCAGTTTGTCTTGGCCTGCATTGGTTACTCCGTTGGCCTGGGCAATGTCTGGCGTTTTCCCTACATGTGCTACAAAAGTGGAGGGGGTAAGTTCCAATAACCATACATTTATTTATGAAGTCAATAGAACTTTATAAATTTTAAAAATATTAAATCAAAATAATACAAAATTTAAATTAACATCACAAAATTATATTTAAATTAAGATGAAGGTATTCTGTGGGTTTTTTAATAGTAAATATTGGCCCCATATTCGTTGCTAGATTTGGAAAATGTCAAAAGTCGATCCTTAACTTTTCAAATAATAGAAAAGTAAACGATTGATGGCTAAGCCTCAACAAAATTATGTAGATTAAAATTTCTGATATTCTGTGGGTGTTTTAATATTAAAGATTGGCCCTACGTTCGATGCCTAAAGTAAGAAAGGTTGAAAAAGTCTGTCCTAAAGTAATTAAATAATATAAAAGTAAAAGTTTACATGCTTTCAGCATTTTTACATAAGTTTTGTAGTGGAAAAAATTTCAAAAGCATAAAGGTTCAAGCAAACTAATAATTCTAAAAACCAAACTAGATATGAATCTTAACGGAAGTGCCTGATAGAAAGAAAGAGAGAGAGAGAGAAAGAGAGATAGTCACAGCTGAAATATAGTTTCGGCAAATACTTTTGATTCTATGCGATAACGTTGAACTTGGAAAATTCGCGCTTTATGCGACATTTCCGCTGTAAGCTCATAAATTAAAATTTGTTCAAGCTCAGCGCAAAAGCATAAAAACAACGACGAAAATAAAGCGGTCACTGTCATCTCAATAGTATCTTAACTTTGCTTCCTTCCCTCTTCTCCATCCACACGCAAGCCACTTGACGATCTGCGTCCATCTTCATTTACACATTTCTCTCTCAATCTTGCTCTGTTTCTCTCGAGAAGAGAGACATCTCATTTACATTTATGACTGTAGAAGATACGAGCTGGCTTATAGCATTTGCAATTGTTGTTTGATGTCAAATATTTATAATTAATTTAATTTGTTTACTTAGCTGTTGTCTTTTGAGTTTCTATCTCATTACATTGACATGTATCTTTCTATCTTTATTGACAATTTGCAGGTGTGTTTCTAGTACCTTATTGCATAATACTCTTCATATGCAGCATACCGTTGCTATTTATGGAGCTGTCTGTCGGACAATACACGGGACGAGGTCCCATCGGAGCACTGGGTCAACTTTGTCCCCTTTTCAAGGGTAAGTTCATAACAAACTGTCAACGCTCAACTTCAGACATCAGTTAATCAATGTGAGTCAAAGAAACCTAATTAAATTATTAAGAACATACGATACGCTTTATCGCATAGTTTTATGATAAATGTGATAAGATAAACAAATTATTAAGCGCATTTTATAGACAAGATTATTAATAGGGAATGACGTGGAATGCAGCTATGACAACTGAAAACGTCTGAACTTATTTTATAACTAGACACAGCGAAAGACAACGTGACGTATGCGTAATCTCCGCGAAATCGAGAGTTTGTAAAACGTATAGAATCTATATCAAGAAATATCGGTAAAGAAAAAAAAAAGATAACAAAAATTACACTTTTTTTACCAAACAAAATAAGTGAGTTTTTTCTTTGTCAAAACCATTACTTTAATTAATTCAGAGCGCTTAAAGTTACTTTATCTGCAGGTCAACATAACGTATGTGTTATATCAAGAAGATTACATGATTGATTGTATGTCTCTTAAAGTTTCGAAAGACGTTCTTAGATGAAGGATTAGTATGTTTTGAATATAAGACCAGATATTTTGGAAGGCAATAAGTAATTTTACGAAGTTTAAGAAGACAAGAGCTAAGAAAGTATTAAAATAAAATACTACCAAACCAAAGACTGAATAAATGCCTTTTGAAGCTTTAAAAAAGACATGTCAATCTTAATGGTGGCTCAAGTCTTCATAAGGAAAAATTCCGAAGATACATTATCTAGATTTCAAAGTGACATATGACAGCAAAAGTTGATTTAACTGCCTCTTAAAGGCCTTCGAAGGTCTACAGAAGACTCTTAAACAATTCAAATCTGACTAAGAAGTAGAAGTATCTTTTCCCCTATCTTGAAACTGACGTGTTGACAGTGTTAAGGCCTGTCAAAGAACTCCCCTAAAATTTTTATGATTGAGGAATTAGAGCAAGTGACATTTGAGTAATCTAATGATCCTCTTGAAGACCACACAATGTTGCAAAAGACTCATAACAAAACTTAATAATTTACAACAAGATTTTGATTTCAAATTCAACTTTAAGTACTGATAGTCGTTGTCTATTTAGTACTCATCCCCGTTAATTTAGAGCTCACAATTCATTGCGTCATTTTATGGACATATAGTACAATTTGCACGTTTACTATATGCGTCACGCTGACACGATTCCAGTAACTAAATTTAGAAATGTTCTTTTGAAAATGTAAAACAAAAAGACTCGCAACAATATGAGGATTACCCATAGGGGCATGACAAACAAATATGGGCGCTGCTTTAACTAAGTTCATTGTCAAGGTCTGAACATAGTTAGAGTACTTGGTAAATATGTAGTTACTCAACCGAGAGTTGAGGTTTCAGTTTACATTGAAAAAAACCTCAAATGTCGCCAAAAACAAAACCTAAGCAAGCAAGCGTTTGAAAGTGAGAATAATAAACAGAAAGATACTCTTTTAGCTGGTATAAAGTGATAGAAAAGAGCGTAGAATACTTATAAAATTTTAAGAATATTTAAAAACAATCTTAAAATAGACATATAGTTAGATTCAGTAGTATATCATTCAAATTGCCGTTGTAATTAATCTAAAATAAATTCAGGAAATTTGATTTTTCAATATAGTTTTTATAATATATTTTTTAACTTTGTTTAACGATATTGATTCTTATTTATTCTGGTTCTTTTATATTTCTAAAGTTACCAAAATCTTAATTTATATACAATACAGAAAAAACTAACAATCTCTAAGAACAGTCTGAAAAATACTTAATAAAATGCATACGCTTTGCACGTTCACTTGTTTACAGGGTATTCGATTCTTACACTTGACTTGGAAAGACTTGAGCGACTTACACTGAAACTGTAGCACTTGTAATTCGCAGGTGTTGTAGAATTTCTACACAACATGATAGGAAGAGAAATAAATAGATATAGAAACACAGGGAGAAAGAGAGATAGAGAGATAAAATGCTAATTAGTTTGTAACTTTGTTATGGGAATGGCGTGAAAATGTGAGTTGTGAAAAAAGTGAAGCGGAAATGTTTTGAGCGATTTACGTACGCGTCTCTCAACTAAATGCGAGACACCGAAAGTAACGCTACTACTACTTTCCCCCTATCGTAAACTATTCAAACTTCCCTTCACATAATAATAGTCAAAAGGCAGCAGTCATAAATCTAATAAACAACATTAGTTTGACATATTTGCAAAACGCTTAATTATTGCCAATGTTTTGCCAATAGAATAGCCTTGTCACGCCCAAAAGTGACCACGCCCACGCCCCCAACAAAACTGCAACTGAAAGCTAACTAATAAATATTAATGGGTAATTTTTGTGTTTAGCCAAGATATAAGTTTCAAATGACTGCAAACGGTACACAACCAATTATAATTATGCAGATGAGTGCGAGTCTGTCTAGACATGTGATTCGCCTGAACCAGTTTATATATTAGCATAAACGACCTGATTATTCGCTAAATTAACTCTTAACTAGCTCAACTCGAAGCGATCCTAAATATAATGCAAACCAAAGTTGTGAAATTCCATAAATCAGCAAAGGATTGTAGCAAAACGAGGAAAAAAGATCTCAAATATTTATAATAGTAGAAAATTTACATATAAATTGCAGTTCTGTTCGGCATTTTCATTATAAATATATACATTCTTTCAATTTGATACTGAACCAGATAGGCACTAAATTCTTTCATTAAAAAAATTATTAAGCCAGTACAAAAAATATACTTAAATAATCTCTTGTGAAATTATTCAATGACTAATTAAAATTAATCACTTACTCCCATTATATTTCTAGGAGCTGGACTGGCCAGTGTAGTTGTCTCCTTTCTCATGTCCACCTACTACAGCGTCATTATAGGTTATTCAATTTATTACTTTTTCACATCGTTCAAAACGGAAATGCCGTGGATTGACTGCACCAACAGGTAAATACACTCAGATGAACATGTTCAAAAATGTATTCACTTATTCACGTTTGGATTTAACAGATGGAACACTCCCGATTGTTGGGTGCCACAGAGCAAGGAGATGAATATCACCGCACCGAATACATCACGCACACCCTCCGAGGAATTCTTTGAGTATGAAACACATAACGATTAGAATTTCGACAAATAATACAAAGAATATCAAAATTGAGAGAGTAAAATTAGGAAATCAAAAGAGCATGTAAATTTAAAATTAGGAAACCAAGTTTAGGATTTAATTCATTACAAAATTTAGAATTATATACAAAGTAGATAAAAATTCAAATTTAATGCCAAAATTAAAAATGATAAAATTCGGTAGTCGAAATCAAAAATCTTACGATTTTGTAACAAAATTTTATGGATTTCGACATTGCATTTTTTTCGACAACTGTTTAATATTTTGGTAAAGTTCAATAATGCTCTTATATATAGAATCAAAAGATGTGCTTTAAAAATCTAATAAACACTATCAGTTTCTTCACCTTCGTTTCTTCCAAATAAATATGTAATTAGTTACTATTCGGAAGGAATTTTATAATTTTATACTTTGAATATTTTTTCGCTTTAACACATTTTCCATCCTAACTTTGCATTCTCTAAAACATATTTTTAGCTTTTTATAGCCTTTACTTTGAAGTTTAAAAAAAAAAAAATAATTCATCATTCAAATGAGTTAGCGAATTAATCAAAGTAGGAATCTCTGCATTACAGAAATAAAGTGCTGCAGATAAGTGCGGGATTGGAGTATCCAGGCATGATGCGTTGGGAACTCTTTGCCTGCCTTGTGTGCGCCTGGTTGATGGTTTACTTTGCCACCTGGAAGTCCATCAAATCCTCCGCGAAGGTGCGATACTTTACGGCCACATTCCCATTTGTGCTCATCATCATTCTCATGTTTCGAGCGGTGACTCTGAAGGGAGCCGACGAGGGATTACGCTTCTTTTTCCGACCCAATTGGTCGGAGCTAAAGAACTCGAATGTTTGGATCAATGCAGCCTCACAGAACTTTAATTCCCTGGGCATTACATTTGGTTCGATGATCTCGTTTGCCAGCTACAACAAGTACAACAACAACATACTCCGAGACACGATTGCCGTGAGTGTTGTGAATATATTGACCAGTTTACTGGTGGGCATCTTTGCCTTCGCCACACTGGGGAATCTCGCACTGGAGCAGAACACGGATGTGGGGAACGTGATTGGCGATGGTCCCGGCATGATATTTGTTGTGTATCCACAGGCCATGGCCAAGATGCCGTATGGCCAACTCTGGGCCGTCATGTTCTTCTTCATGCTGCTGTGTCTGGGCCTCAATTCACAGTTTGCCATAGTCGAGGTGGTCGTCACTTCCATACAGGATGGTTTTCCACGCTGGATCAAAAAGCATTTGGGATATCATGAGATTGTTGTGCTCTTTGTCTGTGTCATCTCGTGTCTGTTTGGCCTGCCGAACATCATACAGGGTGGCATCTATTATTTCCAGTTAATGGATCACTATGCCGCCTCGGTGACAATTATGTTTCTGGCCTTCTGCCAAATGATTGCCATTGCCTGGTTCTACGGCACCGGGCGACTCTCCAAGAATGTTAAGCAAATGACCGGAAAAGCGCCATCCTTCTACTTGAAATCCTGCTGGCTCATCCTAGGACCTTGTCTGCTCTTTGTACGTATTAATAATTGTAATTTGGGCAAGTCTTTAACCAGTCTTCTTTTCTTTTCAGGCCATTTGGGTGCTGAGTCTGGTGAACTACAAGGAGCCCACGTATCACAATGGACGCTATACTTATCCAGACTGGGCCTATGGCATTGGCTGGATGTTTGCCTCCCTCTCATTGATCTGCATTCCCGGCTATGCCATCATCAACTTTATGCGCGCCGATGGCAGCAACTTCTGGGAGGTGAGAGTAATGCAACAACTTCATATTATAGGATAGGCTTTTAACAAACTTAAGCCTGAAAAAAAAGAATCTAGATATAGGGCTTAATTAATGATATTCTATTTGTGGATGGAGCATCCTGAAAACGGAATAAACAATTACTTTCCATCATCTGCATCAAAATTAGTTTTAATTCTAATTTTGGAACTAAATTTTAAAAAAATTTAAAAAATTTTTAAATTGTTATAATTTAAATTGGTAAGTTATATCACAATATTAAAAAGTACCAAAAATTAAAAATTACACAAAAAGTAATAAATGTTTTGGTATTTTTAATTTTTTATTTTGGATGTTTATTTCGTTTTTATTTTAAATTTTTATTAATTTCATATTTAAAAACTAGTTAAAATTCTTTTAATTATAAATTTAAAAAAAACTTGAATTTATAATTCTTTTCTAATTTTTATTTAAAAAATTATCAATTTTTACGGTCTGCTCTCTTTCCACAGCGCATAAAGATTACGTTGCGACCGAATATTTACGAGTGCAAGATTTGCGGTGAACATCACTGCGAACACGATTATCCGGAGCAGGAGCAATATATGCTGGCACAGGAACTGGGCAATATGTACAAGCCAAGCACACAGGGAGCGGGTCAAAAGCCGGGTTACAATGCAATGCATCCATCCCATACAACGCCCATGCAACATGGACTCCAAACGGAATACACATATCAATCCAAGGAGGAGCAATCAACGCATCCGACAACAGATCAACAAAGTGTTAAGTAGAGCTGCCAAAACCAGGAGGAGGCCTAGTTTTCTGTTCAATTGTTAACAATTTCTGAGTATTTCTTAAATATAATTTTTGTTTTAATTTGCAAACAATAAACGCAATTATAATTTATATTTGAAATCGGTCTTTAATGAGCATGTAATATTATTTAATTTAAGCTTATAAACCTTTCAATTGATGACAAGCTTACATATTTTTTAAATAGTTATTTATTCTGTATTCTCCTTATTTAGTCTCATTTATCATACTATTATTAAGTCAAAATAATCTGCACTTGGAAAGCACTTTAAAGCTTGAATTGAACTGGTTTAAAGCTCAACTTTATTTCGTATATTAAATCCACAACTCACAAAAGAAAGCAATTGAATCTTTAAGCAAGCTTTGAACTAAGATTATATCAAATTTAATTTTTATCTTTGGTCGCTTTTAAAGCGTCTGAACATAGCGATACAACAAATCAAACTCCTCGAATTTGGGCACCGCATTAAAGTTGCGCGGTATATTGCAGTATTGCGCATAAATGAGTTGACTCTCTGGCGGCACAGTGGGCGGCTGAACACTGAGATATGAGTCAGTGCCGTAGTCACTAAGCGGTCGCAGTGTGATTCCCCGCATCATCTTAGCCAGCTCTTGTTCCCGCTGAGCCACCGCTGTCTGCGAGGATTGGATGCCACCGCTAGACAACTTGCCAATTTGAACGTATTTCTTATAAATGGCCATGCTCGGCTTGGAAGGTGAACTAATTGTGCAGCCATAAACCTCTGCCATGGAAGGCAGCATGGAGGCCAGGGTGAAAGCAGCTGGTTCATCAGTTTCCGTTTGCTTGGACTCCTTCTCGGCAAAACTGGCACTCAGTTCCTCATCGCTGGAGCTGTCGTCGCCCTCACTGGAGCTGGAGGAGTTGCTGTTAGTGGATCCCGTGGAGCTTTGGCCAGTCATCGAGGGATTCTGTCGTGCCTTGCGAGACGGCTGTATCTGACGCTGAAACGGACTGTAGTTTGTGCGGAATGTGGGCATATATTTCGTAGCCAGTTGACTGATCTCGAACTCAATGTGTTCACTCAAGTCTGTCCACTTGAATGACTGATGATAATTCGAGTAGGCATCAATCATCTCTAGTCCATTGCTGTGCACTCGAATCAGCTCCTTCACCAGCTTGTTGGCATCTGCGCACGGATACGGCAAACTCTCCCGCACCTTTCGACGCACCCAATCCGTAATCGGTGCTCTCGATGTGCTCGGCACAAAGGCATTGTGCATATCGTAGTCCGTTTGCAGCTCCCAAATGGGTTGATTCACTGCAAAGTTCAAGATGAGATGAAATCAGTGTGACAAGAGTGAGCCCGACTATAAAAGACCCTGTACTTGTTCTGTATAATAAGACAATTATGGTCAAATTATAAAGAACACATTTAAATCGATACGGCTTTGGAATTTTGAAAATTGAAAATTTATAAATATAAAGTTTTCATTTTTAATCGACTCCTTATATTGTAATAGCATAGCTAAAAATCTTGTCAAATTTAACAAAAATTTGGACTTGTAAACTTCAAACTTTCATAACTCAGTTAAAACTGAACCGATTTTCATTTTGATCATGGATTGGCGTCTTAATTCATTCTGCATCCAAATTTATTTAAATTTTGTTAAAAAATATTTTTTCTCCAGATCTTGGATTTTATTTTAATGTTAAGGGTCCCCCCTTTGGAATTTCGAAAATTGAAAATTTTAAATCTTAAGTTTTCACTAATAATTGACTCCTTATATCGTAATTAGTATAAAACAACACTTTAAACATGATTCTGAGACGTTTAATTTTTCTGTAAAAAATCATGTCATATTCAACAAAAAGTTGTAAGTTGCTAGATCAAAGATCGGACCAACTACAAACTTTCATAACTCAGTTAAAACAGAACCGATTTTCAAACGGAATGTCACTTTTATCATGGTTTGGCGTCTAAATTCATTCTGCATTAAATTTTTTTTTAATTTTGGAAGATTTAGCTAAGATTACGATTTCTTCTACCTGCCTATAATATTTATGATAACAAGTTTGGTGAATCTAGCTCTTACAGTCTCTTAGTTCTTAGTGTACAAACAGAATAACAGACAGACGAACTTTGAAATTAATGCTGATCAGGAATTTATATACTTTGTTGAGTCTTCTGACAAACTTGATAGATCCTTCCAAGTAAATTTGCAAGTAAATTATTTAAATATAAGAAAAATGCGATAATCTTACACTTGGTAAAGCTGGGTTTGTAGAGACCCAGGAAGAGGTTGATGCTCTGCTGTTTCTCCGTGTCGCTGAAGGTGTTGCTGTAGTAGCGACTCAAGGTCTGCATCAGATCGTTTCCCTGGGATGCCCAAACCGCCGTCTTGCGATACGTCTTGATGCGATGTACCAACTGGGAGCCACCGTATTGCAGTGCCAATGTGTCGCCATGCTCCTCGTACAGATGCTCCAACATTGTGACACAATCCGAGTCAAATTCCAGTTTGGCAGTCTTGAGGAAACCCATCCGCTTCAGCTGGTGTCCCAGCGCACACTTGCCAATGGCGAACTGTGCCGAGTTGGTGCGATCCAGGCAATCCACGCAATTGGTGCGCACAATGCCGGACTGGAAACTGATCTCACTGCCCCGATGTGCCTTGTGAAACATGCCCGTCATCTGGATAATGCTCTCTGCGTGCACGGCCAGCTGTTCCATGACATTGCCACCGCTGAGGCGACTCTGACGCGCCATATCAAAGTGGATGTGCTTCATGCGATGCTGCGGCGGCAGGAACTGGTTCAGATATCGAATGCTATGCTCCAGCTCCTTGGATATGATGGACTCATGCTTGCGACGCTCCCGTTTCTTCACCAGATTTAGCATAATCAGCGGCGCACCATAGTGAAAGAGCAGACGCTCGAAATGACGCGATGGCGTCTGAGCATAAGGATCAGAAATGTCCAGTTGTATAGGCGGTTTGGGCACCATCTTGCTAATGTCCTGGGACCAGTGGGAGGGTATTGATCCTCGCATCTGGGTGAAGGCACATAAACGCTGGCCATCACTAACAATCTGCTCCGTTTCCACCTCGTTGGCCACGTCGCCCTGAAAGAAGGATACTTGTTAAAAAAAAATATGGGTGTATAATGAAATATGGGACAATAAAATGGATTTGGGGAGAAAATAGAGGCATTTATAGACGGTATGTTGGTCTAATATGGGTATATAATGGAAAATGGATTAAATCTTTGTTTTGAATGGAATTGCAACCTTGAAGTTGGCGCCTCGCTTCAGGAATCGTGTGCCGGCAAAGCGCGTGCTGCGACGCGCTATGAGACAGACACTGACATGGCGTCCAAAGATGCTGATGCATGATTGGCTGACATAGCCGTGCGTGACCTCCAGCAGCCAATCCTTGAGCATAATGCCGTCCATGGCCTGCAGCAGATATGCATTCCAAACGAAACGCTTGCGGGAATCACTGCGAAATGCGTAATCCACACGCTCGTGTGGCTGCTTCACATTGTTGGTGAGTGTGTTCCAGTCCGGCAGCGGTTCATCCCGCTCCAGATTCACCTGGGCGCCCACAAAACGCGGTGCGGATTCATTATACTGCAGCGTGCGCGTCAGATCGTAGGAGTAGGAGAAGTAAAAGTTGCTCCGGAGATCAATGTTCTGGAACATGCGCTTGTAGCGCTCCTCGTGCGGATGTGGAGGTCGCTGGGAGGTCACCTCGTTGACCCGCACCATCACCGTGTCCTTGATGGTGTAAACCAGGTGCATGCCAATGTGTGCACAGCATTTGCGCTTCGTCACCAGGATGAGGTAATAGCCCTCCAGGAAGCGCACAAATCCCAGCACGCCATAGGCACTGGTCACTTTCGGTGATCCCGTCAAGGTGGACACAAATCGGCGTATCTCCAAACTGTTGAATTCATTTGCATTCTCCTCGATGCTCAATCGATTGAGCGCCAACCGATCGATGGTGAGCAATCGAAAGCGAGTCTCGCGATTGTTGCTGCCCACCAAATACAATCTCTGAGAAACCAAAACAATGCATTCAATTCCATGCAAATAAATATACATTCCACTTGTATTTTACTTACCGCACGTGTTTCATACAGCACCACCTTCTGTATTGAGCTTATAAGCGGATTAAATATTATATTTGGATTATCATTGTTCATTTTAGTGCAAGTTGTTGACGACACCCACAATAAAATAAGTAGCTATCGAAATATCGATGCATTTGTTATTCGATTTAAAAAACGCCATTTTCAAATCTGTATTTAACTGCTTATTATATACCTGATTTTATAATGCAGTTTATAGAATTTAAAGCACCCATTTTAATATAATAATTTTGTAAAAACCGAAATTACTTTAGAATTTAATTGAACTAATCAATTAAAAAAATAAAATATGAATTGAAAATTTCGGAGCGAGCTGTGTCGATATGCTATACGAAACTGTATCGATACTAGGAGCTTCGATACTTTTCTTGCAATTAAAAATACCGACATCAATATCGATAATTAAATACCACACAGCTGTCAGACAAACCAAGGCTGCAGCTGTTTTCTGCCGTTTTCGGCTTTCGGCATAGTAGAGCAGCACTGGTTATTTCTTGTTGTATACTGTTGTTTTGTTTAGTCTAGCAAAAAGTGATTGACATCGTTTTAATATAATAAGACTATGTCGACGTGGGGAAATATTTGTCGTATATGCAGCAGCCCCGCAGACTACGATATATTTGCCAAAATACCAGCATATCTGCACGGCTCAACCAATGAGTATCTCAATTATCAGAAGCCAATTAATGTTCTGCTCGAAGAGACATCGGGACTAAAGGTGAGAAATAAATGATAATGTTTATGTTTCATTTTGCATATGTAATTGTGTTTATTTTGCTTGTCTAGAACTCTCCAGATGATGGGCTGCCAGCGTATATATGTGCACTGTGCATATCGTACTTAAAACATGCCGTAACATTCCGTGAACAATGCATTAAAAATGCATTGAGTCTTAAGCTAATTGAGATGTATCAACAAAAGTCCAAGCAGGATGACAAGGAGAGCGCACTCTTTACGGCGGAACAGCTGCGTTATGTGGAACAGCGACCCGTGCACAACCTGCTGCTGAACAACAACAGCGTCAAGCTGGACAGACCGACAGACAAAGTGCACAAGCAACTGCTGAAGCAGACTTTGCACCGCCAAAGGGGAAACAACGGGAACGGGAATGGACACGGGAACGACAACGAACAGCGTATACACTACCTAAATGCCCTGCTCAACGAGCAATGCGGTGCGGCACAAGTGAGCAACAACAACTGTCATCAATTAAGTCATCTTTGGCACGCCGAAGTCTTGATACCCTTGCAGAGCACTGTTAGTATACCAAGTACTCAATCTGTGAGTTTGGTTGACATACCTCAAGATTCAAAAAAGTTTTTCATACTAAAGTTTAATTTTTAAAGTATACTTTCTATGACAGCTATAAGATATAGTAGTCCGATTTGAATCAAACTTGGTCAGGATATAAAGGACAGCATGTAATAGATATTCTGCGAGATTGGCTAAAATATCTTAAAAAACAACGAAGTTTTTTATGTAAAAGTTTGATTTTCAAACCTCCCATCCTATGGCAACTATTGAATATAGTAGTCCGATGTTAATCAAACTTACATAGCATGTATAGGATAATCCCACATGCACAATTTTTTATTTTGGTTGATATATTCCAACAAACGGCGAAGTTTTTCATATTAAGGTTTGGTTTTTAACGTATACTGCCTATGACAGCTGTAAAAAATGGTAGTTCGATTCCAATCAAACTTGGTGAGGATGTATAAAACACCATCTAACAGGTATTCTGTAAAATTGGTTGAGATATCTCTAAAAATCCAAAAGTTTTTCATCCTAAAGATTCGTTTCCGTCTGATTGTTTATATGGTAGCTATATGATATAGTAAACCGATCGGGCCAATTTCGACATATGTACTTCTTGCTGCAAAGAAACAGACCTGTGCCAATTTTCATCACAATATCTTCAAAGCTGGCTATATTAACTCAAACCCTTGTCCTGTTTAAGAGTATATATCCTATATTAACTGGAATCTCTTCCAGCCGCGGGTTAAAATAGAGCTGCCTTCGACAAGTGCTGGCAGTGGAAGTGGCAACGGCACTGGCGAGGATGACGACTATGCGGCGGTCACTTCCAGCGATGACAACGAGGAGAAAGATAAGGGTAAGGATAAGGAGAATTCGCTGCAGCGCAAGCACAAGAACATCTACAACTACAGTGAGACAAACTTCGAGGAGGACGATCCCATGGAGCAGGCACAGCTGAGGGACATCAAGGTCCACATACCCGAGCCCATGTGGAAGGAGCGCAAGTGTCCCGCCTGCTGCAAGCGTTACATGCACGAGGATTCGCATCAATTGCATTTGGACAACTGCGTTGAGTATCAGTTCTTCAGCTTTGTGGCCGAGGTGACCAAGTTGCTGGAGATCAAGCGACAGAAGATGGTGTCGCCACACGAGTTCATCAGGCGCATGATATTTGCACTGCACAAGACTTGCAACTGGTTGCAGGAACATTCCATAGACACACAGTTGGCCGCTAAGCTCAACCAGGTCAAGGTGACCAACGGCATCAATGAGAAAGCAGCTGAAATTCCGCTGGAAACGGCAGCCAAGTCATCGTGGGACACTTTAATATGCCCTGGCTTCGATGAGGAAGCTGCTGCATTTGGTGGCAGGCTCAACAGTGGCTCCAATACGCCCATAACCGTGGAGAACAATGTGCTGTATGCCATTGAGCGCTCCGAGAGTCGCAATTCCCAAAAGGCAGCTGCCAATTTGGTGCTAAAGAAGCCCATACCCATTAGATGTACAGCTTCCGCTTCTGCTCCGGCTCCTGCTCCATTGTTGCATGAGAGCGTGCCTCATTTCTGGAGAAGCTGCAACGTGCCACAGGATCACCTGTGCCAGCCACGCCCATAAGTGCAACGCTGTTGCCCTTCTCCGCCGCTCGTTGCAATCAATGCAATCTGGTTTTCGAATGCGTCAGCGAACTGGAGATTCATAATGTGATGCATCACAATGGACAAAGTAATGCCAAAGACGACGACGCCCAAAGGCGTCGCATAATCGCCCTATTCGAGGATGACATCTAAACTATTACTTAGTAATTTATATTAATTTTAAGTTATTCACATTCTATTTCGTACAATCTCAAGTCTGAAAAGTCGTTTTATTTTATGTTGTCAGTTCTTTTTGTTCAATTTTGTTTCGATTGTGATTTTTAGTTGTTAATTTATATTTTATTATATATATCTCTCATATGGGGCAAATTTTGTAGTATTTATAAAACATTTTTATATCCAATAAATTAATAATCAATTCCATATCGGGAGAAAAGTAAATAACAATTTCTCTGTAAACCATTGTTTTCTTATAAAAGCAAAGAAATTACGGAATTATTATTAAATAGAAGAAAATGATAGGAAAACTTTAAGTGCATAAATTATGGAGAAATGGGAATGAAACTTGGCCGAAACAAATACCTTTTTGTTCTTTTCGAAGCCAGCCAAACGTAACGTATTTAATCAGTTGAAAAATTTTATTTAAAATGTATAATAAAATTGGAAACTAAGATTTTCAATTAAACATTTGAAATTATTAATTTATATTAGAAACTGGCAAAGAACTAAAAGTTTAAATGGTCTGGAAATATTCCAAAAATAAAGAGTAACTCAAATACCCAGCAAAATCCAGTTAAAATATTAAGTTTTATCACATTCAATTGACAACTTCATATAGAAAAAAATGAACTTCCATTGAGTGTATTTTTTGTTTTTTATTTACATCAAATTCAAGTTTCAATCAGGCAACAAAAAATAGCCATATCATTCTACATCTATATTGGCGAGTATTTAATATGCGACACACAGAAGGATGGCAATATTTTAGTTGTTTTATAAACAATCTTCACTTAAGTTCGCCTAGATTTAAGCTCTAATTGGGCAATCATAGATGCGCACCATTTCAAGGAGCTGTTCGTTATCAACCAGTTGCAGGTTCATCAAATTACTGAGCAACTGCAGCAGCTCCAATGTCAAACTGGGATTCCTGAAGGAAAAGAGTTTATTAAGTGCATAAGCAATGTTTGGGGAATCCAATTGCAATGATTCAGTGGATGGACGAGTGGCCAGGATGTTGGAGATCACATGAACTCCATACAAAATGCGCAATTTGCCGTTGGGTGTATTATAATCCAACTCCACATTGTTCATAAAAAAGTGCATCAAATGCTGATGGTGTGGAGCACAAAAGTCCTGTTTCAAGCCAACAATATCCAGCTGAAATACGATGTACATATAGTAATCTGCACCCGGATCCGTTGGCAGCTTCTCCTGCAGATGCTCAGCTATATAGCGACGATCCTCGACGGTGACTTCAGCTGCTGCATGCATTCCTATTAGATACAGACAGATGCCCGCATCCTCTTGATAATCCTGGACATCTGTTATCGGTGCTGTGTACAGTTTCCACAGCTTAGTGGCCAGCTGCATTTGAAGCAGCATTTTGGCGGACTTTCTGCAGCTGGCCAGTATGTTGTAATGTCCAGAGACAGCTGCGCTTCAGGCGCGGCTCCTGACTGTTCAAATAGGTGACCAAATAGCTGCCCGCCAAATTTGTAATCTTCTCACAGACATATGCTTCTCCCAGCGAAAGATTGCACAGGCATTCGGCGGCTTCAACTTGACGCTGCACCTGGGCACCTGTAAAGCATGATACAATAGAGTAAACATACAATAATTATACAGTAATCTCACCTGTTAGCTCCTTGACAATCACCTGAGTGGCGCCTTGAACTCCCGCAAATACAGTGATATTTTCATTGGATTGGAGAAAGGCGTGACTCAGGCGATACATGTCCTGGTCCTCTGCATGTTTGCGCCTCTTGATGCGATTTGCCAGGCCGCGCACATCTTTGGCTCCAAGTTGCTCCAATTCACGAATTTCATCCTTGATTTGGCCCAAGTGAAAACGCAGTGCATCCATTGTGTTTGTGCGCAAATCCCTGCGCTGCTGTCGTGCATACTCGCGTATTCTGTGGCGGAGTGCTGTGTCTTCTATGCGCAGTGGCAATTGTGGCATTTCTGCAGCGCCTTCCATTGTTTTTAAATGAAAATTCAACGGCAAATACAGATTAATTCTTCCCGCCAGCTGTTGCTCAGTAAAATTAATTTCTTAAAGCAACACTGGCAAAAATCTCTGGCACTGATGCCAACTTGGCTTTTTTATTGCAAAGTGCAATGCTAAAAAAATTTGAAAATTGCTATTAGCCGCAAATCTGTCGATTTTAAATGTATTATTAGCTTTGTTTCGCTATTAGTATTTTTTAAAAAAAAAACAACATATTGAGAATATGGTACAAGCACGGTTGCCACTTAACAAAATAAAAATGTGCCAAAAATGTTTAAAAGAGCGAATCCAATAAAAGAGCCTTTGCGCCAACAGAAAAAAAGAGCCACTTTTGGCGTTAAAACGTTCAGTGTGGCAGCAGTCGGTACGCAGTCCAGATCGGAAAGCTTTACAGGGTGGCAACCTTTGAACCGGCTGGCAGCCTTTGAGCAAGGTGGCAACATTGCACTGTAGTTGCATAAATAGTTTGATTAAAATAGTAAATAAAAATGTCATTAACAATATTGCAAAAGCTTTCTCTGCAATGCCTTAAGGCGGATCAACCGCTCTTGAGTGAGTGTATATGTATGTAAAGCGTGGTTAATTGTCTAAAAAATGTATTTATTCGATTAGCAACAATTCGAAATGCAAGCAAGAAAACCGGCGGCAGCACGAGGAACAAGAAGGGACATCCGCGTCCAAAGCACCGTGGATGGCGTGTGCTCGACGGTCACTACGTTTCCCATGGCACCATTCTGGCCACGCAACTGACGACCCGCTTCCATCCCGGCTTAAATGTGAGTAGATAATAATATAAATCTACTGAGGATTCAGTAAAATAACTGAAGTGTTTATTCAGGTTGGCTTTGGACGCAATGGCACGCTGTTTGCCATGGAGCATGGCAGGGTTATTGTCAGCTGCGAGCCCCTCGATCCCAACTGGGAGCACACTTGCGTTCAGCGCAATTACGCCGGACGACAGGATCAGACAATTTACAAGAAATTCTTCAATGTTATTCCTGAGAAACAGCATCAACGTTTTCGCCTTGTCGAGGAAATTTAATTCGTTACAATTAAAATAAGTGAAATACATAATTGTTTTTAAATTTTTCATAATTCTTTATTTACTTTTTTGTTTAAATGTTTTTTGAACGACGCTGCCACCTGCCATTAAAAAGTTGCCGTTTATTAAAACGCTGCCGGACCTAGAAAACATCATTTAAGTGCCTTTTTTTCAAGATTGATCTTTTTGGTAATGTTTCTAAATTTTAAAACATTTCCTTGTATTCGTTTTATGACAAAGGCTGCCACTTTTTTTAATTCTTGTTAGATTTTTGTCGAATTTCTGTTTTTTTAAATTAAACTTGTAACTTCTCCCCCCGAGGAGTGTCGAACTGCCTACATTCATAAAAATTATCACCTAACACTATCTAATTTACTGCACTTTTTAAAACCAGTTTTTGTTGTCTGCATTTGTGAATCTAAAACGCGCGCAAATTTAATGTATCGATAGATATTTCTGACGATAGTGTATTCATGTTTAACAGCTGTTAACATGCTTAACATTAAAACCGTTAACAGCGAATAGCCGATTGGTAAGTCGGTTGGTAATCGTTAATCGATTACTTGTCAACCAATCGCCGCCTGCCCCACACGTGTTTTGCATCGCAGCACATTTGTTTCATTTTTTATTTTTTGTGACTAATAAAGAACGCAAGCAAAGTAAAGTAAAATGGCTGACGTTGCAGAAACCAAGACGGCTGAGGTCAACACAGAGTTGAAGCCGGAAGAGAAGATTGAGAAGGCAGCAGAGAACGTGTCGGAGGCAAACGGCAAAAACGGAGATGCCAAGAAAGAGGAAGAATCAGAGGCAGCAACGCCGACGTCGACTGAGGAATATAGCAAACAGGAGCGTGCTATAATTCGACAAGTTGAGTATTATTTCGGGGATGCAAATCTGCATCGCGACAAGTTCCTCAGCGAGCAGATCGCCAAAAATGATTCCGGCTGGGTGCCGCTCTCCGTGCTGGTCACATTTAAACGTCTGGCAACGCTCACCACCGACTTTGATGAGATTGTCCAGGCGCTGAATAAATCCGATGATGGTCTGGTCGAGATTAGCGAGGATAAGCAGAGTCTGCGTCGTCATCCGGAGCGACCGATTCCGGAGCACAATGAGGAGCGTCGCAAGGAGATTCAGGAACGCACCGCCTACGCCAAGGGATTCCCCCTGGACTCCCAAATGGCCGAGATTCTGGACTTTGTCAGCGCCTACGACAAGGTGGTCAATGTGACCATGCGCAAGCATTATGATAAACCCACCAAGTCCTACAAATTCAAGGGCAGCATTTTTGTGACATTCGAGAAAAGGAGCAGGCCAAGGAGTTCATTGAGCAGGAGAAGCTGGCACAAGGAGCGTGAACTATTGCGCAAGTGGCAAGTAGACTACCTAAAGGAGAAACAGGAGGAATACCAGAAGAAGAACGAGAAGCGTCAGAGCAAAAAGGAGGCAAAGTCGAAACCGGAACCGGCAATTGAGCTACCCAAGAATGCCATTGTTGTGTTCGAGGGTGCTCCCGATACCGTGACACGCGAGGAGATACGCGAGGCCTTTGAGAAGGTCAAGGACTTTGACATTGCCTACATAGAGTTCAACAAGGGCGATACCAAGGGCTCTGTTCGTCTGACCGAAGCGGATGCTGCCGAGAAATACATTGCCAAAGTGGAGGATGCCAAGGTAAGTGGCATTTAATAGCCCAATCTCGTACAGCTTACCTAATTACTCATCATTTAACAGCTTAAATTCAATGATGACGTGTCGCTGACGCTGCGCAAGGCCAACGAGGAGGAGGAGAAGAGTTCCTGGACAAAGCCATTGAATTCATGAAGAAGCGTCGCGATTTCTCACGTGGCAAGAACAACAAACGCTTTGGACGCAAGCGTCACGGCGGCAACAACGACAACAGAAGCCACCACAAGAAACAACGCTCCAGTAGCGACTCCGACTCCACTCAATCCTCCCACTTAATCCCTTCCCAATCCTCCATCGAGACTTGTATGCAACCTGAAATAACGTTAGCTCTAGTTGTTAGCTTTAAGCAATTCAAAATCCTCCAAAATTGCTACGATTACTCGTTTTCCAGTAACATTAAGCATTAAGCGAACTTACACACGGATCGGATGTTTTCCCTGCCTCCAGCTTGTATGCAGCGAGGAGAGAGACAGATCCTTTGGAGAGTTGTGTACATATATAGTTTATATATCTATATTATGAGAGAGGAACTCGTAATTTATTTTACTTTATTAACTGAAATGTTCAGTTTTTCTTCAAAAAAAAGTTACAATAAATATCAGTTTGTAAACTACTATATTAAATGTCCTTTTTTAATTTAAGGTAATATCTTACAAGCTGTAATCCTTGTTAATTAATGGTGATCAATCGTTGGATTTATAAGGATATTTTAGAATAAAAACATTTTTATTCCTATTCTTTCAAAATTTTGGTGAGATATCCTTTTATCAACCTTAGTCAACAGTAACATCGATTACCACGGGAATTGCAGCTTATCTCTTAAAATGTCCTTAAATTTTTTCAAAATTGCTGCAAAAATACAAAAATGGCTGTAACTCGGCTGCTTCAAGTGCTAGACGAATGTCCTTTGGCCAGAAGTTAGTGCTTGGACCAGTGTCTATGATTAGCTAACAAAAAGGACGAAAGTCCTGCAAACAAGCAAGTTACGAGTACTTTTGTATAAAGAAAATTGCCTATAACTCGGCCATATCCTTTCGTATCCTTACATGATGTCAAACAAAGCAGCTCCTAGAGCGCTATCATCTGTCCAAATGACAAACAAATCGTCCTGCAAACAAGTGAGTTTTTAGCATGTATTTTAGAGCGAGTCGGATCGGCGCACTATATAGTACAGATATCATAGAAAATATCAGTTGTAAAATCATATTTTTCTCAAATTTCCAAATTCCAGAAAAATTTAATGAAAAATTGAATTGTGTTTATATTTTATAATAGTTTTTATTTTTATTTTTTTTTATTGCTGTTTGTGTATTTTCGTTCTTTTTTGTGTGTGTGTATGTGTGTTTTTTGTTATTGTTAAGTGATAGACATAATAATTTCAACTTAAAAACAATTAAAAACTATGTGTGGAACTTAATAAATTATAATTATTAATTGCATAATATGTAAATTACAATACGAAAAATATGTTTACAAAACAAAACGCAAAAAAAATATAAAGAACATAAAATTTTCAAAATTTTCCATTTCTCGATTTACACAATTATGAATATGCATAGATATATATATATATAATTAATAATATGTAAATTGTATAGCTATATAAATCATGATCAATCACACTTAATGCTAATTTCTGCTTCGATTGCAACTAAAAGTAAAATTAATAATTCATTTATATTCATTTGAAACTTTAACGAACGATTAAAGGATGCAAAAATCGCTGTGATTCATGTCGAAGGCATAAATCAGGATTTGGATTTGGATTTTAATAATGATAATGGAGATAAGGATAAGGGTGTAATTTTAGTTGTTGTGTGTGTAAATACGAGAGAAGACTTAATCAACATTTATACATTAAATTAAACAATTACAAACAACGGCATCATATATGGATGTTTTATCAATAATATCTATGTAGTATCCAGTGTGTGTGTGTGTGTTTGTATGTATGTATGTAATGGGGTGCATGCTCAAGCTAAACTCAAGAATTAAATATACAGCATTGGGGCGTCTTTACTTAAACACTAGACTAACGAATCTTGCTTTCTATATATCTTTATCTTTCCCCTACTCTCCTCTCTCTCTCTTCAGCTCTGTCTTTAACCTATGTATACAACAGTCCATTTAGTATATATGCATTATAATAATTATATAGTTTTATTGTTTAGTTTTAATAGTATTTCCATATAGTTGGCCAGTTGGCGTCCATCTTTTTATTTCCAGACGGGCGTCAAATCCAACGTGAGATTCTGTATCGTCCGATTACGGGCGGAGCTGCGTTTCTGCTTCACAGAACTGGTAATCTCATTGACCAGTCCCTGGCAATCATTGCAGACCGTCACCTGTTCCCCACGCAGATTCTCCTTCTGATCCTGTGGCGTCTGTTGTGCCAAGTGGCTGCCCGAAGAGAACAACGCAAAGCCGCGCGAGAAGCGGGATCTGAAATAGAATAAAGATAAGTTTAGTTGGAGTTTATATTAAAATTGTGTTCACTTGGAATTTATTATAGGCTTAAAGTTGCTAAAAACTTAAAAGAAAATAAGATAATTTAATTTTAACATAATTATGATCGTTAATTTACAGCCTTTTTAACTATACTTTTACCCTATTTCTACTTGGTTTTTAAAAATTTCCTTAAAGTATTAAGAATAAATATTTTAAATTTCAGACTGATAATTTACTTAGTTCTTCATGTAGGGATTTTAAGCACTAACTTCCGGCATTATTATTATCCCTCATAATAATTTACTAGTGTCTTAATATCTTTTTTCGGCTTACGAATGATAAACTCATAATCTAATGGAGATCTAAAAGTGATCTATTAGAGAGCTACTGTTATTTTTCTGGTGATCTCTACTGTCGATCTGCGAATGATCTTAAATTTGATGATTTATATTGTCGATCTACGTATGATCAACTGGAGATCTCTTATGGTGATCCCAAGTGAAATACTGTTGATCTACTAGTCATCTTTACTGTCGATCTTTACTGTGATCTCTACTGCTGATCAACTGGGGATCTATCCTGCTGATCTCTACTATCGATCTTTACGACTGATTTTACAGGTGATCCCAACTCGTGATTTACTGGTGATCATTATTGGCAATCCCTACCGGTGATCTACTGCTAATTGAGATCATTGATAGCGATCGTTGTTAGTTATCTACTGCTGATCTCGTCCAGTAACTTACTAGTGATCCCCTGCTGATACCTACTGGTGATCTCATTCCCTTGACTTACTTGCGCTCCAGTGTGCTGCTGTTGGAAAGTGGTCGATGTGCTGGACTGTTGACGGGAAGACTGCGTGGTCCTTCCATGCTGCGGGACATGGCGTTGTTGTAATGCAGCTGCTTCTGAACGCCGGCAGGACGCATGGCCGCTGAGTAGGAGGCGGACATGGATGCCTGATCGTGTAGCGCCTCCACAGCTTGGCCAGTGGCAGCAGCAGCTGCAGCTGCAGCGGCGGCAGCTGAGCCTGGTCCCACACTAATGCCCGGCGTGCTCATGTTTGATCTTTGGTGTTTGGGCGATGATGGTGCACTGCCCACAGTGCTGCGAGTCTGTCAAGAATTGGATCAAAATATAAGCAGAGCTTTTAATATCCAATTCTACAAATTTTGAAAAATAGTTCTTTAAATACCAAAATTGGGTTATCAAAATAAGGACAACAAATCTGGAAAGCAGTAAGTTTGCAAATAAAATTAACAATCTTCTGTATGAAAAATTTAATCTAGCAGAAAAATTGGGAAGCCAAAATTAGCATTTTGGTCTCATAAAATTTTAAAATTGAATTTTATATATTTTTTATAATTTGAATTTTATTATACTTTAATCAGCTGTTATTAGTTGACACTAAATAAATAAATAAGCAAATAAAAAAGCTTAATTCTTTTTAAGACCTTTTTCTTGGTTTTAGTAATTTGAATCAACATTTTTGAAGTTCGTATGATTAGCCAGTTTTTTCCACATTTTTAATTCTGAATTGTTTCTTCTTTCAATTTTCTAGTTGTTGTACTTAATAACTTGTTTCCTTTTTTTTTCATTCTTAAATTGGTTTCCCTATGTTTTTCTTATTCTTAAAAAAATATTCAAAATACTTCCCACTTATTCTGCTTTTAATTTTTTATTTCATCTAAATTTCACAATATATTTTTACTTAATAAATAAATTTATGCTTCTGTTTCTGTTATTCTTATTTCGGGTTTTAAATTGTCCCTTTTCTTTTTAGTTTTTAATTAAATATGTTTAGGAAAATCATATGAGGTATTGAGATATTTAAAATATTAATTGCTCACCTTACGCTCTGACTCGAACGCAGTAGACTCATCGAGGGGACTTGGGAACTGATCGTCCATGATGTTGCCCGTGGACGAGGAGTGCATGTGATGGGCGTGATGATGCGATGGCGATGGCGTGCTCGAGCTGGCCGGACTGGACAGCAGCGAGGGTGAGATCAACACCAGGGGCACATTGCGAAAATGCTCAGGAATGCGCATTTGGTGTAACACTTGGCACTGTGCGCTGACAGAGCTACACTGGATGCCCCAGGGACCGAAGAAGGAGAAACGCGTGCGCAGGCAGAAAACAGACACACGCGCAACATCCTCCCACGCGCACATCCATGGGCAGGCCCTCCAGTTCCGCTTTGGTCATGACGGAACGTATGTGAACGATCTCGGCCAGCGTGACGGACAGTCGATCATCACCACGTTCCATCCAGGTCTGTTTGTCCATAAAGGACTTGTTCCATGGGCCAAGCGAGGATGTTGAATGCGACGACGCAGCTTCACTTCCAGTTCCAGCTCAGCTCCAGATCCAGTTCCAGCTCCACACGGATGTAGCGACTCGGAGTACGCTTCTGCAAGGATCGTAACGATTATTATTATTTTTTATATAAATTCTCGGGGTTAATTTGTAATTTGGAAACACCCCCAAAATTATATTTGGATTTTTGTCAATGAATCCAAAATTTACTTTTTTTTAAATTAAATTTAATTAATTGAAATAAAAATAATAATTAACAAACAAATTTTTATTAAATCAAATTTTATTATAATAATAATGTTTTGGTTGGTTTTAGGTTGTTTTAAATTTCTGGGACAATACTAATTAAGAAGATAATTTTTTTGTTAAAAGTCCTTTAGAACTCTTGAACTCATTTTTTATAATAGAAATTAAATACACATACCAATCATAAAGATTAAATAAAGTAAATAAATTAGTATTAAAGCAGATTTTTTTTTTTTGGGATTCTTGTTATTTAAGAAATTTGTAATATTGTTGTTATGTGCTTTTAATTTTATTAGAAAAATTAAAAATTTTAATATTCAATAAAATAAAAATATTTTAAATAAGAGTCACACTCTATTCAATGTTAAATTTGATTTAGATTAAAAGGAAAACTGAAAATATATTTTTATGATTAAATATTAAATAATATAATTTTTTATGTTCCCAGAAAAAGTTTATCTGATATTTTGCCATTTTACCAGCTCTTGCTATTGCAGATTTGATTTATTTTTAAACTCCGCGATTCAGATTAAGTGCAATTTAATTATAAACTCACCTCCTTGGTGGAGACACTGCTGACGTCATCCGATTGACGCGACTCGGGACGCGTTGGTGGCACATCGGTGTGCCTCATCCAGGTTGCTCTGGCATCCCACAATGTGTGGCGTCTCGAGGAGGCACGCCGCGACGACTCATTGTGTGGCAGGTCATAAGCTATGGCAGCAACAAGAGAGCGAGAAAGAGGAGAGAGAATGCGTATATAAAAGGTCATCATTAGTTTGCGTTTATATTTATGTGTGTCAATCAACATTGCGTATGCGTAATGTATGCAGTATATGTGAATAAGTACGGTAATAAATAGGACAATCGATAACGATAACGATAACATGGCATTCTCTAAATTGTACAGCAAGCAAGCAGGCAGTGGACGAGTCAAGTGTGAGGAGGTGTTAAGACGGGGAGAAAGATTATTTATAATAATTATGCATTGCACGAAACTCGGTAAAAATATTTATCGAGTAATGCAAAATTTGTTTAAAATTAGTTACACAAATATTATTTATTGCTTTATATAATGTAGATGATGAGATATTATTGAGTATTATTTTTTATTTTTATATATGATAGTGAAATTAGTGATGTACAGCCATGGCCAAATAAATAACACTAAAGATAAACAATTTTGTTTTTTATAATACCTTAAATTATCGTCTTGTAAGTACACAAAAATAATTAAAAATTATTAACATTAAAAAATAATTTAATTTGATTAGAAATCTGTGATATTTGTTTAGCCATGACAGTTGTTTTATTTGTTAAAAAATCAATTATTTGTATCGAACGTATTTAGGTCAAATATGAGAAATGCTGTTTTTTAAGACCAAACTTTTATATATAAATAACATAAAAATATACTATTTTTTTCATGGAAAATATGTTTTTTGCTTTTTTTTAATTTGTATACAAATGTTCATGTGCATTAACTTAGTAATTGAATCTTGTATGTTTTATATTTTGAAAATTGTTATATAAAATATTTGCTATAATTTCGATTATTGAAATTTTTATATTATGTTTATGAGTATTTGCTAAATAATTAAATTTTGCATTTTGATATTTTCAAACTAAGAAAATTGTTATAATTTCAATTGCTACCTAAATAATGTTATTTTATTATTTTTTTAACAAATGAAAATGTTGTTAAACAATTTGTTGCCAAAATTATGCACATGTTACGTACAAATGTTTATGACTGACTTATTGATGATTTATAATTGTTTTATG